>NC_039256.1:18715544-19915544 GCF_003368295.1 Carassius auratus
AAGAAAACAATTGGCTTAAATAGACTCATATAAAAGAATATAGTCTTTTTTTGTTGTTGTTGTTTTTTATTATAATCATTATTTGTTATGTTTTTAATTTCTAGTTTGTTTATTTGTTTTATGGTTTAGTTTTGTCCTAAAAGATAAATCCCGATCCATAAATGTATTCCAGTCGGTGGCAGTAATGCAGCAGTCAGTTAGGTTGCCATCCGCTAATAAACATCAAAGAAGAAGAAGAAGGTTTGCTAAGCGGAACTAATGTGAACTCCAAACCTTTCCTCGGAAACACGGAAACAGTTTTAGTGTGACATCACAATGGTTGCGCACTAGAAAGTGCTCAAATAGTTTTAAAATATACGAAGGGTCAAGCTGTCTCCGCTTTTATAGAAACAACAACTATAAATTGTCCCCAGAATTAAAGGTATTTTGTACAGCTGTCAAATGGCTTTGTTAAGTGGTATTTGCCGTAATGTTCGCACGCTTGCTGGGTCAATGTCAGAGATCTGCGGCTGCAGCGGCGTGGGTTCACTGTCAATCATGTAAGTAACAGATCTAGAACACAACTACATCAGTATATACTCTCTGCTGCATGTGTTTACGTTACTACAGAACGAGTTTGAAGCAGTAGATTTGTAGAATTTGCCCTCTATAATGAATATTTTGTTTTTCTCAGTGAACAGACCGATTTGGACCTAAAGTACACGAAGTAACAAGAAAAGAAAGCAAATGATTAAATATGAACATGACTTTGATTCATTAAAGTGACTCGAGTCTTGAGTCCGTTCATAATAATTTATTCTGAACTATGTCAATAATTTTTCCACTCAGATTTCCTTTTTTTATATATTTCCCAGCTAAATGTATCTATCATATCTAACATATATTTGAATAATGATTATAATAATCTTATTTCATACATTTTAATAACCGGGTGACTTCTGAACAATTCGTTCACTTAAAAGATTTGTTTACATTGTTTTGACTGTTTGCAATTTCAAAACGGTCATCATTATAATTTATATGATTGACAGAAATCGTTAATTTAAAAAATATATATATTTTTGTTTTACACTGAAGAGCTTTTTTCCCCCACACACTAAAGAATGTGTGTGTATAAAAGAATCCAGAATAATAAACTCCAACAGTCTGCACTTAAATTTAGAGACGGATGCATTTGAACACCGATACAACAGCATCACATCATTTAAACCCCTCAAGGGATCTGTAGATATAATTCATGAATGATATGTATGATGTGTCTCTTCCCACCAGCTCGGAAATATAGTCAGACAGCGCCTGAGCCAGAACCAGTGATTAACGATAATGAAGCCATCAATAAAACATTTGTTAACCGCAACCCAAGAAACCTGGAACAGATGGCGCTGGCAGTGAAGGATCGAGGCTGGGCTACAGTGTGGCCCTCCAGACAATATTATCACAGGTTTGTAAGCTTTCCAATGTCTAGAGCTAGATGTGAATAATAAAACCCCTACAAAGTTCTGCTGAGCACAGCTCTAATAACAGCATCTTAAAAACCTTTTCCAGATAGAAAAACAAATGCACACCATCTATGAATATTGAACTGATGCTGTTTTGTTCTGTACCGTTCCTCCGTCAGGTTGGTGTTCAGGCGCACGCAGCATCACATCACAGCTGAGGTGTATTCAAGTGACTCTGTAGATCCAGTGCTGTCCTGCTCCACGAAGGAGTGGGCACTGAAGCGTGAGCTGGGCTCCACACGCTCTGTAGCAGCTTGTCGTGCCGTCGGTGAGGTGCTTGCTCAGAGGTGTCTTGAAGCTGGCATCACACGCATTGTTTATCGAGAGGTACCGTGGAAGTTTCGATCAGAGTCGGTGAGTTTTGTTTCATTTTTTATTTTATTTTTTTCAATGCTTTTTAGGTATTATACATAAATGGTGAAAAAGTATCTACTAATTCATGCCTTTTTCCCCCTCTGCAGAATCAGACATTCTGGACAGCCATGAAAGAGGGTGGTGTCATGCTTAGTGAACCAAGGCGAAAATTCATTTAAGTTGCAACATCTGTTTTTTTTATTATCATTACTGTTCTGAAGTGTGGCTTTTGTCTGTAAATATAAATATTCTCACATTCAAACAGTGTATTTATTGTCGATTACAGAAGGGTCCTCAACACATTATAGTAATTTGATTATCGTGATATAAATCTTTGGTTTGACAGTGAAACGATGTAGTGGTTTTCAGTTTGATTTTTGCAAACTAAAGATGTTTCCGTTTCTTTTTAAAAGTATTTGTATTTTGTATGTTTTAAAAACTGATGCATTTCAGACAAGAAAAAAGACAAAAGACTTTGCTGCGAATGACACTACGGTGCAAAAAATTTGGGGCCAATTTGATTATTTTCTTCAGCAGGATGTTACATTGATCAAAAGTGATAGTGTATACATTTGTAATGGGACGACAAAAAAAAAAAAAAAAAAAAAAAAAAGGTAAATGCTTGCTATTCATAAATTAATCCTTTGATTTCCACAAAAATATTAAGCAGCAGCAGAACTATTTCTTAGGCACCCAATCAGCATATTAGAATGATTTCCAAAGGATCATTTGACAATAAAGATTGGAGTAATAGCTGCCTTAAATATATTTCAAATGTATTAAAACAGAAACCAGTTATTTAAAATTGCAATAGCATTTCACAAAAATACAGCTTTTGCTTTTTTTCCTGATCAAATAAATGCAGCTTTGGTGAGAAAAATATTTAAATCTTACTGACCCAACACATTTGAATAGTAGTTTATGTGAGAGTTATTAGTAGCCCCACTTTGGCGCTTTATTAAAATACATATTTTAAAATATTGTTAAAACAAATTGTGTATTATTCTGCAATCAATTTCGTCAGACTAACAAATAGAGCTATTTCTCATATTTTAGGATCAATACAGTTGTATTGGCTTTATTTTTAGTCAGTCCACTGCACATAAATTATTGCTTCTCTATAATATATTAATATATGCCCTGTTTATCTGACGGAATCATTCAGTATTGCTGTATACAGCATAGTTGCTGTTTTTAATATTGTACTGAAGACACATTTGCAGTAAAATATGTAAAGCACTAGTATATGTGTGTGTGATAAATAAATATATACATACAATTTTACATTAGAATTAAGAATATGAATATCTTACAACCTGAAACATTACATTATACAAAAACAATCAATGAGAGTTTCCATTAGATATTTCTCAACCCCCCCATTATAAAATCATTTTATTTTTTAATAGCACAGACAACTTTGTATAACAAATTAAAAAGATACATGTTCAGATCGGTCATAAATAGAAAAAGCAACAGCAACCTTGACTTTTATATTTAACACCACCTGATACAAACAATGGAAATGAGAGTTAAATCCGAATAAAATGTATAACTTTTCACTTATCTTGAAGTTGATAAGGCATGGCACATTATACATTAGTTTTAGAAAATCAGCACTCGGAAGGCTGCAGGTCATCATCTATCGCTAATACACATAACTTAAGACATTCTCATGGAAAATAACTGCAAAACCAGTGGTGCCTCAATACTAGAAACATTCCACAACATAACTTTGGTTTCACAACATTGGCACTTTGTGCAATGACAGTATACACAATTCAACATGTTTTACAGCAGACTGTATATACTTTATACATACAGGACTCAGGCTTACATACAGTACAAACAGCATGCATACAGTCTGATATTTGAGACATGCAAAGACACAAATCAACCACACCTAGGGCTAAACACACATGTATTATGTAGGAGCTGGTTTTAACTGTGTAGATATAAAACCAACAAATGTAGTTATTTTGGTCCACCTCTATCAACTAAAGGCACTGAACCATCATGCAGAATGATTGAAACCACAGAGACGGTTAAATAACTGGCACATTTGAAAGGACAATACTCTGGTTTCATTTCCTGCATAATGTACAGGTTAAAACAAATATTTAAAAAAATCTGCTTAATAAGTGTTTAAAACATGTGATATAGCACGAGTAGCTACATCACGGTCTAGAAACTACCATTCATAAGTTTGGAGTCAGCAAGATGTTGTTTTTGAAATCTCTTATGCTTACCAAGGCTACATTTATATGATTAAAAAATACAGTAAAAACAGTAATGTTGCAAAACAATATTGCTATTTAAAATAAACGGTTTCTAATTAAATATATATTAAACTAATTTATTTCTGAATTGGCAAAGCTGGATTTTCAGCAGCCATTATTCCAGTCTTTAGTGTCAAATAATCTTTTAGAAATCTTAATATGCCGAGTTGGTGCTGAGAATGATTTCTTATTATCGCCAAATGTTGAAAACAACTGTGCTAACATTATTACGGTACCCTTGATGCATTTTTATAGAAAGTTAAGAAACAGCACTTATGTTGTAAAATTAAATGTCACTTTCAATCAATGTAATGCATCCTCGCTGAATAAAAAGCACTGATTTCTTACTGACCCCCAAATTTTGAATAGTAGTATATATGAAAAATCGAAGTCCTTGAGTGCTTTCTCTCTCTACACTTTTTCACCTACTGATCTCCACAGAGCCAGCATAAAGCTTCACATTCGTGGAGAAGGAACAGCTATAAAGTAGATTTATTGCATAGGATTCCTAAAATGAGTGAATCACACTCTTATTCATTTATTAAAAACAACATGAAACAATGATATCAAGAGGAATAATGGTTCATTGTTTCTGTATAATGACAAGACAGATAACAGCCATAGAGAAATCCTCCACTCGCACTATAATACCATATTAAAATATGTGAAGTATATTGAATTTTATGGCTCAGTACGAAGGTGCAAAGGATACAGAGATTTCAAAAGGCACAATGTGACATTTAGAATGATAATGCTCTGAGGAAAACAGTTCCTTTAACAATACTCACTTGACAAGTGGTGGCTGATTTTTTCTTTTTTCAGCAATCCACCTAAACTGACCACAGTTCATGAGTTTTGAATGAGACAGACAGGTGAGGGGAAAATTAGTGCGATATCCGTTGATATGTAACCATGTGCTTTTATGTGGCCTCCAAGTGAAATGACCTAAATGAGCCTCGAAACAACAACTATATGAAGAAATTCCCTAATTTTATTCTGCAGTGACTCCTCGAAGAACTTGGAATGATACAATCTGAAGAAGTGTTCTTTTTCCTCACCTTTTCACTTTGAACATTCCTCTTTCTCCATATTTCCTAAAACGGCCCCTTTGTTAAAGTGCTTCATCCTGGTTTGTGTTCGGTGACTGTCTGCTGCTTGGTTCAGGAGAAACATCAACATGCGCTCTCTGATAAGTCAAGCTTCTTCTTTCATGACTCCGCCTTCGTTGCGCAGGAGAAAGTCTCTGACCGGCAGTGACCTAAACAACAGGAGTTCTTCAGTTAATGCTTGCTTGCATGTGTTTTTCTACTTGATTTTGAATATATCTTTAATCACTCAGTTTTGCATTCCAACCAATACTTTCTTTTCCTCACCTCTTTATCTAGGCCTCTGTCCTCATCGTCAAGCTGAATAGACTGCATGAGAGAGAACAAATCCATCCTGCCACTTCTGCTAGGGCTAGATGACACCTAGAGTTAAAGTTTTGCAAACATTTTAAAAAACTGCTTCACCAAAACACAAACCATTCATTAAGACACACCCAGCTAATATTTCAAAAAGGCCTAATATTACCAAATTAAATTTTTGATGGCGAGTTCCAAAATATCAACAAAAAAAAAACCTTCCATCATGTACAGTTTTGAATCACAAGTCATAATCTCATTTTATAGATAGAGAAAACATCTTGGTCACTTTTGCATTTTCTTCTGCCACTGGTTATAATTTCTAACCTTGAAATCAGGATTAGGCATAAAAGAATATCTCCAGAATAATTCTGAATAATGTGGAAATCGGCTGAGACCTGAGCAAACGGTTGCAACCAGTCTCACATGTCTTTGTGGCAGTTTTTCTGGTAATTTAGGGGTAATTTAAGACTTCTTCACCCATACAAATCGTTCTCGAAAGCAAAAATGCAATGCACATGATTTTTTTTTTTTTGGAACCAGCACCCCAGAAATAGAAAGAAAGTATTGGATTTCATTCAGAAAATATAAGCAGGATAGTAAAAGAAAACCATACTGACATCTGGAAGGCCTTTTAAATCGTGAAGTGAAATGAATTGAAATTATCGTCCTCTGAGAGCTCTAACCTTATCACTTTCTTGTACAGTAATAAGTGGGTTGGATGGAGCTGTTTCTACCCCAGACGTGTCAGGAACACTCTCATCCAGATGCTCATCAAAGACCTACAAATGACAGAGGCGTAGAAATAAACATTTTTTTGGGTAAAAAAAAATATTTGGGAACTAAAGAGACCGAGAAGCATCGAAATTCTATGACATTTCCCTACATCGGGTTCCTCCTCCTCGTAACTGCTTTCGTCTTCTGGGCTCTCGGAGTCTTCCTCTTTCTGTTCCTGTTCACTCCCTGTGGCTGCATCGTTGTGGACAGATGGCTGGCGGACTTCTGGCTTGGACTTCCTCCTCCAGAGGGCACTGTGCCGCTGTTTACTGCACGACAAAATGCAACATTTGGAATGAAATTCAGAAGTTACTACTGAAAAGTTTTTTTATAATAACATGAAACAAAAATCCACCTAATACTGCAAGTCGTTTCAATTTTTCAGATAATTTTTTTGAAGGGCCATTTAGCCTTTTTTGTCCAACTTTGTGTAAAAATGTCTTGATAACCCTACTTAAATGAGAGAGAGAGAAAAAAAAGACATATAGCTGACAGTACTTCCAATACATTTTGGCAAATCGGTATGCTGTATGGATTGGTATACAATATGCTGCAGAAAGCTTCTGCATATACCAATTTAGATCTGTATAATGTGTATTTTATACATGTATAGGAAGCCTGTTAATTAATTTTATAGTAAACAGTTGCATTGGCAAGCTGAGCAATCAGAATATATACATATTGATTTCTTTTGAAAGAAATTCATACTTTTGATTAATTCAGTGCATCCTTGGTGAATGTCACAGTGAAAACATTTATGATGTTTCAAAAGATTTCTATTTCCAGTTAACCCATACGAAAGGAAAATATATTTACCAATATATTTCTTAAAATATATTGTGATATATTGTAATATATTATTTTCTCTTTTTATTTTTCTAATATTTTATATATTTGAATACATTTAATAATATCTTGATGATACATATATTATAAAATATATTGCAAAATATACAAATGATTGCCGCTTTCAATATACTACAATATATTGGAAAAAATAAATATATATAAGAATATATGCCTAATATATTACATGATATTTTCCAATATACTGCAATATACTTTTGTTTCATAAGGGACATCAATATAAATAGGAAATGTCTATGTAGCAGCAAATAGTATGTAAGAAAGATTTCTAAAGGACCATGTGATACTACAGACTGAATTAATGACTGCTAAAAAGCTGTCAACACAGAAATAAATGACATTTTAAAATACTGCAAATTAATATTGTAATAATTTCACAATTTTACTGTATTTTTGATCAAATAAACACAGCCTTGCTGAGTGCAAGAGACTTCTTTCAAGATCCTAGTCTTTCATAGCTGTGACTGTTTGAGAGGAGTTTGTGTATCTAAGCTATTTAGTTCCCTCATGTACACACACGGTTGAACAACAATACACCAGACTTGACTTGACTCGTCTGTACCTGAACATCCACTAAGATGCTCCACAAGTGGGAAAATGTCAGTACTTTTGTGTGAATGCTTGTTTACGCAAGTATGACGCCATATTTTAGTGCAGCACCATTATGAGAATGTGAGTCACCTGGCATTGAGGATGCCACTGTACGTATGCAGCTGTTTGAGGAAACCTTCATTGGGCTGCACTATAGACCGTCTTTCTCTCACGTGGTTGAGGGCTTCGTCTAATGTCCAGCCCTGCTGCTTCATCAGGTAGGCAATTACTGTGGAGGCAGAGCGAGAGACGCCCATCTTACAATGCACCAGTATGGCTTGTCCACTCTTCCTGTATCATCATCAGTACAAAACAAATGACACATAATATATTAGAATGAGACAGAGACGATATTTTTCATAGGGGGTTAAGTACACCATACTGCATGTGTGCTTAAAAATAAACCAATGCATTAAAGAGTCAGCGTGGGCAGAATACAAACACAAAGTAAGAGGAGTGTGTGTGTTGAGCACCTTGCTTCACTGATGAACATGTATGTGTTGTTCCAATACGAGAGTAGATCCGTCGCTTCCACATCGTAAACTCTAATATTCATATAGGTGAAGGATTCTGGGAAAAAGTTGTCAATCTCCTTGGTAACATTGAGGATGTAGCCCACACTACCAAAAACAAAAACAAAAAAATGAAAAAAAAAATTTTATTTGTATGCTGCAGAACATTTTTATTTAAAAAAAACATTAAACAGATAAGTAATAAAACATATTAAAGGATTAAATTATCTTAATTTTAATTAAATTTAAGTTGTATACTTGTTCTTCTGTAGTTCTTCAAAGTTGGCAGCATTCCATTCGGAACCCTTTGGGGGAAAAAAGGACAATTTTTTTTTTATACACACACACACACACACACACACACACACACACACAAATAAATAAGTGTATTTCCAACAGTATAGCAGACAAGACAAATGTCAACACTCACCAAGTAAAGGTAGTCCAAGATTCTGGAAGGTTTGTCCATCTGTGCCATTGTGACCATCATCTCATTGTCAATATACTCTTTGTAGTCCTTCATGTCTATGCCTATTCTGGACTCCAGGGCTGTTCGCACCTACACACACACAGAAAGAGTGACTGTAGCTCAACTGTAGGGTGCTAGAAACTCCACAATCATGGGTTTGGGATACAAATGGCATTAAAATGGCAAGTCACATGGTATACAACACTTACAAGCATCAAATCAAGCTTCTCACTAAATGAGTGCTGCTGGTGTTCAGACCACAAAGATTCTCTGGGTTAGACAACAAGCCCAGGCACGTTAACTTTTTGAGTAAGTTCTAGAAGAAGAGAGTCTTTAAAAGGTGTGTCCTCAGGCTTGCACCACTGTTCAAATGCTTGAGATCAGCCAAGGTTTTTTTTTTTTTTTTTAAGAAATTAACTTTTGTCAAGCAGGGGCACATTTAATTAATAAAAATGCTACTCTTTAGAATTTTCTAGAATTCTGCAAAAAGGAGCAGCAAATCAGCATAATGGAATGATTTCTGAAGGATCATGTGACACTGAAGACTGGAGTAATGGTCCTGAAAATTCAGCTTTGCCAGGAATAAAATTTGATTTGGTAAATATATTCAAACAGAATGAAGTTATTTAAAATGGCCACGATTTCACAATATTGATATTTCACCGTATTTTTTTTAATTAATGGTGAACATAAGATATATATTTTTTTTTTAAATAAAAGAAATCTTACCAACCCCATAAGATTTGAACTGTAGTGTACTTTGAATAACTTCAAAGGGGCCATATTAAATAAATCCAGTTCTAACAGACCACTAACTGAAAATAAAGTAAAAAACATGGCAATTGTGAAATGTTTTGCAACTGTCGCAATGCAATACTTGCTTCTGAAAAGTGTCTGTTATGGAAGGATGGCAGCAAAACAACGGTAAAAAATAAAAAAATAAAAAATATATTTTTTTTTTTGTGTGTGTGTGTGTGATTGTGTTATGATTTGTAAACTTTTTTTTGCATGTGCATTCAAGTTGTTTTTTTTTGTTTGTTTTTTTTACCGTTGTTTTGCTGCCATCCTTCCATAACAGACACTTTTCAGAAGCAAGTATTGCATTGCGACAGTTATGGAAGGATGGCAGCAAAACAACTGTAAAAAAAAAAATAAAATAAAAAACTTGCATGCACATGCAAAAAAAAGTTTACATATCATAACACAATCACACACACACAAAAAAAAAAATACAATGTTTTTTTTTTTTTTACAAAATACAGCATAATGTTCTGTATTATTTTAAAGGAATTTTTAAAGGGTAGATGATATAAGTAAAAAAAGTTCAAAGTGAAAGTCGTGGCATTTCCCAAGTATGTTAACCCATACTCAGAATTGGTGCTCTGCATTTAACCCATCCAAGTGCACACACACAGCAGTGAGAAGTGAACCCACACCCAGAGCAGTGGCCAGCTATAGATCCAGCAACCGGGGAGCAACTGGGGGTTCAGTGCCTTGCTCAAGGACACTACAGCCATATTGAGGGTGGCAGAGAGCGCTGTTCATTCACTCCCTCCACCTACAACTCCTGCCAGCACAGAGAATCAAACCGGCGACCTTTGAGTAACTAGTCCAAGTCTCTTACCATTAGGCCACAGCTGCCCCTTCATGAAATTCTGTTTGTAACCATTTGACTTCTGTTAAACTACCTGTTTGCACTCAGTGTGGAACTTGACTTTATCCATCAGGAACTGACTGGATCATGAGAAGTGGCCTATAGGTGACTAGAGGGAAGAGCTTGGTGACATTCTGGGACATTGTAAAGCCATACTCCCTTTCATTTTACCTGCTTTGAGGTAATGTTTTCTAAGTCTTCAGTCCTCATGATATCTCGAAGTTGGGCTTTGATGTCCTTCTCCACTGACTCCCGATTCAATGATGAACGTGTTCCCTTGTCCCTCCTGACTGACTCCAGGCCAGTCATGACCGCCCATTCATTAAGGCAGTGCTGGTCAGATTCCACGTTCCCTCTGTAATGGTGTGCCCACTCCAGCCCACAGCCTGGTATGACAGCCCCACGCACGGCCCGTTCACAGCAGCCATGCAGCGCCTGCAACACTGACCTTGAGCAAAGTAAGAGTGACACATCAGAGAGTGCTGTGAACAAGCAATCAACAAACCACAAACACATTTACACGTCACAGAGCTAACTTGGAGGCTTGAGGCAGATGTCTAACAGTGTACATGTAACTGACTAGACGACCAGAATAAAGACAAATAGCATTACACATAATATATAAGTGTTTGTAGGCTGCGAGACCAACGTCCCACTGCATGCCGTTGACAGTTGAGGAAATTCAGTGTTTCCTCAGCATTTCCTGCTTTAAAGCTTACCACATCGTCTGAATGGACACAGGCTTAAAGATTCGTGTCACTTCTGCAGATGTCACACTGAAACCTCTGTAAGAGAACGAGTGAAAACAAGCTGTCAGAAAAGCAGAACCCTGGGGCTGAGGCTTTAACAGTGACTAAGGTTCTGCAGAGCTTTGCAGATAAACTTTAAAGTGGAAGCATCGCTCGGTTTTGTTTTAATGTTATTTACTTTTTTTTCAGTTCAGTTAGATTTAGTGTTGACTGATTTTTTCTAAAGAAGCAAAACCTCTGTGCTTGAGCTCCCTTCAATTTACAAACCGCATTAAAAGCGTATGCGAGAGTTGACTTTGATGGTAAGATAATGTTATCAAGATTGCTTCATACAGTACTAAAACACTTTTGCCGTTTTTGCTTTCCCTGCTATATAATCAGATGTTTGTACTAATTAGTTAACTTCTAGTGAGCATGATTCAAGTCTTATGTTCTTACCCATCTCCGTCAAGGTAAACCTGCGTGTCACTCCATATTGGCAAGACAAGTCCAATAGTGCACTCGTCACTGAGGAAGTGAGAAAGAAATAAGTGAGAAGTTTCTTGACAGGCTTACTGAAATGTTCTGCAGTTTTAATTACAAATTTTGCTAAAAGTTATATTTAATGAGAGAGTTCACCCCAAATGAAAACATATATGAAAATATTTGTTTTATATTTGTCTAAAATGTATTTTAAATGTCTCAGCACTTTTTGTCTATACACAAAAACTCAATGGCTCAAAATAACTTATTTTATGTTTCACAGAAGAAAAAAAGTAATTAATGACACAAATGTCATTTTTGGTTGAACTATCCCTTTAAAACTGCAACTAAACATGGGCACCATGTTTGCAAAATATCTGCACATTTCATTTCCAAAAAAGCATAATGTAAAAATAAAAACATATCATCAAAAATGCAACAGTATTTTGTCTATAAAACAATGCATTTACAAATGTTTAACAGGCATGTCCCACATACAAATAAATAATTCCAGATTTATCTATAATGAAATTAAATCTTATGATGATGATTCAATGATTTCGTTTATAAAGACATGCTACCTGTTTGACCCTGGGAAGTCCATGCCAAGTAGTAGGCTCTCCAGTTTTTTGTTAAGTGTGCCGATTATAAGCAAATACCTCACTCTGACTGGGCTCACAGACTCCAAACGCACAGCCTGAGGTAGGGAGAAAGAGAAATGTAGGTACACTGTAAATTAATCAGACATAATTCATAAAAAAAAATAACTGAGCAATTAAAATTAGATTAACTTTTCTGTTATTATAATTTAAACACAGCACCTAAGTATTATGTTATATAATAATGTTTTTATACAAATATTTACCTAGCAAACAGTATTGTGTGTAACAGTATTCTTAAAAGTCAAAACAAAGTTTTTGTCATTTCTGCATAGCAGAAGGTGGATGAACTAAAGTGTCTCCAGAAACCACATTGCAGAACTTGTGACTTTGCATATGCAAAACACGGTGAGTAATATACACAGGCAGTAAGTACAAACACTTCCTTTAATCGGTCTCAAAGAGACAACAAATAGTGTAAATGCATCAGATATTTTCATATCCATTCAATTTCCCAGTGATTCTAAAATTCATTTTGTAGAGGCTGTGTTCAATTTGGAGACCCTGAGCATAAAAAGGCAGTGTAGTAAAACAAGAGTGGGCTGAGAAAATCCTAACCAGTTTGAGTGTGTCTTCTGGTCGTAGTAACGAAATCATTGCGTGCAAATGTCTGTGCTGAGTGTCAGAGGCTCGGCCTCCATGCCTAGGACCTAGCAGAGAGGGCACGGTTTCTTCCTGTGATCCCTCCCTCTCTCCCTCTCCCACCAGGAGCACTGCCCCCTTAACCAGGGCAAAACTTTCTCTGGTGTGCGGAAATAAAAACAAAAACGAATCAGTTACGCATTTCTGGAAGAAAGACATACACACTAAAAACACATGCATGATGAAAGATGTATCACAAACAATCACCTTTTCTGAAGTCTTCCTCTTCTTAGAATAGGCTCATCCTTAAAAATAAAATTAAGTCGATTATAACTCATTATAACTCTAAGACTCTAAACTCCTAAGATTTGTCCAGAGAATGGCAATGTTAAAAATGGGTGGAGGGTGAACTGATTATGTGATGCATTTAATTGCAAACATTTCAATCATTTGACATGGTATCGGAATAAAAACTTGCACCAGGGATGGGCCTTTAGCCTTTTTTCTTCACCCATAACTCACTCAGAGATGAGTGACTGGGTAAAAAAAAAAAAATATATAGAAAAAAGGAAACCCGTAAACGCAATGAAAAGGCGTTTTGACAAATTTGCCAACTGCAATGCAGTGACAGGATGATAAGACACTGAGGAAGCTCATACTAAAGACGATAAACAGAGAAAGAAATAGAGCGAGAGAGGAAGACAGTGAGAAGGACACCAAAGAGGCTGTTATTGGTGCTTCTATGGAATGGGAGAGGAGACAGTAACATTACCTGTTATGTGACTGACGTGTCCAGACAGAGACAAGAAGAAAAAAGAAGAGAGGGGGTGGAGAGGAGAGGAGGGGCAATGAGGTTTTAGGTTAAAGCTCTAGTGAGACTTTACTCAAAATAGTCTGAACATGGTGTTTTATAGAAGATACACAGTTTGCATGGGTGAAAAAAGAATCTTGTGTTATATAATAAATACAAAGCCTACCAATCAACCAACAGAGACAGAGAACGATTACTTGGCATTGTCCAATACCTATCAAGAACAGCAATAAAAGTTATCAGGCATTTTGGCTCTTTAGCAGAATCCTCATATAATCCTAGGGCTTTTTATATTTTTTTTGGAGCAGTGTGAAATGAATTCTCATATTCAGGTTCACTGCAAACTTGGAAAGCGTTTGGTACGCTACCAAGAAGACATTCCTCCTAATTATACATAAACTTGTGTACAGACAAAGGTGTAGCGTAACTGGACGCACATGGAGGGAGTGGGAGTAGGGTGAAAGAATGTGTGGAGAACACACATAACGTTCAGATCGTCTTCTGTAGCATCTTAGAAATGAACATTTTTCATTAGGCACAATAAAACTCACCGGTGTCGTGGAAACAGATGGGGTTCTGTGCAAGGTCAGCAATGCCATTCCACAGCCGCTTATCCTGCTTTAACACCGGCAGACGAGTCAGAGCAGCTCCACAGAGTGCTTCCAAGTTTACTGAGTTGAACAGAAAAAAAGACAACAAAAAAAAACTGATTAATGGTGCTACATCCAAAAATGCAATACTAAAAGATATTTATAGTGCAACTAGATTGAATTACTATAGAGCAGACTCAGAATCTGTAATAACATCCAGACATTTCCACAAGAAGGTAACAGAACAGGGCCTGAAACTAATAATAATAATAAAATACACATTTTTACTATAAGAACTACCTTTAGAAAGTGTTTATCGTCAACCTTCCATTCATTTTCTATGGGGTTTCACTCTAGGAAGTAACTTTTATTTCAAACTTAAGTGCAAATTCTGAAAATAAAATACAATCACTTACTAGATTTTCTTTTCTTTGAAGAATATGGGACTAAATATCTTAGTGATTAAAATCAGTTTTTGATGACCAATACTAATTTTAATATACTTGTTTTAATATTTACTAAAATATAACACTGTAGTATAGTTTTAATTGTTAGATTATTGAAGATCTAAGTTCATAAGGTCAAGACCTCTAATTGTGGGAAGAAGTTGTCATTTATAAGAGAGGATACAAATATTTTAATAATAATAATAATAATAATAATAATTGAATAGTGTACCAAGTATCTATTAGGCGTCTAAACAAAATTAATGTGTGGCTTTGATGTCTTAGGAATGCCAGAGTGCATCCTCATATTGTAACGTGCCATAAATTCCAAACACATAACTAAAACACATAACTTGACCAAAAATTAAACAGTCAAATGTTTCTGCGGTCTACGATGTAGACATGCCGTGTATTCCTTCGCCATATCTCTGACACAACAAAATACAACGCGCAACCTATCCCACATACTCCGAAATGTCACTAAATGTTTTCGATATATTAAATATTGTTGTTATAGAGTAGTAACGGCTGTGCGCGTCATATCTACAATATCGCAAGGCGAGCATTTGCTGTTTCACAAGACAAAGTTGCAATCTTTGCATTTTAGATCTTTCAGTTTCATCGATGCCTTAAAGAAATGTCTCGATAAAGTATGCCACATACCTAATAGCCTGCTAATATGTCTGTAGGCTGATGCTTTATGCTTATGTAGCTCGAACACAGCTGTTTTAACCAACAGCAGACTCGAGGCTTGTCATTTCCAGTTCCTCAATGAAATCAAAGGAGGGCGGATTAAACATGGAGAGTTCGCTTACCTGATGGGTTCAAACGCTGCGAAATCACAAGGATTTGCTCCTAGCTGAACCTTCCTCAAAAAATCGTGTTCGTTGTTTTGATCCTATGACCACAACTTTTGCATTGGTCCAGAATCCATTTAAAGGGGAAGGTAGACTACTATGAAACCAGGAACACTTAATTCTCGGCCGAGAAAAGTAAACGTGCCCTTAAATGGAAGAGGCGGATCGGGAGTAAAATTCGCCTATTAAAGCGACAGAGACATATTTAGTCAATCGCAGGATGAATTAAAGGTAATGCCTCATAAAATCACAACACAGTTATATAATTTATTAACTGTTAAAGCTTTCATTTACAATCTAAATAAAGGATACACCAAGTTTGGTTACGTTTGAGGCCTTTAAGGCGTTTGCAAGAGTAACAATTTAATCAATAGCAAATTATAAACAAAAATACAATGTAACTCTAAACCTAAATGTAACTTTTTTTTACTGTCTATGCTCTAAACACCAGTGGTTTTCAAACTTGTTCCTGGCGACCCACAAGTCTGGACATTTTGCATTTAAAATTTTATAAAAAAATATATATTTTTGCGTTTTTTGGTGACTACTAATTCTATTTATACTTCACCAAAGAGTATAGAAGCTTCTATACTCTTTGATTACACAATGGAGAAAAAAAGAATTCGTTCAAAACAGTGATTTATTAAGGAATGCCGCTACTGTTTTTATCAAATGTGTGAATAGGTAATTACTGCTAGCTAGACTAAAGACTGCAGTAATGAAGATGTTTGAACTATTTCAAAATGTATCAAATGTTGACGAAACTTGAAAATAAAATATACATATTTTACCCAATAAATCTAAATTAATATCTTTGTCTTGCCAACCTTGAGGTATATTCCAAGAGTTCAAAGCTCTAGTTCCATTTGAAATTTTCATTTTCATCTAAAATTAGCATTTCTATCAGGGTCCAAATGTGTAGGTTCACTAATTTCACTTTAATGGCAATCATTGCCATTAAATTGAATTAACTGAACATAAACACAGGAGCCTGAGAAAAAATATGCTAATTTTAGCTGAAAATTTCTGACTGCATTAGAGACTTTTGCATCTGAACTCTTTATTTATTCTTTAAATTGTTTTGTATTTTCTAATTCCCTTTTTTATTGTAACTACAAAGTATAAAAGAAAGAAAAAAATCATTTGAAATGCTTTTTAAAGACCTTATACAGCTTAATTTTGGCCATAGTTTCAAAATAATGGAACAGCAGTGCCACCATCCGTCCAAGCATAAACACAGAAGAATTGCAAGTCCGACTAGTGGAAGAAATTTGTGCTGAGATCATGTAATAGACACCAGTCGTTTGAAGGCTGCGTGGGATTCACTGCTTGGGACTAAACTCTGTCAAGATTTTGCTATCCGAACTATTACTTTGGAAATAGCAGCATATACTTCAAGTAAAAAATCAGCTTCTAACATTTATAGCCATTTCCGTCTGACACCAAATGCAATGATCAGATTTATTGTACTTTTTGTTGAGTGGTGCATCATTTGTCAGTCTCTGGGTGATTACACTGAGGGTAAGAGATCTTTATATTCTCTTTCTTTATGAAACCGTAATCTTCTCTGATTTGAACGGTGATAACTATGTTTTGTTTTTTTTTTTTTTTTTTTAAGTAAAGCAAAGTACATAATATTAATCTTTCTCAACCGTTCAGTTGTGTTTACGTTTGCACTGAAGTTAACGGACTATCAGGTCTTAGCGGATAAATGGAGATTTTGTTTTACCTTTAGGAACGGATTTAATATAAAAACCTTCATAAATAATAGAGTAAGTACATAACATGTTCTTTTTCCTCCAGCGATTGATTCTCGAAACCCCAGTCATTCAGTCGCGCACTAGTTTGTCTTGGAAGATTCTGATTCAAATGATTCAGACTCCAGGGGAATAAGTCACGAACATTTGGCCAAAGGAGTAGTTTCATAGACATAACCATACACTGTTTCATCCATTAAGCGTTGAATGTCTCTAAAGACATATTATTAACACGTTCACTGTTTGAAGAATGATGTCCATACCATCTAAACGGTTGTAATTACAACCCAGTGACCCAGTAAATGACTGACTGTGAGCTCACCATTTGTGACAGAGCCCTTATTTGACTTTTTTAAAGGAACAACTTTACCTGTGTCCTGTTTGGGTCGAAGGCCAAACAAACAAATAATCAAGAAAAATCTTGCCATGCACTGTATCAGCTATGCAAGTGAACTGATTGTCTGTTCATGGGAATGTACATATTTTGTGTGATTAAAAGAGTTAAGTGGTTTGGCTTTCGGCACAGTTCCAAATAGTTTGTCAAAATGAGAACAACATTTTCCTCACACAAATAGGAAAGTTTTCCCTTGAGGAGAGCTACATAATGTTTTCCAGGTAGTGTACAGCAGTGTGGGTATTGACAAATGTTGAGTCACAGTCTTGGTATGTTACAGCTCTGTAGACAGCTGCAGTCAGTCTCTATCAGTATAAATCTTGCATTTATAGACTTAAATAAATGCATTTTAAAAGTCTGCCCATCTATCCATGGTGTTTCCTTGCCTGAAGCTCAAGACTCTGGGTTAAGCTCCAGCATCCCCCGACCCTACATAGGACAAACAGTTTTTAAATTGGATGGATATTTAAAATGAGATCCCTCTAGGCCTGGCAACATCTTTGCATACTGTTATCCTCTTTCCATATCATTGGCTTAGATTCAGATATTCTTGTGCTCAGACATGTCTCAGTCTTTTACTTAGAAGGAAATGGTGAGTTGTAAGAATATATTCCATGACTCAATAAGTATCCATCCATTTGTCGATAGCTGCTTGTTCTATGTACAGTCACTGGATTGTATCCCAGCACATCTACAGATGAAGGCAGGGAAACAAACTAGGCAGGTGACCAGCTGCCAGTATTAGGCGAACTTCAGCTTAGAAAATGAGTGAAATGTACAACTTTTTCATGCATGGAAAAGTACTAAAATAACACTGAGCCACTCCAATATATTTATTCCATAGAACTTCCCTGGTGAGACAGTCTGTACAAAATTATTTTCAATGATCCGAATGCAGTAAACATGGACTTGGCAACCCTGACTCGGCTGGGTCTTCAGTTTTGTGTGTGTAAACAGCAGCTCCTTTTTCATTTTTTTAAAGACAATTTTGACCTAGATTTCAGCCGACATGCTGTACAGTATTGAACTTTTTAAAGCTCCCTTTAGGGATCTTCTCTGAATGTTTTTCCTGAAATTGTCCTTATATTTTAGAGAAAGCTCATGGTTCTAAACAATCAGTCTCACAAAGGTTTACATTAGACAAAATTTGTCAAAGTTGTCAAAATCAAAGTTGTCCCAAGACAAGAAAACATTTTGAATTTAGGCTTTAGGACAACTTTTTGATGAAAGGTTTTGATCCACTTCAGATGTTGCCTACTGTATGTGAAACCGGAAAAACCTCTCAGAGTGGAAAGAATGATGATGGTGGTTGTGCTACTTGGAAACAAAAACTGGTGGTTGGGGATCTTTTTCTCTACTGCTGAGGCTGCAGGATACTAATGATGCAGCTGATTTGCTGCTATCATGATGTGCCGGCCAATATTTTGACACAGTCTTTTGGAAAATGACTTTTAGAAGACTTTTTTTTTACTGATATCAAAGCTAAAGGTTTTATTACATATGTTTGCTCTTAGGCTCAGCGTCTTCTCACCATGACACCAATGAAGTTGTACATGAGGACGAGATTCACTACACCCCTCAGTTGGACTACAAACGTAAATATGTGAACTAATTTTACAATATGGCTAATTGTAAAATGCTACAGCTACTTTAAAACCATTTTTTCCATCAGATCCGCAGTGGTGCAATATACTAAAGCTGTCCAATGGGGAAGTGTCCTGTTCTTCTCCTCGAGGCGGACACCACCGGGGCTCGCTTGGAACTCGCTGTTCGCTCTCCTGTGTTCGAGGATATAAACGGCTGGGACAATCATCTGTGCAGTGCATGCCAAATCGCCGCTGGTCTGGATCCGCTATTTGTCGAAGTAAGTACACTTAAAAGGTGTCATAATAATTGTGTCACAAAACTACTTCTTTGATTCAGTGACAAACATGTATTTGGCAGCTGCTTCTGAGTACATTACTTGAACCCTGTGTTTATATTATGTCTGAATCTTAGAGATACGCTGCCATGTTCTGCCTCTGATTGACTACGGTATGTACAGTTGCTCTCGTGGTTTCGTGGTAGACTCCAGGTGTGACTACACCTGTTATGAAGGCTACCAGATTGAGGGAGATCGCTACCGGATGTGCCAAGAAGAGGGAACATGGAGTGGCACTGAACCGACGTGTGCAGGTACATTTGTAATTCTAGTCTAATATATCAGACACATGCCATTATCTATTAAATTAAAAAGAATATGTTGTAACATTGAAAAAAAAATCACATTGTTTCAGATCATGACCCCCCCAAACTGAAATGTCCTTTGTCCAGAGTGAAGGTAGCAGAACCAGGAAAACTAACTGCCATGGTTTCATGGGATCGTCCTGTTGCTAAAGATACCGCTGACAGAGCACTTCAGTATGTGCATCACAATTTATGAAAGCCACCCAACTTCCTCTGTGAAGCAACCTGTAAACTGCATTTTTGTCATCCTTTATCAGGGTCTTGCGAAATGGGCTGGAGTCTGGATCTGACTTTCCTGAAGGAATACATGTAATACGATATAGAGTCTCTGACCAGGCTCGCAACACAGCCACATGCAAGTTTACAGTGCATGTTGAAGGTGAAGCCAGTATTCAATCTGGATTTGCCCCTGCTTCCGAGTGTTAAAGAGAAAGTTCACTCAAAAATGAAAACTGTGTCATCATTTACTCACCTTTATTATTTCAGATTTCTGTGGAACATAAATATTGGAACCCACTGACTCAGTTTCATTTCATGGACCAAAAGCACTGAGGAATTATTCAAAATATCTTCTGCATTCAACAAAAGAAATAAAGTCATGAGTAAATGATTACGGAATTAAAAAATTTTGGGGAACCATTCCTTTAACTGTAACTAACTAACGTTATTAATATGTGACTTAAGGTTTTAACTTCCTTCTATAGATCCAGTGAGTTGTACTATACAGTGGTTTATTTGCCTTAAACGGAAATGTTCTTTCCCTCAGTGAGACGATGCCCAAAGCTAAAGCCGCCTATGCATGGCTATCTGACATGCTCATCGGATGGCAATAATTATGGGGCTGTATGTGAATACCACTGTGATCCCGGCTTCGAAAGGACAGGTTTTGCAACACGTGTTTGTCAGCTCAATCGCAGCTGGTCTGATGATGCCGCTCAGTGTATATGTGAGTATGTGCTTGAGGTTAGGGTTTATTTTTAACTGGAACAGTCAAATTTCCTTTTTGTTTTTGTGAAACATTTGCCTTTTCTTTTAGTAATGGCTATTAAAACAGATGTCAGGTCTGCTGGTGCTCTGCTTGACCAGTTTTATGAAAAGAGAAGGCTTCTTGTTGTGTCTACTCCAGAAAACGCTAACCAGAAGTACAGGCTTCAGAATATTATGCTG
This sequence comes from Carassius auratus, assembly GCF_003368295.1. Taxonomy (NCBI): domain Eukaryota; kingdom Metazoa; phylum Chordata; class Actinopteri; order Cypriniformes; family Cyprinidae; genus Carassius; species Carassius auratus. Next base: position 18,736,650 of record NC_039256.1, read on the forward strand.
CAGGTAGTATAGAGACTTCACATCTTTGACTAATGCAAAAATTATTTTAAATAAGGAGAGTATTACAGTGCATAACTGTATGATTGTGGGAATGTTCTGACAGAAAGCTGAGTGTGGTCTGGATCTGCGACATGTGACAGTGATCGAGCTGTTAGGAACTTACCCTCGTGCAGTGGGCCGCATCAAAGAACAACGACTAGATCCTGAAGTCATAGAGGGTCTTAGGTAACTAACTAATTATCTACAGTGGTGTGTACATGTTAAATATTGTATGCTTAACTACTGTATTACTGGCAGATGACTGCAATATTACAAACAAATACACAAGTCAACGTACTGTATTAACAGTATTTACTTTTTTAAAGTCTTGTATGTTCCCAATTGATTCAATCAAATCCTATTCAAAGCTTTCTCATTTTATATCAAGTTACACTGAAGAAAACTGGATTTAATGCCGACTTTAAGTTCCAGCAGAGACATACTGACCAGTCTATTTTCTATTCAAGACCAGGCCATATTTTGATAAAAGCCACATGACAATTTTGGACAAAACACTTCCATGAGGTTTTGCAACAACAGTGACTATGCTGAAAAGAAAAAGTTTGGTTGATTCTCTCCACTGTGCATGTGTGTTTCCAAACTACATGTGGTTTTCATGTGTTTTTTGATTGTATGTAACAGACAGGCACTGTATATATCTACGGCATATTTCACCATGGTGCTGCTGGATGAGTTTGGTGTGGATCGGGAGCGCTTTGTCAACCCCACCACCTCTGATGAGCTCTACACGTATGTGGATGAGTTTCTCCTCACAGAGGAGGAGCTGGAGAGACTGGAAATGAACAGGGACTTCTGTGACTGACCCTGATCCAGATGGTGTGGGGGAGTTTTCTTTATAATGACAGGCACCACAACAGCCTGTTTCCTAGACAAACAGTCATTTGAAACTACATATTGCAGATATTATTCACAGAGAATCACAGCTGGAAATGTGATTTAGACTGGAAGAGGCCATGTGAAGATGCACAAGATATTCAAAATATTCACATATTCTGAAGAACCCATCTATAATCGAGTGTACAGCACACAACGTGGATTCTTAAAAATATTTAATATTTATTACATGCTGGTATTTTCATGTAGCTCTTAAAAAAAAAAAAGTGGCTCACAATGGAGTTAATCAGCATTACGATGTTAAAATAAATTGTGTTTAAACATGGAAATATTTGTGGGCCATTTATAAAGTGCACATTGAAAGTGTTATTCAAACTAAAATTTTTACTGTCCATTTTTAAAAACAGCGTTTCAAAAATGATGTTGTATTTCAATACATCCATTCAGCTGTAACATTTATAGGAAATAAATATAATTAACGTATACACAGCACATTTCCGTATCATTATTTGTGGATTGCCTTAAATGTTAAAAAATATAAAAGCATTTTATGCACGGTCCTATGCATTAACCTAAAAAGTCTTTAAAATATTACTGTGATGCATTAATGTTCTCATATTGCACAGCTGTAACAGCAACACACAAAACAAACTAAATGTTGTGGAATGTGTAACCCCCTGTCCTGATAGTGGCTTTAGTGGGGGTATTTTATTGCGAAATGTCCTCACTTGCCCTTTCCCATGGACGAGCGCAGTGGAAGAGTGCCCTCTGCCCAAGAGTCAGGGTACTGCATCATCTTCTTCCACAGCAAGATCTCCTCCCCTGTGGAGTCCGCCACCCACTCTTCCTTTCCCTCCTTGATATTCACTGTGAAAACATTTTAGACATTTATGTTCCAAATTATTTATACTTCAAATGATGTTCTTTGGATCTTTCTTTTTATTTTAAATGTATCATGGTTTTCACAGAAATACTAAGCAGCACAATTGTTTTCAACATTAATAATGATAATGATGATACATGTTTCTTGAGCACCACATTAGCATATGTGAATGATTTCTGAAGGATCATGAGACACTGAATACTGGCTGGCTACTAAAAATTCAGCTTTGCCATCAGAAATTATTTAAAAATGTTAAAATATATTAAAATAGAAAAACTTTTATTTGAAATTGCATTATTTCAAATTACTGTTTTTACTTTGTTTTTGAACATGCATTAAAGAGATCTTGCTGAGACTTTAGTATGGTATGCATTATTAGCTCAAGTTTAATTAACATGAATCACATCAAAGTTTGACTAGAAAAAACAACAACACTTGAATGGTGTCACAGTGACACTTCTTCGGAATTTGGTATCTGCAGTTGGTGAATCCAGTAATTAAATCAACGTTAAAGGCTTCTGAACTGATTTCAGCTCAAAGAAATGTGTAGTGTCGCATTACCTCCTCCCAAGCTGAGGCGAACTCCTCCCAGGAAGTCGTTGCTATGCAGGGTCTCTCTGTCCCAGACGGTGAGCTCCAGACATAAATCCTTCAGCTGCTCCAGACTCAGGTCGGTGTACACAAATGTGTGGTTGTAGTTGGGGTTCTTCGTCTTCTTCGCTACCGGAGTCTTCTTCTTTGAGGAAGACTTGTTCTTTGATGGCAGCAGATACCTGAAAGACAGTGCTATTAGTAGATATAAACAAACAAGGGCCTTTTGAAATAAAACAGATGTTTGCAAACCCTTTCACAAAGGAATCACATGTGCCCCCAGCTTTCATGGCTGTCAGATTTTTGGCCTCTTTGATCAACACGTGCAGCTCAGCACCATCTGTGGGTTTGGTCTTTTTTCCTTCAGTAGAGAATAGGAGGCATAATTTACTAGGTAACACAAGCTAAAGACATTTTACAGATATGTTAATGGTTTTCCCTTCACCTTTTCCATTAGAGTCTTCTGACTGTGTCTTATTCGCGGTGACATACTTCAGAGAAATCACCAGCTCTCCTTTGTACTGATCAAATGGAGATGCTGGCTGAGCAGATGCCTATAAACACAAACAGGAAGAAATGTAGAGATACGAAGATGGTTCCCTCCTATACATGTGAATGGTAGAAACTGCAACCCACAATATGGCAGAATAGTCCCACCTCATTGCGTCAATCCATAGACACCCGATCTTATTATTTTTTAAAATCCTAATTTTGCATGCACATTGGCTGGCCTAGCCTAAAATAAATAAGCTTTTTAAACACTATTTGAACATAAGAAACTACATTCATGGGGCAGTTCATATCAGATTTTGTTGCCGATTTGATTCCCCCATTCATTTAGATAGGACTTGGCCTTGCATGAGCTGCCTGGAGGCATTGAAAATATGACCCGACGCTGAGTGAACAGACTTTCCTTGAAGCAGTTAACCATAACGCTAAACAAAACAACAACTTGAGTACAGTGACCTATTGCTGTAGCATCCAAACAAACATATACCTTTCCTCTAAGAGCCATACACTTTTGATGTGCAGAGTCAATATCATGGCTATCCATTGGTACCTCCACCTCACCCAGGAAAGCATTGTGGCCAAAACGGTCGTAGTGCCAAACTGAGAGTTGCAGCGTTCGAGTCATGAGCTGGGTGCGGCTGATGGAATACTAAAACAAACAAGCACAAGACAGGTTGTCACTATAAAATAAATTAAAGTGAGAGGTTACCATGTAGGAGCTTTGGCCAGTTTGTTTAGTCTGTTTGTGTGAACTGCGCGTTGTTTGCTCTAGATTAAAATGGGGCAAGTATTTGAACTAATATTTGTCTGACTGTGACTCGGTGATAACAGTGTACTTATCTTCTCTGTCAATACCAAGCCCATTCGAAACCTGATGTTAGTGTGTAGTGTTTTAATTACCTTCCATTAAAGCGCAGCATATAGTGTTTCTATTATTACCCACTGGTATCAGTTCCTGATAGTATTTGTTGTTCCAAACCATGAGAAATTAGTTATTTTGGGGAGTTAGATTTTTCTAGGAATCTATTTATTAAGGAATTTAAACTATACCTTCAGTGTTTCCTTAAAACTGGGGTTAATGCTGTTATTTTTGATTGAGGTTTTCTTCTTGCTTTTGTCTGGCAGGAGGTAAGCCTTGACATATCTGTAGAAAGAAATAAACCAAACGGGGGAGTTTAGCAGTGATTTTCTCTCTGTAACGGGGAAACCCAGTGGTATGATTCACGGGTGGAAAATTATTATTCTTGGAAGACAGTAAAGAACTGAGACCCTCTCAGGAAAATGTGGAGGCCTACTTACGGGTTGCACTTCTTTCTTGCTGCATCAGCATAAGCCAGGCCTTTACACTCATCGACCACAATAGACAGGCACTGGCTGGGCTCGTCATAGCTGAGAGAGAAGAAAATATCTCCACTCACTTCCACACACTCATAGTCTCCTGCTTCACTGTACACACTCATCGTACTACCAAGAATGGCCTGTGAAAAAAAAACACAGCTGGGCAGCATATTCAAGTGTCTAATATTTGATTTTATTTAGTTTGTGAATAAATTAATTTAAACCAAAAATAAATATATAAATACCATTGTATTATTAGTAATAATCAATTTAAAAATTAATGTCAACATTACTTCATTTTAATAATTACTTAATATTATTTTAATTAATAATATTAAAGTGGGTTACCCTCGAGCCTCCCAAACTTCCTGAGCTATTACCGAATTTCTGCTTGTGTATATTCACCAAGTTATCGATATCTTCCTCCTTCTCCTCTTCATCCTAATGAAACAACTCAGACATTCAGGTCACTTTAGACTGCAGATGGAAATAATGAATTGCAAACTTGTTTAAAATAGTTTGTATTTGTTAGAAATTAACTCACAGCATTAAGGCCAGGAACTGACCGGCATCTGTCTCTCATAGAGGGTGTAGCACTTTCTGTCACATCTTCACGCAAATCAAGTGTGGAGGTTGGTTTAATATCTATAATGAAAAACAGCGTTTGCATACTTAAAACCCAGAGCAAAACTTTGTAACTTTGTGAGATTTTAGTGTTTCTTATGCTCACCAAGGCTGCACAATTTGAAATAAAAAAAGACAGTAAAAACAGAAATATTGTGAAGTTTTATTATAAATCAGTATAACAATTTTCTATTTGAATGCATTTTAAAATTATATTTATTCCTGTGATGGCAAAGCTGAATTTTCAGCATCATTGCTCCAAGCTTCAGTGTCACATGACCCTTCAGAAATCATTCTAATATTCTGATTTAGTGGTCGGAAAAGATTTTGAAAACAGTTATGCTGCTCAATATTTTTGTTGAACGCTATGCTACATTTTTACAGAATTATTCAATAAATAGAAAAAAATGCATTTTTGCAAATATAAATTTTTGTTTTTAAACTGCTTCCCTGTCAATTTAGATCAACTTAATGCTTCTTTGCTTAAAAAAACTATTAAATTCTTTAAAAAACTTCCCAGACTCCTGAAAAAGTAGTGTATACTCATACCTGATAGTTTGTGCACTCTTCTGACACTTTTCTTGAAAAGCCTATCCACGTCACGCAAGGAGTCAGAGCAGGCATTCATGTGATGAATTAATGAGGCCTTAATTTGGAGGGGTGACGGAAATTCAATAGGTGACACATAAACAGAACTAGGACAGAGAAAATACATGGCTTAACAGGGTGAGCTATGAATAAACACTTACTGTCTCAGTGGTAGATGGGCTGTCACTGTTAGCGGGGAGCATCAGGATGGACACTGCAGGGTCTGCTGAACTAGTCTTGTCTGTCGGTTCCTCTTTTCTAGGTGCAAATCAGAGGTTTGCATCACACTACTACAACATTAGCCATGGATTTCTGCATCTCAGAATCAGATCTTACCTTTGCGTTATGGGGGTACTATGGGACGATTCAGTCTCAGCGCGGCTGCTGCCAAGACTGGCTTTTTCTGTTGATTCTGTGTCACTACGTTGTTGCTCTCGCACATCATGTTCCTCATAAGCCTCAAGAGGTGAGCTGAAAGAATGAGACAGGATGAAGTATAGAGTTCTGGACAAAGAGCTGTCGTCCTGTTAAATATTACAACACCTCAACCATACAGCTACTGGATAGCTGGACACATACAAGTAGTATAGAAATAGTACAGACTACACAGGATAAAAATATACTTTACGTCTCATCCTAACATCATTCAGGGCTCTAGAGTGCTCTAGAGACTTTTTTACACCCTCGAGTCGGGCTTCAGGCCAATTTTTACGTCATGGTTCAGATGCGGGCCTCCCACCTGTTTTAGACTTCTTTTATATTTTAGACATTCATTAATTAATGTGGCCAGCTGGTTTAGCCAAGGCCAAAGATCAAGAAGGCCAAACTACAGGAGTTGGCCATTCAAGGGGCATGTGAATGCAATGGAGGATAGTCCATAAGACATTGAGCCATGAGATGTTCAGTTTGAAGCCCTTAAAACATTTATCTTGAGTTTAAATTTCAGCTCAGTGAAGCACCAACACTTTTTCAGTAAGTTACATTTCTTGTAGAATTGTGCTTCAAATAAAGAACTTTATGTTGACCAGATTAATTAGTTAATCATTTAGGCTAAAAGTCAATATTGCCTATATGGACAGCGACCACAAGTGACCTTGTAAAACTGCGGTGTTAAATGCGATGCAGTCAAAAATCTGGGTGCACCTAACTTTTGTGCTGGTGCACCAAAAAAAAAAAAGTTAGGTGCACCAGTGCAACAAGTTAGTCTAGAGCCCTGTCATTACAATCATACAAGCTTTTTTTCTGTGGAACACAACAATAATAAGATCTCAAGACAGACTGGACATTATCATCAAATGTTTTTGCTTTTGCATGTCTTGTAACCAAATGTCATTACGTCAAAACTGCACCTACTGACGCTTGACAGCTTGTAGAGACTGTTGTTGTAAAGAAAAGATCTATGTGAATTATCTCAAAAAGATATATCTTTTTAGATAATTCACATAGATCTTTTCTTTACAACAACAGTAAAGAAAATTTGTGTGTGTATGTGTGATTTGCAGAAAAGAAAACAAACAGCATACACAAAGTGATAAAAGGATTAATACATTTTGACAGATTTTGTACTTTTGGGTGAACACTCTCTAAAGAACTTGGCTGTGTGATATTTAATAGAGTGCTATAACACTTACTAAAGAGATGATTGGAAAAACATAAATATTTAAAGGGATACTCCACCCCATAATGAAAATTTTGTCATTAATCACTCACCTCCATGTCGTTCCAAAACTGTAGAAGCTTTGTTCGTCTTCGGAACACAATTTAAGATATTTTGGATGAAAACTGGGAGGCTTGAGACTGTCCCATAGACTGCCAAGTAAATTACACTGCCAAGCCACGGCACAAGGATGCACTGTTTTCTATCAAATCAATGCATAAATAACTGCAGAAACAGTGCATCCTTGTGGAGCAGCTGATACAGAAGCGCATAAGCACCATACAGTGACGTGGAGAGACACAGAGGAGACTGTTGACAAAGGAATTGTTGAATAAAGTCTTTTTTTTTTCTTCGCTTACAAAAAGTATTCTCGTTGTTTCATAACATTTCAGTTGAACAACTAATGGCAGATGGACTATTCTGACAATGTCTTTCATACTTTTCTGGACCTTGACAGTGTTATTTACTAGGCAATCTATGGGACAGTCACAAGCCTCCCAGTTTTCATCCAAAATATCTTAAATTGTGCTCCTAAGACGAAAAAAAGCTTTTACGGGTTTGAAACGACATGGGGGTAAGTGATTAATGACAAAATTATAATTTTGGGGTGGAGTGATCCTTTAAAATTGAATAGTAAATATTTAAATGATAAAGAACATTACATTATTTGCTCAGTAGAAACATTAGACTACACATCATAATTGCTGATGATGAAACACCTCTTATTTGCTAGTGCAATGTCCTTCAGTCTTGGCTTGGGCACAGGTACAGGTACAGTTTGGCTGGAATTCAACTCGGCTCTGTTTAACAGCATTTCCCCCGCTGTCTCATGCTTTTTATCTAGAAGAGAGAGATGTGATTTGTAAAATGGGGAAGTGAATTTTGTATAATGATTAATCTTAAAATACTGCCAGTCATTTTGCTATGGAGTAAACAGAAGCACTATTCTTAAGTTCTTTCCTCTTGGTGAACACACACAAACTAAATCTACTTTCCACCCTTTATGAAAACAAAGTTCAAGTCTCTATCAGACTGTCTAGCATCTGCTTCCTGCACTCACACAGAGGCCTTTTCCTGAGGGAAACTCGGACTAAGTCGTGTCCAGGAGCTGTAGAATAGCGGTTAACCCTCTCGTCCAAGAACCAGTCTCCAGTGCTCATCTTCAGATCTCTGAAAGAAAAAAAGAAAAAAACCTTAAGTTGGGTTTTCTGTTGAACATTAACCTTTTCCATTAGGCAAGAGCTTCATTTTCCAGTCTAATGTGCCTTTTAATGATAGGGCCCCTACTTGGACTGAGGCCAAATAGAGGGATACTGGGAAGCATGGGGTACACACTCACATCTCTTTGGCACACACTGTGCACATCCAAGATCCGTTGGGTCGAGCAGATTGACATTTTTTGCAAACATAGTGTTTGCATTCTCTGCACTGGCTACCGTTGCGGGTCAGAAGGCCCATAGGCTCTTGACAGCGGCCACAGCTGCGCTCGCTGTATTTCCCACTGCCACGTTTCGCACCCTTTCTTCTGATTTCCAGCAACTCAGCTTTTAGCTTCCTAAGAATACAAAAATGAGCATTTATTCCCCTGAACTTCTTGCCTGATCCTTTTTCACACAAAGGAACAATAACTGTAAAGTTTTAATAATCACTCAAATTTTGTGAGAATAGGGGAGTCTACAGCATTGCTATAACGATAATCAAACAGAAGAACCACTGTTATAATCAGTCTTCTTTTCCAGCTGATGAACATTAAAAACATTGACGGCCAATCAGAAGAAATCAGACTTCAAAGAGCTCAAGCGCTCAAAACTGAAGCAGATAACAAAACCCTCAGTGCGTGCTTATAAGAAACAATGTTATCGTCTGTTGGTGTGAATGCTAATATAGTGATCCTTATAGCGATCTTCATAGATTATAGTTTGTGGTGTGAACAGGCTTTAAGCCCTGATTTGTATGACTTCATTTTGTGGAAACAGACATTAAACAAACATTAACATTGAATAAACTACATCCGACAAATTAAAAAAGTATGGTGTCAGCAAGCTTTTATGTTTATGTTTATGTTTTTTTTTATTTATTTTTTTAAAGAAGTCTCTAACCAAGGCTGCATTTATTTAATAACAATAATAATAATAATAAATACAGTTAAACAGCAATATTGTGAAATATTATTATGATTTAAAATAACTGTTTTCTATTTTAATATGCTTTAAAATGTAATTTATTCCCAGTGAAGCTGAATTTTCATCAGACCAGAGAACCAGAGAAATTATTTGTTGCCATTTTAAAATAATATAAATGACATATGAACAATTTTATTGAATTCTGCATTTCTAGAACAAGACTTATTCTCAATGACGCAACCGTGACACTCACTTTACACGGAGCTCCTCCAAGCGCCTCAGCTCCTCATCTCGCCGAAGGACTTCTAGTATGAATTCTTGCTCAGACTCAGTCAGGAAGGACACGTTGATCTCCATGTTCTGCACCATCCTCGGGAGTCAAGTCCTGCTTCTAAGGAATAAAAAACCAACAAATGGCTCTGGATGCATTAAGTCAACAAAATATTAAATGTCAGCACACATGCGAATTACGGAAACTCGTAGAACCACATACCTGTACAACCACTTACAGAGTAACATGCCAGTGTTGCTTACATATAATAATGAATATACAAGCACCTAACCAAGAATATGTCATTTGCATTTCAGAGACAAGTTCAACATATAATGACACTGTTACACAAATAAAGGAAGTCCCGCTGTTTGTAAAAAGGGTAGAGACCTGGAGACAGGGCAGAACTGTCAAAGAAAGGCAGTGACCTTTCACAGTTCCTCCATGCAGTGTCTGTCAATGTCAGGATGTCAGAGGCTCTTCAACACCTCCCTGCAGGAGGGGGGTAATTAGACAAACACAAGGACACCCTGTGACATGCAGCTCCACATGCAAATTAGTTGGTTACTAATGGCTCGCAATGCCAATATCGCAGCAGGGAAGTGGAGATATTCACATCCCAGCATCTACTACATAAATCAAGTATAATCATATTGGCAATAGTAAATCCTTTAATAAATCAATCAAATCAAATATATATATTTTGCAAAAATATAGGTAGGCTAATTTAAACGAGACCGATTCTCATCACGTTCTTACTGAAAAGAACGAAAATAATATTCTGACCAAAGAGCATGAGAACCTTGTTTTGATATGTCACTGTTAAAATTATGGACAACAACTCAATACAATTTATGATGTTAGAGAATAAATAACTAAGAGCCTGGGAAAAGAGGCTGAGCTCTGGAATGTCATCAGGAAAAGAGGAAAACAACATGTAGTCAGCATATCATATGAGTTGCCGCCCTTTATGATCACACAACCATTGGGTGGAGGTCTTCAAGAAACAGATTTATTTTTTTAATGAGGCATTTATGATTACTTGATAGCTAGCACCCATAAGCCTTGTGAGCTCAACTGGTGGAAAGTGTGTGAGAAAATTAAGTAACCTTCAATTAAGGCTGGTTTGGTCAATATCCAAAACAAAAAAGACCTTCTTAACAAACCTGTTCCTCATTCTTTGAATGTTTTAGGAAAAATAGAAAGGATTAAAGTGAGAATAAAGACCTCAAGGATCCGTCCTGCTCCAATACATGGACAACGACATCAAATTCACTTAACTAAATTATCCAACATTACACATAAAAGAGTCCAATACTAAACAGAAAAGTATACAGTTAGAGTAACTTACAGGAAAATAAAACGCAAACTATTATCTTTTATCTATAGGAAAATGGAATACAAATGATCTTAAAAAGATCTTAAAAGAAGAGCGTATAAAGTTACACAACAACTGAGACACTTTCTCGCCTTCGTGTCTCTATTCTAAAGTAACAGTTAACGTTAGGATCTAAACAGTGTTATTACAGTTTGTCGTACATAAAATAGATGCCTAACATCTTAATAAAATCTCCTCAAATGTGCTTTAAATGTTTTCTTACCAATAGCGCAGTATTTCCCCACACCGGTTTTCCCCCTGCGAGCTCAATGACTTCCAGCTTTGCCAAATAATCGTCGTTGAGGAACAAACGCAAAGTTTTCAGTCAGCGCTGGATCACCGTGCAACAGGTGCGCGTCAACGACACGCGCAGACGTCAGCGTTTCCTCCTCCTCGGAAGAGGACAGTGGACAGAATCATATATTATTGCTTTTTAGTCCCGTTTTAAGATTTAAATTAACGCGAAGCTTAGAGAACAGTTACAAATTGAATATCAATAATACAATAAAAGGCGTTTTTTTATAAATGTTTATGTTGTGAAAAATGTTGAATTTAAGCGTTGGAGTAATGACAAAGAAATCTTTTGTATATAAGCAAACCTCTTTTGGATTAAAAAAGAATAATAATAATGAAGGGAAAATTTATAGTAGTTATTTAGTTCTGGGTGGAAGTGATGTAATTATAAATGTGGTCATACTGGCCATAGGATAGAAAAATATATATCTTTTTACAGTTTTTTTTTATATTTTTCAGAATTTTTATTTTTCTTCTTCTTTTAAATATATTACTTATTTGATTCAGCAAGGATGCACGGAACTAATCAAAAGGTACAGTAAATAAATGTCTAATGTCACAGGCTCTATAAATGCTGTTCTTTTGAACTATTGTTGTCCTGAAATTAATTGTTTCACAGTTTCCACAACAAAATTAAGAAGTACAACTGCTTTCAACATTGAAAAGCAATGTTCTTTAGAACCGAATGTGCACATTTAACAGTATTTTGATCAAATCAGTTCAGAATTCATAATCATAAAATACTTTTGAAAAAAAAAAAAGGAAAATCCATATACCTGTAAATGAAATAAATATTGATGGCCACATAATAATTGATGTTGCTCCTTAACTGTTAAGACATAAAATGAAATAATCTTTACTGCATTTTGAACATGATGCCCATGCAGTGAACGCCCATAAGTGTTCAGTGTTCATAAGTGAACAATAATCCACATCACAGCCAGATAAAAAAAAAAAAAAAAAAAGTACAAAACAGAACTATAAAACACTATAATTTTACATCTCAAACACACACACACACACACACACACAAAGAAAAAGGTAAAACTCTAATTATAGCTAATTATAGAGATTAAAATTAAAACAACTTTACATGATTGAATGTGTTTATCAGAGAGGTTTACACTCCAAGTCCAGAACTATATGACTGATATGTGGTGCGTATGTCTTGACATGTTCTATGTGCTTGATATTAGTCTTCCATTTGCTTCCAGTGATGTCTGACAAAAGTGTACAGACACGTCTGGCTGTTTCTGAAGCCCAGGCAGTCCACGCTTGCATATCTCTCTGGATCCTCAAGGGAAGATTGTTCTATAGAAGAGCCTTTTTCAACACCGATAGCAGATGAATGTTCATGTGGTTCATGATGCAAAGGTGTTGTGACATTGTGATGAATATGCAGCATTCCACCAGTGTCTCTCTTCAGCAGACGACATGCCACTGGCCATCCTTCCTCCGAACTTGGTATGAGGCCCAAATTCACTCGATCAGCAAGATCATATAATGGAAGCTAAAAACGATGTCCAAACATTTATTAATTCAACTGACCAGATGTGCAGATAGCAAAATGACATAAGTGTGTTTATAATTATATCAAGAACAAATATCTGCCAATGGGGTCAGAAAAATCAACTGGTATTCATAGGGAAAACACATTCTTTGACCCCAGTGACAGATGATTTAAGCATAACCTCACTTAATTTAGTTCAGTTACACAGAAAACAAGATTTCATAACTTAATTTTGCATATCAAGTAAATGTTTCTTGATTTAAGAATGTTTAGTTGTTTTAACTGGTAAAAGATACTGAGGAAGATATATATTTTTTCAGTATATGCAACACTTAATGCCATGACTTTACAAATTTTTTGCTCTCATTTATGGCTTAAATTTATGATTTTTTTAAGGCTGTAATTTGTGCAAGAGCAAAGACCTACAGAACCCCTGATTTGGAAATGTTCACATAATGAGAACATTATTATATATTGTCTCTTACCCAATGAGCTGATTCTCATCCACTACATTTTATTTTTTTCATATTAGTAAGTGAACTTAAGAAAATGTCAACCAGCACTTTTGTATATCATTGTTCAAGCTGTTATCCTGACCTGTCTGTTGTCTCCTGGATGGACAGTGCAGCGGTCTGACATGCCGTTGACCTGCAGGTTTCTCTGTAGAGCTTTTACTGCATCTGGGTTCCATTCACATGCATGCACATGAGCAGCCTTAGCATGTACAAGATATGGAAGAGTGAAGTAGCCAATCCCTGAACAGTGGGGCAAAATCTGATCATACATCTTAGGTGATTAAAAACCATTCCAACCCATTCCAATGGTACACACATCTTTGCTTTTACCTGCATATAAGTCAACCACAGTCTCTCCACTGCAGTCAAAGGAGGCTATTCTGAGCTTCTCTGTGATATTCCCAGAAGAGAACATGCACTTGGTGACATCAAACTCATACCTAAATTTTAGTCAGACAGATCCATTAGAATATTTATTTAATATGTGAAGATTATTATTTTTTTTAAAATAACATAGCATCTTATTGGTTACCTAATGTGGTTATCAATGTGTGTTACATAGCCGCTGTCTCCTAAAAGCATAGTCACTATAGGTGTGCGATAACCATCCAGGGAGATTTTTTTTATTTGTGCTATACGTTTTCCTCCCAACGTCAGGGCAACTGCAGTCCAGAATTCAGATCCTAAAACAAATAAATATATTCAAGAATATATTGAAGACATTTAAGCTAATTACTATGAGCTATTACTCTGGAATATATGCAAGCCTGGATGTACAGAGGGTCTGAGATTCAATATCACCCACCAATTTCTTTCCATATTGCATTAGAAAAGGAGCCTTCACTAAACAGGACAAGATCTCCATGGCATTGCCATCGGCTAGGAATGTCTCTCTCTAGATCTTCACTCCATTTTTCTCCTTTAGAAGCCAGCAAAGACTGTGCAGTCTCTAGAAGTCTCTTGTAAGAAGATTTAACTTTTTCCTTCTTTGATAATGGGGGATCCTAAAATAATAAGCAGATATACTGATGCTCAGATGGTTCAGTGCATTGGGTGCAAACGTATATATAATTAATTGTGAATGCTTACCTGGATATCAACAATTTCACAAAAGCAGTCCTCTGCAACATCTTTAATCAGTGCCTCTAGATCAAGCTGTGCTAGGACAGATGCTATGACTGGAAGGGTTACAGTGCCATCTGGGTGTTTTTGTGCACAGTACTTGCGGTCCAGAACACCTTGTGACAGTAGGTATTTTCTGAAAAACAATTATATATAGTAATACACCAGGTTTCTAAATACAGAACATGTATTAAACCATCAATTTAACCGTTTTTAACATGACAGCGACTTACCTATTTTTACCCACGTTTTATGGAATATTTCAGTATTAACATAAATAGATCATTTATGTTAATAATTATAATCCATTAACGTTAAAAAAACTTTATTTAGTAACTGACCAACTAACAGAGATTCAGAAAGTAGCTATTTGAATGTATCCTACCTGTACATTTGTGCGTGACGCTGTGGCACTTTTAAACACGGAATTACAACCATTTTCCACAGGCGGCGTTAGAAAAGTAATCAAAATATATTAATTATCTAAACAAACTAATATGGGAGCATATCAAAGCCCCATATTGAATCTTACAGGAATAATTAACATGAACGAGACAACTTCGCTTTCGAGTAATATCGTTCCTAGTTGGTTCCAAATTCCTGTAGGAATGATATCAGTGTTGCACTCATAGAGCGCCTGGAAACAGGAAACTGCGTTGTAATCATACAACAAATATAACATACATAATTATAAAGTTACCTGTGTGTCTGTTATTTTGTATATAAGTTGAAATAATAATAAGAAGAATAACAATAAAGTAAAAATAGTGTATTTTTCGAGTCATTATCAAAAGACAACAGCGAACGGTAGATGGCAGAATGCTTTGGATTTTACCGCGAAAAACATCCGCGTGGAAGCGAAGAAATACAGAGCGCCCAATCACAGTAAACACAGCTGTTCCCACGTGACACTTTATAAACACAACCGAAAACAAGCAAGGTAAGATATCTGCAATAAAATTACCCCTCCGCTTTACCATACAATTATACAGAGGTTCAGTTCTGATAACATTGATGTAAACTGCTTTTTATGCGATCGTCTAGCATTATATCAACAGGAGAAAGTGTAGTTTATTGTAGAAGACATGTCTTTAATTCAACTATACTTGGCAACTTTTCTACTACTACTAATAATAATGTATACAATCATCTTTTAATAGATAATTAATATTTACTGGCATTTAATTTCATGTTCTGTAATGTCATTTTGTAATTTGTACTTATAAAGAGTCAAAATAGTAATGGCGAGGCACTATGTCAGTGGAAAATTGTCACAATAGCCCTGGTTTCTCTATATCCAGTCATAAGAGTCAGGTTTTTAAATTGAGATTTATACATCACCTGAAAGCTGACATAAGCTTTCTATTAATGTATGGTTAAAGACATTTGGCCTAGATACAACTATTTAAAAATTGGAATCTGAGGGTGCAAAAAAAAAAAAAAAAAAATCTAAATATTGAGAAAATCAACTTTAAAGTTGTCCAAATGCATATTATTTATCACAAATTAAGTTTTGATATTTATGGTAGGAAATTTACAAAACATCTTCATGGAACATGCTCTTATCCTAATGATTTTTGGCATGAAAAAAAAATCTATAATTTTTCCCCATATTATTGGTTATTGCTACAATTATATCCGTGCTACTTGTGACTACTTATTTTTGTGATCCATGGTCAAATATATTAATGAAATGACACTGTCAGTAATTGTCAAATGTGCTTTACACACTTTGTTTTACTAGATGTCAGCGAACAGTTGTGTGACAGCTATCCGGCTAGATTCCCTCAAGCAAGCTGACAAACCACAGATCCACTTGTTACCTTGTGAAATAGAGCATGACGGGCCTGCCGAAGTTTTCAAGTTCTTTAATCCCACTGTGAAGGAACGCAAACACGGTTAGTCAAATACAAGTACACACCTCGAGAATGAAATGAGTTGAAGCACTCCACCCGATAAACATAACATTGTGTTGTGCAGAAACGACAGTGTCATTCAGAGGCAGGGGGCTGAAGGGTCAGGAATTGCATTGCCCACAAGGATACACAGGAATAGTGCTAAAAGAGGTCCAGAAGCCTGCATCTGATCAAGAGGTTCCTGCACTGTGCCTTACTTTAGAAATCATTGATATCACACATTTCTAAACAACAGATAATGCTTTTTAAAACACTTGTTCTTAAACTTTTTTTCTGTCATTTGTTTTAAGGACAGAGTTGTGAAAGTTTCTTCATTATTCCATCATTTCACATACTGGAATTTGGAGACTCCTCCCACAACTGATGATGGGGTTGTGATGGCGATGGCTTGGCCTCAGCTAGCAGAGGCAGTAAGTACCTTTTGATGACTATTAATCACATTAGAATCTGCTCTACAAACATCTCTCTCATTTCAATTAGCATTAATTAACTTCTAAATCAATACTTCTTTCTGCAGATGCATGGACCAGTGGATGACTGCTAATGTTTTATTGTGGAGATCTGCTTCTCAAGTACATTGTTGCAGTTAAATAAATGTGAATTTAAAGGTGAATCTTTTTTGGAAGACAGAATATGTAACATACTGTGTCGTGGTATTAACCACCATTTTACCAAACATTTGTTGAAGAATATCACAGTGCAACATCACTAACTATTAAAAGTCTTGTTTTATTGTTTTCCCTTGTGCAGACTTTTAATTTAGACATTTGTCCATTATTTAACAGTAACTGGCAGGTTTTGATCTGATGTACATTACCTTTCAAACGTTTGGGGTTTGTACATTTTTTGAAAGAAAATCTGAATTATCAGCAGCCATTATTACTCAAGCCTTCTTCAGAAATTATTATAATATCAGCAAATCAGCATGTTAAAATATTTTTAATAAGCTGATTTCCTAAAAAGACTATTCTCATGAATGTTCAAAACAGATGTGCTCTCTAATATTATTGAAACCATGAAAAGCATTTACTTGACATATAAATTTGCACTTTTTTAAATTATAAATGTCTTTACTTTTAATCAATGTATTGTGTCCTTGCTGAATAAAAAGAGTAATTTAATTACAAAAAAAAAAAAAAAACTTCTGACTACCCCCAAACTTTTGGAAAGTAGTGTTTAAGTTCTCTAAAAATTCTACAACAAAGCTGGTTGCAATTTCAGACTCACAAAACTGCACAGAACTCACACACAGCAAAACTATTCCTTGTAGTGAATATAGTCATGTATCTGCTCTAATGGATCTTAATGCTCATTTATTTTTATAACAGCTACAATAATCCATAAGAGACGTAAACATGGCATTTTAAACTGCAAAACACCACCATGAATGGGGATTACTTTACTAAAAGGCTGTTTCAATATTCAATTCACATTTACTTACACTTCCAATCTTTATATAAAAACAATATACTTTAGAAATTAATTTTAAAACCAGTTTGTGTAACAGTACAAATCTCAATATCTCAAACAATATTGAATATTGAAACTTTTTTTTCAGTCATACTGGTTGTGTTTGTAAATGGCATGGCAGCAGTCACGTGTGTCAAGATTCCCTTTCAAAGCATTTGCCACAAAAGTATAGACGTGGCAAGCAGGTTTCTGAAGGACCTGTTAAAAGGATTGCCACAGATGATGGCTACGTCTGAGCAGGAGGGGGTGGTGATGGTGGGGGGTCGGACTCGACTCTGCTGCGCTTGACTGGTAAGCCGTGATCATGTGCCTTTCTGATGTGCCTGTACAAGTCTCCAGACTGCGTGTAACTGCGGTAACAGTAGGTGCACTCATAAGGGCGCTCCCTTGTGTGCACAATGGCGTGTCTCCTCAGCGTGTACGCACAGGAAAACGTCTTTCCGCAAGTGTTACAAGTAGGCACGTCCTCTACGTAACTCCCAAGCGAGTCATGAAAATCCTCTAGGTACATGGCCTGCTGCTCCGGCTGGGAATTGGCTGGAAAAAGAGATGATGAAAAGCCGGCGGTTTCTGCTGCAGAGGGATTAGGCCCTTGTGGTGAGGAAGGGAAAGAAAGGGGTTCTTGATGTGGAAGATGAATTAATGGGTGTGCAGGAATAAACTGAGTATCAGTCAGCTCCTCCACATCATGATTACTGTCATCAAAATCATCTCCATGATCTGAATCTGCATTTCTTCTTGGGTCATCATCCATTACCACGGTCTCATCTACATCATCAGACTCTTCATCAGAAATCACAATGGCCTCCAATTTCACTTTAAAGCGATCTTCATTTTCTTCTCTTGATGTTTGCGAACAAGTTTTTTTAAGCTTACTTTGCATGTTTCTGGCATTGGGCAAAGTGTTCTCATGCATCCTTTCATTCTGGTTGTGAATGTGTTGTGAAGACTCTGGATTTCCAGCACTTTTGTTCCGGAACTGGGGTTTTATTGTTTGAGCCTGCATAAAAACTCTAGATTCATGTTGTAGAGCAGCACTAGCGTTATCCACACTGCTCAGAGCCACGGTAGTGGCTACAACAGGTTGCGTCTCTTTCTGAATTATTTCTGTCGTACTACATGGACTTGAAAGTGCAGACTCAAGGCTAGCAGATCGCGCTGCTGCCGATATTCTTGTTTTGTCTGGTCTAGGTGAAGGACGATATGTGGACGAACCCGAACAAGTATTACTCATGGCTGGTTGTGAGTCCATTCCTGGTTGGGTCGTGTCCGCCATTTCTGAACTCTCCCTGTGCATGAGGAGATTAGCCACCCCTGCTTGTGTTTCAGTTTTGGTATCGATATAAAGTGACATTTGTTGGCTTGACTGTGGACAATTTCTTACTGCTCCATCTCTTTCTGTTTCTGCACCAGGTGTGTCTTCTCCATTCGAGCCATCAAGTTCTCCAGGTTTAGCTGACTCGTTTGCTCCAACTTCTACTCTTGTACTATCTGCCTCAGCCAGTCCTCGACCCTGCAGTCTTCTCTTACAAACTCGCACCACATCGTTCATATGTAGGAAGCTGGCTGCAGCTAGCACGTCCTCTGGAGGGGGGTGGGCTGCTAATCGCAGAACCCCTTCATACATAAAATCAAGGAGGAGCCCAAAGGCTTGTGGGGTCACTATATCTCCATTAATAGTGACTGTGTCTCTTTGTGGCCCTCCGTTTATTGTGCTGGTATTCCCCACAGACTGGTCGGAGTAAAACATATGGAAGAAAGGGGAGAAAGAGGCCAACACAGCACGGTGGGCTCCAAAACGAGTCGGACCGACCTGCACAGAGCAGTCACATAAGAAACCTTGTAGACGCTGAGAGCGCAGGCTGGCCAGGAGCTGCTGACTATGTCCTGGAAACTCCATGTCCACTGACAACCTGGTAAAATAGTGCCGTGGTATACTGTTAATACACAGCTTATGCCGTGTGTATATCATCATAATACATCATTATAGAATTTATAATATTAGGAGGTACTTTTTGTTAAGATATGTTGCTTACAGAAATGTCCAAAGTGCTAACAAAGTCCCCAGTTCCACTGTAACATCAGCTCTTTTGTACCACCGTCATGTTTGTTTTATGTCCACTGACATTCTCTTGACATCGACAGTTATTCACAATTCCAGTAAATTCATATGCTTATTAAATCTTGAAGCAATACAAACGGATTCCTCATCTTCTGGTATTCTTAACAAAGCATATTTCTAGTATAGGCTATTGCACCAACTACTCACCGGAGCACTATAATATAAATCGAAAGCAGCACCACATATCCTTCTAGCATCTAGTATATTTATTCTCTAATATGTTAAAAATAATATATATACGCGATACGGCAATGTTTTCTTTTAGAACAATACATTACGAACACACGCTTCTACGTGTAGTACGTCCCGTTTGTATGTGCGAGTGCGCTCTGCCACCTACTGACGAGGAGGAGAACGATTGTGGAAGCGGTAACAAAAGTAACCACAATCTGCTCCGAGTACACAAACACATACATACATTTTGTTTTGAAGGTGTACTAGAACAGGCTCACATACTAGATTTTTCGAAAAACACATTATTTTCACATATTTCACATTATTACAACAACTCTCTCCCCAGTCTGACATGGCCATAAACGGTCCCTGTATCAAATGAAGGCCCGCCTTCTGGAATACGAGCTGTGCTGTGATTGGTTAGCTCGGCCAGTGTGTGATGTGATTGACAGCACTCGGCGTCTGGTCGGACTCGGGAAATGTCATGCCTCTTACCAAAGCTGCCTACTACGAGCTTCAGTTTAAATATTGCGTAAAAATCAAATAAATTTGAGCGCGATTTAAACCTGGATGAGTGTAATCAATCTAATTTCGTCTGTCTTGGGAACACTAGCTTGTCTCTGCCATGATAATAACACTCGTTGTCTTCTCTAGTGCAGCTCAACCAGGTCTCATCCCATTCATCGATCTTGATTTCTGTGAAATAAGTGATTTCTGTTAAATAATGTTAAAACATATCTCCTTTTAAATTGGACATTGAGCTTTAAATTGTATGCTCAAACAGCAACATTACAGACTAGCTAAAGTTGGAAAAGCATAAAAGCATTCTTAAGTTATTGTTTATTGAATATACAATAGTGAAAAATAATTGATGTGGATAATTCCTACAAGAGGAAAAAAGGGGGGTCAATTAAATAGTTACTTACAAATCTGTGTTAATTTAGTATAACTGAGACCATATAGATTTAGCTAATATTTTTTTATATCTTTTTTTATTGTTTTATAAATTAGTAAAAACTCTAGTAATACTGAGCGCATTTCTTTTATTTGTATTGTTGTTGTTTTTTCACATATCTAAATATTTTCTATTAATTTTGTTCATATGGTTTCGTTTTAGTTATTTTTATTATATATATAAACTGGTACATTTTCTAAGATTTTGACAGGAAACATTTTCATCGGTGGCTTCACACCACACTGATAAGTTACCCATGATTCTCCGCGGTCTGCGGCTCATTCAAAAATGGAGGAGAGTGAGAGAGAGTCTGAAAGCGAGCGCCGTTCAGGACCTTCTCAAACATCTGATCAGCAAACCACCACCGAGACCTCCAGACAGACACCAGAGACTGACGAAGATGATGTCGAAACTAAGCTGGACATCAGCTCGGATAAGTTTGACCCTCTGCTCGCTCTGTATTCCCCACAAGGTGCCATTGCCTTTCCCCAATATCAGGTGCTTTAATAACATCGCAGAATATGAGAGCTTCATGAAAGGCGGTCGAGGCCGAGCCAAACCCGAAAACGTGGAGAAAAGACTCCGAAAAGCACAGAAGGGTAAAGCAGACCCAGAGAGGATAGAAAGACTGAAAAGACTGATGGTAAACAACCCGGTTGAGGAGGAGGGAGAGGGAAGTGGAGTCAAGCGACAGCCTCGACGGCGAAAAGCGGCCAAAAATGTGCTTACGAGAATGCCACGTATGTCTCTCTGCCTTTGCTGTCAATGCCAACAAGATGATAGTAAACGCTTAACTTTTAAGTTAATCTAGTTATCTCACTATGCGCTGTGTCTTTTTGTCCAGTGCACACAGGAAGTCCATTAGGAGAACTAAACAGATGTGTTCAGGAGAAAATTAGAGTCAAAGTTCACATCCGGACCTTTAAAGGGCTCCGAGGAGTGTGTTCTGGCTTTGTGGTGGCATTTGATAAGTTTTGGAACCTGGTACGTATTAAATCACATTTACATGTATTAGAATCACTATTAAATATAAATATTTGTTGTCTTTTATTCTGCTAATCCGTTTGGTGCCAGGCAATGGTGGATGTGGATGAAACATACAGGGAGCCACTTCTGGGACAAGCTCTTTATCACGAGAAAGCACTTACGGTCACAAGGGTGAATCATTTGAATACACATCTGAATATTCTAGAAGATATTAAACCATAATCACATCTAAAATTGATTTGAAAAGTATTAATAAAAATAAAATTGTGCTTTTTGTCCTTTTTTTTTTTTTTCTTTTGCTTTGCACTGAAGATTTTTTAAATCCTATTTTTTTGCTGGCATTTTTTTTATACTCTTCAAATGTTATTTGTTAATTTTTCTATTACAGCTCTTTGAAAAATTAAAAGTTCAGGAGACCGTGGCTCTCAGCGCGGTTGAGAATCAGAAGTCAGAGCTACACAGTAGTTCATCTCGTCTCTCAAACCAAACCAGGAGAACCGACCCCAGACATACCCAGGAGAGATCTGAACACTCTGAGAAAGACAAGACCACATTAAAATCGACACAACAATTAAAATCCAAGCCTAAAGTGGAGTATGGAAGAGTGCACACACGTCATGTCAATCAGCTTTTTATACGAGGAGAAAACGTTCTTCTTGTGAACCTACAGCAGGAATAAAGACTAACCAGATTAAATATTTGCTTGGTTTACTTTTTATGGAGATTGCCCAGAAAGATTTTGTAAAATTAGTATATCATATTGATATGTATATCAACAGCTGAAACAAATATGTTAAAATTCGAGTAAAATAAACACTTTTTAATTGTGGTTGGTTGTTGTTAAGGTCACGTTCTCGACCCACGCTGTTTGTGTTTGCTTTGAATGACCACTAGGGGGAAGTAAGACACTGATGCACTGTAAGCAGTAACATTGCACATGGAGTCTAGTTTTGTTGTATTTTAACAAATTATCAGAGGGTTGAAATGGCAACCTATTGACAGCTTTGCTGACATATTTAAATTTTTCATTTAATTATTTTTTTTTTATGGTAATGTAACACGAAATGCCACAACAACAATCCTACAAACACAACAAAAATACATTCCATGACAAGAACAGGAGTAGGATGAAGGAAAAATGATTTTATAAACTCCTACCCCATTCTTATATTAAGAAAGTTAGAAATTAGACGGCCTCACCGACATAATTATTAATTCTGCTTAAATGGCATTGAGCAAACAAAAACAACGATGCAATAAGACAACTCTGACAAAGACAAGACCATCATTGTTGTTATAGTTTTAACAATTTTCACATTCATCTTTATACAAGTTAAATATCTTCTGTTTATACTTCTATTTAAATTGATGAATATTTGAACATTTTAGATCATTTTCTAGAAAATTCCATCTTTTCACACCAGAAACTGAAACACATTTGTTTGAGGGTATTTCCAGCAAAGGTTGTTTGAAATTATTATTTCTTCTGCTTATTCACTATTTACAATAAAAGGGGTTTGCTGTCCATGCGGTAACAGGCAATGTTTTGCTTTATGAACAACAAAGTTTGTAAAGAAACCAAGTCCTTCAAAAGTAGTCCTGACCTCGGAAACAGTCCTGTAGTATGTTCTTGGAGCAACTCTATTAATTATTCTCATAACATTTTTTTGCAAAATACATAAGGGCATTAAATTAGCGAAATAAGAATTTCCCATTACCCAAAAACAATACATAAAATATAGAAAAATAAAGGAACAATATAGGATTCTCATGCCTTATAATTTAACATAAACTTTACTTTGCTCAAAACGGCAATGTTTGTACAAATTGTATTTCTTACATAAGCTATGTTGGAATTCCATTTAAATGTTTCATCTATGAGTAAACCGAAATTCTGACACTCTCTATAGTAATTACATATTCTTCCCCGATACAAAAAGAAAAATAGTAGAACAAAACATAAAATCTTTGATTCATCACAGAGGTCATTAATATATAAAGTAAATAATTTAGACCCCAGCACAGAGCCTTGAGGGTCTCCACACTGTATTGTTTCCAACTTGTATTCATAGCCTATATACTCTACATATTGTCTATTTTCTACCTAATAATCCAATTTAATACTATATCTCTTATTCCATATGTCTGTAATTCAGATATCAATACACCATGATCAAGAGTGTCGAAGGCCTTTTTAAGGTCAATAAAAACTCCAACTGTGTGATTTTTATTCTCCAATTCTGTAGAATAAAAGTGATTTTCATAAAAAAAAATAATCAATTTTTTTAAACAAAAAGCTTCTCCAGAATTTTTGAAAATTGAGAAAGCAAAGATATAGGCCTATAATTTGTGAGACTATGCCTATCACCAGATTTAATAAGGGGAATTATTTTAGCCATCTTCATTTTATCTGGGAAGAAGGCTGTATTAAAAGACAAATTAATTATATATTTTAATGGTCTAATAATACAATGTATAGTTTCTTTAACAATATATATATATCTAAGCCATCACTATTGCATGAAAATAGTCACTTCACTGTTCTGTTAAAATTAAAGTCAATCTGTCAACCCCACTAAAAGGGCCAGCCAATAATACACACTTTTATTTTAATGTCAAACAGTATTTTCTTTTTAGACATTTACTTTTAGTATATATATGTAAAAATGCAGTTGGGTCTCTGTGGATTAAAAAAACTAAACATATAAATGGGTTAAGTGAGCTGTTGGAAATTGCGTGTAGCACTCAAGGCTTTTTGTCTTGACATGTTTGAGTGTTATTTTTCCTTCACTGCATATATTAGCCATACTCATTATTCTCTTCATGCAATATAAAAAACTCTTTTACAAGTCTTCAAATGTTATTTACTTAGTCACATGTCCATATATAATATACTTAAAATCATTCCTCCTATTGTTTTTAGATTTTAAATCAAATTAAAATTAAATTTAGGCATTTAGCAGACACTTTTATCCAAAGCGACTTACAGTGCATTCAGGCTAATAATTTTTTACCTATCATGTGTTCCCAGAGAATCAAACCCCCAAAATGTCCCCAATGCTCTACCACTTGAGCTACAGGAACACTGTTCTCTTCTGTTTGTAGATATTCTATCATGGTTACAGATATTTATGCTTTAAAGAGTAATTGCTGGTCTAATTTCTCTAGTTCACCTTCAAAAACCTAGTAAAGAATGAGTAAAATAATCCTAACCTAAAGTAATAGTTCATTTTTTCCAGTAAAATAATATAACTACTTATTGGAAAACTAGACATGTAAATTATCTTTCACAGCTTAGCTTATTCATAAAACTCTTAGCATCTTTCCCAGTTTTTATATATGAGAAAAGGTTCTATATTTTGTTGCATATTCATAAAATCACCATTTGGCTCCAGTTGAGGGAACACGTGTCCGGATGGACATAGTGACTACTCTGAAGTACATAACATCATGTGCTGTGTGTGTAAAAGATACAAAATATACACCAGAACTGTGGCCAGTTTCCTTTTCCTTTATTAAGCTCAAGTTTCTCGAAATGAGTTATTAATTTTATGCCAATTTAAAATTTCCCTGGCAAAGGATCCAGTGAAAATGGGACATGTGGCTGTACCGCTTTCATCCTATTAAAGCATGCAAAGTTAACATTCGGAGTCAGGTCCTAAGAGGACTCTAAGAACAGACTATTTTAAGACGTGATTGAATAGAGGAGATAAAAACAACATGCTCCACATTGAAAATGGAAATCAAATCTTTATTGTCATTCATAAAAGATCATAAGTATAATCAAGTCATTGTATGAAACCGAAAACATTAAACATTCTCAGTGGAAGATTTCGTTTTTTGTTGCTTGCTGTAGATTTGCATAAACGTATAGTGTTTCTTGTAACACTCCCCAACCATTAACAACTCAACAGCTGAGATTTCACAGAACCCAACAAACCTGACTACAAAAACCTAAAGCAACCCTTCAGGAAAAAGAAACGAGGAAGAATTTGGTCATTTTGCTTGTAAAAAGCCTCCGATTGGAAGAGAGGGGCTTGGTTGACTTCAGCGGACACTGGACAAAAACAGACGATCTTGACAATACAGTGATGGTCCTCTGGATACAGTATCCAACTGTTTGCTACCAGGCTTTACAAACACACAGCCTCAACTTACACTCAGCAGAAGCAGATCTGCATAAAAATACGAACCTGTATCAGGTTCAATTATACATAAAATCCTTTAAGTCAACCAAACTCTTCCTTATATTTTATCCATGCAAAAACATAAAAAAATGTGCACTTATTTACTCAGCTAGATATATATATCTTCATTAACAGTACCTTTAATAAATACTGTACTTTTCATATAGTCCTAAGAGTTTGTTTTTTAGAAGAAAAAAAAAAGGCAAGAGACTGACAGGCACCATGTGTTTTAAGGACAGATTAAACATTTTTATAAAGAAGATAAGTAGATCAGATTTTCTCTGAAGTAGTACACTAACTATTTAAGGCCACAAAGGTTTTGATTTGGAATTGTCATTCGATCATCAATGTTTGAGTACTTCATTTCAGTTCAGAAAATGGTTATTTGAATAAAAATCAAATACCAAAAAAAATCACAAACTTTACTCTATACAAAAATCCTCACCATCATAATTCATTAATCTTTAAACTCAATAACTTATTGTCTGCTCGCAAAAAGGTTTACAGGTTATCATCTTAAGGCAGAGTAGAGGAAAGGCCAGAATTGATCGTTAGGATATTTCTACAGCATTAGAAACCCAATACTTCCTGGGTTAAATTAAGAAGTTACGTGAAAAGAGAAAGTCAACTGGAGTCATTCACGATCATCACATTCCTTAAAGCGATAACCCGACGCAATGGAAACGTGAGACGTGTGTGTGCAGTGACTGAAATGATTCTGAGCACACACCAGCCACCCTCGATAGGGCTCCTTGGTACAGCTGATCAGAAGAACATTGAAAATAATATAATCATCCAGTTGTACATGAGCATCATTTAAACAGACATTTCCTGCGTGGCTTTATTTGACATCTTTCAAGTAGTCTTTGTCTTCTAGCTCTTCATAGGTTCTTCATGGTCACATCTGAAGAAGGACTGTTCACTTAATACTCTGCAGTTCATTTCCCAAAGTTGGCAAAATCTGCAAAGGCATCTTGTTTAGGCTGTCCCATGGCAGGGTTCATGCCCATGACCGGCATTCCCGGACCCATGCCTCCTGGCATCCCCATTTGAGCTGTGGACATTCCCATGTTCATATTCATTCCCATCATGCCCTGATTGACTGGCATCCCTCCCATTGTTGGCATGGGCATGGTGCTACCTGTCATGCCAGGCTGCATGCCCATGTTCATTCCTCCCATCATGGTGTTGGTGGGTGGTCTGACCATTGAAGGAGCAGCCTGCATGCCCAGGTTCATTCCAGCAAAGCCCTGAGTCATCATATTCACCGGAGTCTGAACTCCTATTGCAGGATAAATAGAGAAGGGGAGGAAATTAAAATGAAGACTGCCGATTTATGAAAATAATCAACATTTCAAATCTATAGTTTTTGATGTTTAATTATTTTGTAATATAAAATGTTAAAACGATTAAATGTTTTTTTGTATTTTTGTTTTTTTGTTTAAACATGTTTTTTTTTTGGTTAGTGATGGTTTTTTTTATATGTAAAGCTGCATTTATTTGATCGGAAACACAGTAAGAACAGTCATTTGTGACCTTGGACCACAAAACCTGTCATGAGTCGCTGGGGTATATTTGCAGCAATAGCCAAAAACACAAAACAAAAACACATTGTATGGGTCAAATTTAAAGATTTTTCTTTTATGCCAAAAATCATTAGGATATTAATATCATGTTCTATGAAGATGTTTTGTACACTTCCTACCATAAATATATCAGAACTTAATTTCTGATTAATAATATCCATTGCTAATAATTCATTTGGACAACTTCAAAAGGCAATTTCCTCAGTATTTAGATTTTTTTGCACCCTTAGATTCAAGATTTTCAAATAGTTGTATCTCAGCTAAATACGGTCATATCCTAATAAACCATACTTCAAATGAAAGCTTATTTATTCAACTTTTGGATGATGTATAATGATGGTTTCGAAAAATTGACACTTATGACTGGTTTTGCGGTCCAGGGTCACATTTTACAAATATTCTTAATATTAATCTATTGCACGATTCAAAAAACATTTCTTTTTATTATCAACGATAAAAACTGCTATGCTGCTTCGTTAACAAATATGTCACTTAATAATAATAAAAATAAAAAAAAATAAAAAACATACTGACTCCAAACTTTTGAAACTTAGTGTAACTGTTATCATTTATTTGAAAAAAAAAAAAAATCAATATTCTAATAGCTAAAAATCTAATAGCAATATTCATGATTTTAGTCAAATTTCATAAACATGGATATATGTTTATGCGTTTAAGCATTATATACCACCCTCTAAAACAGAAATCCTTTTCACAAAGTGTCAATAGAACAGTGTGTCATGTTTCTGTATCAGTAGTTTGCACTTACTATTGTACTTTTATCTTATAATAGTATTACATCTATACGTTAATATTTTCATGTGTCATATTTTTTTGTGAGATTAGTTACTAATTTTCTCCACTCTTCATATAGACTAATTGTTTGAATTCCTTTGAGCTCATTCATTTTCTTAACTCCAGATTCTATCTTGTTGCAGACACTCTACATCAGTGGTTCCCAAAGTAGGGGTCGCGACCCCACGGTGGGTCGCGAGATGATTTCGATATAGGCTTATATATTTTTGTTTCAATTAATTTAACTCTTTCGCATCCCACGTACGATCACACCGGTGTGATCAGTCTAGGCTAGTCCCTGGAGTGTACGACCACACCGGTCAATGACTTGAAATTCAAATGTGCTCTCGCGAGTTGGCTGGCGCTGAGCCAGAGACAAGTGCGCTCAGAGCTGTCATCACAACTTTTCAGTGTTTTCAACCACATAATGTTTATTTTAGGTTTCAGACATATAAGTACTAGAAAAAACAATACATTTAGAGTTTGTAAAATACACACTGATGTCAAAGGAAGAGGCAATAATAATCTTTTTCATTATAATTAGACACATTTTATTCATATCAGATACACATTGTGTAAGTAACTTTAAAGTTTACTCCATTATTCTCCCAGTTCACCAGCCACTTACTTTTATGTATTTCGGGAGAAGTGGATGAATTCACGTGTTGTAAATCCAACAGATCTGATTCTCTGAACTGCGTCTGCGGCACAAACTAAGATGGCGGCGCCCATCGCGCATACAGTTCAACTAACGCGATCGTTATAAAGGTGTTTAAACAACAAAACACTTCCACTTGCATATATTTGACAATCGGAATATCAGCTATTTCATGCCATATCTAACAAATTTGTTAATATTTTGAATAAAAAAGGAAAAATGACAAAAGCAGATCATTCATTCAGCTCTGTTGTTGCTGCAGTATGTCAGGTGACAAGCAATGACGCGTCACCATGGAAAGCATATAACTTCGTGTGCTTTGAGACTGGGCATAAAATCGATTTGCTGTACATTTCACGCACGAGAGGTGTCGCGGGGCAGCAGTGCATTTATCATGGGGTCGCGGGCTAAAAAAGTTTGGGAACCCCTGCTCTACATCGCCATCTTTGCTTACCTTGCTGCATCAATGCTGAGTGTGGGCTGAGAAGGTTTGGGTGGCTGCATGCCAGGGCCAAGGAAGTCCAGGCTTATGTCTACATTAGAGTTGGACCAGGTGGAAGGCAAACCGGCTTTGGGATTGGGTTGCTGGGTCATCGGTTGCTGGGGCATCAGTGGGGCTCCCCATTGACTGAAGTGGCTGCAAAGACAGAGGAAATCAAATCAGCTTTTGAACAAACCATATATGATCGTATCCATATGATCAACACACAATGTTTTCTCTGATTTTGCTAAGATGATACTTCTCTGCTGCAGTCCAAGCATAATTAAAATTCCCCAAGGACCATGACTGTTTGCCAATGGCAGAATGACACAACTCAGAGAAGATGAAAGGCACGATTAATATTCCAGAACATTACACTGTGGTCTTTCAGGGTTATCAAGACTCGAGTTAAACGAGACAGAAATGTTGGTTGAGAGGCACTGTCTTCTCCTAAAATTATTTCAGCATGTAAAAATGCATCTCAAGTCCCTCTAATTATACCATCGGGGGGCTGCTTTTTTCTTTAGCCAAACAAAACTTGCCATTTTAAAGTAGGTCAGGCTTTTAGCATGCAAATATTATCTTTGTGCAAGGCTTTTGTTTCAATTTAATGGTTTTCTGACTTAAACTTGTTCCTCCTCATTCTGCCATTCTCTGTGATGGGCGTCCCAGGGGGCTGGGGTTGATGGGTAATGAGGAGGGGGTGGGTGGAAAATTGTGCCGATGCTGCGTGTTAACTCTGGCTCGTTTCACTTTCATGTTGCCTGCTCTCTAAACCGCTGGCTCTGAACCTCGGCCAGAATTGTCTTTTCTTGCGTAAATAGTGTTTAGTGTGCAGTTCCACTTAGATGAGCTGCATTAAGTACTCCACAGATGGGGGATCTGAATGAAAACCACATTATCTATGTGCAACTCTACATCACTTGGTTTCATCTTTATTATTTTATCGTGCTGTAAACATAGCGTTGAGAGACAGCAATGCACAAAAGTCTATGATAGGTACAACACCTAATGAAATGCATAGGCACTCATTTGCAAGTTACACTATATACAACGGCACAATCAAAATATTTCATAATCAAATGTTTTGTAGCTTTTATTGGACTTTGTTATATATATATATATATATATATATATATATATATATATATAGTCTCTAAATTAATAAATGTAATTTATTCCTGTGATGGCAAAGCTGAATTTTCAGCAGTCATTACTCCAGTCTTCAGTGTCACATGATGCTTCAGAAATCATTCTAATATGCTGATTCTCTTTCTGGACGAGAACAACAATGTATTATTATTATTACTTATCAATGCTGAAAAACAGCTGTGCTGCTTAATATTTTTGTGGAAAGCCATGATGCATTTTTTTCGGGGTTCTTTGATCAAGTTAAAGTAAATAACAGTATTTATTTGAAAGTTTATATATATATTATAAATGTTTACTGTCACTTTTGATCAATTCAAGTCATGCTTGCTAAATAAATTATATTATTAACTATTCATTTATTTCAAAAAAGGAAATTTTATTTCTCTTCTCAGAAAAAAAAAATATGGATGGCCCATCCTTAATGCAAAAGCATAAAAATTAATTCAATAAAATTAAGGATGAGAACATACAGCGAATACTGAGCTCTTCAAAGCGTTTCAAGATGCCTTGATCTAAAAAACATGATTATAGAAGATATCAAGTACTCGTTCCCAGAAAATATATAGTTTAAACATGGAGAAGATTCTCAAAGGCAGTAGGCACCTGTGATTTGGACATTGGCATGCCAATGGTCTGAGAGGTGGTCATGGAGAAGTTCATGCTTTGGGAGGAGCTGAAGTTAGTGGTCTGAGAGGAGCCCATTAGGTCAAAGAGGTCGGATGAGGGTGCTGTGGATGCAGGGGCTGGAACAGGAGCAGGGGCCGCCTGCAGACCTGAGAAAAGGTCTATTCCTGCAGGGTTAACAGGCTGAGCTGCAGGGACGGCTGGCTGGGTTGCAGGAAAAGCGTTCCAATCACCAAAGTCTCCATTCCCACTAGACGCTGGGGCTGGGGAAAGACAAAAGCTTGTGATGAATTGAAACACAGAGAAGCACAAACGTTATAGAGAGCACAGGGAACATAGAAGGAAGTTGTAATAGTTACGAAACTTTATGACTGCAACAAATTCTTCAGAAAATCTTGCTTCATGTTGGCTTTATCAAACAGCAGAAGATGTGCATTTGCATTTAAATGAGCAATACAAAAAAAAAAAAAAAACTAGAGAAATGCAAGAGAACTAGAAATTGAAACTATCAGGGGCAATGAAGATGCCATGACATCAAAAAGAATCACCAGACTCTGTCACTTCAGCTCGGTCCCAAAACTGCAGAGGGTAACATTCACACCCAACAAGAGCTGAAATGTGTCTGTGCTCATTGCTTTAGCACAGCTTAGCTTTAGCCACAGAGCCACCTATGGCTGCCCCCTCCTCTCCACTATTTAAAGGCTTTCTGCTTGGAGTATTTCATAAACAGGCAGCTGAGGATGGCAAACTCCGGTCCAGCAGAAAAAACAAACAGCCTTCTGTTATATTCCCAGAACTATATTTAAATAACCATATTAAAAACACACACATATCACCACTTTGTGTCTTTCAAGTTGCACTCCCTAAGGCTTTCATTTTAACATGCGAGTTTAATTAGGAAAAAAAAATACAGAGTCTTCTGGCAAAAGCAAGCAAGGCTTTATTTGTTTCTCTTGGAGTTGCATATATTTAAAGGAACATAACTTCCAGTATCTTAGGAATAATAATAGGGTAGTGATGGTCAACTAATCAATTGCTTACTTCAACATATGTATTTAGATTTTCTGGTTACTAGTTCTAATATTCTTTTGTGGTGTTGCTTTAAGTATTGGCAGTTCTAACTGTAGACAGATTGCCTTCCCAGAGTAATTGTGTTTAAATTCTTCTCACGTGGCTACATTCAGACAGACATCTTTGGACATAGCTTTTTATTTTTAAATCTCAAGTTTAAAAGTGTGTCATGAGACCCTGGTGCTCTGTTCCATTCAACTGCACTACATTTCTGAACGTCTTATTTAAACTGCCTTGAGAAACACACCTGACTGGGGTCATATAACCCAAAACCCAACCAATATATAGGGGTTTCTTAAAACCAATTAACTGATGAATCAATTAGAATACACATGCAATAGTCACTTTTGAAAACACACTATTGTTCAAAATTTTTGAGCAGGAAAGTCTCTTTTGCTGAACAATGATACATTCTTTTGATAAAAAAAACAGACTTTTGAGAAGTTTTATAACATTTACATTTATGCATTAAGCAGATGCTTTTATCCAAAGTGACTTACAGTGCATTCAGGCCACACAATTTTTTTTTTTACCAGTATGTGTGTTCCCTGGGAACTGAACCCATGACCTTTTGCTATAATTTATTAAAAATACTTGTATAAAATTTTAAATAACTTTTCTATTTACATATATTTTAAACCTAACTTATTCCTGTACCTTATTCTTTCAAAGTTGAATTTTCTGCAGCCATTATTCCAGTCTTCATTCTAATTTGATGATTTGGTGCTTAAGACACATTTCTTATTATGAATGTGAAAAACTGCTAAATAATTTTGGTGGACACCGTAATGTATTTTTTCTTTGATGAAAAAAAAAAACAAAAAAAAACAAAAGTTTATTTAAAATAGAAATCTTTTGTGAAAAATCTTTACTGACACTTTTGATAAATGTAATATGTCCCTGGAAAAAAAGGTGTTTAATGGCTGACCCCAAATGTTTTAACAGAGGTATATGTTGTTATAAGTAGAAGTGAAAACAATCAAGAGTTTCAGGTTGTATTTCTGAGCTGATGGTGTGTTAAGAGGTTATATAAACATACCAGCTGATGATGGAATACTGGGTGCAGCTGCAAGAGAAGAGAAATCAGCAAAACCTCCAATCAGGTCAGAGCCTGAACCTAGAACAAAAGAGAGAGAGAGAGATTGAATTATGACATTCTAGATTTGTGAAACATATCAATCCCCTACTAATATCCTAAGGAAAAGACAAAAATGGAGAACACAGAATAGGAAACATCTGTTGGAGTCTGTGAGGGGCACAAACACTCCGGTCACGTTACATTCCAGCAGCCTGTGGCTGGAGTTATGTGGAGGAGGACAGATGCAGCTGTTAGGCTGCTGGTGGAGGGAGCAAGACAGTGAGGAGAGAGATCTACGCATCTGCTCAGCACTACACACTCACCAGGGAACACTTTGACATCTGGCCCCGGTGACTAAATGCTTCAGCAGGCAGCAGGAGCGCAGGACAGCGCATATGCTAAACTTCACTGTGAGCACCTCTCTTACGTCCACACTGCCAAGCTAATGGCACAGTGTTTCCTGCAACTTTGACTTATCTCCTCATCCGTTCTTTATGTATTGCATGTTCAGGTGTTGAGGCAGTGCTGAACCACAAATCAATCAATTAAAAAAATACATTCTATAATATTTTCCTCAGCTACAACTGTAGGTCCACCAAAATATTCCTAACTTAGAGAAACCCAAAAAGGATGCATGTTACTATTGTTACCTTGGGAAGCTGGTTGAGCAGGAGCGGTATCCGCCGAGAACAAGTCCACCAGACCAGAACTGGGCTGGCTCACTGCTGACGTGCTCTATGGCAACAAAGAAAGGAAAAACTAAAACACTCTTAACAGCAACCACAAGATGTCAGTGTAGAGTCTACGTTTACCATTTCTTTTCTCACTATTTATTAACAAATCTCTCCCTCTCTCTTTAATTAAACTGGAAAACACTAGTGCTGGTACTGTAGCTAGTTTTCTCTCATCTACCTGGCTTGTATTTGTGTTGGTGGAGGGTTTATCGCCAGTGTAATGCGCAGCTGCTCCCAGGTCTATCGTTTTGGAGGGAATGCCTCCTCTCTTACGAGTGGCAGTGGTCTCTGTGGCCTGGACGATCTGGACGCTTTTGGTTGTTACTGTCTCCTCATCATCTTTAAATTCTGATTTCCCCGACTGCCCGTTTCGCGTTCCCCGACGCTCCTCATCTCCTTCACTATACAGAGAAGATAAAGCATAAGCTTACGTATGATCACTAACAAAAAGCTTCCTTTCTTTGAGAATAAGTAGATGAAACTCAATCAGTACATGAAACAACTGTCAACAATTTGTTCATATAATTACTTATAACATTTCTGCTATTTGTGTTTCAAAAGAACAAAAGAAGACTTGGCAGAATAGGAGTTTCCAGGTGATCTGAGAGGGGAAAGTGAGACGGCCTGGGGGTCCTGACCTGAATCTGTCAGGCGAGTCGTCCCGGTCTTTTCTGCGGAACATGTTGATGGTGTCATCAAGGGTGCTTCCGATCTTATCGCTGATCTCTCCCAGTTTGTCACTGAAAGGGAAAGCCCCCTTGCTTTTGTCCCAGTCTTCATCCCATTTGGAGCGTGACTCTCCAAAATCAAACTTGTCCTCTGCTGCAGAATGCATAAAAAGCACAGGAAATGTGTTATGCTATATAGACGTATTATACAGTCAAACTTCATTTAGAACTCGTATATGGATATATAAGGAATAAAAGAGTTAATCCCACAAAAACATATCTGGGTAATTAAAATCAGAGGGAAACAATGCATTTTGCAAAAAGCAAATGAAGCTCATTGATAAATTAAACACATTTTCAGACCTATGTTAATTATTGTCACGCAGTTGGATGTTTTACTTCAGAGGTTGTTTGTAATTTTCATTATTCTTAATGGTTGTGGTTAGTGGCTCTCATTAGAATTTAATTACTTAATTATCATAAATTAAAGGCAGAATGATAAATATGAACATGAAGTAATAATAAATAGTTAATTTAATTAATATACCGGTCTCTTTTTTGTTGATTATACTGTTTATAAGGGTGTGTTTAATTGTCGGGAAAATAATTCAAGAGCTGGTCCTAAAAAGAGGCTTAATGTTGCTATGCAAAATAGAATTTCTTTCTTTTTCTTTTTTTCAGGGGTGTGGTGAAATATGACCCAGGGTGAGATTCACCCACTAATTTCATGTCAATGTAAAGAGAAGTAAAATCAGGCTAAGATGCTTCCTCTCGGGTGTATTTCATAACTAAGAACGATGATTGGACTATGGTTGCATTACTGAATACATTTGCAAGCAACCATCTCAAAAACACAATAAAAGACATACATATACATATATATATATATATATATATATATATATATATATATATATATATATATATATATATATATATATATATATATATATATATATATATCAAGTTTCATTAAACTTTCGAGCGAAACGACTGTCACACTAAACATGATACCAGTTAAATCTAAAACAGCCATTACAAAAAAACCCCTTTCATTTTTCCTTCCCAATCAACATAATTTATGCTGTCATGTGAAAACGCAGCTATGTCGGGAATCAAAATAAATCTACAGTACAGTTCACTCATCTGGCGATGCAAACCCCCCAGAGACAACAACAGTGGTGAGGAGATAGAGGACCTACTTGTTCTCAAAGAGAGTCTCGATTAGATAAATTCCTTATGATAAATGTCTTTTATGTGTGATGTAAAAAAAAAAAACATTGCAACACTTGATAAATATGACGGCGAGAAAGGTGTGTACGTGTGTGAGAGCGTGCAAGTAAGAAAGAGAGGAAGTTAGGGACTTACAGTATCTGAAGCCCGACATACTGTCAGAGGACACGCCTATATACTTGTCCCTGTTTTTCTTGGCCTTCTTCCTCTCCTCTCTCAATCTGTCATCATCTTGAACAAACTCTATCATCTCCTTCACCTTCTGACGCACATTGACACCCTGGTCCTTGCCATTCTCATCTGAAACACAAAACCCATTCATCTTAGTATCTAAGAGACATCAAACAGTGTATAGGACAGATGAATAATAACATGAGCTTAGCTTTAGAGCAGTTCACTCACCTACATGATGATAGCTCTCAATTGAACGCAAGTCATACAGGTGCTCTCTTGCACTAGTAACAACCCGTTCAGAACCATTTCTGATCAAGTACGCCAGCAGCAGTAAAGACTGAGGTAGAGAGGACAGTTAAGTTCATGACAGATTACGGCAAAACAAAACCATTGCAGTCCTAAACTGTCATCAGTAAAGCATACCTTGTAAACTCTTCTCCAGTTTTTCTTGTTGTCTTTCAACATTCTTGTCCACAGCATGTTCATTAACTCTGGAAACTGCTCGTACATGAATGTAGCCCTGAAATGAAACAAAAAATAAGAAAAGCTTGTCTTAGGAGACCTTTCATATTGGAAGTATGTCTAACTGTTGACAAATACAAACATAAGATAAGATTTAGAGGATGAAGAGACTAATCAAGCCCTTGAAATCCCCTCCACTTGCCTGGCGATCTCCCCCATTAACTGTCCAGACGGTCCCCACGGGTCATCGTTGGTGGCTTCTCGAACTTTAGACTCAATTTCTGTATAGTTCATCACAACATTGGTTCTGTAAGAATGCGATTAAAACACAACAGCCTTTTAGTAAAGTCAAACATCCTTTATTTAGACCGATTAAAAAAAAATGTAAACATGGTGCATCATGATTGGTCGCAAAGCACATGAAAACATGGACATTATACAAATGATCCGCTTTGTTGATCCAAGGCGGAAAATCTATGCGTTTCAAACATTATGAAGGTGTGTAAATGATGACAAGAATAGAATTAGGTTATATATTAACAGCAGTTATAGACACACTGAAAATCACTTCCTATTCAAACTGTGTATATATACACACACACAAATACATATACACATACACATACATAAATGCATATCATGTTATCTGGTTAGTTGGTAACCATTTTAAAAATCCCCTCTCTATTTTTTATTGCCTACTAAAAAAGGTAAAGTTAGAACAGTCAATGCCTAAAACAGTCATCAATCTTAGACCCCACCTTCATTTGAATAACGGATGGAGATAACCAGCAAAGCAGGGTCAAAATCTCTTATTATGTTAAACCAGTTTAGCACTAGAGGGACATAACCAGAGTGACATAATAAAGTGGTTATACAAGACACACAAGATCTCAGTACATGGGTGGGGTGTAGGACAGACTCAATGAGAATAGAGGGTGGATCAAATAAAAGCACCCTATGGAGTCCTCAGTCTTTCCTACTTATTTAAAACAACAACAACAACAAAAAGACCACTGCCATTTGCTTTAAAAATAAATCTAAGTCTTACTATGAAAAAATATATTAGTATTGTCTTTCTCAATGTAAGATGAAACAAAATGCATGTATATATACATAAATATATGAGTCAACAACTTCCTACATCCTTGTTTCCTCATTTAAGATTATTCACTTATAGACAATGACAGAATCATAAAGATCAAAAACATGTACAAAACCCCCTAAACTATCAAACACAAAACTTCAGCATCATTTGAGTTAATAAAAAAGAGGTCAGGACATCCATTTGCTTATGCTTGCAAGGTGCAATCATTTCCTTATTCTGAGTCATCTGGGATGAACAAGACTGTGTCCAATACTTAAAAAACACAACAGACAGGCCAACCGCATTGACTGGTTTCACAGCTTGAGGATAATGGAGGCTGCTTTTAATTTTATTTAAGGTACAACTGAAATTCTTTCCACAGTTACATGATACCTGTGGCTGAGTGATAATAACATCTTACTACACACTAAATACTATAATACAAAGTCCTCCTGTGGCATCTCAGGACTTTCACACCATTTAGGAACAGGCTCATTGCTTTACCAGCATGAAGCTAAATTCCCCACACATTGTCAATCCAGCCATGGCTACACTTGGCAAGTATTCTGTTAAAAGGTCATGCTGTTGATAGAGATGGCAGACTTTGGTGGCAATAAGCTAAATTTCCTCACCTTGCTACATTGTTTTCAAACTTGCTTTGCAAAAACAGGAAATGACAATTTTTTTTCTTTTTTTGCGGGTCATGATAAGTGATGGCTGTCTAGAATAGATAGAATTGATTAGTTCTTTTATATATTTATATTGCTTCTCCAGGGATTTTTCTAGTCTCTATTAAGGGGCTAGCGCCAATTCAATATACTATAGTGTCAGATACTTTTTAACATCACATCTGAAGATAAGTGTGTAAATGTAACAGTTTCAGGGACATACCCACTTATTAGGCAACACCCAAAGTTTTGTGCAAAGTCATATTTGTGAATTAATGCTTTCAGTAACTGCTTTTCTATACTATGAGAAAAGGGCAAACTAGAAAATGATAGAAAAAAACAACCTCAAGTTCAGTTATATCCTCTTTAATTAGCATTATTCAATGTTATTCTTGAAGATAAAATCATTTTCAAGTTTCTGTGAACAATGAATTCATTCATTCACCAGAGTTAACTCTATGAAATACTAAAGTCTAAGAAATAAAACAGAAGTGTAGTCTGTGGCTATGACCAGCAGTTTATTTTAAGACAGGGATTTAATTTGTTCTTGACCTTGGCACTTCTAAAGCAAAACATCATTCTGAATTTCCCACTGAACAACTATTCATAAAGACAGTAGACGAAGCGTGCATGACAGATGGAACAATCTGAAAAACGGTTTAACCTTTAAATTGTTTCTGAGGCCCAATTTCTAAGAAATATTCGAAAAAAAATATTAAAAGGGGGTTCCAGCAAAAACCTAGGCCAAGAGACTTTGTATAAAAGCTGGCATCATCCTAGAATTATGTGTAAGCAAATATGACAGCATGGCATAGTGGACTAAAGCACTGAAAGTGCAGAAGGCCATTGACCTCTAAATAAATCATTTAAATGTGAGCTTCATGTGAGACAAACTGTAGATGAAGATAAAATCAATCATTTGAACAAAAATATTACATTGTAGTATTTTGATAATTGTTGGTAAATACAATTTTTTTTCTGGGGTATTGTTTTCCTGTCCTTTAAAGGGTTAAACAGATGTATAGATGCCTCATTAGCTACTATGGTTCCATTGGCCGCTATATGTAAGCCGTCTGCCATACTGTAATGGTCAACTTGACAAAGGCACCTCTTAAACTGATTTCAGACAGGCTTCTGATGCAGCGTAACGGTTTAATGATCTACAACAAAATAGAACCAGTTTTGGTGATAAATGAACACATTTTTTTTTACCATAATACTGATTTATCAATAGAATTAACATTAAAAGTGAAAAAAAAAATGACCGTTTCAAGATGGCGGCCGCATCTACGACGTGCCTTGACAGTCGAATGGGGTATATATGTATGATGTATACACACACACATATCTATGGGTTAAAACACCAGTTTCAGTTTAACACCAGCAGTTTCCATGAAACTCAAAAGCTCCATTACAGAATCTACGCAACCATCTTTATCCGTACAGCTTTTGAACCAGGATTACAACTAGAAAGTGTAAATAGTTTGCCAATTAATCTTATATGACACCATACATATATGTACAAAGAATTGTTGTTCATTTCATGCTCGCAGATTAGGTTGAATAGTGCCTGACAAATAGTGCTGTCAAACATGAAAAAGTTGTTGCCACTCCAATGCCAAGTTAAACACGTGCTCTTACTTAAATTTTTTAAACAATTTTGACCTTCAGAAAGGTTAACAATCAACACATCGGTTTGGCATGTAAAGCACTACACAAACACAAACGCTGTGTTTTGACAGCCAACACAAATTCTGCAACTGTCATAAAATTAGCCACTGAGAGTTAATAGTAAGGAAGTTTGAGGGTACCCTTTGTCTCGTAAACAAAAATTAATCGTAATAAAACGAGTGAAAATGTCTGATAAAGAATCCTAAGCGACTTGAAAACGAAAGTTAAATACACAGGCGAAATACGCTAGTTTTAAGGTCACAACAAAGCTGTAGTTAGCTACTGTGCTAACTCCTGTCTCGAGAGAGCGATGTGACGTCAACGAGTGTGTACGTGTCTCATTTTCAACAGGTATGAGACAGGACACCGAAATACTGTCGAAAACATTCACAATACTCACGCTTTATCAACCAGCTCCCTCACTTTCCACATATTCAACATTTTGGCCGTGTTGTGTTGGCTCTCGTTCGTGAAAACAGGTGTCCCAGCCCTTGAGATCCGCTGGTCGTGCCAGGCGAGCTGTCACGAGAGCCTGTGCATGAACTCTAAAGTTACGCTGCTTCAGACAGCGGCGGAGGAGCGCAGGCCGGACAGGTTACTACGGAAATGCGCCGTCACTTACGGAAATATCGTAGGCTGCTTCAGCAGAAATCTACATCCTTGATGAGGATATGACATAAACCACATTAGCATAACCTCTCAGAAGTGGTTAGTGAATGTGAAAAAAATGAACACGTGTTTGTTTCAAATGATAGCGAGAATGAATAAATAAATCAGTAAATTAATTATATATATATAAATTATTATTATACAATTATATGAATTGAGATTCTAATTAATTAAATTTCAGTTTTCACCAAGCACAATTCATTTTTAATGTGAATTTAAAGAGATAGAATTAAAGGAGCAAGCTTTCACAGTGTTTTACATGTAAACATTAATTATAAATTCATGTATAAATTAACTTTAATAAAAAAAATTGTTGAATTGGGTAACATTTTTTTCTGGTCTTGTTTCATTGTTTTACTTCATGTATACTCAGTTTGCTTAATAGCCTAGCCTATAATGAGTTCAATTAGTTTAATGATTTTCTGATAATAGAGAATAACAATTGAATGTTGAAAGATTTCACAGTATGTATACAGAAATGTATATAATAATTAATAATAATAATAATAAAAATGTTTATTCAGACAAGTTTAAGGTACTGTATGCCACTGCCAAGTTTATCAGTCACATCTGCCTAAGACAAGTATGAGACATTAACATGGTAAAAAAAAAAAAAAAAAAAAAAAAAAAAAACAGTAAGTTTCTGGGTGTCAGCTTCAATAGATAGTCCATTTCTCAGGAGCTGAGATGCCAAGGTTTTGTGTGTTCTGGTAGATGGGCCATCTCAGTGACGGGTGAAAATGGAGGGCCCTTCCACAAATGACAGCCCCCTGGGAGAGGTGAGCCTCTCATGGCAAACAAGCATTAGGAGCTTCTTGCACACTTTAGCAAAATAAATAAATAAATGGAAAAAAAAAAACAATGAAGAACATCACAGAAAACTGACAAAAAAGAACCTATTTTACAAAAACAGAGCATGACAAGAGACAGCACTTAACGTCCCCAAATGCACTACACCCATGGGATCTGCTTCAATTACTGCTGCAAGTTCAATGAAGAAAACCATAGACAGCCTTACAGCGAAGACCGGGCCTATGAAGGAAACTGAATCCGTCAGAAAACATTTCCATTTGAACACTAACAGGCGTCTTACCTAGTTACGTTATTATTAAACAGCAAAATTCTAAATTAGTAACTATGGAAGAAAATATAGACTTATGTACCATGAGCAGTGATTTATCCATCACATAGTTCTCATATGAAGCTTTGATCAGCCATAATATAGCTTGATAATTTTACAGTTAAGTTGGGATATTCATTGAACATATACATGTGTTTATGCAGGAATGCAGTCACCTACAGTTTTAAAAACTGATGTCAATGCGCATTCTTTAAGAATGTTTATGAAATTCTGCATTTACTTTAATGCAGATTTGGCTATTAGTAATTGTCAATTTGTAAAAAATAAAATAAATTCCGTAAAAGTAAATGTCTGAGTAAATGTCAAAATATCAAAGAAATGTCAGGGGCAAAACATTAAGTTGGTAGATATGTTTTGGTTGTCTTGAATTTATTTTGGCCTAAGATATAAGCAGCGGGATGTTAATGAAATGAAAATAAATGAAACGGCTCAAACAGTGGAAATGTAAATTGCATGTACTTCAAAGTGAAATCTGCAAGGGAGATCTTGGTTGTAAATGTACAAAGGCATCATTGTCTAAAATGGTCCATGAAATAAAGTGGAATGTTTTTAGTTTTCCGTGCTGTTTGATTTTATGCACCCAAATCAACATTTAGATTTGAAAATGAAAAGTTTTGTCCTGATAGAATAATGCCTCCCTGTTTTTTTTTTTTTTTTTTTTTTTTTTTTGCCAAAAATTAATGATGGAAGAAAAATAGCATAGAAAATAATATTTTATCAATATCCAAAACATTGGCAGGATGTGAGCTTAACTGTCAGTAGGGGGCACTGTCACACAACATAAAAATGTTCTCTCTTTTCCCTCTCATCACAATATGTAAGGCCTTAATAATATTTCAGTCAGTATTTTTCACTTTGTTATCATTATAAACACCCTGGACTGTGGTGGAGCAATAATAGTCAGTGAATGGGTGCAATAATAGCCTACCTATTTGTAATTATAGATAATAGTATACAATTAGCACAGAGCTTGGCAAGACACTATACCGAACTGTATTTAGATGAGGTTTTACAACACCATATAAACCCCATCGTTTTAACAGAGTTTCATATCTGCATTATGAGCTCTGTCTCAACTACATCTTATAATTACTGTCCCAAAACTGCCTCACTGCACACACACACACACACACACATACACAAACATGGTGCATCCTGGTGGAAAGGCAAAAGTGACCTGTCATGCAGAGGGAGGTCAGATGATGGATGACGTGTGGGTGGTTCTATCGCTTGGGAAAAAGACCCAGGGGCTGACTGTGGCCTGTGCAAGGGCCAACAATAACATCCTTAAATAAAACAGCATGAAAAGAGTCCCGTATCCCATAGCCAGTCCAGCGCAGGACTAAGAAATGGCTACAAAATGGAGCAAGAGCTGTAAAATTAGAGCAAATGCCACAAACAATGAACATTGTTTTCGTAATGGCATTGTAAAAGGGGAAAAACCCAACTATGCCGAGTTTCTGCAGATTGGAAACATGTGTGGTGAATAAAATAAATA
The DNA here is from genome assembly GCF_003368295.1 of Carassius auratus. Lineage (NCBI taxonomy): Eukaryota > Metazoa > Chordata > Actinopteri > Cypriniformes > Cyprinidae > Carassius > Carassius auratus. The sequence continues at coordinate 18,780,206 of NC_039256.1, forward strand.
AATAAAAATTTTCAGATTTCCCACTCCCACTCTGAAATGATGTGCTGACCACATTTTCATGGGAAATGCTACAGCGTAAACGGCAGAAATTTACTAGTGATCACTGTCCCATGGTTTTTTATAAAAAGCTTGCACTCAACAACATTTTGTTTAACAAATCTAACAGGAGTTAAAAAAGCTGGGTGTCTATAATACACAATTTTTGTGAATAAAATCATTCAGGATAAATAACTGAAAAAATGTATCAAATGCCTAAAATGTCCCTGGATGGACATTTTAAGTATCATATTTAATTGTGTCTTTCCTGTGAATTACAGTAAACAAACATACTGATTACTGTAAATTGTTTATAATCTCTTACATATATAGCTATATACAATGTCTTGGCACTGAATGAGTTAAAATCCACTCAGTGCTTTAGTCCAATTCCCAACATGTTCCTGTCATTTTTGTGCCCCTGACACATTGTGTTCTGAAGCAGAAAGCATCTGCTCTTTTATGGGCAAATTCAATTAGTAATTAAGCGGAGTAAAAAAAAAAGAGGAGTCAACATCTGGAGCAGTTACATGTTAATGTGATAAACTGAAAAAAAGGTAAGATGGGAGAATATGACGGCATAAAATGTTCAAGGACATTGGTCTCACAGATACTTTTTCACATGTTAAGTTTATTCAGCTGTAGAGGAAGGGTTAAATGGGAGATGTCATGTTTACAGAGACCCCAGAAAAGAAAGCTCTTTTAAAGACAACTTAAGTAATACTTTTTTTTTATGAAAGCTGGTGTATAGGGTTTGGATGTGAAATCACTTTCAACAACAACAAAAGACTGTAGTATTGTTGGCGTGAGGAGAAGGAAAAATTCCATAGTAGAAAAACTGAGGGGAATTGAGATAAGACTAGCAAACAAGACCCAGCTGTGAAAAGGTACTGTTGGCAAAACTCCAGAAAGGATGGGGAGGGTTCCATCTTCACCCACAACCATTACTTAATTAGTCCATAAAGTGAAATTACACCTATCCAACAATGAATGCATAATCTCTATCATCCTTGAGCATTAAACAAATGAATCGCAGAACAAAAGGCAAACAGACCACAAATAAGAAATCCATCTTGTTATTGGATGCTTTGTGGCAAGTACAGAGTTAAAAACACACAAGAAAAGTGTGAATGATGTCACTCGAATCTTGTTGGTTTCTCATAAACGGCAGGGTTTTATTGAGCCAGAGATATAAAGATAGTCAGCTGCAGTTAGGAAATACGGGTTCACTGAGCAAGGTTTACTGGAGACGCTGTGCCAGACTACAATTAGACATGTTCTCTACACGGAAAATATTTAAAAGCAGTGGTAAAGTGCATGGGGGGCTTTATTCATGAATAGATTATGTTTATTTAGTATGAATTCTCATATAAAAAGTGTTGTTGGACGGCTTTGTTAGTACTGAATGGCGTATCCACTTTCCTCATTGTTGGCACCGTTAAATTATGTATTCAATTAGTTATGTAGCTGCTAAAAAGTATATAAAACAGAACTCAGAGTAATTCTCTGCACTGACCCATCTGAATTTGTTAATATGAAGTGAAAATATATATGTTTGTCCTACAGCTATACGTATCTTTGTAAGAAGTGCACATTTTAGCAGTGGATTGAGCTTACACAAGAAAAACAGAATCTTGTCTTCATCATCACACAAGAATGAGCAAATCTGAACGAAGTCAAGGCCGCATGATGGATGCGCTCCACCTCAGTAATGGAGACTTGATCAGAGAGATTCAAAAGTTATCTTAGGCTGCACTGAAATTGATCAATACCGTGCATTTTCCCTCTCTCCTCAACTTTTCTTTCTCCCGCTATCAGCACATCCCTTCATTGGTCTTCATTTGCCCCCGCAAACTTATGAAAATGCTCCGAGATGATTAACACAGACTTAATGACCTGCAAAAACAACAGCAGCTCGTGAGTTTCTTCAATTTGCCATTGCCCACCTCCCTCCCCCATATGAGGGAACAATATACCCCTGCCTTGCTCTCATAAGGATTCATTACCCTGCTCTGAGATTTCCAGGCCAGGCGAGGGAAGCGTTATTTCCCCTGTGTTGGCTCTCACATCGGCAGGGCCATTACTCTTAACACTCCTGCAAAGGGGCTAATGGGGCAGCTTTACTGACAGAGAAGAGGAAGGGGAGGAAGAGAGGGAGAGGGTGGGTGGGTGAGAAGGGGCTGAGATGATATGGTAATCAGAGAGGGAAGGGATTTGGGAATTCTGAGTGCATGGAAGAAGTGGGAATGAGAAGTAAGAAATGTAATTTGTTGAACTTGGGCCAAAATTACAAAGCTTTGAAAAATGAGATAATGAGGCAAACTATCGTTCCATTTATGCTTGTGATTATAAAAAAAAAAAAAAAACTTTAATTCAGGGTAATGTCGTCCTGTAATGTGGACACTCATTTACTCTTTGTAATGACAATGTTGAATGGTGGAAGGTGCTAAAAGGTGAATGGGAAAGTAGTGTATGATTACATCGATGCAACACTGTTCCCATTGTAAGTAGACCCTCTCAGTTCCAGAATGAGGACACATTAAGGTTGTTTTATCCATATTACAGGGAGCTGCCCCTGCCAATATCCAAGACCTACAGTACTACTATTACAGGCCCAACCAGAGGTGGCGATTACAGGGGCAATTAAACTTAAACGTAGAGATGTAAGATAGGTGGGGACTTCCAAACGCTGCAAGCATTCTGAGACTTGAGAGAATGAATGCTGGGGGTCAGCAGTCTGCCTAGGTCAAACTACTTATGTAAACATGAACGTGGGAATAATATTTACCTAGCGGTTTATTAAAATGGCTAACCTATTATTATGCAAAATAATTAACAATTAATTCTTAAACTGGCGTTGTGGTCTTCATCTTAAGCTTAATGATATTTTTGTTTTTAACTAGTGCTGTCAATTGTTGATTAATCGCATTCAAAATAAAAGTTTTTGTTTACAAAATATATGTGTGTGTACTGTGTTTATTTATTATGTAGGCTTAAATACAAATACATGCACACACAGAATATTTTGAAAATATTTACATATACATTATATTAACGCGGAAGCAAGATTAATTTTTAATGAGTTTAAAAGAAGGCATGTCACACCACTGTTTATCAATTTGCACTGGCACCAATAGCTGCTCGCATAAAATTCAAGGCATTGATGTTTGCCAAACCACCACTGGCTCTGCACCCCTTTACCTAAATTCATTACTTCTGACCTATGTGCCATCTAGAAGCTTGCGTTCTGCAAGTGAACATCACTTGATTGTGCCATCCCAAAGAAGCACAATGTCACTTTTACGTACTTTTAAATAAAATGTTCTAAACAAAATGTTCTAAACAGATCTTTTATTTTGTATGCAATTAATCACAATTAATTGTTTGGCAGCACTATTCTTAACACACTATCAGGTTGTGTATTAGTTATTAAAAAAAAATAAAAATAATTCTGCCGGGTACATTTTTACTACAGTAGGTGACTGTTTTTATCAATGAGTCACTGAATAATTCATAACTTTGATTCATTAAGTAACAAAACAAGTGAATGCAATTTTGAGTCACTGAATTAATGTTCACCAATTAAATACAAACCGTTAATTCATTCAAGGATGAAACACCATGTGTTGCTGTTTGCATGAGTTGGTACTAACCTAACAGTACGTGACTTTGTCTGGAATTATTATTTGTTAAATCAATATGTGAGGAAATGTGATGCATATTTTATTTGAAAATATATAAAACCAAACGTTTGATGTTTTGTTTATGCATTTTTGTTTTTTTTGGTATTAGTATTAATATTAATATCTTAATACATAATATTATATGGTCAAAATATTTTTTATATATAATTTTCATTCAAATGTATTTTTACAAAAACTGGAATGTTAATGAATGTTAAAGATCTAAGTTGATGTTTGGATCAGTTAATAAGAAAGTATAAAGCAGCATGTAATCTAGTAGGCTTCATAGACAACAATAAAAGCACACTTTGTGTACTCAAGTGATGGATGTTTAAAAACTGGAGATGTTTAAGATCATCCTTCAAGGGTTTATATAGTAAAATCTATATCTGAAAAAAAAAAAGATATAGAGTAAAATATCTTAAGTCCTTTGGTCCCATGGTGCATAATGTCATCGTCTCCCACAATGCATTGCTTAGTACGGTGCCCTTGACTTCCCCCAGTCCACAGTCTCAGCCAATCAGTCGTCTCCTCCAGGGACCAAACCTCATTAACTGCTTACAGAAAAAAAATTCTCTATTTAATTGCTCTTCTTAATAGACCCGAGTAGGATGGAGGAGTGACAGCTGTATACATACATGCTCCTACACTCTCACAAACCCAGACACATGTACAAATTCTTCAAGAAATAATAAATGCTCATACAGTATAACCTGAATGCATTGTATAAGACAGAAAAATTGGAAAAGGGAGAAGACAAATAGTAATCTCGACCTGTTTGGACCCCAACTGTAGTCCTCCACAAACCATAATCCCATATTCACAGGCACCATTTGGCAGTCGTTCCGTTAATCCCATCCCGCCTGATTTCCAGGGAAAGATACAAGGGAGATGTGGGAAATAAGTTACAGCTCTCATCACGTCTGCCTTTGGGACAACAGCTTACAGAAAGCTGTCATTTGGGAAACCGGGCTGTAATTGCTTTTTGTGTATTAAAGAGAAGTGTCAGGGCCAAAGACCGAAAGGGCTTGGCTTGTGTTCCACAAGAGACCCCGTCCCATGAATGCATTCATCCTATGTCTTTCGTTTAGAAGATCCTTGCGCATTTCCCATATTTCAAACAAAAGAGGAATTAAGGGCCTATTGGTGAGGTGGCGAACAGGGGGAGTCTTTGTGGAGGGACGCATGGGACAGGAGAGCTGCATTGTCTCTCCGCACACATTGTATTCCTGCAGTCACAATGAAGCTGTGAGTCAGCCTGGCAGTCAAAGCCAAGGTCAGACCTGAGGAGAGGCAGGGGCTCTAGAGGCACAGCGATGTTAAACGCACTCATTTTAACCACACTGTACGTCCTCTCTCAAGCACAGATGGGTGGTGACATGCAGAGAGAGTGGAGAAGCGTAAAGCTGTCCCGGGTGGAGGGTAAAAAGCCATGTAATTATGTATGTCGCATGACAACATATTATGATCCCGTGGAGTGTAAAGGCATACGCAGAGCAAATAAATTTCCAGTCGCTCAGTACAACACACTGATCCACATTTTGCTTTAAAATAAAACATTTTTAATACAAATGCATTAACAATATGCTTTTTTTTAAAGACATAAGTCAAGAGTTTCTTACATTACAAAAATAATGATCTACATTTAGTTTAGGTATTTTGTCTTATTTTTCATCATTAACATATAGACTCAAGATACATATTTTTAAGATTTCATATTTCATATTTCAGACATATTTCATTGCAAATATTTTTGCTTGTTTTAAACACAAATCAAACTGTTGTCAGTGAAGCTTACACTTCAATGGGAAAAATAAAAACTTTTAATTAGGTACGAGCAATAGTCTTATGTTTTATGTCACTTTTTTATGTCTCAAGTAAACTCATCTTAATGATGTTTGGGTATTCTGAGAAAAGACAAATATATAATTTTTTATATCATTTTCATTCAAATGTTTTTTTTACAAAAACTGGAATGTTAATAAACATTAAAGGTCTAAGTAGATTAGTGGTTTTGATAAGTTAATTACAAAATATAAAGCAGCATGTAAACTAGTAGGCTACATAGACAACAATAAAAGCACACTTTGTGTACTAAAGTGATGGATGTTTAAAAACTGGAGATGTTTAAGATCATCCTTCAAGGGTTTTCTGTCCTTTTAATGTAAAATATATATTCTGGCACTGTAGCACTATATACTGTATATATTTAAAATTGATCTTCATATGGTATATTACTGGACTTTTTTCAGTGCAAACTTTTTCAGTGTTTTCTTTCATTTGTTTCATCAAACCATGTAAGCATTTCCCTCTTCTCTCAGCTCAATAATATCATTATAAGAGCTCCAGAAAGTTGTTGGTCTTTTATAATTCCACATTCCACTTTATGTCAATAGACTCTGAGCTGTGACAAGAGTTCGGCTTCCATTCACTTCCCATTATGGACTAGAGAGTGGATTGTTGTTTGTCTTTTAATACAGTAGAACACTCTACATCTATCTCCACCTCGTATATATGTTTACTTCTGTATCTACCTTTCCACTAACAGTAATGGAAAACATAAACATAAACATTAACATAAACATTAACATTAATAAAGAAACAAGTGAAAACCTGCACACTACTGATTGTGTTCTTCAGGCCAATTGCACATATAGAAGCATTAAGACTATTGCATTGAAAGAATCCTATATTATCATTAAACACTACCTCAGGCCAAAAGTGTTGCTTAGGCTATTTGGTTTTCAATGATCAGAGCAATCTGCTCTCTGTTAAGTTATTCAAACAGCTCCACTACAATGTAACCTAAACATTTCAAGAAATCATACCAAATGCACTTAAGCAGCTGAAAAATTAAACAAAACTGATTTCAATTAGGAAGAGTTTAATAAATATTGCAAGTGCAGGGACACAGTGTAATGTGAGGGGCAGAAGAAATTAACCTCATATTTAATCACTGTCACACCAGACAGAAAAACAACAGAAAATGACAAAACTCTCTCCCATGATGCTGCACAGTTTGACAGGAAAGATGCTAGTGACAGGTTGCTGTAATCTTGGGAGATTGTTTAGCATAGAAGTAATTAATACAAAACCCATCACAAACAAATCCGTGAGTACATTCCACATCAACAAGCCGGTAACGTCGTGATCCATGTGAAATTCAATCAAAACATCTTTCCTCCGGGCATTTTTAACACTTGAAAAGACGTCTGGGAGACATCCACTCCTGAATGACCACTGAATGTGAATATTTATGATATGACTGGATTATCTTTTATTGTTTCAGGAAACCCTAAAGACTTTATACAAAAACAATTGTTCCTTTCATTTTGGAGGGCTGGGATAAACAAAGGTGTCTGATACATACACCACAATTCAAGAAGAAATTAATATTCAGCAAGAGCACATTAAAGGACATTTTTAAAGTTAGAAAATGTTAAGCGGCACGACTGGATTCAGCATTGATAATACTAATAAATTAAGCTTCCTGCAAAATTCTTAAAGATTTTATGGAACATTTGAAATGTACCCAAATAACTGACATGGATATCAAAGATCAGTCAACGTCCATTGCTAACTGTGTCAAGCCTTTGTTGTGGCACTAATGGAGAGATTCAGAACGCGAGGAAGAGGTGGTGACCTGCCATGCATGCATGTCTGAAACGCACGTTGAATACAGCCCCACAAGCTGCTACATATCCATTTACATAATTTACCCATTGCACCCATATGCTAGCAGGACAAACGCCATTGTTCCTGTGAGGGCCGTCTGAACACTCCTTCTGTGTTCCAGTCTTTGGAGAACACACAGGGAGAGGCTGCCCAGTCATGATTAGCTATTCTGCTACTCCTCCCAAACAGCAGCCCAGCTAATGCTGTTTTTGTCCATCTGTATTACTAAGGAGGAACTGGCCCCTAAATGCCACTGATAAGTATACAAGTGCAAAATCGGATCAGTAGCTCTCTTTCTCGCTCTCCCTCACACATCCACACACTAACTCTCTCTCTTTCTCTCCTATAAGTCCTTAACTGGGTTGGAGGCCTCTAAGCAAGTGTCGTCCCTGGTGGCAGTTGGTGGCAAAGAGCTCAGTAGATGTCAGCGCTGGAAGAAGGGTGACTGGGACAGACTCCAGCCCCCGAGAGCGAACAAATTCCCACTGTTACACAAAGCAGCAAAGATTAGAGCTGTTGAAGAGCGAACACTACTATAGAAGGACCAAAGTATCCAGCCAAGATGGCTCAGATAAGTAAGGGTAATGTATATGATTAAATCCGAATTTGAAAGGCCCACACAAGCTCCAATGTCCAAACAAATGCAAAACACTACATACATTGCCTCTCTGTTATTTCTTAAATATACATAAAGGGTATTATCCCCCTACAAAACTGAATTAATTATTTTCTCTGAAACAAACTAATGAATGATTTAATAAATAAATACAGGTATTAGAAGGTTTCAGAAAGATGTTGAGCAGTGAGAATTGTATTTATTTATTTCAGATGAATTAGGTCACACAAATGGTAAAAGATTCTGTAAAGGTGAATATTTCTTTATGTTGTTATATGTACATATAAATTAAATATTTTAAAATAAACAAACTAAAAAATAATAAATAAATAAAAAATAGGGGTTAACAGTTTATTTATTTTTTATTTATAATTATTATATTGTACTTTTTATTATATTATACTTTTCAGTAAATTGCTAATATTATTATCATATTTAATGTGTGTGTGTGTGTGTGTGTGTGTGTGTGTATTACGCCTATATTACATTAGTATTATATTACGATATACAATAAATATTGTTAAATAAATATAATAATTGTGTATGTATTAGAAGAGTATCACAAAGTTGTTGAACAGTAAGCATTTTTTGTGTATTTTTTATAAAATGTATTAGGTCATAAAAAATTTGATGTTTTCATTGGTTATTATAACAGTTCAATAATAATTATTAAATAATTGTTTTAAATGTAATAATAATTTAACTTAAATATTTAAAATAGTTAAATATGCTCAATGTCCACTATTTTTTATTTTGCCGTGACCTGATCACATCAAGCCAAAAGAGGGCAGCATAGAGCTACTAGGAAACGTATCCTGTGTTGCTGTCTGTCATCGTCTGATCAGGCTGTGAGTCTTAAACTGAGTGTTTAAGTAAAATGCTGGTACTTCATCAATGGATTTTACTACAGAAATTACAGTGAATAGTGTGTGCGCCTGACACTTCAGAGCTTACTGCAACAAAAATGTGCATGTGAATTGCTATTAATCAATAACGCAAATAATCAAATTAAAAAAAATAGCCTAAATAAAGAAACAATGTTGATAAATGTTCAACATTTCAACATGTAACATTTTCTGCTTGTGATTCTGTAAAACGATGTTTCGGGTCAAATTTAACTCAATAAGTCGCACAATGGTAGATTCCTTTAAGATCATTATCTGCCGTTGCAATTCAGTTTGTTGCTTTTTGATCTAAAGTCTACATTTAATATCCTATTTACACAACATCCAAAATAGATTATGCACATTTTTGCGGTTTAATATTATTCTCCCATAACAGCCAGTTAAAAGATTTTACAAGTGTATTGGCAGTAAACAATATTCCTAGCATTGCATTTCCATTCTTTTCCAAGTTCTAAATTAAATTCTTAAGTAGAGAGTTTATTACAAACAAGCACTGAAATAAACCAAAACAAATGATCATTTATGTATCATTCGAGGAAAATATTTATATGTTACCACAATACTGACTTACAGGTCTAAAATATGTTGCTATTTAAATGGAGACATAAATCTACTCCTGATGTTTTGATCTGCACTTTAATAAAAACAAGAAAATATTTGGTTCAGTGACAAAGAATCCTCTGTCAGCATCTTTAGTTATGGCACGTCCGGCTGAGGGCATGTGAGGCACATGATGGGGCAGGGGCTCCTGCAGATGACAGATCAGTTGAGATGTAAACATTATTCTGGAGACATTTATGGACCGCGCTGTGTGGCAGGCGGCATTGTTTATGTTCTCCCTCTGTAGTGAACAGAGAAGTCATATTTGACTTGCGTGCAGCACAACATCATACAATTTTAATGACTCTTAAGTATCACATTTTCCTCCCCATTCTTCTCGAAACGAAACGGCTTTATATGCATCAATGGCACTTGTTGGTTTGTGGTGACATTTTTATAATTCCAGCCAGGGCTCTGCTATTTATTTACGTGCAATGGAACTTTTTAAGTTGAAAAATGCTGCAATCGATTTTAAGTGCCCATGTGCCACCAGAGCTCTGTAGCAGGGCAAATCGTGGTTTGTTTGTAGTCGGTGCATCCTCACAATTAGAAGAATGCAAAAAATGGTGCATTCAGAGGTTAAATTGTTCAAATCTTTTCCCAATTGTGCCCCAAAAGGTACAAAAGCTAACACTGGGGCAGTACCTTTTTAAAAAAAGTTACTCCTTTGTACCTTATTTACCCCTAAAGGTGCATATTTGTACCTTAAAATACCCAAGTGGAAAACAAGGGACTCCAACAGACTAGCATAGCAGGTTTATGAACATAGAGACACCAAAAGCTGTGAAGAAGTCCCTCTAGAAGTGCTGTATTTCTCTCATATGAGTGGAGGCTAACAGGGTTAACAGGTTCAGGTGGCTTGCTATAAGCACAGGTAACGGCTGGATTTGGCACAGTTATGGACTCGTGTTTTTCAGTTGAGTCAGCCAGTGAGGGATAAGGATGGGACAAATGCCCCTTCAAAAATAGCATGGGGCAGCTGGTGCATGCAGTCTTTCAGCACACCCCTCCTGGGCCAGGACATGGAGGCTGGTACATTAACTCTGGTCTGTATGGCCTCTCCTCAGCTTTGGGCCAACACTTTAAAGGTTAATGTGGACCCCAAGGTTTCACCAAGCCATCTTCCATTACGGCGCTGCAACAGTATGGGTTACAAAATCTCCGTTGACAAGGAGGAGTGCTTGTGTACCCTCGGTGAGACATGGAAATCATTTACACCCATTAGCTCCCTGCCCCAACATGTTGTAGCGAGCCAGAACAGCGCTCATAATGTATTAATACTTACTAATTCATTTGATACGCCCTTACAAGTCTGTCCCTGAAGCCCACCTGCATTTACTTGTGTGGTAACAATGCATATCAGCATGTTGTGTGGTTCAAAGAATTAAAATGGTTTTGAAGAGCCTATAATTATATATAAAGAGCCTAGTATATAATATAATGAATTATAATAATGTTAGGAATTATTATTATTATTATTATTATTATTATTATTATTAATGGTTTGATAGTGTTGTTTTATGTAACCGATTAAGTTCACAAGAAAAATTAAATATGCAAATAAGATATCTATTTATAATTACATATTTATTTATAGATTTCACTTTTTTAGTATTGTCAGAATAATGTTTCACAGTAAAATGAAATTTGATAATTAAATATATACATTTGCTATCATTATATATTTATTAGATTTTAGAATTTTTAGTCTATAATACTTCACAATATTTTTGATTTATTACCTAATAAAATATATAAATATGTAATTTTATACATGGCATAATACAATATATATTTCTAAATAGATATATTTATAATATATTATTAGAAATGTATTTTATTATAATATTTTATTTTATAAAATTGTAAAATAAAATTAATTTAAATAAATATATTTTAAAAATATTTTGTAGTATTATTTACATTATTTTCTTCAACAAATTAATCAACATTCAACATTTTATAATCACCTCAAACAACTTAATTCACACACTAACTTTTGCTAGCTGATGTAACAGAACAGTTTGTATGCAGGCAGAAATGAGGCCAGCCCTAATGCCCCTATCAGGCTAATTGAGACATATTTGCTCAACAGTTGTGTGTTCTCATGCTGCCAGCAGATGTCCCCTGGTACAGGGTTTCACCATGTTTGACAGGTTGGCTATTCACCTGTCAGTCAGAGCAGAATTTAGCTGATCTCCCCCTTCATTCGCCCTCACGGTGAGCCAGCTATCAAGAACTGCTCTTTTTAAAACTTTGTTTGGAGTAGTCGGGCCACATGTGTCTCTGCGCCACTGACAAACTATGTGCAAGTGGTGACTGAGCCATCATGACAAAGACATTACCCAAAAGCCCCCATACTTTAGATCCGGCAGCCAATGTCATCATGACGTGCTTCAAAGCAGCTGTCTCTCCTATCCACTGCAATGAATGACTGAGGTGGAAAAATGGAAAGAGAAATACATGCCGAACAGAAAGCCAGTAACCTGGAATTTAGTTTATTTTATTATCACAAGTTGCTGATAAATTAAGCTTAAACAGGATCGTTTGTTAAGAATATATGCTCAATATAGGACCTGATACACATTGAATGAAATGTAATCAAATATTGCTGTAAAAAGTTGTTGGATATCTTTTTGACTCAATGTGCCATTTTCAAGTTATTTCGGCAATCACTGTGCCATACTTTTCTCAGGTCATATTTAAATATTTGTTTATTTATTCTTTTCATCAGCATTTTTCTGCTTGACACGTGGTACTTTTCGACAGGGACTTCATCATTTCTTTACTACTTTATATAGATCTTCTTACTGGTAAACATGCAACACTTGTAAAACTTACATTTGAATTTAAATGAACATATTTTAGTACAGAAGCCTTGAACAATTCCCTTATAAATAACAAGCACCGACTTTACAATAAAACATAAGTTCCCCAATTAATAAATATTTGTAGTTTTAGAGTTGTGTGAAATTCAGAACCGGAATTTAAACAGCATTCTTAATTCAATTCTCAATTCATGAGGTAGCAGGATAGATAAATGCAATTTACGTTCGCAAATAAAATGAACTGAGATTTGGAATTTAAACAGCATATAAAAATAAAACATTTAACTAAAATCAAAGTTGGCCAAGGCTAGGCTTTAGAGAATGACACATGGATGAATGAATGTATAGGTAGATGCATTAATTCATGATTTTGAATAAACTATATATATATATAACTTTTTTTATTATTAATACATCATTTTCCAGAATGCATTATCTGACTTGGATTATAATTATTTTTTTATTACAAGCTTGTAAATTCTTTTTTTTTTCTGTCATTCATATTCATCTTTCTGTGGAATGTGGCCAACTCAATCCAAATCCTGGTTTGCTTCTTGGATGCACATTGGATGAAATCGCATGAGAATAATACTGTAAGCTCCAGGTATGAATCTCTCAATATGCGCTTGTCTCTGTTGGCAGAGAGTCGGGGTCATGTGGGCATTTATGTAACTCTACCTGACAGCCCCGATACAGTGATGTATTTTTAAGGTGAGGCCTATAATATAATGTGGTGACAAGGCCAGTAGTGGATTTTACAACATCTCAGGCAAGAGCTTCCTGTAAAAACAAAGCTCTTAAGCAGCCAATTTATGGTCCCTTCGCAATCTGGAGTAATGCCTATTTCTCTTGTTACCGTGGCAGTGAGCCTCTGGCACATGCTGCGTTGCGTTTGAATAGTAGAAACGTACATGACTTCATTGTGTGGTGATACAGTGAGCTGCCCGTGGCGGAAAAGCAACAGAACGAGAGCAGAGGAAGATCTCAATTCCGTCCTATGGCATGAATAATGCTCCTGAATGGAAGAGCCAGATGTTTATTTAATGGAGGGCCTCACAAAACCCACCAGAGTGCTTCTATTATTCTAAAGCCCTTAACTCTGGGCCCTTCAATACGGTTTAAACAGTTTAAACATTCATCAAACTGCAATCAGCATTCTGAAGAGGCAGATGAAACACAGACGGATGAAATTAGACACACTGTCTTTCATTAAAACACTGTGGATGTATTCTGTAAAACAAAGTGGATGTATGATGAACTGAAACGAATACAAAGAAAGAAAATGCCCCAGTTGAATTCTCACCATTAAAGTCAAATCTGTCTTTCGCTCCCATTCTCCGTTTTTCTCTCTCCTCCTTCTCCCTTTAGTCTTCTCTGTCTTTGTTTCCACTAACTCTTTGTTTCCAAATCTCTCATTCGCCGTGTCTGATTTGCAGCTACTAGGGCCGTGACTGTTAGAAATTGGGACTTTTTTGGGAAACAAAGCAGTTTAAATGATCTGACAAAGTTTATTCTGGTGCCCCCGCGTCACTCACTCTCGTTCGATTCCATCAGCCAGCTTCTCATTTATGTGGGGCGTTCAGACAGGGTTTTCATTGGCCGGGCATCGGTCCAGTGTCACAGGAGTTATGGACAGGTGTCACAAGCAACTTCTGTCTCTCCTGCCTTTCCTGTTTTTCCCAAGGGGCAGCTGGATTCTGCAGACTAGACACTGAACAGAGGTTAACTGCAGTGACCTTAGAGAGCACAACAACCTGCATCTTACAGACTGGGACCTCAGGGACCTGTGGGAGTTTTCTGTGCATCTGATATTGAAGTCGTTGGGCCATGGGACTGGAGTGATTCAGACTATTAGATGGTACTGATCACAATATGCTTAAGGCACAATTGTAAACACAGTAAACTCATTTTGAACTTTAGTCGGTCAGTTACTGGTCCGTGTGTGATATTTCAACACCACCAGGTAAAGAAAATCCTGCTGCTTGTTTATTTCTTGTCTCTGAGTATCATTAGCACATTCTCTCTCTCTCTCTCTCTTACACACACACACACACAAATGGATGCTTCAAATCTATACATTTTGTTTTCTAAATAAGCACATACATAGACTTCTACAGACTCACCATAACCTATTCTACTCTTCTTGGAAATGTTTAGCAAATGTAAAATAATATTAATTAAAGAGAACTGCAAAACAGTATTTTGTTCTAGTTCTATTTCTCCAGAGAACGGGTTTGACATATTTGTTTTATACTTTTAAATTTAAATAGTTTCACAAACACATTTTCCCACTTATTCTATCATTTTGATCCAGAGCTAATATAGATAGATAGATAGATAGATAGATAGATAGATAGATAGATAGATAGATAGATAGATAGATAGATAGATAGATAGATAGATAGATAGATAGATAGATAGATAGATAGATAGATAGATAGATGTGTATGTCTTCACACACACACACACACACACACACACACACACACACACACACACACACACACACACACATATATATATATAATATATATATATATATATATATATATATATATATATATATATATATATATATATATATATATATATATATATAATATATGGAATATATGATTAATCTATTTAATATTTTAACATTGTGAAAATTGAATAATTAATTTTTTTTTATCAATGGGCATGTGTATATAATGTATATGTATACATTTAATATGTACATGTGTGTTTATTAAAATATGTTTTAGAATTGAAAATATAAAATATTGATATCATATTTATCTAATCAATGGGGATATGTATAAATATACTGTATATTATATGAGTTTGCATTCACACACACACACATTTTTAAATATATTAAGTTTGTGTAGGTGTATATTTGTGTGTGTCTGCGTGTGTGTGTGTGTGTGTGTGTGTGTGTGTGTGTAAAGAATAATACATTTGACAGTATACAAGTGTACAATATGTAACAGATTAAATTTTTTTTAAACATCTTTACTTAGTTTAACACTCCTCACACATACACCGCAATTCCAATAAAGTTACAAGAAAGAGAGGAAAACAGGAAACAGATGTGAGAGAGCAAAAAAAGGAATGAAGATGTTAATCACATAAAGGAGGAGATAAAACAGTCCTGACAGACGTAACATCACATCCTGATAAGACAGTTGTATGACTGTGTGTTGCATAAGAACAAATCAGCCTCGCTCTTACACATGCTCCCTGGGTGAAGGTGATGTCGTGAGCATGTGACTGGCAATGAAATAACGTGATTGTGGCAGTGCATGTCTTGTTCTCCTGACAGGCAGAGCACTATTTGCATGTCCGTGAGTCTCAGATGCAAGGGCCGACAGAGAGAGAATCCCACCATTTTCTGATAATGATGTCCTGTGGTTCCTCAGCTGTCTGTGTCTGCTCCCTAAATGTTTTTTTTATTATTTTTTATGGCAGATAAGCTAAGCAAACTAAAAGGCTGTTTAAAGCTGTCAGGACCTGACAACTATTACCCACTCATTTACATGTCTTTAAGCTCCGACAGGATGTCTCATAACTCTGAAGCACCTAGTTCAGGCTTTAATGAACTACACCTTTCCCTCCCTTTCCCCTTATTTGCTACTTTCTCAGTACTTGGTAACAAGAGATCATGTCTACAAGGAATAAGCAGAATTTATGAATTTATGAAGTGGTCCCAATTCAGGGGCAATTTAAATCGCATATGCCACACATATTTATATGTGTGTGTAAATGTTAGAAATGTTGTACTTTTTTAATAATATAGTTAGTTCATACGGAATAAGTGAACTTCTCTTCTCTTGTTTTCTCATTAGTTACTGAGTGTGAGCAAAAGAGGTGGAGTGAAATATAGATTGCAAGAAAGAAATATTTTACATTACCTTTCATTTTTTAAAAGTCCAATACTGTGTTCTACAATAATATCGACTTCTCACTTTGATAAAATATTCACTGCTAAAATCTTTAGTAACAGACCATAGTGTTTAATGAGGCAAACCTCCATGATGCATCATGAATTGACACACATCTTTTTAGCGGTGGTTGGGGTTATTAAGATTCAAGAGTCAAGGCCTGTTCACACCAAGGACGATAACTACAAAAACTATAATGTTTAAAAAATCATTGTAATAACAGGATAATAGGAAAGTTCAAACCACAACTATAGCTATATATCACAGAATGGAATCACATACAGAATGATTTAATCACAGCTGATAAACAATAAACATTGACAGCCAATCAGAATCCACCTGATGCTGTGGAGCTTACATCAAATGTTTTTTTTTTTTTTTTTTTTTTTTTTTTTACATTGGAATTTCAGTTTTTAAATAATTGTAATGGTACACTGACCTCTAATAAGTCAAATGGCTTTTGTTTCTACCCCATACTTCCTCTCAAACATCACTTCTGGGTGTTATACAGACAACATAACTGCAGCATCTTTATAGTAGACTCAACCTCAGATGTATTTGATGCCTTGGCTATTCAAATCATCCAAGGTTCCCAGAGGTTCCCAAAGTTCTGGCTACGTGATACTATCTTCATAGTTATCCTTATTGATTCTAATCAGCATTATTATATCTGGCTAATGTAAGTGTTCAGAATGTATGTTTGGCTCATAAATGTCTAGTCTCCATTATATCAAATCTGAAAAATATAACAGGGTGCACAAAACACCTTGACTATACAGTATACAGTAGTTATATCTGGCCAGTGCACTTTTAAAGTATCAATACAGAGTTAATTGCATAAATTCCTTTGTGTTGAGATCCCTCTGCTCTTCTCACTATAATCGCCCTCAGTCTAACATTGGATCAAATTTCCCTCCTCTCTGACCTTCAGCCTCCTCATGTTCTCCAACCTTTCTCAAGCAGTGCAGCCCACCCCTTGTTGCTCGTGTTTCCATCTTGACAGGTCCGTGGTGTTACTCAGAGGGTTGTGCCTCCTGCCCGAAGCCCTCTATCTCCTCACAGAAGCAGCTGTTTTTACACAACTGTATCATCCTCTGGGGCTCCGGTGGGACTCCATGCAGCATCGTTAATCACAGCACCTCGTGCCTTCCTGGAGCTGAACTTCTTCTGCAGCACCATCCATCATAAAAAAGCAGAGTATGTGCTTTGGCTTTTCAGAAATAAATTGAGACACTACAAGAAAAAAGCAATTAAGGAAGGAGTTTGGCCTATCATTCACAGGCTAATGTATCAAAATCCAGGATCAGTGAGTGGTAAGGGTTTTATTTTTTTTATACTTTTGATCCAATCTGTCAGATGAAAACTGATAAAGAGAAAGCCAAATAAAAAATATGAAATATGTAGTTCGCATTGGCACAACTGAGTCCTACTATAATGAGCATAAGTTTTGGCAGAGGTTGAGGATTGAGTGCGCCTGGTTTGGCTGCCACAGTTGCAGGAAGAAGTATGTGAACATTTACTTGCATTATTAGAAACATTTCAAGGTTCAAAAAGAATGTAAAAACAACAAGAAAAAATATTTTCAAAGATTTTCACTGCAAACATTTGCAAGAGAGAAGTAGCAGTGCCTGATTAATGAAACAATCATTTGTTTCAGCAGGATCTCTCTTGAATAGGATTTTGGTGAATCAGCTGACCCAGTTTATAAAATCACTAAATTATCTGGTCAGAAATTTGATTCAGTCTTTTTGACAGTCTACTTATAATATAACATGGAAACAATGACATCCTCATGTCTTTAGTGAATACACCATATAAACATTCACAGTGCAAAAGTATGTGAACCCTTGGATTTGTTTTGGGTTTCAATTTTGGAAGATTTTTTGCTACATTTCTATTTACAAAACTCACAACCGGCAAAATTCTTGAGATATGAATCACTCTCTTGAGATTATGCCAAAGCATCTAAATTGGGTTAAGCTCATTAACTCCCAGAAATAACATTCTGTTTAAGACATTTTGTTGTTGGTTTATTCCTATGCTCTGGGTAACTGTGTTGTTGCCTTACCCAACTTTGTATAAGCATCAGTTGGTGGACAGATGGCCTTACATTCTCCTGCAAATGTCCTGATAAACATGAGAATTCATTGTTCTGTCGATGATAGCAAGCTGTCCAGGCCCTGAGGCAGTAAATCAGCCACAAACCATCATGGCCTCTCCTCCATACAGTACTTTACATTTGGGATGAAATATTGGTGTGCAGTGCCATTTTTATTAAAACAAACTATTTTGGTTTGATCTGTCCCTAGAATATTTAGAATATAAAAATATAAGCTCATTTACATCTTAAATATTCTAAGTATAAACTGATAAAACAGATACCATCAGAAATACAATAACAAATGTAGATTCTACAGCATCTAATACTTCAGCTCCATTCATCGCACTCATAGAAAAATTGCAGTGCTTTACAAATATAGGACAGGAAGAGTTAAATAAACTTATCATCAGAACCTGTACCCAATAAATTACTGAAAGAGTTGTTACCCGTAGCCGAAAGAACCACTTCTCAATATTATTAACTCATCGTTATCTCTAAGTCATGTCCCAAAACCATTCAAGCTGGCGGTCAGTAAGCCTCTTATTAAGAAGCCACTACTAGATCCTAGTGAACTGGCAAATTACAGACCCATTTTAAATATTCAATTTGTGTCTAAAATTGTATTAAAAATTGTGTCTACTCAACTGTGCTCCTCCCTGCAAAAAAATGATCTGTATGAAGAATTTCAGGTTTCAGGCCCCACCATAGCACAGAAACTGCACTTGTTAAAATTACAAATGACTCCCTTCTTGTGTCAGACCAAGGCTGCATCTCATTGCTAGTTTTACTTGATCTTAGTGCCGCGTTCGACACCATAGATCATGACATACTCATAGATTGATTACAAAACTATACAGGTATTCAAGGGCAGGCTTTAAGATGGTTTAGATCCTGTCTGATTGCTACCACTTTCTTTATTCACATTAAACGGGAGTGGATGGCTTAAGATTTACTAACTCATATTCATAAATCCTCAAGGGAATTTCTCTGAATTAATTGATGCTTGTGCCCCCCTTGAGATGTGCTGGCACCCCCCTGGGCAAAAATATAAGAAAAATATAAGAACCTTGGTTAAATAAGTTTTATTCGCTGAAAATCTTGATAACCACCCTACAATGTCTGATTCATGAATGAATTGTTCCATTGAGTCAGACAGATATTTTTTTATCAATAATTTAGTCCAGTTCACTAAATCAGTCTGAATGATTTGTTAATGTTAACGAATGAGAATTTTTGTTATTAGATGAACTATTATTGTAGGTTAATGAGAACCAGTCACCTGGCTTAGCTGGCCAAGAGGTCTTTATTTCACAAGCTCTGATTAGTTGACATTTCACTTTAACCTTGAGCTCAGAGAACATTCTATCACTGGAAGGCAGGGATAAAAAATAGAAAGTGCACTGGAAAAAGAAAATCAGCACGGCAGGTTGACTGAAAGTACATGGACAATATTGTTTGCAATACATGTTAACTTGTTCAACACAGCCATCTTCGCCAGTTCCTACAAACATTTTAATGGTCCTTTCATACAAATGACCACATCATTTGGTTGGAACACAAATGTGATATAATAACTCTATCAGTCGAGATTTTCATGAAAATGAACTCCAGCCTGTCCTTATATCAGACGTACAATTACTGGAGATTACAAGAGAATTATTTCCACATGTTCTCAATAAAAACAACATAATCTCTCTCTCTTCCAGAACATTAAGGTACTTTTGTTTGGCCTTCAGCTGAAAGGATGGGGATACAGAGAGCATACTGAGTGACAGACTAATATAGCATGTTACTATCGTAATTATATAGCTCACAGATTTATATAGTGTTTGAAAAATCTGTAAATATCAAATATAGTACTGAAATGTGTTTTATAAAAGGAATTTGGCTGAGCGCCCCCTGTCTTTAAGCATAAATGTGTACTGTACATATTTCAGGTTACATACACACACAGACACACATTTCCCACTCACCAGCTGTATGGAAGTTTAATGCTTGTTAAAGTACTAGATCAAATTGTGTACATCTAAATCAGTGTTCACTAACTTCATTCAGCAGAAAACTGTAATTTTCGTTCTCCAAAAATGTAGGTCAGTGGCCAAAAAAAAGTATTTGAACAATTTAGCTATATACTTAAAAATGTATGAATGTCTTTGAAGTAGCTATAGCGAAATACAAAACAGATACAACGTAATAAAACAGATAGCACACTTTTCAAGTAAAATATATTTAAAAAGAGCGAGAGAAGAGAGAGAGAGAGAGAGAGAGAGAGAGAGAGAGATGATCAGAAAAGTTACCCATACATTAAAATGAAATTCGAACATTTCAAGTGTCCCAAAAACTTTTTGGGCCACTACATGTCACCCTGGGTCCTTTTTATGTATTTATAATATCTTAATATCCCATTCGGATACAATTTCTCAACAGTCTAAAACAAAAATAAAGACATCAGGACAAGCATCCTGAAGAAGAAGAAGGAAAAAATAAACACTCCCACATCCATATCAAAAGTTTAATTTAAGGACGCTAGTGTGCAAAAAGGTATGGAGAGAGATACTGATAGATGAAAGGCTAAATATGGAATCACACAAGAAATTGATCCCATTGGCCATTGTGTGCGTGCTGTCCATGGCCGGCTCTGTCCATCTGGCTGAAATACAAGACAAACTTCATAAAAGGGCCAGGAAAAACAGGTCACTCCTGATAAGAAAACAGCACTGACAAAGAGTGTTCTCATTGGACTTCATTGCTGTAAGGATGTTGTTCCTCAAAAAAGACTCTCAATTTCTGTGCGATCAGACTGTGAGTTGAGTGTTCAAGTGGGTGTGTCGGCAGCTTTCATAAAGGAAGTGCATATACGTTAGTTCAGCTAAAGTGCTAGGAAATATGAGCCTGATCTCCCTCTGTTAGTATGGACTGTAACAGTTCTCTTTATAAAAGGGGAAAATACATATGTCTAACACCGGTTATATGACAAAGCAGAAAGTGTTCTCATGACCTTAATGGTGCAGTGAGTTTTAATTCCAAAAGCATGTGTTTCAAATATAGATAGTTGTTTTAAGTTTTTCAATTCTACTGTCAAACAATTTGGTTATGTTTTAAAATGTAATTGTGGAGCTGAAATGTCGAAACCAAAACATCACTATGGCTTGGGTTTCTAATGTTTCTAATTTGTTAAAATATGCTGAGTGAATGACAAAAGTTTAACTTGAGCTCGCCAAGAAAAACACATCAGACACCGGTCCGCTGTGGGACAGACTTTCTTTTAGAGGCATAATCAATGTATCCTTTGTTGCTGGTGAAAGGAAAGAGAACTATTGTCAAATACATATAGGGTATTTTTTTTACAAGAAGCATGACTTTTAAAATATTCCCATGAGCACTTTACAAGATGGAAGTTCAAATAGACTGAGTACTTCTCTACAACCAAGGACCACCGGAGCATCTGGCAGAATCATGCGTATGAAATATAAACCTTCCTATTGCACAAGAATATGTGAAAGTGAAGCGGTCAATCTAGAAGTTGTATTTTAATTTGAGAAGTAAGAAAATTATACACAGAGTACTATGGCACACAGGTGCATCTCAATAAATTAGAATGTTGTGGAAAAGTTAATTTATTTCAGTAATCCAACTCAAATTGTGAAACTTGTGTATTAAATAAATGCAATGCACACAGACTGAAGTAGTTTAAGTCTTTGGTTCTTTTAATTGTGATGATTTTGGCTCACATTTAACAAAAACCCACCAACCTACCATCTCAAAAAATTAGAATCCTTCCATAAGACCAATAAAAAATAAAAAAATAAATTTTTGGTGAATTGTTGGACTTCTGGAAACTATGTTAATTTACTGTACATGTACTCAATACTTGGTAGGGGCTCCTTTTGCTTTAATTATTGGCTCATTTCGACGTGGCATGGAGGAGATCAGTTTGTGGATTGTAGATTCTCTTTGGGGTTCAGGTCTGGTGAGTTTGCTGGCCAGTCAAGCACATCAACACCAACAACTTTTTGTGCTTTGGCAGTGTGGGCAGGTGCCAAATCCTGCTGGATAATGAAATCAGCATCTACAAAAAGCTGGTCAGCAGATGCATGAAGTGCTCCGAAATTTTTTGGTAAACGGGTGCAGTGACTTTGGTTTTCAAAAAACACAATGGACCAACACCAGCAGATGACATTGCACCCTAAATAATCACAGACTGTGGAAACTTAACACTGGACTTCAAGCAACTTGGGCTATGAGCTTGACTCGTCTGTATGCCTTGACCCCAGCCTCAGTACATTCCTTGTGAAGTTCACTCAAATTCATGAATCGATTTTGCTTGACAATCCTCATAAGGCTGCGGTTCTCTCAGTTTGTTGTGCATCTTTTTCTTCCACACTTTTTCCTTCCACTCAACTTTCTGTTAACATGCTTGGATACAGTACTCTGTGAACAGCCTGCTTCTTTGGCAATACATTTTTGTGGCTTACCCTCCTTGAGAAGGGTTGATTGTCTTCTGGACAACTGTCAGATCAGCAGTCTTCCCCATGATTGTGTATCCGAGTGAACTGAGAGACCATTCTAATTTGTTGAGACAGTGAATTGGTGGGTTTTTGTTAAATTTAAGCCAAAATCAATCATTACAATAAAAAGAACTGAAGACTATTTCAGTCTGTGTACATTGAATTTATTTAATACACAAGTTTCACAATTTGAGTTTGAAATTACTGAAATTAACTTTTCCACAACATTTTTAATTATTGAGAATTATTAAGTGTTTTATCTATCTATCTATCTATCTATCTATCTATCTATCTATCTATCTATCTATCTATCTATCTATCTATCTATCTATCTATCTATCTATCTATCTATCTATCTATCTATCTATCTATCTATCTATCTGTGTTCTGATGGCTCGTAAGAGTCACTTGCTCAGGAATCAAATGTACTGGGTGCAATTTATGCTTTTGAGTCAGTAAAAACTACACTGTTTGAGATCTATAGTTTTTTTTTTTTTTTTTTTTAGCAACCTGAATCTGAAAAGAACTTTAGTGTTTTTAGGCATTTAGTGTATCTGTTAATGTGTGTGTGGCAGCTGGTCACAGGCTCTTTGAGGAAGCTATAGGTCTGAGAGAGGCCTAAGTGTTTCATACCTGCCTCCCACCCATTGCCCCCTGCTCCCTCCGAACAACGGCCCCTTACATCGCTGGACTTTCTCACCTCCTCAAGCCCAACACAAACAGAGCGCAATGTGGAAAAAAGATCCCTATTTCCCAAGAGTACGCGAGAGAGCTTCACCAGATGTTTATAAACCATAACTTTGAAATATGGCACAAAAATGCTTACATGCTGTCATGTTGCGTTAATACTGAGAGAACGACAAAAATAAGTCTAATTATTTCCAGATGAGGATATTTTTCTCTCTCTCTTTCTCATGTTGGAACGCGAGGAGTGTCCAAACTTCATAAATCTGAAATATGTGCTGCGCTCTCCATTTTTTGCTTCCTCTAAATGCCCCCCACCCAGCTGAAAAAGAAAGAACGAAGAAGAAAAACACAGAATGGAAGTGGGCTACAGAGAGCTTGGCCTCGGGGGTGGGGGTAGGTGGAAGAGTTACTGCCCTCTGGTTCATTATAAAAATCAGCTCGGCGTGTTTGCCTTTCTGAGCGGTTTCCTCATGCTGTGAATCGGTGGTGGAAAGAATCTAACATTTATCATCATTTTGATGAAAATAAATCCATAAAGCATGTAAAATCGACTCATTTTCGCACCATTTTCCCCACACCATTCACTCCAAGACAAAAAAAAATTACAACGAACGATCCTTAAAAAGGGCCAAACAGCAGCATGACAACGAGGAGGTCTTTTTAAAACCGAACTGCACAGTGCCTAAGAGACTCGAACCTGGCTTCTCGCTCAGTGGAATTCAGAATAAAGGTGAAGAGCAGTAACACCACACTGTAAAGCCTGCAGGGCATTTGGGCACTGTGATTAGATTGAGTCCAATAGTACAGCCAAGACGTCAAAATGATGGAGAAACACGCAGCAGACCTGCAGGTCTGGAAGCCATTAGACAGGTTTGAGGCAACACTACACCACAAACAGACAGCTATTGCATCCATAATAGCAGTGGGTGTTCGCTATCATATTTTAGGCCCTTCTTTGTGGATGTCTATGTAAAAAATGTTCAATGACCCAACATATAATAGCTGTAGTGTGTGCTAATAACGGTTGTATTATTCTCCACTTTTCTCTGTTACGCACACATTCACACAAATAAACGTGCACACAGTGCCTACATCACACCTCGCTGTTTACGGAGGTTACAAAGTGCCAAATTCATGTCCACACATAATGACTCCCAGAGTTCCAGAGTCATGGAAAATCCCTATTATCCCATCTCCCTGCAGATGAACTCATTCACAAAAAGGTCCATATCACATGCCGCATGTGTCCAAACTAGGAGGCATTGCCTTGATACAGTACAGTGTATCCCCTGAGAAGGACAACAAGCGAGAGCTTCTTCAACACGCTCACACACACTCGAGCGTAATTGAGATGCATACATAAATTAGACGTGCAAAGTTTCCTCCCCCCGGACTGAAGTTCCTTGGTCCTTGAGATTAAGCACTCATCTCCGTATTGACATGTTTGTGCGGCTGTAGGTGTTTCGATTTAAGCCCAATCGATTCCTTTAAGTATCTAATATAAGGAAGGCAGGCCGTAAACACGTCAAATTAGCAGTAATGAATAGCACCGCACAAGCAGAAGGGGCTGTCGAAGGGACAATACTTTAGGAAGAGTTATATGTGCCTGCCCTCTCCAGCACAGAGGGTTAAACGGTGCCTTGGCAGCCTCCACTCCAAAGTGGATAGGGCTGTGCGGTGGTCACACACTGTTTCATTGGCTGGGGTACAACAGCAACAAGCAGAAATTAATGTGAATCTGTAGCTGATTTTAGTGGGCAACAGGGCCTGTAAACAGGAAACTTTCACAAGCCCTCCAGCCCCAAGGAGATGAGCCAGGAGCGGGGTATGAACGCGCCAAGATGGAGCACGGGGGTGGTGGCGAGGATGGATGTGTGGATGGAAAGATAGCTATTTCACAATCACACACATGAAGCGGAGATGGATAGACGAACGGATGAGTAAACTATAAGGCCTGTATGAAGACGCAAGAAAGACAGGCAGAGAGAAACGGAGGCAAAGAGGAAGGGAAAACAAACGTGCACATTTATTTTCCCTCGCCGTATTTATAAAACAGCTTTAATAAACCATAATTCCTTTCGGAGGGTCTTGTATATTGTTACAAGAACAGCTGGGGCATGTTTTGTCTCAATGTCGTGGTTTGCCTTGCCAGAAATTTAGGTTGTACAAAAAAGATCTTATACTACATCTGATATCCGTCTTTGCTATATACGTTTGCACGAATTCAGCATTTAAATACAGAATTGTTTCATTAAATGGCAAATCTTCCATCACTGATACACAACATTAATCACCGATTAGCTTGTCTCGTGACTCAGAAGTTCTATCATTATACTATAATGGCACTTAATGATGCTTGGGAAACGTAACTAATAGAAAAGAATATATAACATGAGAAATCACTACAAATCATCAATCAATGTGTCTCTGTCAATGGAGAGTCCCGTCAAACGAACAAGCCTCTATTCTGACCCCATTAAGAACAAATCAAGGGCTGATTTGCTCCATGTCCAAATGTCACGCAGAGTTAGTGCTATACAAGACAGCCATAATTATTTGCTAATATACAGTAGTTCTCAACTGGGACGCTAACATCGAAGCAAAAGGACCGGACAGAACATTAGTAAACAATTAAGTTTAAAATGTCTTTAATGTGTGTTTTTTTATTAGAGCCAATGGAGTCCAGTATGTTTTGGACATTATTAACTTTCGTCGTAATGTCAAGCATTCTTCAAAAAATCTTCCGTAGAAGAAAAAAAAAATCAAACAGCTTTGGGTAAATTATGACATCATTTTCATTTTTGGGTGAACTATTCCTTTTAAAAGTTGCAAAGCTCTGTCCTCTTATGTACCTGTTATGGAATATGTTTAGTTAATGAAGGCTGTTAGATCGATCAGTTATCAGAAAAGCCAAAGATCACCGTCGCGTAATGCACTCCGGCAAATGCACCTGCCATAATTGAGTGACGTGCACATGCTCTATTAGCTTTGTGGATTTATTGTGGTGTCCCTGTCCATTTATCTCCTTTATGATGTTGTAATCATAACCACACATTGTGATAAATAATTACTGCCATGGAATAAACAGCTAAACACACAGATACCTGCACTAATGGCTCCACATTCATAATTCAGCTATCTCACTCCTCTGCCACTCTGCAGTCAATTTACTGAATCACAGCCAATTGGCAGCCACAGCAGGAGGTGAGAATAGCCAGAGCAATCAAACGAACGGTAATATATGCAGGTTTGTCTAACAGAGTTCATGTTCCCTCATTCTCTGTGGTGCCACCTGTGATATCTAA
This sequence comes from Carassius auratus, assembly GCF_003368295.1. Lineage (NCBI taxonomy): Eukaryota > Metazoa > Chordata > Actinopteri > Cypriniformes > Cyprinidae > Carassius > Carassius auratus. The sequence continues at coordinate 18,807,073 of NC_039256.1, forward strand.
ACGGCTAAATGCAGCCTCCGTCATCCATTAGGTCCCTCCGACCCTCTCATTAGTCCTACTCACAGCAAATTACCTGCAGCAATTAGAATAAATATCAAACACAACAAGCGCCACTGCAAGCCCCGGCCACGGCACATTCGGGTTCACGCTGGAACACCTACTGTGGGTGTTCTGATTAGGGTGATACTTACATCAGAGCCCTGTAGTGCAGCCTAGGTAAAACACGGTGTTAAATGGACAGTGTCACCGCAGTCTTTTTGCCTTGTCAGGATTGCACCTTTTGCATTGTATGTTCTGGTTACAGATGATGAGGTTGACTCAAAGATCTGGTTGATAATAGCAGTTCGGGGGAAGAAAATCAGTACATATTGGTCTGTTCCTCTAACAAATCTCTCATATGACTGTAGAAGACTTTGGCTATTATACAAGTCACAAATCATGCTCTCATTGTGCTTTTGTCTGACAATTCCTCAAAGTCAGCCATGATCACTAGTCACGTCTAGCTAGATATTCACGTTTGTTTTGTTTACAGAACCATCAACAGCGCGTCTTGTGTGCTGCGCTAATCACTCCGCCCAAGTAGCCACTCCACCAAGTAACGTTAGCTGTGCTCCTACGCCTAGTGAGAATATAGTTCCCAGTATTTATACGATTAAAAATGGTCTCTGTCTCATATAGCTTTGTTATGTGTACACGCTGTGACTATACAGACCACAACATGTAAATAGGAAAATGTTTGCATTATTTTGTCACTTATTGGGATTACTATGCTACCATTATCCATTTACATCCAGTCTTTGTGCTAAGCTAGGCTAGCGGTGGGTGCGTCAAATAACACTTACAGAATCCCAAGTCCAAAAAAGTCGGAGTGTTCCTTTAAAGTTGGAAAGCTTCATTCTCCATTAATTGTAATAATGTAAAAGCACAACCAGTTAATTCTTTAAAAACAAGTTGGTGAGTGCACGAATGTGTGAAAATACACAGATTACATCTCAAATACTTCTGAAATAGGCTATGCGACCATATAATGCAGACTTCAAACTGCTGAAGATGGACCCTGATGTGCAGAATATGAAGTAAATCTTGATTTATGCTTTTGCCCTTTTCTTCGAGTGTGCACGTTAATAGCAGTAAATCTGCAGTTATGTCTAGAGGGATCTGTCTACAGTGCAAAAATCTAGGAGGCTTTTGCAAATCAAGCCCTGTATCAGAATTGACTGTTATAGACAAACATGCAAAGATTAGCTATATAAATACATCTTTTTTAGAAGATACAAAGCCTTATATGGGAATGACAACAAGATTATGTAAACAGCATATCGTCATTGTCTATGGCCATATTCACACAGTAGCAGAATATTGTTTTAGACAGAAAACAAACCAACACGCATATTTGAGTGCATAATGTGGTACGGTTCACACACAGTGACAACAGAATTCCATAACCAAATTTTGGGGGTTGGGTTAGTTCCCCTCGGTATGAAATCACGGTCCGGACATTGACCGGTGTTCTGTCGATTTGTGCGACCCTGTCAGATTTTGCTATCTCCCATTAAAACAGTGGGTAGTACAATTCGACAACGAAAAAATGCTACCTGTAAAATGATGGTTTATTAACGTCTATAAATAAAATGTTATATAAAGATTGACAATACCCAACACTGACTGAAACGATTTAAACAGAAACTTCGTATTGAAAAAAAGTGAACTATGAACCAGTTCCCAGCTGTCTTTATTTTATTTCAACCACAATAATCCCAATGCATCCAATTCAATTCTTCCTCCTAGAGGGAAGTGTCACTCCTCATTTGAGGCCAAATGTTTTAACATTTCATGTCCTTTATGATCAGTGGAGTCATGTAAAGGACATGTGGGTTTACATTCACTGCATTATTGTGGCTGTTTTGTGTGTGAAGTGTCTGTACCCACACACTCAGGTACCTGGCAGCATTCCCTTCTCTCTTGGTGCCTTCCCGCATTGGTTCGAACATCCCTCTCTGATCTTAGGTATCTCTCCCTTCTCTCTGTGGACTATGAGGACCCTCTCACTCGCTCGCTCTCCATTTCATGTCCTATTCTTCTCTCTTGTGGCTTTTTATTCATTCAATTTTTTCCCCCCTCTTTTCAACCCGTCGTCTTTGTCTCGTTCTTTCCTTGTTTTCTCCTTTTCTCCGTTCTCCCCAAGCTCCCCCGTGGGACCCCTGCTTTCCCTCTCAAAGATGTCTTCAGCTCTCCTCTCCTCCTCTATCCCTGCTCAAGGGAAGAGCTGGAGACCTGCTTCATTAATTTATTTATTTATTTGGCGCGGGCTGATGTACTTCCTGCATGTTTTAGTCTTTGTCCTAAGGTATAATCTGAAAGGTTTTTGAGCAGGTATCTGTGCAGTAAAGAACATTCCGTGCATGACTATTAATTGAATGATACGCAATAATGTTGTATGGATTACATCAGGACCTGCTGGCTGGAATATCTGGAAAGCATGCATGTTTACAATATTTCCAATGATTAAACATAATTGCAAATATTGAACATAAACAAAATTAAAATAAAGTTGATAATGTATAGTGTCAGAAATAAATCAGAAATACTCAATCAGTTTATTTATTTACATTGAACATTGTGGAAACTAATGATTTTTTTTTTCTTGAGAAACAAGATGCTACTTGACATAGCTGAGAACTGAACGAGCAACTTCTGAGGAATATACATGTTCCTCTGTGTGTTCAGTACTCTGATGCTTTCTAAGTGCCGCATAAAAATAATCAGCTCACTCATTAATGCTGGAAGAGGCTGATTTGCTCTATAGAGTTTCTGTCAGCGAATGTCAACAATGACAAGTGGAGAGAGATGCGCACACACCTCTGTTCAAATTGTCATCTATCACTCATTCCTGTACATTAGCTCCCAGACAGTCTTCCCCTGGGATCTGTGACGAAGAGAGAGTGGGAAGAGTGACAGAAAGAGAGAAAAAGACAGTAAGAGAGAGAAGGAGAGATAAGTAATCCTTCACTTGTGATGTTTAATGTTCAAAGTGGGCTTTGTTTGCTAAGTGCCTCACGGCGGGGTGTGGACTGAAGGTTTGGGGGGTGAGGGGGGCGGCCGTGTCTCTCAATAATCCATTAGCTAATGGCTGTACAAAGCTCTGCCATCTTACCTCCATACAGAAGCCAGCTGAACAAAAATACTGACATAAAACTGACAATTACTGACTCCAAAACACTCAGACATTAGAACTAGGTGGCAATATAAAGAATTCAAAGATCAGACTTGACTCAGAATCAACTTTCTGGCAAGACTGAGCAATGAATAGGAAAAGAGAGAGAGAGAGAATAATAAAAATAATATAATACTGTAAAATATGTTAAAATACTTATTTTTAAATTTTAATTATATTTATCAGTATTATTGTTTTTACTTATTTTTGATCAAATAAATACAGACTTGGTGAGCGTAAGCAGCTTTTATTAGATTATTTTTCAAAATAGTTGAAAAATAAATTATTTATATTAATCACATTTTCCCATTACAAACAGGGTTGCCAGGTTTTCACAATAAAACCTGCTCAATTGCTACTCAAAACTAGCCCATGCCATTTCGAGGAGGGATGCATTCTGGGGGGTAAAATAATTTTTTTGACAGAGGGTTCCACTGGTTAAATTAGCATTTTATGGTCTAAATATCACATGGGGTTGTTTAAGCCTGCGGACATTAAAAACAATCCCTGGCAACAGTGTTGAAATAACCCAGTTCCGAGGGAAAACCGCGGACTTGGCAACACTGATAACAAAACTTTTTTTTAAATAGTGCATTGTGGATCATAACCTTACTTTATATTAGGTGTCCTTAAATACTATGTACTTGCATGAGGTATTGGTATGTTTAATGGTGGGTTAAGATGTAAGGGATGGGTCAAAAATGTAATTATGTTATGTAATTATCTCTGTATTAAGTACAGAAATGAATTACAAATGTAACTACATGCAGGTTTTTTTAATATATAAGTACAATGTAAAAGCATGTATGTACACAATAAGTGCATTGGATTAAATATTAATTTAAACGTAAGTACATAGTAGTTAAGTCTACCTAATATAAAGTGGGACCAACAATCTAATAATTGTGGCCTCTTTATTTCAGCAAACAGACAACCACTGATTCTGGCTTTAAAACAACAGCAATTCCCACTGAAACCATGAGCTAGATTTAGATTTTTACTAATGTTTCAGGGTCATATGAAGCTCTTTTAAGCTGAGGTGGAGTTTGCCCTCATGTAATCGGGTCAGCAGAATCTTGCCAGTGACTTTTATAAGCTAATCAGATCAAGAGCATCTTAAATTAAATATGCAATAAAAAAAAAAAGAGAGATTAGTTTTTGCTGATGACCGTAAATGCAAATGATGAGTCAATTAAATGCAATGGAAAGTTCAATTAATAAGTTGAGGAGCCCATCTTATCATGTTTGCGAAAGTCTGAGCCCACATTCATTATGCTATCAGGTATATAATAATTTAATGAATGGGGCTAATTAAAATGTGCTACTTAAAGGGGAATTAGTGGGTTGGGGTAGAAGGAATGTGGGCTGGGCCCAAGGAGAGATCATTCCCCAGAGATAACGAACAATCAGACATCTGTTGGCAATAAGATGGCACAAAAATAACATGCCGGGTTACTTTGTAACATCTATTTTCCTAACATGCCCCCAAACGCCTGCTTCTGGAAGAAAGGATCAAGGAGAAAAAAAGACACTCCAGGAAAAAAGAAATCACAGACAAGAAGTAACTTTAATTTAATATTGTGAACTTTGAAAAGTTATTTTACAGCTTTCATCAAAAATGATAACAATCTATACAGTAGTTTTTGTCTTGAGTTTTCCTATCAATAGAACGGTTCAGTGTGTATTCAGTCAAAATAATAAAAAAAAAAAATTAAACAAACAAACACAAGAATAGGAGACAGGAAAAAAGGAGACCAGCTTTTTGGTTCGAGTCTTGTGTCCAATCAAATGCTTGTCATTTTATAAGAAGTCCATCTTATTCATTGCGATGGAGCCGCTAACAAAGCCACAAATGGAAAAGAAAAACATCATGAATGGTCTATCATCAGTCATTTCTGATCAAAAGTCCTCACACATCAGCATATTAAAAGCCATTTTTCTGTTAGATGGCAGATCGCAGACACACATTACAGAAGACAGCACTTAAACCATTGATAAAAGAGCCCTGAAGACGATCCTCGAGGGCCGACTCGGCTGACAGTAGAATTAGACTCGAGTCACAGCGTTACAGACTGGGAGTCAGAACCTCAGCTCCGGGGGCAAGGCCTTGTGCTCTGATATGGATTCACTTTGCTCAGGGTGAGAAATACATCAATGATACCATACAAAGTGCTATGGCACGACCCAAAAACATGCAGGTTCACATGCACCTCCAGCTAAAGCGAACGTCCCCTCAGAGTGAACGGTGACACTGTAGAATATGGCTTGAGCTCTCAAGAACGCAGCGGACATAAACGAATGAAAAACGGCAGCCTTTTGCTTTAAATTAACAAGAAAGTGCAACCCATGGCACTAGCAACACAGAAAATATAATCTCTCTCATTATCCTTCATAATACAAACAACAGAAAAAGGGCAAATAATTAATTTAACCCTCCTCGTTTTAGGTAAAACAGACCAATTTGTGCTTTTTTTTCCTGGAAAGAAATCCCTTAAGGAACTCTGTGGCTACTGTTACTGGTAGTGGTGGTTGTGAAGTCTGTACAAGTGATTTTTACGCTTATGGGTTTGCATTGTTAAGGCATCAATACTGCTGGTACTGATATATGTGTGAGAGAGAGTGGAATAGACAGGTCTATAAGCTGGCATAAATAATCAGATAAATAAAAGAGGAAAGAAAAGAGCGTGGATTAAAACTTCATCAAACACGTCCTTCTAGGCTTGACACACAAAATAAAACCATCACTCTCAGAGAAGAGCCCATGCATGTTATTACAATAGTACAGGTTCTGTCAGCCTCAAGGAAAAGATATAGATTTATATATTCATCATATATTTATATATATATATATATTTATATATATAATCTACGTAACTAAATGCTGAGATGCTACTTTTTTGCCATACATTAAAAAATTCCAAAAAGAAAACAATTGCTTTTTAACTTACAAATTATACAAAAATAGACAATGGCTTTTTACGAATAAAATAAAAATGGAAAGCTTGACGTGATACAAAACATGGACCTAAATTCAAACAAAGACATTAACAATAAAGACAATGCCGGTGATAAACGCCAACAGATGGATAAACAATCACGAAAAACCTTCCACAATCAAAGTGAATTTGGGGAGAAAAGCAATATACAAAATCTGGATATACATACATTATTTATATGGATATTTTACAGAGACTCCCCTCTTTTTGTCCAGAATCCATGATTTGTGTTTGCTGAAATTGGTGAGATTTTGTGTAACTTATGCAACGAACCGACTGTCAGTATTATTATGAGCTGCCATAAGCAGAGATAATTCTGAGATAAATACAAATAAACAAAGACTTTGGCAACTGAAAGTATATGTACAAAAATAGATGACTACCAAAGTGAGCCAATCAAATTGCTGGGTGTTGGGTGTTTGACACATTTGGAAAGCATCCTTCCTACAATGCTGTCTAAACATGAAAATACTTAGCTAATTCAAGTAATGTCCCCCCCAAAACAAGCCAAAGAAACACATAGAAAAGGAAAAAAATGGGTTGCTTTAACCGTTGGCTCTGAAATAATATTCTTCTTATACTTCATTTAACCTGTATCCTTCACTAGCAAACACAGCAAACCAAACACATTAAAATGTATATATCACAGTTTCATTTTTTTTTCCATAGACAAAGCAAAAACTAAAAAGAAAAAACTAATCAGCACATTCTTTGAGCACACATAAAATTCAAAAGTTTTTTTTTTTTTATTTAAATGGCATGGCAACTGAGGTCTTTTTCCTTCAGTCCATCTGCTTACTGCATATCTCTGCTCTATTTAGCAGCAAATATTTGCAAGAACATAAATTCTGATTTGTTGTGGAAATTGGGTCACTTTTTCTTCTCTTTGAGGATGGATCTGAACATTGAAAAATTACAGCATGACAGCATTTAATAACTCTAAAATAACTTTCCTACATCATAGCCATTCAAACCAACTGGTACCCAAATGCTTTGTATGACATATGATTAAAAAAAAAAAAAAAAAAAAAAAAAACAATAGGCAAGTGAGTATGGCGCTACAATTTCATTTCGTATGAAAACAAACAATATTATGGCAAACATTTTGTTGGCTTCTCTTTTTTTGGGACAAAAAAAAAACAAAAAACTTTTTTTTCTGTGTTCAAACGGTTGGCCGTTGCTCTCAGTTGGATTTTGCACCAATGTGTCTATTTATATAAAAACTGGTCAGTATTAACAGAGATCTGTGCTGTTGCCCGTCGCTGCTCCCAGAAACATTACAGATGCACCCGCTCCTAAAGTGTCATGTTTGTGTGATACAGTCTGTAAAAAAGGCATGTGATCATTCAATTCATCAAAAAAGCCCATGAACAAAATAAAAAGGAGTTACATCTCTCCTTTCTGCATGGGCAAAACACGGGGGGTGAAGTCCTTCGGTACAGCAGTCCAGAACAGCTTAAAAACAAAAGCAAACAAACCATTTCTTCCCATGAAATGAGATTCCTTTGTCAAAAGGCCTGAGTTTTAAAAGTTTAGTTTTCATGTCTCCTCCACCAGAAATTGCCTTCAGCCTAGAGAGTAGATTCTCTGGTCAGAGCTGAAATCAAATGTGCCTCTTCAGCGGCCCAGGAGCCCCTACATGGGAGGAACAATCATCCCTGGGATCGCTATAGTCACAGGAAGAGAGAAAGAGAGAGAAAAAGAGTAAGACATGGGATTGTTTGGTTTCATCTGTCATGCAACAAAACCAAAAGAAAAGCATCTGGAAAGCACATCGTACTCAAATGATATGAACAAATAAGACCTTGCACAAAGAGAGAAAGAAAAATCGTATTGCTTTTTAAGTTTAGGACTTCAAATAATCCAAATAATTGCCATTAGTTGCCAAAAATGTATAATTTTCTTGTGTGTGTGTGAGAGAGAGTTAAGAAATAGTTTTAGTTTTAATGAATGATTTTAATCCTGATGCGCTTACTGAAATGTTGTGCAAAGAAATGTAAGGGTTAGCTTAAGGCAATGCTCATGGATCACATTCAAATAAGAGGGTACAATATGGCTTCAATCAACTGAAGGAGGGATGGAGAGACTAAATGGACGCAGTAGTATATTCCATAATTCTCTGTGCTTTCGATCACACCGAAGTTGTGCATTAATCAGAAGGAGGTACAATTCCCTGTGAGTGGATGAGGATAATCTTTATTCCGTATGATCCACCTAAGGTTGCAGGTCGGCCGTGTTTAATTGGAGTCATTGTCAGGATAAATAGTGACTTGCTTTACAGGCTGTATATCAGTCTCCCCATCAGGGAGCCATTATATGAACAATTCATCAATCCAATTAGTGATAACACTATAGGACGGCTTCGCAACGCATTAGCTAATGCTTCTCTCCCATGAGGACAAAGCTCCAAGGGTTCGGAGGAGACGGTCAGGATATTCTTACAGTCGGAGGGATTTTGCATTTACATGAAGAGCGTAGAGGACAAACTCAGTGTATGCATGCAGTTGAAGTTATTTTTACCCTTAAAAATGACTTCCATTGGTGTAATCCAGTATAATCCAGTCATATTAAATAATATATTTGACTTGAATAAAAACAGGTCATTTAAAGCAGTTTTTATTTGACCTTGTAGCGTTTCGCCTGTTTCGATGAGCGACTGAGTGTTTACTTCATGTGCCTATGGGGACCGACGCACATTTATGCGGACATCATTTTTACGAGACAAATTACATACAAACAGCTATGCTAATGAAAAGTGCATGCAGTGTATACATAGTCTGACTGAAATTAACTGGCTTGCCAACATTTAAACAAAAATAGCTTAAGCTTAGATAAATAATATTGGCTCTCAAACATTAAACAATGTTCAGTCAAACATTAGTATCACTTCTATTCATTATTGGCCAAGAAGGAGGAAGTCCCATGAGCACTGAGCCGGGTTTCTCTCTCCATCACTCCCAACTTTCAGCAGGCCACATCACCGCACCAGATTTTTCATGTAACATATTGGCTTCCTATTGATTTCCTCTCGCTGGTCCCTCATCTCTAATTCCTGGGTTATTTCCTGAGTGTCTCTGCCTCATTTGGAATGGAAAAAAAAAAATTGAGTGGTGACCGACAATCGGTCATTGGGTCAGAGTGCTGAGTGCATATCAACATACGGAGAGGAAGCACTCCACGCTCGCAGATAAGAGATGTCTGCCTCAAACGCTCAATTACTTTAATATTGTCTCAATGAGGATGTCTAGATATTTCAGATCAACACCCGGGGCCGAATGCTGTGCAGAGTAATTGTCATAAATCAGAGGAAGCTGATTATGGCTTTGTTTCAGAAAATAGTGAACATATGTCTTTATAGATATCACACAACTGGTTTTATGTAGCCTGCTACTATTTGGCTGAGTCTCAAAAAAAAAAAAAGAAGAAGGAATGTACCCTAACTGAAACTAACTAACTAACTAACTAACTAACTAACTAAATAAATAAATAAATAGATAAATAGATAAATAAATAAATAAATAAATAAATAAATAAATAAATAAATAAATAAATAATGTAATGTAGGACCATTAACACATTTGTTTACATTGTGTCATGTTTGCAATTGTCAGTATATATTAAAATCCACGTATTTATTTATTGGCATTTTTTAAACATTTTTAGGCTGATTTTTATAAAACAAAATGGCCAGGATTACTTTATTACTTTATGAAAGATTGTCCATATTAAAAAATTAAAAATCATGAAAATAATGCCCAAAACACAGAAAATTTTAATAGCCCTAAATATTCAGCTTTCAGAATTTTATATTAGTGGATGTTAACAGACGTATGGTTGGTTAACTGACAAACACAAGCGAACAAAAAACAAACTCTGAGGAGGATTTGACGCAGGAAACAGGAAGTCAGGCAGGAAATGAAACACATATGGCATGCTCTTCAAGATGTGCAGCAGGCTCCCAGCAGAAGAGAGGAGAACGAGGGAGGATGAAGGCAGAGGATGCTCTGACAGTCACGCTGATGGATGGCTTAATGGATAGAAAGAGAGGATGATGAAGAAAGAGTGTGAGACAAGTGTAACATACTTCAGGAGAAGGCCAGTCCCTGCAGGGAGCTGGCGGTTGAGTACTTGCTAGAGTCCACAAAAGATTGATCTACTGGAAGCAGAGCGAGAAAGCAGGGGAAGGGGAAGGAAGATGATGGAAACAGAGAGAAAGAGAGTTATTTCTTAAGTACAAAAAGAGGAATTGGGTCAGAGAAGCAAATACAAAAACAAATTACCACAAGTTAGGACAAACTGACAGCTGTCTAAGTGTTAGAAGGCTGTAGATCAGACACTTCAGCTCGGTTTCAAAACAAGTGAGTTGCATCACTGCCAAATGCCTACTTAGACAGATGCCTTTCAACCTCATAAGTGACTATTTGGAAAGCTTTACATAGGCACAGATTCATTGTGTTATATAAACAGTGCTCTGCTTTGACAAAAAAGTAGACAAAACTAGGTCCCTTCGAAGGCAGCATAATTAGCTTATTGTAATTTTGGAGGCAGCTCACTTGGTTTTATAACAGAGTGCTTTGAAACAACACTGCACAGCAAAATCCATATAAAAAGGGTATAAAAACTATATACATATAAATATAAATATACACAAACATACCGACACACATTATTGTTTAAAAGTTTGGGTCAGTAAGATTTTTATTTTAAGAAGTACTTTTTTTCTCAAAAGGGAAACATTATTGATCAAAAGTGACAGTACAGGCTTTGACATTATTGCAATAGATTGCAATAAATGCTGTTCTTCAGATTTGTCTGTTCTTTAAAGAATCCTGAAAAAAGGATCACTGTTTTCATCAAAACATTAAGCAACACAACATTTTCCCCGTTAATAATGATGATATTTGTATCTTGAGCAGCAAATCAGCATATTAGAGTGATTTCTGAAGCATCATATGAAGCATTAATAACGATGCTGAAAATTCAGCTTTGCCATCACAGGAGTGAATTATTTTAAAATATCGAAAGGTATTTCACAATATTACAGTTGTACTGTATTTTTGATCACATTAATGCAGCCTTGGTGAGACTTCTTAAAAACAACTTACGGAACCCCACGTTTTTGAAGGCACATGTGTCTGAATATACAGTATGCAGATATAGGTCAAGCTTTATATTCTGCTTTTCCTCTCACCTTGGAGGCCGTTTCCATTGGCACTGGTGCAGGTGGGGGGCGGCGAGGCCTGGGGCCGCACGACGGGAGCAAAAGCGCTCTTCTGTTTGACTGCAGACACCATGTTGGCCGGAGAGAAAGAGAAGATGCCTGAGGAACTGCTGCAGTTGGAGGGAAGACTGGTGGAGGAGGCCATGGTGGGACTGGAAGGAACAACTGAGGGACGGGAATGAACGAGAGAGGGGAAAGGGTTTAGGGAGGATACCTTATAGACCTTATATATCTTATAGACTTATACCTCTCATATTATAGGCAAATACCTTTATAATATAAACATATATAGTACTCCTTGACTGGAGGTTCACAGTGCTTCACAGATGCAGTCTGCTCCTCTCAGAACAACATTAGCACAGGTCCCTCCCCTGTCCCATCTCTACTGCCTCTCCTTTTGTCTATTAATACCCTAAGAGCATTTTCCCCCTCAACGATTTTACAATTACTCCTGTCGTATTTCAGCTGCTCTCTTATATCCTGCTCTACCTTTATTGTTGTTATTATTCTGCGCTTAAATTTTATGGCACTTTCCCAAGTAAATTCTCCTGATAGTGTCATAATCCATTTATGAAGGCCTAACTAATCAATTAATGAAAATTGGAGTCCACAAAGCCTGCTCTCTCGCATTGATTGAAAGTGTCAGCATGGAGTCAGTGAGCCTGTTAAAATACTTGTTAACATCACGGAATCAAGGTACCGAAGTTGAATTGCTTCTCCCGCAATTAGTTTATTGATTTAATTAAGACGCTTTAATTTAGAAGCCGCGCGAGAAGATTGGTGTTATACGAATGGCTAAGCATTATAGACAGCGTCTGATCATGACTGAAGAAAAGAGTGGATGGGATTTGATTTCTGTTCTTAAAGACACACACACACACACGCACGCGCGCCCACACACGTCAAACGTTTGGGGTCAGTAAGAAGAAGCTTCTTATGCTCACAAAGGCTGCATTTATTTGATCAAAAATACAGTAAAAATACAGTAATATTGTAAAATATTGTCACATTTCAAAACAACTATTTTACATTTTGATATATTTTAAAATGAATCTTATTAACTAAGCTGAATTTTCAGCATCATTACTCCAGTCTTCAGTGTCACATGATCCTTTAGAAATCATTCTAATATGCTGATTTGGTACTCAAGAAAAATTTCCTATAATAATCACAGTTGATCAGGATTATATGATGAATAGGAAGTTCAAAAGAACAGCTGAATGTAAAATAAATAAAAGTAACCATTTCTTTAAATAAAATGAAAAAAAGAATGGTAATGGTAATTTTGAAAAATATAAAAAAGAGAGAAAAACAGAGAGGATCAGTACTCACTGGCATAAGGAGAGTTGGCAGCAGAGCCATTGAGGAAGTTGGGCGAGCCTCCCAGCGTGGTCATGCCTGTGTTGCCATATCCATTCATACTAGTAGAGACGGTACTGTAGCTACTCTGCTGGGGGGTCGTGCTGGGTACATAACCGTGAGGGGATACACTGCTTGTGTTTCGACTGAAACCTGAAACACACATATAATGAGGAAAAGAATATATTTAGAAATGAACAGAATCAGCTCCTGGTCATCACTGACTTAAACTTTATGGAAAAGAGCACTGTGAGCATTCTACTAAACTCCTCCTTTTTTGTTACTGGGTAGGAATAAAATCATGGACGTCTGGAATGTCATGAGGATGAATGATGAGAGAAATCTCATTTTTGGGTGAACTATTCCTTTAAAAAAAAGATGTGTGTGTCAGTGGCATACGGAGGCAGATAGGACAGGAGGATGATATGGACTATAAATATACATCAGGACATTAAACGCTGACATGGGTGAAAGCAGCAGGAAGTTCTCGCTCCAGGAGTCCCCGCTGTCTGGTACAAAGGCAGCGCTCATCTCTGCTCTGCTTACTATTCATTCTCCCTTTCATCAGACGACTGATAAATTATTGCTGACTTAACACAAATCATTAACTGTCACTGAGGCCAAGGAATGCTGAGGTGAGGTAAAGGAGCCTGGAGGTTCAGGGAGCATTGCTGAATGCTTGTATCTGTCTGCATGCTGTCTATCTCGCTAGTTTTCACCTACTTGCCTAAGGTTTGAAGGACGCAGCAGACTACTGAATACCGTGATCTGGCACAATTTACTGAGACAGTACAGAATCACTCTTATATAAAAGGGAGACAAATGGAAAACAGACAATGATTTGATAATTGCTCAAGTGAATTTGCCCATTAATTTCTCTCTTTTCATACACACACGCAAACTCTCATAGTCAATCACTTTTTTTGTGAATGGTCAAAATATAAGATTGGTGGCATCTCTGCTCACCCTGATTGGTTCCTTGTATGGACTCAGAGACATTGACAGCGAGCTGGCTGTGGAAGGAGTTGACTCCCATCATGCCAGCGTGGACTGAGCTGTTGGCCAGACCTGACAGCTGGTTGTGTCCACGTGGGACGTTGTAGAGCGCCTCTGCGATATCCGCCGCTCTTTTCAGAATGATCTCCTGTTAGGATCAACACAAAAATGGACCAATGATTAAAAGAATATTATCTAGCCAAAAAAAAAATAATTATGTATATAGAATTCAGTCACCTTAAAAAATAATCATTCAGTATAAATAATAATGGTATAATATACAAAACAGATCAATAAATAATGTTAATAAATAAACAAAACAGAAACCAATAAAAATTAAAATTAAATGAAAAAGAAATAATAAATCATCAAAAAATAAAAGTGAAAATAGTACTTAAAAAAATAAAAATAAATAAACAACAATTTAAAAACCAAAAAAAAAAAAAATACCCACTGCAATTATTTCTTAAGATGATTATATCTAAGCACGGGCAACCTATAAGCTGGCAGATAAAATTCACCTTGGTAAAATAAGATCAAAGGAATCAGTGAATAAGAGAGTCCATTTTTTTTTAATACTAAAAGAACAAAATCTAGAAGTAGAATCATTAAAGATATCTTTATCTGATAGTCAGCCCAGCTAGAGAAAAGACACTAGTTTTGGTGGCTGGGGAAGGGGGGCTGCACATTTTGATGGAAAATTAATGTCTCATAATTTCCCCTCATAAAGACTACAGGACCGTGAGGAGGTTGGGGGGATAAGGGTTCCTGAGAGAGAGCTCTTTGAGTGGGTTGATGACTGGAGTCATGCTCCATCCACTACCCAGCCTAAATAATTCAGCATCGCTGCACTCATGCTCAGCTCTCAATCGATGAGCATATGCCCTCACTCGCAGTTCATAACTGATCTAACATTGAAGATGCCCTTGTGGTCATTCAAACCAATGAGAGAGAGAGTTCTGGAGGAATTATATTGGGGGATTTATGTTGAGGGAAAATGCTAGGGAATATTAGAGAACAATTCTATAGTCTTAAAGCTCTAAAATGGCCTTAACTGAGAACAAATGCTTAATTGTGCTGCTCAATTAAACCACTGAAATGTGGAACATGGCATTATTTACAATGATCCTATAACACATTGTGCCTCTTTTACTAATTATACAGTTTGATCTCTCTTATGCACATGCACTCTTGCCTGAGAGGATGTGTAGCTAAATTTTACTTTTCATTTTAGAAAAGAGTTTTTCAATATCTAATAATATGCAGTATTTTTAAAAACGGTCTTAACAGATTACTTCTTTCTAAGGTAATTTTAGAATGTGATTTCTAAAAATTATAAAATGTCATAGTAAATTAAAAATATATTTTACACCCAAATTATTTTTTAATTGTGATTTCTACATGAATATGTACCTAAACACATTTATGAACAAATACAAGTATATGCATGGATACCGAATGAGGCCCTTTTTGTCTCTGAGTGCTCATGGTTTGACGTTTCATTGTGTTCAACTGAATCTCACCTGATTATTGTGTGGCATCCCATACAGAGCTTCCACCAGGTCTGCTGCCCTCTTCAGAATCACCTCCTATAAGACAGAAAAGACAAATGTGGCACTTTAGATTTCCATGACAGTTTTGATGCTAAATACACAAAACATAATCTTCATAACTAGACCAATTTACTTGACAATTGGTGATAATATAACTGATAAAATGGAAAAACAATAATGGAGAAAATGGAGAAAAAAAAAGATTCAAAAACATTTCATAGACATTTTCTGAAAACAAGTCTTAATCATATGCTATTATTTTATGAAATTAAGCATTTTAAGTAGTTTAGAGAGCAATGTTATTATTATTATTATTATTTTTTTTTTATTAAGCCAACACATTGCATTCAGTTTTTCCAGTCTAATTGGTTACTAGACACTCGACAGACACAAACAAACTTACACTACAATTACTACAGGATCAGTCCCTTTGGAACAACATCAGTTTCAGTGCTTTACTAAAGGGCAAAATGCTAGATTGCTCTTGACAGGGTTTACACATGCAACCTTTGAATTGCTAGCCAATATCCTTGACCACAACTCCCCTACCATTTTTAGAAGGTACAGTATACATCTTAGAAAACACTTTAACAGCCCTGTACTTCATCTAGCTCTTCCTACCAACAATACTGCCACCGTTTCCATGTATAATACATGAATACAAACACATTTAAAGCAAATACATGCATGTTAGTACATGCAAACGACCGCTCCGCAGGAGGCAAGAGCTACAGTAACGCTATTTTCCTTCCAGGTAATCGACTTTCACTTCCATAACCGAAAATCTATTTATTACCATCCTTTTCACACATTAAACATTTATTTACACAGTGTTTTTTACACTGTGTATTCATTTCCTTTCTTCCAAGCCCTCTTCTCCTCTTCATTTTTTTAAACCCTGAAGCTCCAGCGGAACCCTTTTTAAAAGTTAATGTGCCGGTGCTGAGGAAATAAGCTCGCAGTGCGACAACCAGAAAATTGTTCTCACCCTCGGCGTATAACCCTCGCTGTGAACAAGCCCCCGAGCATGTGTGCCTGCCTGCTAGCCGACATATTGCCTTTCAATCAGGCCCCCCGCCTCCCCCCGGCGGCCCCAGATGCAACACACAGGCACGAACATGACGAGGGGGTCAGCAAAGCAATAAAGATTTTTAGTGCGCTGTCCAAGGTGCTAAATTCACTCAATAATGGGAGCTCTGGCACTGCGTTAACCCCTCGTTAGGGGTGCTTCGCGGGGGAGGCGCCCGTCTTCGCTCGCCCGGGCTTGGGCTGGGTGATTGAGAGAAGTGCGGGAGCCTGGGGAGGCCTAAAGTGGTGCTTTAGTATGGATGTGTGACTCCGACGGACTCTCTTCTCCTTTACCCTCTTCTTGGCGGGATGGTGGAAGAACATAAGGGATGAGAAGCATTAGTCTATGGCTTAGTCCCCTGCTGCACCAGCACTGTGTCATTTTATCCAGTCCACCTCTCCTCTACTTCTACCCTTTTCGCACTCACTTGCCTTTGTTAGAAGGTCTCATCCTTACCTATCAATCTCCTGTCATTACGATATTGGGGGGTGGGGGAGAGATCTGTTGAGAGGGCAAATCCAATAAGGAAGGGGCCAAAAGTTTGTCCAGATAAACAAATAAATGCTATTAGCACGGGCCGTGTGTGGTGGCCCTGTGTCTGGAAGCAGAGCCCATTTCCTGGGTGAGTAGCAGGGCTTCCAGTAAGGGCCAAGCAGGGAGCCAGGAGCGGTAAACAGGAAAGAAACCTGATCTCGGATCTGCGTGTCTGTATAGCTGTCTATCAGTCAGAGCCATCATAACCCATACTCAATCCTCCCCCTTCTCCATGAGCTGTGAGCTACGAGGACCCGATCTCTGCTTCGACCCATTTGGAGTGTCTTTAGCACCCTGACAGGTGTTTTCCAGCCTTGTTTCCCATCAACGTGAAAGCTGAGATGTATATATACATTCATAGTAATACATAAGCAAGTATAAATGTGAATGTGTGCAAGCAAACAACCCCAGGCGTAGTGTTTTGAAGAATATAATATCAAATAGCCCACAGCGCAGCACCGTTAGGGCCAGCCTCCACATTAATGTGTGCCGGACATTGAATCTGTTCCTGTGTGTAAATTATGGTGGCTGGTAATATGATATACATTCATTAGGAAGGGGACTGCTGAAAAAATGAAATAAGGCCCGGGTCACATCTGGAATGTTAAGGCAATGGCGTCTGCACATTTACAAGGAAGCCAGGCCTGTAAAAACATGACAAATTTATTCCTGTGCTTGTTCATTTGCAATTTTATCATCTCCTAATGTTCTATTAGAGCAGTATTACCAGCAGGGTCACCGGCGTCGCTCATGCGGAACGGAGCCCAGTGATGATGTCATACTTCCTGCTCTGCTTCCCTAACCTCATGGACTGCTGGACTTGTGGAGATTCTGGTTTTATTACAGTAGCTTAACTGAGGTCCCTCACACTTGCTGCTGTGCAGTCTCAAAATAAATATATCTTATATGTCCTTCAGTCCACAGCATCTCATGGAAACAAAGGCTGTCAGGTGATTAACATTTTTTATTAAATTAATTACATGATATGCAAATTTAGGGGAAACGCCAGTAAAGGAGATTATTTAAAGCATTGTAGTAGAGTAGTAAAGCACTGAATCAGGCGTCAATGTATTTTTATCTTATTTACATATTACTGAATATATAGCATAAAGAAACCTTGCCTAGATCAACTAATCACATTTTTAATTTTGGTAATTAAATATTTATAAACATAACAGATTATAAATATTATTAATCATTAATATTGTTAACCATGCACTTAAAGTTAAATTGACAGCCTTAATGCAAGCATTAAAAAACTAATTTCTAGCATGTAAGAACAGCATATACTCTATATATGGTGCACCAAATGCAAACCCAATCCAAGTGGGATGTACATATAATCTTTGCAATCTAACCACACAAACTCATATGCCTCTATCTGTTTTCAATAACTGTAAATGCTTGGCTCAAACTGTGACCACACTGGTGTGTAATGTCATGCTGTTTATATCCACCAAGGCTGCAATCCATTTTGATGAATGAGGGCTATCATATAGTGAGCCTTTCCCTATCCTGACAATAATCTAATCTTCAGTTTCAAACACACCATTTGTCGCTGATGTAAGAGATAAGATACTCCAAAAGTGAGTCAATACAACCGTGATAGTTCTCAGAATAAAGTGTCAGGTTTTAATCTGACAGAAAAGTGCCTTTACCATAGTAATCGTAAATATATGACAGTAAGTAAATGGAACCTTATGGTGCAGTGGTTCATAACAAATATGGCTTGTGGTGTTATAATGTATGATAGTTAATGATTAAGTCAGTTACAACAGCAAGTTTTTTAAGGTACATATGTGTTAATTACCTTTGCGTGAGGTAAACTGTGATTTATGCAAGAGTGCATTGAGTGAATGTGGCCATCGTATTGCGTAGACATGGTGAATCACATGTGAATTAGAGCAGAATGTCCGTTACATGAGTGTGAGCACAGCTGATGCACACTTCTTTGACTTCCGCAGATTTGGGTTTGCTCACTCTGTCAAATGTATTGCTTAACATGGAGGCTTATCCACTGAGCTTATCTAATGCAAAATCAAATATCCTTAGTCTCCCTCCAACCCCCCCCCCCCCCATATCTTCCATCCATCAATATCTTCCTATCATAAACATCAGTCACTGTGCTCTTTAACTAATGTGGCTTCATTGCATAATTCATATTCTCTCCGGGCCCAAAAGGTTACTTTCTGAAAGTCAATAATAACCTGTCTGTCCACATCTGCACAGTACGACAGTGGAGTGCAGCCACCAACAATTTGCAAAGACTCAATTGCTTATACAACGAATACTATTTTTTAAATAGTTTTGCTACATTTGTCTTTACTTGCTTTGAGATTTGCAATGCTGGCCTAGAATAACTTGTGCAGGTTAAGTTTAACTAGATCCATATTCAGATATTTTATAGCGGCCTTAAGGATTTCCCAGCAAAATATAAAGAGCGTGCTGCAGTGTTACCCAGAAGCAGGAGATTTTTTCCTGGAAGCACAGATTGAATTCTGGACCCTGTGGAGGCAGCCAAGGGGGATCAGGTGGATGTGAAGTGACAGGGAAAATGTGGGAAACAACGCTGACAGAAGAGATGGAGAGAGACCAAACAAGGCCGCAGCCTAGATGTGCTGAATATGGGCCAGGTGCATTCTGGGACGAAGATTCCACTATTCAATTATTAGTTTCTCCTTCAAATGATTCCATATACAATAGATAAATATATAAACTCTACAATAAACAAGAAAATAAAATATTTGTAATGTATTATATTAATCAGTCTATATAAACGTCCATTTAAAATATGAAATAATATATGACAAATTTACACACTTATATACATAATAATACATATATTTTAAACAATATTTGGGAAGTCAAAGGTCCATTCAATGTTCCATTCAATGGGTCCTTGTGGGCCTTATATTACTATCACTGCACGCGTGCAAAAATCGTGTTGTTATATGGTACTTCAGATGTGATATTTCAATAAATTTTTCTTAAAAAAAAATATAAAAAACCATCTTGTTGAACTATTGCTGCGTAATAAATTTGCTGGGCTGGATAACATAGTAGTAAGCTTGTTCAAGGACTGAGAGAAACAAGTTAACCTGCCGTGTTCCACACTTGGCCCTCACCTGTGATTGAGTCCAGCAGTTTAGAGAAGTGCCGTCAACAAACTGTTATTGCCTCAATAAAGGGCAAAATCAATAGTGCTGAAATGAGTGGCTGGGCACGGTAGCCGACGCTGTTAATATCTCGCTGAGAGTGTTTGAACGAGAGGAGGAGGGACAGAAATAGGGAGGGGAATACAGGGAATACAGGGAAAGATGCATACAGCCTCAGATACTCGAGGAAATCAGGGTAAAATCCATTTGCTAACACCAGCCTTGTCCCGACAACTGGCCGGACATGTATAGGTACACAAAGAAATTATTTCTCATTTACCTTTCCCATGTTCAATACTCTTTCCTTGTGCAGCCTTGGCTGCCTCTCCCCCCTTGTGGTGACTCAATTATTGTTGGGCGAGCAGTAATAAAGTGAGGGCTGTGGTGCCTTCGATCGGCTGACCTGTGAGAAGGCAGCACCGGACAGCTGACTTCACCATGATGGATCACCCTGCTCTCTCTCTCTCTCTCTCTCTCTCTCTCTCTATGCCAACCTGTCAAGGCCCAGGACTTAAGGTGTACATGTTTGTGTGTTGTGATCTGCATTCTCTGGAGATGAACATTAACCAAGTTGGCATACACAATGAATACCTGTGTGATGGCTCTATTTTTGACATGTGCATACTATATAGGGCAACATTTGAGGGTAAAAAAGTCATTTTCTATTCATCAGTCTTTCATTTTTTCCATATAGAAAAATGTAAATCTGTCAAGAAAGACCTAACATGAGCTTGGGGGTTGTTAAGTGATAGCATATGCTTCTGGTGAAGCCAAAAGTACACTAAGCCCTACACTACCTGTAATCCTGCATATCACACACACACACACACACACACGCACATGCAGAGCATTTTTTAAATGTCTTTAAGTAAAGAGTGGTTAACATTCTTGAAATAAGACATTTAACTGAGAAGCAAAATGACCAATATATTAACATCTGTATTTAGACAAATATAAAAAAAATGTATAAAGGTTTTAAAGGGAAAAAAGCAAATAGAGCAAATATAAAAAAATTATATTGCTTCATATATATATTTTTTTAATTTGGCTATTTTTCTTACCCAATTAGACTTTTTTCTCTGTTTATAATCATGAACCTCAATTAATTTGGTTAGATTTCTCTCAAAACAAGGCTTAATATGTCATTTTGCTTTTAAAGTGGGGTTGTTGAAAAAGTGGGCACGTACTTCAGTATCTTAATATAACCAAACAAGCATCTAACTGCTTCCTCTGGGACTTCCCCTATACCTGACCCTGAAGCTGTCTCACCGAGTAGTTTTGCCTACCTGTTTTATTCAGCACCTCTAATAGAGTGAGGCTCACTTGTGGGCCATCCCACCCTATTCATTAAAAGGTAAAGATTCGGGTAAAAATATGGGCGGCCGTTAAGCGGGCTCTCTGGGGAGTGTGGCCACGAATGTATTCAGATCTACCTCCTTTGCACTGAAAATAGTGGGAAAGATGTGACAAGTGACCCCGACCATGACCCACCTAATTCATTCAGCTTCATCATCAGCCCAGGAAAATGAATCCAAATCAAGCCAAGGTTAAGATCACAGAGAGCATATGTGAGCAACATGCTGCCCCAGTTTCAATGAGAATTACCAGACTGTTCCAATATGTCAGAAAAAGAAAAATAATCATCATGGGGTGCATTTAACTTTTTTCTCTTTCTGCAGAGAAGCTGACAAGCAAATGACAAAAACAGGGTTCCCGAATATTTTGACAAATTGATTGCTATGGCATGTTGATTTTTAACAATTTTTTAACAATATTTTATTGATTGTTTGAATGAATTGTATTAATTTGGAAATTAAAATCACAATTGTAAAATGTAATATATATATATATATATATATATATATATATATATATATATATATATAAATATATATATATATATATATATATATATATATATATATATATATATATATATATATATATATCCAGATGACCGTGGGAACTTTCAATATGCTATTTTAAATGTCTAGCAATTTATATTTTATTTGTATCTGTCATTATAAGGGTACATTTATATCTTCATCAGTGACATCAATGAGCCAGTAATGTAATAGTCCCTATCAGCGTAAGGAGGGACGAGTAGCAACACATGTTTGCTGGGCCCTTTAGTGGGTCAGCACAGTGCTCCAGTACATGATGGAGGGGGAGTGTGTTTTTGCAAGTATGCGTGTGTGTGTGTGTGGTAGCACAGGGTTCAGACTGTGGGACTGCAGAGGAAGGTATTCAGACAATGTCCATGTGGTTCATTAGGGACTGAGATCAAACACTGTGGCCCTTTTTAGCCCCACTGACAGGAGACAGAAGATCTGTCCTCTCCCCACCAGCTGGGGAATGGACTCTAACATGAGGGATGAGTGAGAGAGTGAGCGAAGAGAATGAAAGAAGAAATAGAGAGAAAGAGGAAGGAAAAGGACTACTATGTGGGAAAGCCTGAATGTGCAATCTCCTGATGTTGGATAAAAAATAAAAAATAAATCTAATGGAAAACTGTTTAAGACATGTTAAGCTAAAGATATTCTTAAGCTACAGATAACATTTTGGACACATCTGAGTTAATATTTTCATGATCTAAAAACTCAAAATTATTTATTTATTTATTTATTCATTTATTTATTTGTTGTAGTCAAATATGAAATCTGCCTATATGATTCTGTTTGTTTTAGAAAATAGTTAAGATTGTTTTCCCCAAGTGGATGGTAAATGAAAAGCTTTCATAGTTTTGATTTTGTCATTATTATGTAGATAAAATGTGCATGATAATAATAATAATAATAATAATAAATGGGAAATATGCACACATTTGACAGGAAGCATATTTTTTTAAACCTTGCCTGACTACAACACCCAATCTGTGCTGTCACCCATGACCCGTTTAGTGTGCCTGCAAAATGTTAAAATTTGACATCACAAAGGCTCAACTATGATATCACTTCCTGTCAAACACTCACTGAGTTCCACATCACTGAACTGTGTGCCTCAATGAAAATAAGGAGAGGGAAAAAACAGACTGTGTGCCAGGGTTATTAAAGTCATAAAAAAGAAAAAAATGAATTTTGCCTCAACAAACTAATTTGCTGCTTATTACTAGTTAATAAGGTAGTTGTTAAGTTTAAGTATTGGGTAGGATTAGGGATGTAGAATATGGTCATGCAGAATATATGCTTTATAAGTACTAATAAAAAGCCAATATGTAAATAATGGCCATGCTTATAAACAACTAGCTAATAGTGGGAATTGGTCTTTACACTAAGGTGTACGTATAAAACTATGATATTAAAATAACATTGCTGTGTGCTACAGGTCACATGAGATCAGCAGTCCACTGGAACTACTTGGCCACCAACTCTACATTTGCCTGATTCCTGTAGATTGGGTTTGGTTTGACTCCACATGCGTTGACCCCCTGGTCTAATTTGATGTGTTTAAGATGTAATGGATTGGGAAGTGGCTCATGGGCCGGGAATACTGATGGCCCAGCTTTGATACAGAGGGCTTCTAACAGCACAAGGTCAGTCCTGAGCGTGAGCAGGCCCAGCCAGCCATAATTACTTTTTTTTTTTTTACACTATTAAGTGGTGCTGCTGGAGCGGGGCTCTGGGGTATAGGACACGCACAACAAGATAAAGTAATGTTTATTTATCCCTCCCAAAGGATCCATTTACTTGGCCTGCCTCTCCTTAAGAAATGTGCATGGAGAGAGAAATAACCACCAAACTGGGTCCACAACTGGGCTCCTTTCATGAGAATGCCGAACACAACTGCATGGAATTAAATATACAGTATATAATCTCTGAACTGAAGGAGTCTTTAATGAATGGTTCAAATACCTAGACCGTGTTTCAGTTAAGGCTACCGTGATAAATGGAAATCAGGACAAGTGTGTTTATGTTAGTAATTGCTCTTTGAAAACAAAAGCGAAGTAGAGAAATTAAAGTCAACACTGAAACCCATTTTTCTTCTATAATGCGATGAGTGAAACATCATATTCAATGAGAAAATATCTGGACGATGGGAGTTATTCTTTGGGATTTCTTATTCTTTTAGATACCAGATTAGAGCCAAACAGTGTCTAAATAGTTATTTGGGTATTGGTTAACATTATTCAGTAGCCTGTGTGGCCTGACTAACATCAGCAGAAAACAAAAAGCTATTTGAAAGGATAATCTTTGGAATAAAGCACCAATGAACTGTCCACAATAAGAAAGTAAATAGGGTCAATATTGACTTCATGTTAACGTTAAAAGAAAGAAAGCACAATAGTTACGTCATGTTAGAGAACTGACCTTTGGTAAGCGCTCAGGGTCGCCTGGGTGTCTAGGGATCACCTTCTGTAGCCGCTGGAAACCGTAGTCAATAGTGGGTTCATTCAGTGCTGCAGGAAAAAGAAAATTCAACCATGTTACCGCAGGGTAATTCAACACCCCTCTGCAATTACCATTACAAAGAAATCTATATAAAACATAAGTGTCATTTCCTTCAAACCTCAATATATAGTTCCAAAAAACACAAAAGCAAAAAGCAATAAAATGATAGCTAAAGTATCAAATATTATGTTTCCTAACTAGCTGCCAAAATATCTGTATCGATTCCCACTATGCTTTAGCAGTTTGCAACCACAAGGCACCACTTTATGAATAAAACAACACTTGAGCAGTTTGTGTGAATGGATCCTGTCTATTTTTGCAGTCGGCGGAATGGCACAACCTTCATGGAAAGCTTCAAAAACCGGTTGTGAGCAATGAGACTTGAGACAGATCCAACTGCATTGCAAGTGCTATAGTTTAACAGCAATGTAACTTTTTGAATTAAATTATAATAATTTATTATTTAACAATTAATTATTAATAATTTATTAATAATTTAAATGATTAAAATTAATAATAATAATAAAAAAATGACAAATTGCAATTATTATTTGTTTATAATCAATATTATATGGTGAACACATAATGTTTATTAAGCTTAACATATACTGAACTAATAATATCCCTTTAAACACAAAAACACATACAGCTAATATCACACATTAGAGCCAGAAGCAGCCAGATCATTTCACCTATAAGCAAGATTAAGATCAACACAGAACTTAAAGGCGCCTTTTTAAATTTGCTGTGTCCTTAAACAAACTCCAATAACAAATAATTCTGAATTCTACTCCCTCTTCTGTTTCGTATATGTAAGCACCAGTAATCTGCAAAACAAATCCATAGACCTCTGTTATGAGCAAATAATTAAATTAAAGTTTTCATTTCTGTAAAGTGGCACCTCCCACTCCTCAGAGGCCCACAGACAGCTTCAAGAATGCTCACTGAGGACAAAGCAATAAGATAATATTGAAAAAGGAACCCGATCTGTGTGATAGGGCCAAACATCCTGCACGGGTGGACCACATGGTGCTTGGTCCAATGTTTTTCTAACCTCCCTGGATTGAGTGGGACTTTCACACTGAGACAATGGGTCTTTCTCCAGCACTGGCCCACTGAGATTGTTTGTGTGTTTATCTGTTGTGGTGTTAAACTCCAGCCCTCAGGGGCACATTCACACAGAGCCCTTCTTTGCTTCACTGAGAGAGACTAAGAGATGTACAGAGAGATATATTTTCAGCAGAGATACTCGATATTTGATATGCAGCATACAGAAAAGTGGTCCAAAAAGTAGAGCCCGATCAATTTATCGTTTTGTTGATTTTATCGGCCGATATGAGCCTGTTGTCGATATATTGGTATTGGCGAATATGCCACCGATACAGTTATTTATTTTTTTTACAAATCATATAAGCGCACTCCATTATTTGCAACTGACCTGGATAAGATGCTTTTTAAGTCTATGGAAAACCATTAAAACTTTGAACGGCCATATCTCCATAACGGCGCAGCAGATCCGCACTTCAACTCAAGGAACCCTCTGGAACGGCGAATCGAGTGTACGTCTAGAGGCCCCCTTTCGAATGAGACCCCCGCGTCGATAGCCCCCAGGGTTCGGGAGTTACGTGTGGTTAGATTTTCAGTCCGGCGTCGGATATCACTATAATCTGACTGATTTTGTTTTAAAGTCTAATGTTAAATTGTTAAATGCTCTGCCTCCATTACATATCTTTGTCACATCATTACAAGTGATTGATCACCACATTTGAGTATTCACTGCAATAAATGTGTTTATGTACGTATATATATTCTGTTTATGTATATACTATATTCTACAGTATATAGTATCAGTCAAATGTTTGGACACATGAATGGGAATGTGTCCAAACATTTGACTCTGTACTGTATTATAATATACACAAAGAAAATTTGCTGATATAGCAATATTGGCCTTTTTTTACTCCCTAATATCAGTATCGGCACCAAAAAACCCATATCAGTCAGGGTCTATCCGAAAGTATTAAGACATGAAAGATTAAGAAATCAGTCAATTTCAATGCATATTGTACATCGATCCACTAACATTTGACAAGTTTCACAATAGTTGAGTTTCAAAATAATGCCAAAAAAACTTTTTATATTCATACTAAACTGTATATCCATTTTTTAAGTCATTTTAAACCTAACAAACAGCCTTTTTTTAAAAGTTGTCATTGAAAAGTGTGCTTTCCTATTTTAAAATAAATGGCTTATTTTAAAATAACATTTTAAAGTGTCACGATACATTATGTTGCCACTTTATACTGGTTTTAAGCTGGGTTTATACTATATATATATATATATATATATATATATATATATATATATATATATATATATATATATATATATATATATATATATATGCTGCACAAAATATATATATTTTAAAATTTGCTAAACATTTTTCATACTTAAACAATTATCAGCACTTACAGTGAGCAAATTCAAAGAAATGTACGTTGGACATAATGTATTCCACAATGGAAGGAAGTAAGGAAAGAGGGCCAAGACAGGGGCGATTCTAGGATTTTTTCAACTGGGGGGCACAAGAGGGGCCACGATTAATACAGAGGGGCCAATCTTGTGTTGTTTGAACTGTATATCCAAATCATTTCAAGAGTTCAGTAACCTTTAAAATCAGTAATAAACAGTGATACCCTATTATATTTTAATAGCAGTTATTCACTGCTCTAAAAAAAAAAAATCAAATACAATTTGTATTAACTTTTCACTTTACAAAAGTGAAAGAAAAACTGTAATAAATAAAAGAATCCAATGTATGAATAGTGTACAACTCACAAATAATAATAATCAGAATAACATTAATAATTCATAGAAATAAATACACAATTAATTAATTAATATAACTACTATAAATTTTATATAATTTCATAATATGTTTTTGTTTATTATCCACGTCCCATTCAATTTGCATAGCAGCAGTTGCAGTAAATTTGCATTGACGAATAAACAAAATCTACTTATGTCAAGGCTAATTAATCTTGAGCATATTGATTTAAAAATATCATATATCCATACTTTGTTAGAAAGCTACTTGTTCAAAAAGGTAGCTTTAGTTTAACATGTAAAATATGTGGATCCTATAAAACAGCAATCGCGGAGCACCATGGTGATTTAGAACGCCAACTGAATTTATTAGGAATCTACAGACGCAAATAGACTAAAGGTGTAGAAAAATAAAGACCTATATGTGTATTTTGGACTTTTTTTTCACCACAAGTCTGAAAGAAGATATGTTACTGAAGACAAACAGGCCCAAATCTCAAAATTGACCAGTAAAAAAAACGATGTTTTTGCATGTGTCCAGAGGTGGGTAGAGTACCCAAAAACTTTACTCAAGTAAAAGTAAAAGTAATTCTAGAAATATTTACTCAAGTAAAAGTAAAAGTACTAGTCTTGAATAGTTACTTGAGTAAGAGTAAAAGAGTATCGGATAAAAAATCTACTCCAGTAGTTAGTTACTTTGGGTCATATATACGGAGCCTATTTTTATTTAGATATATAGATAAATGTATGTAATGTATGTGTGCGTGTGTAAATGTATATATTTCATCAGCCTTTACTGCAATTTATTATAAAACCCTGTCTGTTTACTTAAGTAACAGATATAGGTTTCATGCCATAACATATTTTTAATACGACTGACTTTATATTAAATGTGAATTTAACATTGAAAGTTAATGTGATATAAATATTGCTACTAATCTTTCATTGTTCAGAAAGAGAGCAAATAATATTAACATTATTAAAGATCATTTTCACTGACAGTCTAGATTTCAATCACTCTCAGAAACTCCCATTAAAATCACTGAAACTGTTAACACTGTGAAATCAATATCTTAATTATAGATTAGTACACACATCTGCACTGTGTTGTTTCTGACGAGAGAATTCGCCAGAAAGAGCTATTCAGTAAGTGAGCGAGTGAAGGAAGCACCGGCATTTCAGCGATGACTCATCGGAACACCTCTGATTGGCCAATGCATTCAAACGAACCGTGTGTGATTGGTTATAATGCGCAACGCTGTAAAACGCATCTATCTCTGGCTCAGCGCCAGCAAGCGATCACAGATCTGAATTTAACAGCTGATGATATGACTTGCTGAACGTACTCGCACCGGTGAGATTGAATTAAAATTAATACAATCTTAATCGGCTATTTTTTGTCTTTTGGAAGCTGCATTCAACTTGACTCCCCTCTGTTATAAGCCACACACGTACAACAAACTACTGTCATAGTGGTATCGTGTACTGTAATCGAATGTAGCCCAAGTTATTACCTGTTAAACAGTAGACAGCACACGCGGTGTTCATCTAATAAGGATCTCCATCGCAAGCAAATAATAGCCTTTGCAGATTTGCTTTCAATTCAGTGCAGTTCCATAGTCCCGTTTTCAACGCTGTTGATGCTAAGCGTTACAACTCTGAGTGAACCGCTTCAGACGCTCAGTGCGTGAGGCAGGGAACTGAACGAATCATTCAAACTGATTCATGAACCAATTCACTCGTTTGCCAATTGGTTTGATCAAGCCTTTGAACAGAATTGACTCAAAAGAATGAATCATTGGCGAATGGGCATCGCTCATTGCCCAGAGAAAAGTAGACGGCGCGTTTGGAATAAACTGAAGCATTTATAACATTTATTGCATTAAGATAAAGTAACGAGAGGGGCGTCGCTCACAGTAACGAAGTAAAAGTACAGATGAGTTATTTACTAAACTGAAAGATTATAATTTGAATTTGTGAGTGACAGACAAGTAGAAATGTGGGGGCACACTGGGGGGCCAATCAGTTTTCAGGAGGGGCCAGTGCCCCCATGGCCCCTCCCCTGGCTACGCCACTGGGCCAAGATCTTACTTTAATTCTCAAATACTATAATAAAATGATTTGGGTATATGACATAAGGTCCCTTAAGAGTCCCTCTAATAGTTGTTCACTCCTCACATGTACTTTTACCCTCTCTTATTCTCTTTTGACAGACTGACCCATACCTGTCAAGTATCCCGTTTTGGCCGGGAAAGTCACGTATTTTACCCTTCTTTCCCGCCGTCCTCCCGTATTAGTATTTTCCCGTAAATCTCCCGTATTTTTATTTATTTGTTTTTTTACCTGCGTTATTAATAAAATAATAATAATAAAAACATTCCCAATCTGAGCTCTGTCACTAGTCTCGCGATAACTCCCACCTGTAGTAGCCTGTCGCGAGGGGTGTGTGAGGTCAGATGACATGAGTTATAACTTGGGAAAAACAACAACAACAAAAGAAAAAACAGAGACGGATAATGGATGCTACGATAGAGAGTGAAGGCACACCTGCCAAAAAACCAAAACCCATGTGTAAATACCGTGATAAATGGGACAGCGAATTTACTTTTTTAAAGAATGCAAAGTCTGCAACAAATTGGTACAACAACTCACTAAAAGAGTAAAAGAAAAGTTGTGAAATGAAAAGAAAAACTGTAAAAGAAAAGCAATATGAAATGAAAAGAATGTGTGGAATTAAAATAAAATGTAAATGTAAAAACAAGCAATGTTAAATTAACAGAACATATGCAAATAAGCCTTTAAATAAATGCTCTTCATATATACCCTTTTGTGTTTTCATTTGGGCTATAACACCTGTCTTAAAATGTAAGGGATACTGGAGCTTTGTTGGGGTGGTGGGACCGCTCGCAATGGGCGCTGGAAAATTTCCCTTATTTTCAAATCCAAAACTTGACAGGTATGGACTGACCGCCTTTCTATAGCCTGAAGCATCAAATCTCAAACAGAACAGAGGAGGAGCAGCAAAAAATAGCAATTGAGGACTGGAGTCCTCTGGCCTTCAGTTAATTGTCTTGCTGAAGACTGGGGTAAAAGAAAAACAGAAGTGTAACAGCCTCTCTCTCTTCCGGCCTCCCTTCTGTTTGCCCTGTAGGCCGCAGCCTGGACGTTTCCTGAGGGAGTTCACCCAGCTCCCATCAGCTCCACAGCTGAGAGGACAGACTGTGGGCAGCCTCTGAATGCAGTGGAGTGGATTCAGATGGCCAAGGGCCCAGACAGAACCAGACCCCTGGAGCCCAGAACCCAAGCTGTGCCCAGCCTGGCCTTCCTCCACCAGGGAACAGGGGCAGCTCTGACTGTACATCGATGCCTCTTGATACAACATCCAATGGCAGGTGGGATCTACAGCTTTGTGAGAACATGCAAATGCTGGTCAGTATCTGGTTTTGACATAAAGCCTGAAATGTGCATTGAAAAGAAATAAGTTATTTGTGAAATACCAGGCTAAATCCTAACCAACTCTATAAAATGTCATGTTTACTTTTACAATAAGCTGTAACTTCATTAAAAAGCGGTTGACATTGCCTAATAACAGCAGACCTCATCCGGCGAGACACAGCAGAGCTCAACGACTCGCTGATTGAGTGGCGGCATTAACCTTGACTCTCTCGGCCGCAATGACCGCCTGGATGCACAATCATTCACGCCGCACTGTGAATGACTGGCTGTTTACTTAAAGAGCAAGACAAGAAAAAAAAACAGTTAAAACAATCCTGGAGAATGATGGAGAACAGACCACAGCTATCGGCGAAGGAAAGAACAACAAAAACAGTCGAATGTGACAGAATGATTCAAAGCCGCCCTGCAGCTGACAATACATCATATCTAAATAGGCTTCCTGTAATCAGGTCTGTTGGTGGTTTGGAGACAGGGATATGGAAGTGCGGACCGGTGCAGAGTGCAGAAGTGGCCCGAGTGGAGCAGGAATGGGGGCTGGGGGGGAACAGATTGCAGGATATCGTAATGGGAAAGAAATAGATGGAGGCTGAATGAAAGATTGTGTTGTGCAGTATTACAGCAGGTCTGACATGGAGGTAGAGAAGAGAATGAATGGGAGAGTAAAAGAGCGTGGGTTGAATGAACTATGCAAAGAGAAAGCTGTAGCTGCAAGGTCTGGACAGCCACCAGCTCCTGTGGCTTGAAGACAAAATGACGCAATATTCGCAACACAAATAATCTGTTGTATTTCTGGGTGAAACAAAATAGTAAAAGGTACAATACCATCCAAAAGTCTGGGGTTGGTAAGATTTATTTGTATTTTTTGGAATGAAATTTCAAATAACTTCGAATAAATGTTCTATTTTAATATATAAAAATGTTTTGTAACACTATAAAAGTCTTTACGGTCACTTTTTATCAATTTAATTCATTCTTGCTAAATTAAAGTATTAATTCATTTCCAAAAGATCAATCTTACTGACCCCAAACGTTTTAACAGTAATGTAAAAAAAAAATAATATATATATATATATATATATATAAAACATAAAACATAAAAAAATAAATTAATTTTATCCAGCAGTATTTGAATACATTTTGAAAAGTGATAAATGGTTAATAATATTTTTCTCTGACTAAACAGTTGCATCATAAGAAAAGTTGTTTCAATGGAAGAAGAAGATATTGCCTGTAAATTATAAAATTGCCTGTAAATTAGATTTTTTCTTTTTGTATTTTTTTATTCAAATAATAACAAGAATTAATGATTTGTGAGACATGGACCAAGACTTGAGACGATTATTAGCAGAGCTTCAATCTCATTGTAAATAATTTGTCTTCAAGAAAACACATGCAATAAAAGCCGTAAAAGAGCTGGTTTTGAGGAAATCCCCACTAAACTCATTTAGGAGTGAATAATCAAGTGGCTGCTGGAGCAGAACTTTTGTGAGGGTCTAGACAGGGAACATTTAAAGTACGTCTCTTTCAAGTGGACCCATGTGCTAGCATAATGAGACTCAGGCCATGATGCAAAGCACCTCTGGGTGTTGAGTTAATGTGCTGATACAGAGATGGATGGGCCAGATCTCAGGCTAAACTGTACTCCGCCACACTTACAGACATCTGCACATGTTTACTCTCCTTCATTGCTATTGATTTTCACATACTGTACAATCCTCTCACCAGCCGACTCAATAATGCAGATAATGCTTGCTGGGAAAGAGACTGTGTACTGAACAGTTAGCAGTATAGTGCTACTATAAATTATATAGCCTCTGAACGGCCACTGAAAACAATGATGCAAACATTTCGTGGACATGAATCCATGCAATTCTGGTATGTGTCACAAATCAAACTGACATTGACCAGTGACAGTACAGTAAGTTACCACAATAACAAACCCAAACCCTTGAGACCACACAGAGAAGAAAAAAACACCTCCTGTGGTGGGCCATGGAGTGAACTTTATCAGAAAGATTGAATAAAACAGTGTATTTTGAGAGATACACTTACACCAAACAGGGAAGTAAAATCCCATGAGCTTCTTCATTTCCGGAGCCTCTATGTCCTACTTGGTGTGTAACGTTGTTTACCAAACCATGTACAGCAGACCTGTATATTTATAGAGAAACACCTTTCAACTGTCCATGCACTTGTTTACTTTTACAGTTCCAGAAACTCGCAAGCTGCGGTTTCCATTTCTTTCTGGGCTCAGGGAACGGTTTCACGACAGAAATAACACCGGCCAGCACCCAACATATATGATAGAGTTGGTTTCATGTCATCACAGATTCATTGCAGCTCTCCGATTTCATACGCGAAGGAGAACGAAAAGGTTACGTGTGATGTCATGAGCTGAAATAAAATCTACAAAATCAATATTTAAAAGAGCAGAATATCTGCCATATACCATGCCATCTCATTACGTTTACTGAATACAATCAATATAGGCAAATATAGGTCTGTTACGGATCTAACCGGAGCTCCTGGAGGCGTAAATTTAATGTTCTGCCTCGCGGACAAAAGAAAAAAAACTATCAAGGATCCTAACCGATTTTCCAAAAAAGGAAAGCTACAAATGCATTAACAATCGACAGCTCTCCTTTTTCTCATGAAGATGGGATCAAAACGAGTAAAACATATCAGCAATAAATAAATAAATGAACAACAACCACTGCTTGAAGGATTCCTCGCAATCACACAGATCAATGCTCATTGAAATTTCATGAAGGCACAGCCGGATCGCTTCATATTTCACAATAATAACTACAGGCCCGCGGGGGTGAAGAGGGGAGAGGAGGGGAGGGGAACAAGCCACTACTAAAAGACAATACTATGAGTGCTGTCAAAAGCAGATGGAGATAGTCAAAACAGTGCGATTTAAAATACCTTACACCACCAAAAAATCCTACACTTAATATCTCGCACAGAAGCCCGAGGGCAGCATGTGGGCGGCAGTTTTTAGACGGTATTTGTGGCTTTCCTGTTTTTGAGACCAGATGCTAGCACTGAGCTGCTGGTGGTAAATTGAATCAGCTGACCACACATAGACCTGCAGGGCTAGACTGACGGAGCAGAAAGGCATGCTGGGTAATTGGTCTTTAGCAGAACCTTTTAACAGGCACTTGTGGGCTTTGTACAGAGCTGTTAATGTCAGGGTGGTAATGTTCTGTACATGTTAGGGAATGGCAGACTCCGTTTTAGCTTCTCTCTCTCTCTCTCTCTCGCTCTCTGTTTTCCCCAGAGCTCTCTTTCATTCAGGTGTGATCTCATATGCTGTGGATAGGAATCGATAGGCTCAGTGGCAGGGTGTTCGATGCCTGCCTGAATTATTGCTTCATTTCTCTCCCTATATAGATGAGGCCTGTTTTTCCTCAGCCCTCCCCACGCCAGGATCAATACCTCACAATCTCATTTTTATCCATTTTTCCATAAACCCAGTGATTGCGTTTATTTGGAAAATCCGACAAGCTAAATAAGGCATCACTTTAAGACAGGGGGGAGAAAAAAATCTTGGAACCTGTGGCCGTAAAATGGATGACTTGTTTTTCTTGATCGTGAGCAGAAGCTTCTAAAAGACAGAGACATCTGTGTGAAATGGCCCACTGAAGACGCCCCGCTGTTGAGCAAACCAATTGCTCTATATCTTTATGGCTACAATCTCCACCATGCAGAGGTTTAGCAATTTAATTGGAACGGTTATCATTGATCACCTAGTGTGACCCCATTTGTCAATAGAATTAAAGAGACTCATTATCAAAATCGAACGATCACTCAACCCACTCAAGAAGAAAGCCTCTATCAAATCTAGTGCTTGAAAAAAAAATAATAATAAGTTGGTGACTATGAATGCATAAAGGATTTACATTTACAGTGGGGTCCAAAAGTCTTAGACCATGTAGAGATTATTATTTAAATTAACATTAAAAGGTTTAGGGTGAGTAATATTAACTTATTTATTCATTAAAGAAATGTAGTCAGCAGGAATGCATTTAATGTATTGAAAGTGAAAGCAACAACATTTATAACATTACGAAAACAATTTTTATATATATATATATATATATATATATATATATATATATATATATATATATATATATATATATATATATATTGCAAGTTGCTCATAAAGTCATTCATAAAATTATGCTGGATAATATGATCATCAGGTTTTACACAAACTTGTAGATTCTACGCATCTTGAGTGTATTAAAGCAAAAGGATGAGCAAAATTAAAATATTCTGAGCTTCAACCCAAGCGTTGATATAATTTTGTATCAAACTGATTTTTCCATGTCGTCTCACACTTTTGGACCCTAACGTCAATGCATTTGCATTAAAAGAGAGGGTGAATGCATGTATGATGTGAAGTCTGGCTTTTCCTCAACTAAAGTGACAAATGCCTCCCATAGACTTAATCATTGGGCAGGCGTAGAGAGCCCCCTCTAATGTGATCGAGCAGAGTCTTTTAATATCAGGCCTGATGGGTGCTGTTCAGCCCACTGGCCTGCATACTGAGCAGCAACCAATTGCCTGCTGAACATTTCAAGTGATTCATCAAAACCTCCAATCTATCGGCCGCACAGGGCTTCACATACGCTCACTGGCAGATAGCATTATAACTGTCTCTTTCCCTCAAAAACAGACGGAAAACTCCTTTGACGAATGATGCAAACATGGCAATCTGGTGAGAAGTAATACACAACCAAACATGGAAATGCATTTATTGCAGATGAATTGAAAGGGAGGGTGAGAGAGAGAAAGTAGGGAGGAATGATCCATCCCTCTTATCTGCGGAGTGCCATGCAGGATGGGTAATGTCCCAGGCGGTGAGTGTTTAATTGTTTCTGACAAAAAATATAATTGCAGAGAGCTTCTGGATGTTTAATTGCAGAGACCCAGAAACTGTTGGCGACATCACTTTGACTGGGTCTTCCTCATTAAAGCTTGGGTTTGTGAAAGGGGCCTTAACTTTAGCGTTCCAGCAATGCAAGAAAGTGCCTGGTGAGTTGGGAAATGATGGCTACTGTACCAAATGTTACTGAAATATGCTGTTACTTTTAGTTAATTCCATCATTTCCAAACCGTATGGTTTTCTTTCTTCCGTAGTGTACAAAAAAAAAAAAAAAAAATCTAGTGGTCATTTTTCCATTCAGTTGAATTCAATGAATGGGGACTGGATCTGTCAAACTTAATACCTTAATCATGATATCTTTATGTAAGAAACAGACCAAAATTTAAGTTACTATTTACTGAAAACTTATTTGGAACCATGTTCCTCAGTTTTTACATGTTGCATATTCTTTACTATAGGTACTGTTGCAAAGGGTATTAAACCCTCCAGAACAGACTACCTCCGGGCAAAAGTGAGCTACATATTAAAATATACTGGCATACTGGTAAACCTGATGGTATATTGGTCAGAAAATGCATTTCTTTGCACTTCCTGTATTTAATCGTAATTACCCGAGTAAGTGTGTGCATATATTTTCCTCTCGGCTGCCTTGAAAATGCACTGCCTTTTTAATTAATCTAACCGCTGCCACTGTATACCATCCAATGCACATCCATGACATTTCTGTATCCAGTTCACGTACAATCTGTTGCACCTTAGCTTATTTTTATGCGTATATAATGTAGAACGTGTACATTCTGTGTATAATGTGTAGTGCTAACTGTATGTATGTACATATTGAGTATAATGTGTAGTGTAGTGCTAACTGTAAGTAGGTCTAATAGTACACTGTGTGTACTGACTATATGTATGTGCATATTGCACATTTTCACCTGATGAAGTCTGTATGGTTATATGTCAACTGTCTCTGCAATTTCTGGAGCACGCTCCCAAGAAGTTCCCTCACCAAGTTACAGTACATTTGCTGTGGTGATGTGACAATAAATCGACTTGACTTGTCTAATACAGCTTATGAAGTGAAAAGTCATTTGAACTACCTTGCCTAAAATTTCCATCCAGTTGTCTAAAAGGAAGAAGGTGTCTCTCCAGGGTGAGCTCGTGCTGTGTTATGGCTTCTCTGGAGTACTGAGTAATGAGTGCTCAGCACATCACAAAAATAAAGTTGTTGAAGTTGATGTTTGAAATTCACCTGGTAGTCGTGTCTATCTCTGTATCTAGTTGTAACACAATATGATAAACAGACACACACGCACTCACGCACACTTTATAGTGCTTTTGATTCTTTGCGCTTATACCCCATTTATTGTAGTTGCATGGAAATAAACACCCAGCACATTTTCCACAGAAAAGTGAAAGTCATGCGTGTTTGGAATGATATAATGATGAGTAAATTATGACTGAACTTTCATTTTTAGGTGAACTATCCCCTTAACTAAAAACTGTTGGCCAGCCAGAGGCACCGTTCACACGAGCATGTGCCAAGAATCCTAGAGAATCTGAGACTTCTGAAATGAGAGGAATCCATTTACTGGGTGGCTGCTGGGTTCATAATCAGAGTGAAGTCAAAGCCAAAACACAGCTCTATCACTACAGATGGAATGGTATCAGATATAATCAGCATCATAATTTACTCCTAAAGACAATACTCTAAAATCATACATGTGGTACATACATAATTGTGAGAACCATGCATTCAAAGTAAAAAGCAAAATGAAATGAGTTTTTTTTTTTTTCTGAAAGGCTTGTTTTTTTTCTCTCCACCATGGCTGTAAGGGATGTTATCCAGGTACGGCTCAGCCTTTCCGCATGGCTGTGTGGTGTTTGAGCGAGGCAGCATCAGTGCACCATTGATTTAATTAGGTCTCCATCTCCTCTGCCTGACAGAAGTTGATTAGAGGTGCCAGATGCCCCATGTGTAATTCCACTGCCAGCTGCCACATAGCTTTGCCAATACTCTATGATTAGTACCCACTGGCAACTGAGCAAGGCACAGGTGCCAACTGGAGCTAGGAGAGAAAGACACATACAGGCTGATGTCCCACTGCAGTAGCTGGTACAGGGGGACAAGAGGAAGAGAGACGGCCCAAAATGCTTCAAACTGAGGAAAATTGCATGGTGGGGCCAACCTGAGGGCTGGGCAGCAGTTTAATGTGTGTGGAGACTGACAGCTCTGCATTTGGTCTCTTGTCATTAACAGCATTGGGTTTCAGTGCTGTGCGCATTAAAACGGCACATTTAATCAAAAGCTTTCTTGATGGTTATTAAGCTTGAAGCTTTAGCAAAAGGGGCACATCTAGAAGTGCAGCCATAAAACGGGGTGACCATCTGCCCTCTGTTTTGGAGGGTGTGTGGCTGAACGTGTGCTTGCATGGTTGTGTGCGAATGTCTAAATCCCTCCCTCCACTCCTCCCCATGTGCTCGCTGAATAGGCCATGAAAAGAAGCCAAGTCCAGAGCCATAAACCCAACGAGCATACTCATTCACACCCACAAATGCACAGGCATATACATAGACACCTACTGAGCCAACAATACCCACAGCTGTGCACTGTTTAAACCTATTGATGAGACAGGCCTTTAACATTGCTCCCTTCAGCGTTTTAACGCTCTTCAGAAAAGCTGCGCTTGTACTTTGACTGCAAACTCTAAATTTAAACGAAAAAAGCTGCAAGATCAGCGAACAAACTCTTCACCTCATCCTCCACTGTTTCATGTTGTTTTACCATTAGATTCCATCTTACACTTCCATCATGTGCTTCTCTTACTTCTGGAACTAAGTTAATTACTTCTCGTTGGCTGAACTCCCAATATGTAGAGTGTACAGTAAACTCATTTTGAAGCCAGCAGATATCACAGGTGACCTCTTTTTCCTCTATAAGATAAATCCTACATTTCCCTTATCTGTGCAGGCTGCAGGATCTTCCTGGAGTTCGAGGCACAGCCATTTGTATTAAGCTGTGTGCTAAGGAAATTGGTAGGATTCCTCTATGGTGTAGGTTTCTCGCTACAGGAAGCACTGGGTGACATACTCAACCGCGACCGACGAGAAATCAAGAACAGTTGAAAAGGAATACGACATGATGGTTGTACACAGCTGACAGATGCTTAATGTTATTCTTACCTGTGTAGATAAATCTGCCTGGTGTGCCTTTGCAGAACTGCTTTGACTTGTAGGACAGAGTGACCTCCACAACCCCGGGAATGTGTCTGGGAGGAGTCTGAACTCGGATGGCATGAGGGGTAATGAGCTGAAAAATACAATTAAAAATAAAACAGATTATATAGGTTGAAATAAGGCAACAAAATATTAAAATAAACAAAATACAATGTGTATGACCTTTCATTCCAAAGGAACCTGAACTGATCACAACATCAATGTTCATTATTTGGTCAATTACTTCCAAAAGATAAGACATTTTACTCTATTATTATTATTTTTAAATATACTGTATTTTTGACCATTGTACTGTAGAACTAGTTCACAAAAATGTAAAACGTGCATACCCACGTCTAACTGCAACCATACTAGCTGAGATATTAAGCTGTATTGTATTGTTCTCTGATTAGACTATGATTTGACTGCTTACAGTGTGAAACTGTGCTCAATTGCTTTTGAAGAGGATCTGTGCAACTACAAAGCAGCTGCGAGTGCTCAGTTTCTCTGCAAACGCTCTGTCATATTCAAAGCCAGCAGCACTGGTGCTGCTTTACATGGCTTTAAACTGTCCCTTTCATTGCTCACTTAGCTGGGCTTTCATATGCCAGGCACTGCACTTCTCACCTCTCAGATAAATATGGCATTGTCAATGAGAAGCTTTTTATAGAATTATCTCTTTCATCTAGCTCTTCCCAACATGAGCAGTGCAGAAACTGAGTGAGTAAAAGACCAAAACAGATGGACAGACAGGAAAACAGACAGACTGGCTGACCAAAATGGAGAACAGAAGCATTATGCCCATTCAAACTGGCACGTGTCTTTTCATATTTGTAAGCCAAGTGGATTTGGGTTAGGTTTCTCAACTATTTTAGTTAAAAAGGAGCATTCATTAATTTTTATTTGTATACAAATGTATTTTGATCCTAGTTGTGATTCCCAAATCTCTGTTGTAGTTGTTGTTGTTTTTTTTTTTGGCGAGAGCATGGCATGGATTTATTCTTGGCAGAAGTTTGCATAGAAAGGTAACTGACCTCACTCCAGACCAGCATGGTGCCAAAGATGACCTGTAGACCGTCGAAGAAGTTATCACCAATGATGATGACTGTGGCACCCCCTGTCGTCCAGCCTTCACTGGGACTGATGGCCTTAATGCAAGGGGTAGCTGTTTTAGAGAAAGACGAAGTGGAAAGAAATGAGTAAGCCAGTGGCTGTTGTATAAAATAAACAGCTAGTTAATCTCGAAAAGGCATATGCAATATACATTAATTATGACTATATGTATTTGCCTGAATACATCAAGATACCTGTAAAGAGACAAAATATAAATGATGTCAAAAAGCATCAGAATAAACATCTGGAAGCAGCCAGCAAATCATCACTAGTGTGCATTACCTGTGACATAATTTCATGCACAGACTAAATACTTAGGAAATAAATCTAAACCTGTGCAACTGATTTCATCCTGATTACAGCAAATAGATTTATGAGCCACACTCCATTAGGAAGCTTTAGGCACAGCATAATGACAAGTGACTGACTCATTAGAGTCGTCACATATGATTAGACTGTGGCCATTCCTCTGCACCCTCCCCATATGCTTCCTGACAGCGGCGCGAGCATGAGAGATGACGCCCGCTCACTGATCATTTATCTCAATCCACCCTGTATAGTAGCATGATTCACTGCTGTGGTTGCCAGGAAATCACCTGCACCCTCACCCTGATCATCTCTATCTGTGTTTTAGGAGCATTTTATTGTCGCTATTGCCACGTGAAGGAACACGACTCGGAGAGTGGAGTGACAGCATTGTCTCCTCCCTGCTCAGTGTTCTGCTCCAGCTTCACTCTTATTCTCTTCTCACTGGTGACAGAAACCCCACTACATAGTCATCATTGTTACAGCTCAACTGTCAAGTTTCTCTTTATCCTCTTCTCTCTTTGACATATGTATTTATTTAAGAGATAATATAAAAAAAAAAAAAAAAAAAAAAAAAACGTAAATTAACAATTTGACATAAGTATATATATATATATATATATATATATATATATATATATATATGTGTGTGTGTGTGTGTGTGTGTGTGCGTGTGCGTGTGCGTGTGTATGTATATATGTATAGAGTGCAATCTGAAATTTCATCTAAAATTAGGTCCTTTTCATTGCCATTAAGGTGAAATAACTGAACATAAACATAGGAGCCTGAGAAAAAGGCTAATTTATATATATATATATATATATTATTTATTTATATATATATATATATATATATATATATATATATATATATATATATATATATATATATATATATATATATATATATATATATATTATATATTTTTCTCAGGCTCCTATGTTTAATATATTGTTTATTCTATGTCTATGTATACACACACACACACACACCCATACAACATGCACGTTTATATTATTAAATTTAATACAATT
Source organism: Carassius auratus (assembly GCF_003368295.1). Taxonomy (NCBI): domain Eukaryota; kingdom Metazoa; phylum Chordata; class Actinopteri; order Cypriniformes; family Cyprinidae; genus Carassius; species Carassius auratus. The sequence goes on from NC_039256.1 coordinate 18,848,406, forward strand.
TATATACAAATTTAATAAATCAATATTGGAAATTTAATTCTGCATGCTAATTTTCCCCAGTTTTCACATTTTGATTGCTTTGCTGTTATCTAATGCTCAGTTATTTTTTTTAAGAAGACAAACAATTTATACATTTTATTTATTATTAAAATTACTTTTTGTAAAAATTAAATATTTTAAAATATTACATTATGTAATTACATTGTTATATGTAAAAATTATAAAAATAAGTATGTACAAAATAAAGTTGTAACACTTAAACTCAGTTTTAGCATTTAAAACTATGACTAAAGCTATTTTAGTCTTTAATGTTTTAGTTTTGAAATTATTCAAATGAGTATATCCCATATCATGAAAATTATCATCAGCAGCCAGAATATTAATATTAAAATCATATAATAAGAAGTAAAATCATGTTTGCCTGATTTCCATACAGTTGTGTGATGCATTAGTATGATGAATTTTGATTAGACTACAATATTTTGCATTGTCTATATTCTGTATATTTTCGCTTGATGATTTCTCATGTCTCTTCCAGCTTGTTTCTGGTCGTCCTCATACACACTCATGTTCATCTGTCATTTATTTAAATGTTTTGTTCTTTTGATATTGCATATGATATATACAACTTATTCATACTGGTCCACAGACGCTCAGACTCGGTTGACCAAACGGAGAGAAGGCAAAACAGGGAAACAAGACACAGAGTGAAAGCCCCCCTGGTGCTCTGCTTATAAAAGGCATAATTCCCCTCCGCCTTTGTTTAAGTCATGGACATAATTAATGAAATCTAAGGGTCGGGCTGGAAAAGATCAGTCAGTGATGAGTGTACAATAGCAGCACTCCTCCCTCCAACCCCTCCTTCTTTCCCCTCTGGGGGTGGAAGAAGAACACGAATGCTAATTCCGCTTGATTATACACACACCTTTATTAAATATTACACTGACCCCATGTGTGCGCGAGGAGGGAGGGGGCCAGGTGCAAGCGCTTGTTTTATGACACTCGTGCAAATGTCATGAGCGCTGGAGTTTGCCAGGCACAGAGAAAATCCGGAGTCCTTACAGCAGTCGATCAAAAGGCCAGGCGCCCTGGGACACTCTGAGAAAACAGCAGCCAGCCATAAAAATTCAACACCTTAACGAGTTTAAATTTCATTTCAACGTGTTGAACTTTGGCACAGGATTCTAAAGATCGGTGTCTCACTGAAGGCGCTTAAACAGACTAATTACTGCTGTTCTAATTTGCTGCTGAATTTAAATAGAAGGAAAAGACATGAGGGAGAGAAAAATGAAAAGTAAGAGTCCTCGGAGACAGAGAACAGGAGAGTCAGCTCTGTTGTCTTCTCTGACTCTGGTTGGGGGACTGAACACACATCCTTTAACAAGCATTACACACCACTCTGACTGTAGGCAGGACCCCTGGGCAAGGGTGGGGGTCTACACTCAATACACGTATGATAGTGCACCTAACTGAGGCAGACGTGTGGTGGAGGCAGATGGCCTGTGTGCAGGAGGTGCTCGGTGCTGCTGACAGAACCTGAATTGAGATGAAACGAGGCTGTAGGCCTCACTCGCACAGCTCAAACTGGTGTGTGTCAGCTACCGGCGATGCCCTGGGAAGAGCTAGCATAGATAACAGCAGGGGAGATGGAGAGTTTCAGCAGCAGGGGATAAATAGTCTGGGGAATGAAGTTAGGGAAGCTGAACTGTAGTTTGTGAAGCTATAGTGCAATCATGCTACCCACTTGAAAAAGCAGTTAGCACCACTACAAGCTACAAATGAATGGAAGCTAGCTACATTATGATTAAATATGAAGTCGGTTCATTGAAATTCTTTAATACTAACTAAGACTGCATTTATAGTTAAAAAGTATAACATTTATTTTATTCCAGTGATGGGAAAACTAAGTTTTCAGCAACCACTTCAGTCTTCATTGTCACATGGTCCTTAAGAAATTATTAAAACGTGCAGATTTTAAGCATAGACATACATTTCTCATTATCATCAATTTTGTAAATATTGCTGATTAATATTTTTGTAGAAAAATTTTGTGAAAAAATGATAATGAAAAAAGTGTTTTAATTAAAAATTATTTTATTATTCAGCAACAGCAGAAAGTCTGTTTTATACTGCAAGTGTGTAATCATTTTTGGGTGAGTTTAGGACTTTGTATATCCATGTTAAATATAGAAATGCTAAGTAATAATATTCCAAACTGCTGCATCTGTGGAAGACCGTTATAGTCTTCCAGGATTCATATCATATTTGCAGTGTCCTGTTGAATGTTTTCCTGAAGGTATATTGCATATTAAGTATGGAATTACATCTTTTAGATTAAGGAGCTTGATTTTAAAGCATTTCAATGACCCCAAATGTACAAATCAAATCTCCTTAGACCAATCAAAATTTCACATATATTCTGTGTACCAGCCATGTAGTAATTTTCAGAAGTGAAGTAATCCACTTTGCAGCCCTGAGGACTTCCCCAGCTTGTCTGTGCTCTTTTTATTTTTCTTCTCCGAAGCTGTGTGGTGGGTGACTGCTGGGCATAATGCAATTTGGCGGCGTGATAAACCAGGAGAGATGAAGAGGAACGCTGGAGCAATCTGTGATGGTAATCTTGGCCTAAGACGACTCTTTTCCAGGGTGCTGAAATTGTGCATGGATTAAGCAGATGGTGGAATGTGAATCCATCTGATAGGATTAAACTTTGGTGCCTCCTCTGCCGCCATCTGTTCCCTCACGCTCGCTCTTACACACATCTCAGATACAAGCACAATAGCTTTCTCTTCTACAAACTTACATTCTCAAGCCCTGCAGACACCTATTTCCACCACAGTGCGTTTGTGACATGACCTCACGTATTGGTGCCCTCACTTTACCCTCGTCTCCGCAGCCCAGAGCAATCAACACACATGCACGCCATATCTGACAGAGCAGGCTCATTAGCTGGAAGGAACTGGAAATTGTTTAAAACTGACACAATAATGGACAAGAGAGGCTGAGCAGGGGTGAAAGAAGGGAAGTGTGCTATTAGAAGGCCATCTTTTGTGTTAATTTTTGTAGAAAAACTTACAGAATAATGTGAAATCGATTTAAATATGGTAAAATGTGTTAAAAAAAAATTGGGAGCGGAAAGCATTATCATATTAGCTAAAATAGTTCACAAAAATAAAGAAAATATATTTATCCTCAGTCCATCCAAGAAATAGATGAGCTTATTTATTTACAGAAATTTTGCATTACAGTGCATCACTTGCTCACCAGTGGATCTTCTGCACTAAATGGGTGCCGTCAAAATGAGATTTCAAACAGCTGATAACTCATTAGCATCTTGTGAAGTGAAAAGCTGCATGCTTGTAAGAAACAAATGCATGTCCATAATCCATAATAAGGCCTTCCCATCCACAAATGTTTTGACCAACATATTTGTTTAGGCCTGTTTTGGACTATTTTCTCTCGTAAACAGTGTTTGATCTGAATATACAATACAACATTTTCATGGCAGAAAGCAATATTATAGATAGAGGACTTAGATAAACTCATGTACATCTTGGATGGCCTGAGGGTGAGCAAATTTTCATTTTTGGGTGAACTATTCCTTTAATAAGATCATACACAAGGGGCAGGAATGTGTAGCACACGGTGAATGACAGGTGTTTCAATTTCAAGTGGAATTTAGTTATTACAAAAACTCTGTATTGAATTTTGGAGCTCTGACATTGTTTCTGCATTTCCCTCCAAGAAAAATATATGTGCATGTCAGGGTTTTATATGAGACATAATGAGGAATTACAATATAAGCCTGTCTGTCTCAGGAATTATCCAATACTTTCTTTTGGAAAAAAGAGAAGGAAAGAAAAATAAAAAATCTCAACAATTTTTTTTTTTTTTTAAATATGTCCAAGGCTTTAGAGAACTGACTTTTTTAATCTTCTCAGTGCAGTGGAAACTCTGCTGAAGACATCCCCAGGAGAATAGAGAGAACTTAATCATCATCATCATCATCATCAAATCAGCATCATTTAAATCCTCAATTTCTCATCATAAATAGAGGTTAACAGTCCAACTGAAAAATATGTTCTTATCTAGAATCATCCCAAACATAAATGAGAAAATGATTGGATTTGATTGCGGCTGAGGATCAAATCAGTGCTCAAATCATGTCCACATGTTATTAGACAGATTTAGGAGGGCCGCACCATAACCTGCAACACTACAAGAGGAAAGCAGATAAAGCCACATGCCATTCAGAAAAGAAATGCTCGGGGCTTAAGCCTTAGAGCTGTCATAAGACACATGTTCAAACCCATAGAGAACTGGCCACTTGCGGAATGCTGCATTCTCTGCTCTTTTCTTAGCCCTGGTGCATTGTTGGTGCTTTACTGCACAGCTATTGTTGGTATGCTGTTTATAAGTCAAATGAAAGCCCGGTTAGCTCAAACCACCTGTAATATTTGGCGGTGACGAGACTTGTTAGTGGCATTAAAACATGACAGCAGCACATAGACATGCTGACTCTGATTAAATGGTCACAGTCGTCTTTCAGCCAGTGGAGAGTCAAGAGTTTCGTCTGTGCTCAACTGCTCCCCGGATCATTAAATAATAAAGTTGAAAATAGTCTGGATGGATAGTGTACTGATTAAAGCTCTGAGCTGGATGAAAGGTTTCAGGTTCAAATTCAGTTGTACCGCTGTTCAACATTCCCTGACTTGTTATACCCACTAGGCCATATCCGCAATTTTAAAGCTTTTTCATATCCCCTTTATATGCTGAGAAAACTATAAGTAAGTTAATTTTCATGAACATTTTGGGTTTGTAACATTCAGATCCTTGTTTTGTCCCGATTATTTGTCCCGGTGTTCCTGTGGCCAGTGGTAGAGCATTGCGTTAGCAGCACAAAAGGTTGTGGGTTCAATTCCCAGTGAACATACATACACACAAATGTATAGCCTGAATGCACTGTAAGTCGCTTTGGATAAATGTAAACTGAAGATGAGGGAGGGTTCAGGAAACCTGAAATCACAATTTTTGCAATTCCATTTGGTGGTTAGAAATGGCACACTTCAGCTTTAAGCTGTGTCAGTAAGTTTATAAGTTGACGTAAGAGAAGAGTACAGTTCTAGCCATGATGGGGAACCATCTGTGCTCATGAAGCCAAACCATGAAACTAAATTGAGTGTGACAAAAGTGGCTTAGTTTCGCTGAATGGTGCTAGGGACGTTGCTGTTACTAGTTAGCTTCGTGAAAAAAAAAAAAAAAAGAGCTGGTTTTGAGGGAAGTATAATGAAGGAAATTTTACATTGGGTTGCACTACATTACACTAAGTCTTTTATTCCTGCAGTCTGTCTCTTCCATATGTCTCATTTTTCAGTCACTATACAAAAAAAAAAATGTGTATATCAATATGAAACAACGTGTGATCTTTTTTCTCAACAAACTGCATGTAAACAGATACAGTACATACACTCACCGTGTTCTAGGTATGATGGAGTTCCTTCAGACGGGTCCAGCCTGCGAGCTCTGCGTCCATGTTTAGAGTTATTGTGAACAAACATGTTATCAGACACAGCCAGGACGTGTCCATCCACGCTCACCGTTGTAGACACCACCACCTGCAAGAGACAAATGCTGACTGTACTTCACTTGACCCGCAAAGACATACTCTGCTCTTGTATACAAATTAATACGTAGCTCAAACAAACAGCTGAAGTGTTGGAGCAGCACATACACATGGTACGCCTGTGTGACTGCTGACTGATAAATCGACGAACAGACACATTTCACCAGAGAGCCTTGAACAATGACAGCAGCTAACAGCTCTCACAGAGCTGAAGATGAAGACTAGAAGTGTCCCACAGCAACTGAGGAGCCTCTTGATTTAAATGACTCTCAGGCTTTGAGAGGTCTCTCAATCTCAAGAGAGGAAGAGGCTTGATGAGACTTGGCGAACACTGCTTACATTATCCCTGTTCTGGGCAGCCACTTCATTCGCTCAAAGCTTTCTTTTTCTCCCTCTTCTCTACATCCGTATCTCTTCATTTATTCTCTAGTACTCACACTTTATCTGGTAAGAAAACCTTTCATTGGTCAACCATTCATACATTTTTAGTGAAATACAGTGGATTGTCAATTGAAAAACAGAATTTATAAGGGTCATGTTTCGTAATATATTCTCTGATTATCTTAATTTAAGGTGTTTTAAGTATTATTTAAATATTGAAAGTGTTTTATTGTGTTTAAAGCTGATTAATCACCATGTATTATGTATTTAATTCATTTAGAAAAGTTAATCAATTGACATCTCTGAAATATTTTTACATTTCAAACTATTTAATTGTTCATTAACTACTTATTTGTTTGTATTATTGAATATAATAATGATTTTAATGTTATTAATGGACATTTTTATAGTGTTGCCATTTCACGCAGCAAGCAATGCAAGTGTAGCTTATCCACTATGTATGTCATGGTTAAAATTGTAATTTAGCATTTTAATTTGGAAGTGTGAGCTGAGCGAATGTGTTTCCTACCTGAAATCGCCGCATGTCGCGTGGGTTCCCTGCATTCTTTAGGCAGTTCTGGTTGCATTTGAGGAAGAATTTCAGGAAAAACCTGGAAAAACACAGAAGAACAGATTTTATTAGGTAAATCTGTTTTGTTCTGATCTAGACTGTGGTGTTACAAAGAGGTAAAGATTTCAGTGATGTGTGACAGCACAACACTATTTGTTGTTAACATACTTTTCTGTATAGACTTTTACTATTATGTGCATTCATACTATAAGGTCACAGCTTTTCATACTATAAGGTCACACACGTTTATTCACACACACAGACACTGTTCTTAGAAATGAAGCACAGATCATCTCTCGAGAACCCAGAAACAGGTTGTCAGCTGACATAAGGAGAAGAAAGCAGGAGAAAGATCAAGAGAGATTGAAGTGTGATGTTGAGGTCACTCTGAAGCACAATTCAACCCAGCGAGAACATCATATATTGTGAGTATTACTGTTCCATTCATCAATCAAATTAATAATGTGTGTCAAATGATTTGTACATGTTTCTTATTTATGGGTTTTAAGAACAGTGTTTTTATGCTGAATCCAGTGGGCTGTCAAATCTTGGGTTTCTCTCTTTTTTCTTCATTCATGGTTTTCCTGTTCACTGCACTGGTATAGTTGAGAACCAATGTCTGTCTGCAGCATCTATCCACTATTATATCTGCTGTCTCTCACTATTCACACAAATGCATCAACACTCAGTAGCCTGGTGATCACACAGTTTAGGATTCCATTGCTGGAGTCTTTTAATAATTCACTGATAAACAAGTACTTTCTTAGTTTCATTTTAAGAGAACTCTGCGATACTAACACGTCATCTCCACAGTAGTAATGCGCCTGTATGCATGTTTCATACACGGATTACATAATCTGAGAATATTTGTTTTCCATTTATACTGGTTCATTTGAAAGTAGGCATTTCACTCTCTCTATATATATTTTGAATGTCTGTAAGGCAAAGATATATATGAAGTTTCACCCTCAAGTTCACACAGCCCGAGATGGCAGAAAGTGCTTCCTGTTTGCTTTCATTATTTTACAAAAGCACATTTTGTTGTTATTTTGAGTGCACCCAAATAAACGTAGAGTCTTTACAGATTTGAAAGATGTATTACTCTCATCTGTATGACCAAAAATGATGGAGTATTTTAGGAGTAGGTGCGCACACTGACGTCTGTCCTGCTGTGAGCACTACTGTTCAGCTTCCACACTCCACCCAGACACTTCAATAGGGTACATTTATTTATGTAAAATTGCTAATACTTATATATTTCAGATGATAAGCCATATTTGTGGCGGATTAATGTTTAGATGTCCTGCCTGATGTACTGTATTAGACAGCATAGACCAGCAGTTAACAATCTGTCAGTCACAGAGTGTGTGTGTGTGTGTATGTGGAGCTGGCTTGTTAGTGCTGAAGGAATGTAAGATGCATAGTCTGTGTGCGCTCGCTGTGATTCGTCTAGGATAAGCAGCCCAGGTCTCATCCTATGCTCTTTAATCTACTGTTTGTGTCGCCCCTCTAACATCTACACCATCTTACATCCATGTGCATCAATCCATTCATCCCTTTCTCATGCCTTTGTGCCTTGTAGCATGTAAGATTGAAAATTTACACTGTATTTATATGTTTGTGTGTGTGGGTGTATATACATATGTATAGATATCATGCATAGCAAGGCGCATATACTGTAGATCACATCTTGCATTTTGCAGCTCAGTGTGTGTGTGCATTGATGAGAACATGTTTGTCAGTGTTATCCGCTGTGTTGTTTGGGTAAACAGATTAGCGCTACAGGCCTCGTCTATAATATCATTTAAGAGCTCTAAGCCGCAGCTTTCTTTCCCACTGATTCCCTCCTGCCACTGACCCTGTCTGAGCGCTCCTGACCTGTCCCTTATTCTTCCACGCTCTCGCTTTCCTTCTCTTACTCTCTTTCCTGCTTTGTGTGGAGCTAAGTCTGGGCTTAACCCCATCTCTGACATCACGCTCTCATAGTCCTCCTAAATCCCCTGCAAAACCCTGGGTGCCCTTAGTTTAGGAAGACATCCTTTGTCTTTCTTTCCCTCCGTGCTATGGATTTGTCCTTCTGGTCTCCCAACCGCACGCCACTTTCTCATAAACACTCACTCATAGTTTTTAGAACCCTCATCCACATGTGTAATGTGGATATAGTTTGACTTTGTTGACCCTGTAGCTCCATTAGCAATAGCGAGAGTACTCCGATGCCTGCCGAACAGGGAGGGGACATGTAATCACACGTGTAATGTTTAATAAAGTGCGCACTGTCCCCTCCATAGGGCACTTCGGACAGGGACCTTATGCTTTTAGAAGAGATTGGACGGTATGTTGCAAATGGCATGGCTAAGAGCACTTCAATTAGAGAGGGCTATTATCACAGTCAGCGTGAGGAAGAGGGCAACACTCCAAGTGTCTGATGGGTAGGATGAGTTTAAGTCACAGCACAGAGCATGACCTGTCATACATACTGCTCTGCTTAATAACTCTTGCATTGTACTTTTAGACACATCAAACCGGCTGCTAATGAAACTGTAACTGAGATGGAAGGAGTACAGATGACAGCGTGGAAGAATGAGAGAGTAGCTGCGCTCTTATTCACAGGGGTTCTGTGCAGTGTTCATTGCTTGCTATACACACTGAGTGAGATATATCGGTTAAAGTTCACTTCACTTGAGAAAATGCCCCATTCGGGAATGCTGCAGTGTCATCAAACACATGAGACACATCGCACAGGTGTACATTTACATTACCGTTCTAATGATTGCCTGTGATTTTTATTATTTCATTTTATCTTTATTTTAAATCTTAAAATATATTTTGTTTCCTTGATTTCAAAGCTGAATTTTCACCTCCTCTCTTTGTTTATTTAAAAAACAATTATGTGATGTCAGATGGCTTGCAGTGACTTGTTGCTATTATTTCTATACACTTACTGTGATGTGATGTACTGATTGATACGATTGCTTCCTGTGTATTTTGCAGTGCCATTCGGACTGAACACAGTGGGTCAAATAGCCTGTAACGTTCACTTTGCAGTGCCCTAATGGGTGATTGTAGCTTACCCAGGCCATGAAGAGGGGTAAGAGTAAATGTCAGGCCGAAAAAGGAGCGCAATGAATTAAAGCAGCAGTGGAAGGGTGATGGTGTTGGAGTAGGCAGGGTTAATGTAATCCAAAAACAAATCGACCTTTGACCTCGGCCTGTCTAAGGGTCACATCTGTCCGCTCAGCTCTGGCCTCTTAATTAACTCTCCTGCAGGGTCGCCCAACTTGGACACTCAGCCGTTAATCCATTTGCATTATTCACCTCAAATCTCAGCCGAGGTATGATTCACAAAAAAAATGAAGCCTGTTTCGCTCTACGTCAAATTAAATACCAAACAGCCACACAGGACAGTGTTCTTTACAATCAAGACACCCACTCAAAATGCAACGATCACAGAAACATGCGCTTTAATAAACGAAAGAGCATTTGGGAAAGTCTCTGCAGCCTCTCATTGAGTTCGAGTCACTCCTAAAAGCACATCAAACAAAATCAAATTGCCCCCCACCCTGTGTTTGCAGTAATACTTGTAGCCTAAGTCACTAGCGCTATTGATTTAAATGCATTTGACTGTAGCTGTGAGGGTGGTTTCAGATGAATGATAGCGGCGTGCGGAGAGAGCGGCTGATCTGGAGTCAGCACTAACTGCAGCAGCATGGCATTATAGCATGTGGCATGTGCGAGTATGGTATTACCCACACTCTCAGTAAATGAGACCAAGTCAACGGCACCAGCCATCAATTATTCAGAGGCTGAGATGGCAATTATGGCACTGAGCACAACCAACATGAATATTTTATGAAGGCTAACGCAGACCATAAGAGTGTGAGAGGGGGTGACTGAGAGAAAGAGAATATAAATGTGTCCATTTCTGGGAGACACAGCCGATGCCAGTTCTTGCCATGGAGCGACACTCAAAGTGCCATTCGGTATGGCATGATATCTTTCTTCATCCGCTCTCTCCTCACCTTACACCATCTTATCTTCATTCCCATCTCCCAGAATGTCTCTGTGAGAGAGCAGCATGGGCTGTCTTAATAGGAGCAGGGGCAGATGTCCTCACAAGGCAGCTCTCCATTACCTCTACTCTGTGTGCATGATAGGAATGTTGCAGTTGTTTAAAACACAGAGTTTGAGTTGTGGCTAATTGAGTAAGGCGACACCATGTTGACGAGTGATAGGCTAATCTTCTGAGCGGCAGCGTTAAAGCCGAGCAGCCCTGTAACTTGCTGTACGTTTCAGCCTCTGTTTGTCATCCGCTCTCTCTCTCTCTCTCTCTCTCTCTGCCCCTTGTAGATAAACATATCGCTCATGCTTTGAAAATACACAAGTGCGTCAGTTAGCCTCTCTCCTGAACGGTCTCTAATATGCACATAATTCCTTCAAGACCAGATACTGCAAATAAAATAATAATAACGCAAGTAGAACAATCCGACAGCTACAACACGTCTAACCTTCCCCTCTTTCCGCCTTCAGGCAAGCAGAGACCAGTAGGCATGTTGTGCTGACAGCTCTAAAATTGCTTACAATACACATCTCCAAAAGATCTGTCCCAGGCAAAAAAAAAAAAAAGGAAGAAATATCACCGGCTTGCTTAGCTGGTCTTTCAGATGTCTTATTTTTCCCTCCTCCCTCCATTTATTATGGCTGGATTTCTGCACTGGCCTGCGAGTTTGGTGCCAAATGCAACCGAAGAACTATTTCAGAAAGAAAGAGTGAGAAAGAAGAAATGGAGAGCGAGCAAAGAGAATTCTCTTATCATAACATGAGAGTAGAAGAATTCGCACTCTGTGTCCTCCATTGTCTACAAATGTTTCCTCAAGAGAGGAAGCATTATTTATTTTTAGTCCTGTTTAGCTGAGGTTGTGTGGACCATTTTGGTGCACAGAATTTATATACTTATAAAAATGTATTTATGTATTGTATATTAAAGGTACACTAGTAATTTTTCTCATCTGAGGTTTTAAGATATATGTATACGTACATTATTACAGTGCTAAATAGAAATGCTGTTTGATATATTTTTAGATGAATAAAACGTAAAAATAAATAAATAAACTAATGAATGTATCACAGTTTCCACAAAAATATTAAGCAGCACAACTGTCTCCAGCATTGATAATAATAATAAATGTTTCTTGCGCAGCAAATCAGCATATTAGAATGATTTCTGAAGGATCATGTGACACTGATGACTGAAGTAATGATGTGGAAAATTCAGTTTTGTCATTATATAGTAAATTACATTTAGAAATAATTTCAAATACATTGATTTAGATTGTAATAATATTTAACAATATTGCTGTTTTTTTAATCAAATACATTATTTTACATTAAGTCGGCCACCTCATTGGGGATGCCATTTTTGATACCACATGACCAGTCGCTTTATATCATTAAAAATCCTCTTATTTAACACTTTCAGCACTGGACTAAATGAGTCAAAGCTTATTGAATTGCACATTTCTCCAATGGTATCACGTGGCAATGCATTCTGCTGCATCCAAGCCACTAGTTGTAAGTATAAGTCCAAGACAACCATTAGCCAGCTAAACATAAAAAAGATAAAAATATATATACACTTTAAAGTATCATAGTATATTGTGTGCTCACTCCAAAGAGGTTACAATTAATGAGGCCTGTTCCTCTTACTCTACGAAAGCTCCTGAGCATTAACCAGTTTGATTTGCAGCATTTCCTCTCTCAGACAATCCACTGGCATCTTATGTCATTACCTCCTGGGCCGTGTCGATTTAAGAGCAATGCATGCAAGACACAATCTCTGCAAAATAACAACAAAGAGTAGAGTGAGACAGAACGAGTGAGCGAGAGACAATGAACGTGAAAGAGGAGAGCGAGGAGAGAAATTTCACATCAGACAGCGGGACCAGACCCAGGAGACGAGTGCAGTGCAGACGGGAGAATTATTTTACATAATAAATGCTTCAAATTCAAGCCTGTAATTGATAGCTGAAGCCAGGGGACGATGTGCAGCCACCACACATGGGTTTTGGGGAGCTGTCAATCAAACGCTGCCACTGGAGAAGGGATAATGATTGTCATATGACAACTGCCTGATTTAATGTAATCATTGCAGCTAAAGCTATTGTTTACAAGTGCAAGTGAAGGTGTGTGAGCGAGCAAGACCAGCAGTAGTACAGCAGTCGATGGTGTAATAAGTCAAACTTGAGGGTGGGTTTAGAGAGTGGAAGTGCACTAGTTTGCAGCTGTTTCATCCATTTTTTGCGAAGATTTACACATCGAACTCTTTCGTCTCCGGCTTAATGCCTGTAATTGACTAATTCAGCATAAATGACCTCTGTTTCAGCTAATCATACAGAATGCTACGGACAAACAGATATATTTTCTGTAAACAGCCTCTGTACTGTGCATCGCCCATGTACACAAGCCACAAATTAATTGCATCGCTCAGAGGGAAATACAAGATCCCACACAATATATTCAAAGCAATGTGAACTGCGCAAATAGGTGGAAAGTAAAAAAATACAAATAAAAAAGTATATTAAATACATTCTGTTATGCATAATTTACATATCTTAAACTAAATATACAAGAAAAGAGAGAAAGGGAGAGAGGGAGAGAGATAGAGAGAGAGAGACCACCCTCCTGTATATTTCAGAAGCTGTAGGCAAACACCTCAATAATTCATGACGGAGAGATTGATTTTTTTCCTTTGGCGAGAGGCAGCAGATGTGGCAGGGATGGATGGAGGGAGGGAGGAAGGGTGGGAATGGAGGGGTGGTGGAGGGACAGCACAGGCCTGAGGGTTAGCAGCCAGTGGGATCATTAGACCGCCTGCTTTTTGTGTGAAGACTGGAGCTTTACAGTACACTGTTACTCACTGCCACAGGGCTCAAACAAACCAGCCTGAGTAATACTCAGTTACACACACGTCCCTAAATTCCCTAAAAACCACAGAATAGAAGGATGCAGTCAGATCAAACTTGTTTTTTGACCTAATGCCATTCAATGTGATGTCTGCAAAAAAAAAAATTCAATTCAAAACTGGGCTCCATGGATAGTTACATCACATTCCTTTTTGCTATCTAGTGAAAGTAAAGCCTAACTTTTTAGCTGATTATGACATGAATTCAATTATTATTTATTTTTATTGACATGGTTTGCATTAGTTATTTTACTATGGTATCATGAACAAACAATGAACTATTCACTGAAATTTTTATATCATATATTAGTCTAGGTTAATTTAATGTACTGTATATGTGATATATATGATACAGAAATGATGAGGTTAGAGAAAAGAGCAGAGCAGAGAGAAATGTAAAGGAGGGAGTTGGTTCCCCCTTGCGTGTCTGATGGAATCAACCTCGGGTGTGACGGGACGGCAGGTGAGGCTTTGAGAGCAAGCGACATCCTTTTGTCATCGCCTGCTCTCACAAATAATTCATGGCATCAGAGGGAAGGCGAGCGAGGGAGGCGTATTGACAGCTACCACTTCTACTTGCCTTCACCTGTCTTATCCAGTCACCCGCAGATGGGACGCAAAGGACAGAGGGACCTTTTCACAGAGACCGAATGCGAATGCTTTTCTCTTCCACTGACCTAATTAGAGCTCACTCGCGCTCCCTGCCTTCATCTCCTGTTATCTGGCATGTCCCACTAAAACCTAATCACTCTTTTAACCCAGCGCAAAGGGGTCCATTTTACCAGTTGTATATTGGCAGCACTCACAGGATGCTTTGCAAAAGTGCATGTGGAAAATTCAAATCAAACTGCTTTGGAAATTAATTTATTTGTAAATTTAGTCCATTTATTCTGTGTATCTCTAAGGAATCCACTTATTCTTTTTGTACAATCTGAAAAATAAAGGTTCTTTATTGGCTTTGGTTCGATGAAGAGCCTTTAGAGATTCCAAAAGTGGGTTTTCACAGCATTTCAATAGAAGAACCATTTTGGGTTCAGCAAAGAACATTTCTGTGAACAGTTATTAAAAGAACCATTTTCCATCGTGTAAAGAACATCCAAATAATCTTATACCATTTTATTACTATTACATTGTTTATTACATTATGCTTTGGCACAAGGCCTTTAAAAATGACTGTCAACAGCGTTTAAAGTCTGCTGATGACACTGTTTATTAATATGTCTTTTGCTCCCTCCCTTTCTCTCTCTACATACTGTATGTTAATGCACAGTACATCTATTTATATGTCTGTTCCAGTGCTTTTCTCCATCATTTGATTCATTTCTTTAAATGCAATAATTCGTATACAGTTAATTCCAGTCCTCAAATCTGATGCTAATAAAGAACCTTTCTTTGTAATAGTGCGATTCCACAAATGGTTCCATATAGAGGAAAACATTTTCTTCACATTAAGAAAAAAAAAATGGTTCTTTTAGGAGCTGTTCACTGAGAGGTTCTTTTGGGAACCCAAATTGGTTATTTTTTTGGCTGTGAAAATCCACTTTCTGGAACCCTTATTTTTTTAATTGTAGGATATTCAAAAGACTGAGCAGGAGACAAAAAGGTGTGGCAAAGTGGGATATGCGACCCTATTAGTGCTATTGAGTGTTATTTTAGAGGGTGACTGTGAGGTGGAGTGTCTCCGCCGCTTGGTAATCTGCTTCTGATAATTTATTATTTACATTATATTAGACAACGCCGCGCAGTCAGATGGGAGCGCTACAAAACTACAGCATATTGATTTTAACAGCGAGCTGTCTGCAGCGATTTGTGGCGGCACATGGGCTTGACTGCGAGTGCCAGCCTCGCAGGATCACAGGGACAGGATGCCACTGTGCTACATGCTAATGCGCACTTTAAACATTTAACACTAGGAGGTGCTGTAATTGCTCTGACAGCTGACAGGTGACCAGCAGAGTGTAACACACACTGCTGTCCCTACCCCTCCCCTCCTCCTCCTCCCTTATACCAACAGTATTTGTCTCTTCCTCAAAAGTCTCTTTGGGTTAAACCCTGCTCTCTCAAGCTCTCCGAAAAAGCAGGCATGAACGTTGCGATTCTGCATTCTACCTGAATGCAGTTGCTAATTAGAAGAGGAGGAATTATGGGCTGTGAGATAAGTGGAGGAATTTTTTCACTGGTCTGAGATAGATAGTGTCCGCCGTAGCGTGCTGGAGGTGCCGTCACCTTTTCATTAGCATCTCCGTTAATTACTGGTTCCAGGCTGTTTGGAGTTAGCATCATTAGCCCGATAGTGCTGGAAATATTAGTACAGCAAATTGGTGTGGTTTTCAATTGGGTTAAACAGGAAAACATTCAACCTTCATATAAAGAGGGTTGAGGTTTATTAAATTAGCCTCCTGCAAATGAGTACATTTTGCCCTATCGTGCCTCCCAGCACAAATTTACCAAAATAATTACACAGCCGGGCTGCCGATGCAGTCATATTTTAATAATCTCACTTTCTCGCTTTCATTAAGTTAAGATGGGGTTTATGTGTCACTTCGGTACAATTAAACACACAATCACAACCTGAGAAAAGCGCGAACATCAAAGCAGTAATAACTTTTAAATAATCCCTGTAGCGACCAAAATTATTACACCAGATATAATAAACATCTTGGTAATTGCCAGCAGTACGGCATCCTCAGTGGGACATTTTTTTTTGATCTGCGGTACGAGCCGCGTCAAGATAAAACTACAGAGTGGAGAGAGGAGGGGCCCGAAGGAGCCGAGAGACAAGAGCTCTAATTATAAGAACATGAAACACTTCCTAAATAGCTACTAAATGAGGAAACCAAATGAGTCTGGTGATATTACAGTTTAAAATACACTTTAGACAAGTTGGCCTGGTTAAAAGAAACTTTTAAAGACACAAATGCAACCATAATCAGCAGAAGATAAAAAAGAAAGAAATGTTGGTTTGGAAATAATGGATTCACTGGGTTGATTTCATGTCACAAAACATTTAAGACATTGTTTGAGATAAGCAGATAAGTAAGGAAGTATATTTTTGCATACATATATAAGGTAAATATAATAAACATAAATATATAAGGTAATTGAGAGATTAAGTTTTAAAATTAGAAATTAAGGCACAATTGTGAGATACTGTATGAAGTTTATATGAAGGTATACAGTCGCAATTACTAGTTGCAAGAGTGAGAAATAAAGTTAGAGTTATGAGATATAAAGTCAATTTGTGGGATATAAAATCACAATGTGATATCTGAAGTCACTTTGTGAGATCTGTAGCTGTAATAACCTTTCTAATTAGTTTTAAAGGTGGAAACAGACTTTTATACTGTAGGTAACTGCAGAGATACACACATAACTATTCCAAATGTCAGTAAGAATTTGTTTTTTGAAATACTTTTTTTTTTTTTTTTTTACTCCGCAAGAATGCATTTGATTAAAAGTCATTTATAACGTTGGAAAAGATTTATACTGCAAATAAATGATGTTCTTTTAACTTTCTTTTTATCAAATAATCCTGAAAAAAAAGAAAACATGACAGTTATTAAGCAGTTCAGCAAGAAAAGTTTCTTGAGTACCAAATTAGCATATTAGAAGAATATTGAAGGATCATGTGACACTGATTCAGCTTTGCCGTCACAAGAATAAATTACATTTAAAAATATATTTCAAATTGTAATAATATTTTCTAATTATTTTGACAATGCATCATAGAGACGACTTTCAAAAACATTACAAATCTTAATTTTCAATGGTGTAACTGTTCTGATAATCATATGAGCAGGACAGTTCTCCTGAAATGAGAGATGGGTGTTTTGGGTGCCCCTCTTGCCCTTTAGAACTTGTCTCGTAACTGTGACCCTTGTAAAAAGGTTCTTTATAACTGTTTTAAATACTAACCATATCTGTAACATAATATGACAAACTCAACTATAATCATCAAGCAAGTCCACAACATCAGTAGGATTAATAGAGCATGTCATGTGTCACTGGAGGTGCAGTGCACTAAAAACCTTATCTGATCCATATTAATGGCCCTTGAAGAATGGAGTTAACCTGTGGGATCCATCCTTCTCACCTCTCAATTAAAAGCTTCCCTCCCTCCCAACCACACATACAGTACACAATGCTCAAGTAGTGCTCCATCTCTATTACCCAGAAGACATTAGCCAGTCTGTTTCTTTATCCAATCAGATGGAGGTTCCATTCTCTTCTCTTCCCTGCCCAGTTCCTTTTTTGTTCCCCTCTGACAGTCTGTATAAATAGCTCGGGATGAAGTCATTCCTCAAGCACTGCTGGCAGGCCCTTTCATTATTTACACTATTTACTTGAGGGGGGAAGTCACGGCTTGCCGTCTGATTTATCTGTCTGAGAAATGAGCTCCGCTATGCAGATCATCTCCGGAACAAAAGCGACGCGCCGGCGTGTTGCGCTGCCACACTAATTTGGTTCATGAAGTGTGTAACACAGTCCTCTTTGGCAGGGGGGCTTCATTTGTCTCTGACTTTATTAAACTAATATATAACAATCTTCTCTGCGCTCAAAGCTCCGGCACACAGGCTGCGTACCCTGAGCCGAGCGCAACACTGCAGGCTGCTTCAGAGAAGAGCTGCTACTGGAAGAAGTCAGTAACTGCTAGTGAACTCTTGAATCAAAACAGCTGGAACATGTCAAAACAATGCTATCTAACTTGCAGAGGTTTGGTTTTATCAGGACTATTTAAATAAAAAAAAACTATATTTAATTATGATATAAACATTCATGCACTACAGTTCAAAGTTTTTGTAATATTTTTAAAGCCTTAGAAAGAAGTCTTGCAGGCTCACTGAGGCTGCTTTTATTTGATCAGTAAAATTATTTGACATTTTCAGCAGTTATCAGTGTCACATGACCCTTCAGAAATCATTCTAATAGGCTGATTTGGTTCTTATTATCAATACTAAAAAACAGCTGTACTGCATAATAGTTTCTGGCGAAACAGTGATACATTTTTATAGAATTGTTTGATGAATGGAAAGTTTGAAAGCTAAGGACAACAGGAATTTTGTACCAATGGGAATGTTTTTACTTTCATTTTTGATCGATTTAAGGCATCCTTGCTGATTTCAAATTATTAATTGCTTTCTTTCAAATAATGACAAATTAAGAAATGTGTATTTCTTACATTTTACTAATTTCTTAAATAAAATTTACAATGTTAAAATATTAATGCTATTTTTTTCTTCTTCTTTTTTTCCAAAGCAGCTTTTCGAAGAATAGAAAAATCCTCCAGTACCCAGACAAAAACTCCTTAAGATCTTCAAGCAGATGAACAACAAAACCAAGACTCAGCTGGAGGCTGGCACGTTTAAACAAATGTAGGGGTGCATATATACATAAATGCTTATTTAAACTGATGTAATCCATTTTAGTAGAATTGAATTCCCAACTAAATCAGATAACAGATTATTATTCTATTTTTATTTAATTTGTTGGCATTTTTGTCTCTTATGGTGATATTGTCGACCTAGTCCTGCTTAGTTTCTGAACCCAGTCTATAATCTTCCAAGAAATATTATCATATCCACATTTTGAGTTCACAAAATCTTCTGAAGCACGAAGAGGAAAAAGCGTGGGAACTCTACAGTGCATGTGAAAGTGATGTGTGTCAAGAGAAGAACAATAATCAGACGGATGTGTCTATCATCACAAGGTAGTCTCAGATCCTGCCTCCCCCCGCTGTTGGGCTGAACCCTGGGGAGGGTGTTAATTCAAACCACATGTTCGGTTTTCAGCTGCCACTCCACTACCTCCTTCGTCTGTTGGTGGAGCTCTCATTTTGGGGGACTTCTCTGCATCTCTGGAGTCGAAGTTTCACATGAAAATATATATCTGGGTTTCCTGATAAAATCTCTTTCATAGTTCCAGCTTGTGCATTGTTTTGATACCCTCCTCCCTTTTTTTCTATGTGTGCGTGTTGGTAAGAACGTTACCTGCATTCAGAGGGCACAGGCCATGCATCACTGACACTTCATCTCAGCCTTACTGCCTTGTTTCTGTACTGACCCCTTTCCCCTAGCTGCCGCGCGGTATTATTTAAGTAGATTTATGAGGCGGTGTCCCGTGCCAGGAGCTAGGGAGGCAGACACCTCGGGGGCCGAGGAACAACAAGGGGGGCCCATTAATAACCCACAGCCAGGCCTTCGCTCCCAGTCTGGACCGTGGAGACTTAGGTTCCTCCCCCTTAGGAGAGACCGCAGGCTAGCAGGCAGCTACCTGAGTCCCACACACGGAGGTGGGGTAACGGATCTGGCAGACACGTGGGCCCCTGCCGAGGAGCTCTGCAGAGCAGCCGCTTGTGATGGATGGGAGGAGGCAGATGCTATCTGAGCTCGGGCCATCTGTAAGAGCTCAGAGTAACAGTGGGGTCACTGACAGACAGCGCCGGAGAGAGAAAAAGGGGCGAGCCCGCCTAGTGTGTAGGATCACGCTAGGCACGTGTATCGGGCAGAAGGTGCGAGAGGGCATGTTGGCATGCTAATACTGTGTGAGAGAGTCAGGACGGGTCTCTGTACTCACAAAGAGGGCACCATGTTCTTTGTCACTGAGGACAGGCAGAGACACACACACACATTTCTTCATGTCACACATGCTCAGACAGGCTGCCATTCGGTATTGGGTGAAATACGGGAGGATGACACCAAATTTGATGTGAAAGTGGAAAGAAACAGTGCACTGAGAAGAGTATACTGAACTGTATAGGAAGTCGGTGTGGCTGTATGTGACATGAGTGTGTAGCTGTCAACGGCTTCGCTGAGAGACTGGCAGGAAACACCTTCCATGTTAGCCCATGTCTATTTAAAAAGCAATGTTTTATTCAAACACAACATCTCATTGCACTGAAAAATTTATCAGTCCCTACTCTCTGTCTAATCCTGTCCTGTGTCAGGTAATTCCACTCTGTTTTTCTTTAAATATTTCTCATGACAAAGTGGAGGGGTGCCGGACTCATCATGTCACATTGATGGAAGCAGAAAGTGGGAGTCTCGGACTCCTGAATTCAGAGTGCATTTCTCCAGTGGAAGCCCTAAAACCCCTTTTAAGGCGAGTATTGGTTATGATGGCCTATTACACCCTTTAGTATTAATGCAACTTTGTTAATTCCACATAGACTGACCCTTTGCTTAATATTTTAAGGTAATTTATGTTAAATTGTGTTTAAAACTATCCAAAAACGGATCTTCCATAGATTTGGATTAGAAATAAAAAAAAAAACTTTGTCATGAAAAAAAGGTGCATAACAACAGTTGATTATGTACACTACCTTTTAAGGGTTGGTAAGATTTTTTCATATCTTCTCTTATGCTCACCAAGAATAGAAAACTTGTCCCCAAAACAAACACTCATTAGCATAATCAGCCACGTCTATCAATTTGTTTTTAGTTTAACTGCTGTCATTCCAGTCTAACAGTTTATAGACTTAAAGTCATCAAAACTGTCTACATGTCTGTAGCTACAGTAGCTACTTAAAAACAGCATGTCCAGTTTAAAGGCTCAGACATTTGAGGGTAATCTATCGTCCTCATGAGTACTGAGGTTTCTTCCGGCCACAGTAACAATGCGTTGGCTAAGTATTCACGTCTGTGTTTATGTACTTTCTAAAAGGTTTCTTCCACTTAGCCACAGAGCACAGTCTTAAATAAGGGCTTGCCTGGCATGACTGGACTTCAGCAGGGCAATGGCCAAAGTACATAAAACAATATGACTGTTGGGCAGAATGAATGAGATATGTATTGCTGAAAGAAAGATGTGTGTGTTTTTGTGAAGCACATAGTACATAGGATTTAATTCTATGATGTTGTAAATAAATGGCTGTCAGGGTGATGGACATGCTCGGCAGGCACGGCTGATTGAAACACTTCCTTTCTAAAGCAGCCCTCATAAATCTGAGACAGACAAAGTGATGTCAATCACGCCGAGCGTCTCCCAACTGGGTGTGCCACCGCTGGCCCGCTGCCAAACCCCAGAACCACATTACCACCCAATAGCCCACCCCAAGTCCCCTCTCTTCCTGCGGCCATGAGTAATAAAGAATGGCCTTGTCACTAGGCCACTCGAAGACTGTCAATACACAGCCGTCTAAGCGCAAGATCCGTTTCAGCATCATTACAGGCACACACACACATAAAATCGGCACCCTTGCTAATTAAATACTCCAGCAGCTGCGATAGGTTATTTCTTTTTAAGTGGCCCAGCACCCAGGGATATCCAGGCGCCCAGCCAGAACAACAGTCCAGGGCCCAAGTAAAGCTACAGGGTTAACTGTTGACCTGTCAGAGGGGCTTGACCCCTGCTAAGGAATCAAATAATGCTTTATTGCCATAGGACTGCACTAGTAGACTAAAATTTGCACTAATGCATTTATATTAGGTGACGGCAGTCCGCCAGGGTACTTTTTCTTTGCTTGTAGGTGATGTATAAATGCACAAATACTTTAAAATGAAGTATCTGCAAACTAAATTCAAAGTATAGTATGCAAGCTATATTTATCTTGATAAAGAGTTCCTGTGTAAGCAAGGGCACATTGTGTAAATGCATACGGTGTTGATAGATGTGCTCATTTTATTCTTCTTTTTTCATTTGCCGTAACTATTGTATTAAATTACACTAAAACAATGCCCTTTGCATGAGTTTGGAGCAGGAATCCCACTTCTCCTCTTGCTGTGTATTCATAATCCATTATAAAATATTACAAATCTGTTGTGGAGAAACTCCAGAAAGAATGGGTTTGATTTAACCTTGAGAATGGGAACAAAGGACAAATGGGACACAGCTGTAGTGTAAAATAGTAATAAAATTAATTCAAAGAGTCGCAAAAGCACCATGCCAGTTTCTGAATGAGAATAAACTACTAAAGTCTGACCGGTTTAGTTGATTTCAGTCATCGCTATCACATGATGGCACTTTTAAGAAACAATCTTGTTAGAAATATCAATCAGAATCTTAAAAGAATAGTTCACTCAAAAAAATAAATAAAGAAAAAATTATAATAAAAAAAGAAAAAAGTATTGATTCATTCTAATGTCCATCAAACATGTATAACTTCCTTTCTTTCATTAGTAAAAAAATAGATGGTGGAGATGGAAAAAGGAAAAGAACAGCATGAACATCAGGAAAATATCTCAATTTGTGTTCCACAGAAAAAAATAAAATAAAAAAATAATCATGCTGGATTGGAACATCACAAATGTGGTAAGTAAACTGAATTTTCATTTTTGGAGGACTGTCTCTTTAAAAAGTTAGACGTTAGACGTGTTTATTCCACGTACAAGTCGAGTTTAGCTTGGCAGTATCAGGGCAGCTCTCTGTGCTGCAGAGCAGTAGCTAAAGGTAAAGGTGGGTGCAAAGGGAGGTGAGGGTCACAGGGGCGAGCGGAGCGCAGGGTGCCAGAGGACGTGTTGTGTCCCCTTCCGTGTTTGTCAAACAAATTAAACACGTTCTGGAGTCTTCACCTGCCCCAGCCACCATGCCACATATGGCCCACCAGAAACAAAATAAGGCATCGCGCATACATTACCATACTTAATCAACCACCCTCTCCATTTAATATGCAAATTTGCTGAAATATTACTGAATGCCGTCTGTTCTAAATGAATAAATTTGAATCGCAATTAGAATAATCCTTTATAATTAATGAAAACTGTCAATTTCGGTTCATAAGTAATTTGATTAACGAGATGATGGCACACTTATCAAGTTCAGTGGACTGTTAGATTTTCGTACGGCGGCTAAAGGAAAGAATATAGGTCTTGTTTCAGCACAGCACTGGGACGGACATCAGAAACCATGATGAATAGTTAATAACAAAAGTAATTAATAAACTTATGAGGTCAGGTTGCGCCCCAGCAGGGTTCCTGGATTTTAAAGCCGGAATCTTGAGATATGTTTATCAAGTGAGGCGAAAGAATCCTTGAACTTGAGCGCAGCGCTCTTCCACTCAGTTTACACTTCTCTCTCAGCTGACTTTAGAGGCAAGTACCGGGTAAAAGATCAAAAGTTAAATATGTAAATAAATGCCACATATTACAGGCCTGTTTTCCTTCTAATCAGGCTGCACATGCCCAGACTAGTGTTCAGGGTTACTGCCATCTCATTGTGAATCTGCTGAGGCAAACTCAACTCTCCTTATTGCTCCAGATTCAGTATGTGTACGTACAGTATGTTGAGTCCTTGACTAAACACTGCCGTAAGCACTTTAACAAACAAGAGATGCTGTTCTTACGGCCAATGGGGTGAGAGCCAGAGATTCTAACATCATCCATCCACACAAAGCTCTTAAAATATATATATTCCCTTTGTAGCACTAAAACTGTACAGAGCACTGGGCAAAGAACTCAGCAAAACGAAACTGGCTTAGGCTCTGTATGTGTGCATGTGTGTGTGTTGAGGTAGGTGAAACAGAAGGGGGAAGCAGTTAATTAGAGCCGTTATGGTGTTGGGAAACAACAGCAAGGTTAAGGCTACATGCTGATGAAGTATTTGGAAGTCATTAGCCAAGATGAGTAAAGGTCTCTCCAAAAGAGTGCATGAGAGAGAGAGCGCGAAAAGGAAAAAGGAAAGTAATAGAGATGAAATTATATCTGGACAGGGTAAAATCAGTGAAGGTATGAGGTAGATGGAGAACGTGTGATATGTTAACAGTCTAAATTAGTGCACAGTACTGCATCTAAACACACATTCCCATATATTCTATGATACTAATGGTATTTTATGGCTGTTGAATTAACTAATGGTATTTTTGTCTTACCTGTTAGAAGACAGCATAGCACAGAGAAGCAGCAGCATTAGAGAAAAAGACACAGACAGAAAATGTTAAGAAATATTTAAGCATACACACTGTATATTAAAAATACACTTTAAATGCAGAAATGAACATACATTATTGTGCTTGAAAGTTACGGTTACAGGTCACCGCAGAAATGAGCTATGACCACTGTGTTATGTATTTGGATGAAAACTTCTACATTTGAACACTTCATGATCGAGTTTGCATGTACACTATATTATTCAAAAGTTTTGGGTCAGATTTGATAAATTTTATAATTTGATAAAAAATACAGTCAAAACTGTAATAATGTGAAATTATTTATTGAATAGAAAGCACTTAAAATTATTTAATGAAAGAAAATGTCCTCACATTTGCTAAATGCATTGCATCCTCACTGGACAGAGAAAAAAATAATACGTAAAAAAAGACCATCTGACCAGTATTATATAACAGAATATTAGCTATTATTACAGTCCTGTCACATAAGACTTCATATGTAAATATTGAAAACACCAACGTTCCATGGTGTTTAGGATGCATCTTCATGAAGAAGCTCATTATGTAGGCAGCAAAGCAGCTAGAGTATGAACATACAGTACTAATGATTAAAAGTATTTCACAGTATCTCCATGATGTTTGATGGAGTTTAACTGCTCTTAATTGAAGCGAATATTAAAAGGATTTTCCCTCAGGCAATCAAAAGGAAATTCATTTAAACACAGTCAATAGCAACAAACTAACAACCGGCTAGAGCTCCTGCAACAGCCCTAAAGATTTCAGACATGAATTATTCAGAGGCCTTGACCGGATTTTTAAAGACTATAAAACAAGATAACCACATCTTCAACAGATTTTCTTCTGTAAAATGCACTGCACAACACAACCTTAGTGAATACATTACACACACGCACAACAACACACTAGTACTTGTGTGCGTGCAGGCCTCCGTGGACTGTGTTTGGAATATGGGCTTCAAAGGTCTGTGTGGAGATTAGGTCACACAGCAGGAAGTGACATGCTGTGGGCTGAGATGTGTTTTCCTCCTCAGTCCAATATCACAGACAGGCCGGTGGGGTCAAGAGTAAAGCCGATAACATACTAATTAGTGAATGTGTGAACGCTGCGTCTTCAAGTATTAGTAAATAAACTGTGTCCAGTGTTGATGTAGTGCATTTTATTTAAAGGGGGAGACTAACAGACTACAAGCCATTAAGGCCCTGTTGGGTCCTGAGTCACACCCATAATGGTGAGACCCCATAATAATGTGATTTTCACCTAAGTCACAAGTGTCTATTGCTCCAACCCACCAATAATTAGTCACATCCACAGTGCTGTGTCTCCGACTAATTAGCAAATTATGTTGAAAATAGCAGCCCCCTAATTAATGCTATTATGGCATTTCTGAAGTTGCTGCTTTAATTAGTGAGGAATCGGAGCATGCATTTCAATGCTGGCAGAGTTATACATGCTCTCTTCTGTGTAACTGGCTTTTTAACCATCCGTATAACACATATCGTGTAATTAAAAACACACTCCTCCCCCCAAACACACTCATATGCGCTTCCTCTCATCAAGCGCCACATCTCCTCCCACCTGTCAATTGTCCAAAAAGCGCATTAGAACAAATGATCTATGCGAGCGTTGGATCACCGAATAACACAAACAATTGAATGTGAATCATTTGGCATTTTGGAGCAACAACAAAAACATTTGTTTTACTTCCCTGAAAGAGTCACAGATTGTCCCCATTATTACAGACGCCTGTTTCAGAGAAACAAAGAAAAAATGCTCTGAGGTAATTGTGATTTCATGTCTCATACTTGTGGGTTTATTAGTATTATTGAAACTTTATATTTCACATTGCAATTTTTATTTCTCATAATCGTGATTTTATATCTCAAAATTAGATTTGTATTCTTTCTTTCTTGTAGCTCTGACCATACTTTATTGTTCACTCTCATTTCACTCTCTTCCTTTTTGCTTGCTCCTCCTTTCTCCGTCAGCATCAAAGATGAGTGTGGGACATGGAATGAAGTGACAGTAATGAGCTTGTTGAAAATGATAGCTCAGCTCATCAGTGTTCAGGAGACGTGTTTATTCTATAGTGTCATCAATGGTGCTCTTAACCCAGACTCACGGTCCAACACAATGCCCTTATTCTCTGTTCTCTGGCCTTTGTTAGGCCTCAAACATGTACACAGTATCCCACACAAGGACGCTCAGAGCCAAAGCATCTCTCTGTCCCGATCACCTCATGCATTCAGTCTGATTGTGTAACTAAATATACGGATGCATCGGCTTCTTCTCTGGTTTCACGACGGGCTCATTGTTTTCATCATTTTCCTTTGTTTTCCTGTCCGTGTGGTAAGATTTTGTAACTGTTAAGTAAGATTTGTACGAGTGATGGAAACCTCCCTCTCAGGTAGGATGGTTGTCTTTGGTTGCAAGCTGACCCGGGCCGCCCTCGCTCAGTGTGCACTTAGCTTGGCTTTAGCCCAAGGTGAACTCTGAAACGCTAGACATATCTGCTCTCTCTCAGTGAGTGGCACTTCAATGAGCCATCAATCCCCACTCTCGCCCCTCTCCCTGTGTAAAGTTCTGGGTTCTGATGTATACTGGGCTTCTTCCCCCTTCTTTCAGGCCAGTAAATGGGTCTATTTTAATCCGAGAGGTTGGGGGGGCTGCTCATGAAGCACCCGTTGCAGGTGGGTGCATGTCCACATGTTGTTACTTTCGCTGTTTCGTACGGCAGCGATTCCGTCGAGACCTCTTGGAAAAATGGTTGCGGTTACGGCTGCTACGCTGGGCTATGCAGTGCTGTGCCTCAGGAGAGCATGACTAACACAAATATACAACAACAACTTAACACAGCTCGTAAAGCACAACAGAACCCGCAGACACGGCTCTGGAACACACACGGCCACATGTGCACTCGCTCAGCCCGATAGCAGTAAGATCTGGCAATAAGTCACGGCCAATCTCCCTACTATTCCTTCAGGGCCAAATCGGATCCCGGTGTGGAACCCTGGCAAGACTTACTCAACACACAATGTGCCTGTAATAGTGCAAGTCTAATTTCTCCAGTTTGGCCGGGGCACCTGGTTAAAGTTAAGAGGGTGCAGTTATAGTCAATTATGATCCCATATAACACGTAGAAATACACGCCACCCGTTCCAAGGGCATAATTGGAAACAGCTCCGACATGCCTGAGGTCAAAACAAAATGTAGCAGAGCACCTCCCCGCCGGAGCCGGCCAGCCTGGGAGTCTTCACCGGGAGAGTGTGCCACCCATCAAAGCTCCCCAGCAGGCAGGAGCCCTACCCCTTGACCCCACCACCCATGTGGGCCGCATGACATCCAACCCGCTCTGGGCCTCACCACTTTGACCTGAATGAGAGTAACACACACTTATACTTACTGCCAGATATACACACAACCCATCAGATTAAAGTCCTGCTGTTTGCAGCGTGGACAGAAGGGCACAGCGGGATACCTTCCTCCACCTCATCTCTCTATCTTTATTCTCGTTCCTTTCTTTGTCTCCATCTGTCACTCCAGCTCTGACATGTCCAAAGGTCTGCCCTTCCCAACCTCACTTCAATAGGACACATCTTCACCCAGCAGTGAGGATTTTGGGGGATGCTGATTTGCAACCGCTCACCCTCTGAGAAGCCAGGCCCTCCTGTTCCCTTCTGCTAACACGTCGAATGACAAATAAAGGCTCAGCATTTTCTGCGTTGATAAGGGAGCAGATAAAGCTGTTTCAGACAGAATGAATGGCACTTTTTGCAGCAGGCGTCATAGTGAGCCACCACATCTGCTCTGTAGCACCCCTGCCCTTGGTTTCCTCTCTCAGGTCTTACTTTGACGGGACTGATGAGTGACTCCAGGTAATGGCTGTGGAGATCTCTATCCATTCACATAGACTTAAACAGTGCTTAGTGCTTTTCTTGGCTAGTATTAATCTTATTTTACAGTTAAAATATCTAAAATGCTTTGAAACAAGATTATTTACTTGAGAAGCAATACTTCGTTAGATATTAAGAGAATGGATCTTTAATATATGTTGTAAACACTAGTAGATTTTTATTTAAATAAAAATAGAAAAAAATATATACAGTAAGACAAAATACACTTATATTTTATGTACAATCTATAAAAACAAGGCATACACTGCATTGATTTTCTAATACATAAATCTTGTTTTAACAATATTTCGGTATTTCAATGTATAATTATTAGTACAAATTATTTAAAAATAAATTTAAAAAACATTAAGAAGTCATTTTTTGCAGCACTGATGCAGCAATAAACACTTTTAAACAATAAAAAAACAATATGTTATGCAAAACAACTACATGTAGCATTTTTAACCTTGTCACAAAAACTTTTTCTATATGTTACAGATATTTAAAGCTAACTCTGTATCTCTCTAATGCCCTCTTGCATTTAGATAATAACCACCATGTTATGCCAAGAGTTTCCGTATTGATGTTTCTGCCCTAAATGAAAAGTGAAAGAAGAGGCCGACAGCACATGCAAACAGTATCATAACCACAGAACAGATTTTTCTACTGAAAAGCTACAAGCGCTACAATACAAACACAGACTGTGTAAAAAATTGCAGAGGCAATTGGGTAGTGCAGAACAGCTCTAGTAAAGTCACACTAGTAAAGCCATCCTATCTTAGAGAGGACGCGAGATGTAGTGAACCACCTGTGCTCTATTTCCCCTCCACAAACTGATGCTTCAGCTCCTCTGGCCCAGCCTTAGGCTGCAACTGGGGTAAAAGGTGGTGCTGAGGGGGGTGTCAGGGGTGAAAGGTTGCCTCTTTGTCTGTCTCTCAGACAGGCCATGCACAGCAACGCAGGAACCAGAGCTGCATGGGGACTAACTTGATTGACAACTGACATTACCCCCCCTGCCTTCATGGCTGGAGGGACAGAGGGTGCGATGGTTATCCAAGCAGAGAAATGTCAGAGTCCAGACGCTGTCAGAGTGCGTCCTTCCAGCCGCCCTTTTCTCTCGCTCTTTTATAGTGTCGTCTTTTTCTCATGTCCAATCTTTAGAGCAGTTTTGTGCTTTCTTAGAGTGTTGTAGAGTTGCTGTGTGGTTCGGGTCAGAGAGAAGCATCACAGAGGCAGAAGGGCAGCAACAGTGCTTATTTAATGAGGTTACTGTCTCCTATTTGAGAAAGTTACATATATCCCTCCTGAAACACACTCACAGAAGAAATACATCACACAGAGATATCAAACTTGGTGACACACACACACACACACACACAAAGGCTTGGCACACAAAAGAGTCTGGGCTCTTTGTATATGTTGACGGCAAGAGTAGACAGAGATTAAGCGATTAGGGTTACAGTGATAGGGGAGTAGTGAACGGCAACACAAAGCCTGGATCAGCTGACCCCACCAAACCAAGTCATTTACCGAAGCCGCCAGTGTCTATCATTCATTTACAGCATGCTATACTTAGACAGGCCATTCAAGGGCCACTGCACACCTTTACTGTGTGCATAAGTCCATGCAATCTATCCATTTCATTCAGTTGATAGGCAAAGTAAGAACTGATTTTGATTCACAAGGACAGTGCTTTAAACAAGTTACTCAGGCTTTTAACTTTTTTGTTTTTGCTTCACCAAAAAGAACCAGTTCAAAAGGTTCATTTGTTTGTAAATCAGGCTACACTGCCATAGTAAAAAAAGTAATATTTATTTTTTTTAAAAAACACATTTATTTTATACTATGTATAGTTCAAATCTATTAACATTTTTACTTGCATGAGACTTACTGATATAAAAATGATAATGAAACTCTATTTGGAGAACTACTTTGCTTATTTCTTATTATTAAGCCTAAAATGTGTTTACTGTTGAGAGTGTCACTACTGTTCAGAATTGTAAGTCTTTAATTGCAAGATATATTAAAAATTTACCTTAAGTATACTTGCAATAGTTCTACTTTGCCCCAATCATAATTCTTTATTTGGACTTCAGCAATACTGGTTGTGATGTACATGTATGTTTTTGATTAACTAGGAAGAATTTGTAATTTTAGTCAGTTGTTAATGAATAGTACTACACTGATTGCATTCATCTTTACTATTAACTTAGCAGTTTTTTGCATGCAACATTCAAGATGCAATTAAGCTGCTAATGAATAACTGATTCATATGCAGCATTCAGATGACATGCATTTTATGCATTAAATTAATTTGAAACCATTAAGATTTATAAAATATCAGTACCACAGAGACAGGGAAAGGTAGAGCATGTAAACCATGACACCATGAGTCAAAACAGGGATCATTAGCTAACCGGAATCCCTGAACTAACCCAGCAATAGTTTTAATTGAATGCATGTATGTGGGTTTAATATCGCTGGAGGCTAAAGTGTATTTGCAGTAGCGGTGCTGGGAGGACGGTGCGCTGTTTATGCATTCAGCAGTGGTAATGGAGCTCTTTATGCTGCTAAAATGCGAAGTCTGGGCTCATTTCCACAGTGTTGCTGATTCCTTCAGCCTCTGCTTACTCCGTTTTTATTTGCAAGCGCAGGTCTGCCCCTCCATAAACCAGTAACAAGCTGCACATCAGAATGTATGGAATCAAAGTCCTGCTACTGCTTACAGAGTCTATTTATATTCCTCTGTTTGCTAAACCTCAATGGTGTCTCATTTGAAAAAGAAATAAAAACAAACATATAGCCTTGTTTTCCCTTTCGAAATATAGTGTATTTACTCCTTCATTTCACACTATGCAGTTCTAGTAATCAAAAAATGTGAAGATGAATGGAGTTTCATTTGAAGTTGCCATATAACAGAGCATAGCGTTAGCATCACCCCACATTGTAACCTTGCTCCCAGCAAGCTCAATGATTGTAGATAAGTATCTAGGTAGAGCTACACATGCTCCTCATGCTCGACTGACTGACTAAATGACCAACCATTTGCCTTCATTACTGTAGTTTGGACCACCAGTTGCCCTCTCAGTCCAGATCTCAATATCTATTTGCTTCATTAGCATTAAGCTAATTGCTTCTCTTGGATGCAAGGGCTACCTCATCAATGACCTTGTTTAGGGGTAACATTAAAGTTATCTCATGAGCTCTAGGCCCCACATTGCGAAGAAATATGGGATTGGGGAGGGCGTTTGTGTAGTACCACAAAACTTATCTTCGTTTTTGGGCAGCAAGAAGCTGGCGACAGTTGGCGAGTTAGCACAGGGTGCGGCAGTCTGGGCAAGATTAGCATCGTGGAGAAGCAGAGAAGGTTCTGTTCACTTCCTCAGATCAGCAGTACTCTTCATACTTCAACTTCAAAAGCCACTCAACATCAATTAAACACAGCCACCACCAGACGCCCACCACTAAAGACCTGGAGTTATATAACGGCTTTCTTGTTTGGATGCGGCAGAAATGAGTTTGTTTGTTTTTTGTTGTTTTTTTTTCAAGAGAAGAGAGGTTTTTAGAAGATGCCATAAGGCTCATGTAACCGTACGACAAGGGTGTTTTACTTCAAAGTACAGCATGCTTTTGTTTTGTTGGAAATATAAGATATCTTTGGTTGCATCATTAAAATAACCATATTTTACAATCAAAGATTTGGCCTAATTGTGAAATTCTGCCATTTTGTTTTGTACTTGAAAACATTTTAACATTTAAATTCAGTACAATAACAATTATTTCATTTTAGGTCCCACACAAGGTGATCGTCATATTTGGGAGCCCTTGGCATCAGAACATTTAAAAAAAAACTTGTATATTTTGTTCTCAAGAGTATAGTCTACTCATATAACTAAATGCTTTGGCAGAGCTAGTAAAATAGATGCAGTGAACAATAATAATGACTGGTTAAAATTGTCATTCTAAAATGTTCTTGTTTTGTAATTCTTCCAGAACAATCATCCCAATCTATTCCATATTTTAGATACACAAAAAGCATGTATTTTTCCTACAAAGCTACACATAACCCTGACAATGTGAATGTTCGTCAAACTAAAGTTTCATTCTCATCTGATATTTGCAACTTAGGCCACTTTGAAGGTGCCTTCAAGCCTCTAACAAATTAGTTTTTCTCCCATTTTTATTCATCATAATTAGTGTATACCTGCTTGTTTTTGTTTTGGAGGAAGCTTGCATCATTATGAATTAACAGGTCCTATTGTTCCTACATCTGTTATTGTTCTGGCTGTAGCCTGAACCCTGATTACTGAGCAGTGTGAACACCTGGAAGCAGGTGTTTTGGCAGGACGCATGTGCCTGAGGAGGGGTTGCTGGGATTTGGAAGGCTACACAGCAGAGGGACACATAATTCTGCCCACAGCGCTCTTTCACCCGCAACAACTCACCCAAGTCAATCACTGTTATATGCAGGTAAAATTCATAAACATTTGACATGCATTTTTTATCCACTGTTTTGCTTAAAGATACAGTAAACAAGGCTTAGAGGCTTGTCTTTTGCTGTTCCATGACTCTTCTCCTCAAGTGTCCTCAAAGACAGAGAGAAATAATTGGTGTGTGAAGATGTTTACTTCAGGTTGGTTGTATATCTTCACCATTTTCTGATGTTTGAACATGAAAAAATACATCAGGAACAACACTCAACCACTTATTTTCTTCTCTTAGACCTGCATCGGATGATTTTACGTTGTTTATTTACTAATTTAAACATTTTGTTTTAAGCAGACAGACATTACTGAAATGCTTAATGGATGGGCCTGTGAAACTGGAAGGTGAGAGGGTGTCAGAACGTTCCAATAAAAACATTTGGAGATGAAGAGAAAAGCGAGAGACAATCTTTCATCCTGCTCTCTTCCTGAAAAGCAGCCTCGCCAAAACAGTGTACCTCTAAAGACTTCATGAAGTTGTGCTGATCAAAGATACAGCGCTTCAGTATAGATCACAGCTCAAGGGAGATATCCAGACGCCACGCTGTTTCCCTCACAGTCAGTGCGTTTACATTAAACTCTGTCCAAATCATTGCAGCGATCCAAACAGCGTGTAAAGGTCAAAGGGTGGACAGACTTGGATGAATGTATAGACTTTCAGCTATTCTGGATTATTAATGTACGTAAAACATCAGCATAAATGTCAGCTTCTAACAAATTAACATTAGGAGCAAAGTGCAGTACTATTCATAATGAACAATGTAAACATGACAAGCTACCGTCTGTCCAAAAAATCAATTCTCACTCATCCACTGTTCTTTAAATAAACACGCCGTCCTATAAGGCTGGATTCTACCTAATGCGTGTTTAAAACTAGTAAATGTTTGTATACAATAGGAAATGAGAGGTGGACACAGGATGTTAGACATCTTGCTATTCAGCTTTGTCCAGTGTCATTCTGATTGTACACTATTTGCTCCAGGATATATAAGAACAAGGGAAGGAAGGGTAGACAACGACTGGATATGTTTCCATTTCACGCCTGGTTCCCATCGCTCAGATCTGCTGTGCACCAGAAGGAATTGACATCATGGCTTTATAATGGCACACACTGGACTGGACTAAGAATGTGACAAGAGCTAGAAAGAGACAATGTGAGTTAACTGTATATGTTTTCCATATAATTTCATCCAGGTTTGCTGCGCCTGTTAGTACCTACTATGTAGCACTGTTACGGTGTGTGTTTGAAAAAGTGTGTGTGAATGTACCCTTTACAGGTGGAACATACAGATATAGTCTATATATACAAATACAGACTGATATAGTCGTTATAAATATATATAGATGATTGGATAGATATGTATGGTGGATGAATGGATGGATGGATATGTAGATAGACAGATATTCATGAATATAGAGAGACAAACAAACACAATGACATTTTGTTTGGCACTTTGCATATTCACATGTGTGCCTCGGACAGATAGAGCCACAGTGCATGTGTGGAATTAGCTGTGTGTTATTGATAGAGACAGCATCTCGCTCAGGTTTGTCCCGCTTCCATTAATGAGGCTGAATTTCTCCTTGCGTCCTCTCACAGGGGACCTTACCATGCATATTAAAATTCTCCCCAACTTTCAGAAGTAATAAAGTAAAGGCGTGTAAACGTGTATGTTTTTTTTCCTCTAGTTTTCCCCTGTGTGCGCTGTAGAGACTGACTGGTTTCATGGGAACTAATTAACCTCACCTGTGTTAATTACTGCCGCAAACCAATCAACTGTTCCGACGCTAATTACCCTTTTTTTCTGGCTGGCTGCAAGTCACCATGACAACACATATAACCTCAAGGGCCGACAGTCACACCGCAGACCAAGTTTTCATGCATTTTATTTCAATCCAAACTGTGAACATCAAAACATGAACATAAGGAACAGAAGTTTTGTTCCCAGCTATGTACTTGAATCCTACATTGGAGGTGTTTATATTCGTCGGACTTAATCGAAGAGAAAAACTCCTGCATGCAGCATTTAGAAACACACTTGCTTCATAATGTGAGTCACGTAGCTTTTAAAACGGAACGCATGAAATAAGGTGAAGTGTGTAGACTTAATAAAGAGCAGCCCAGTAACAACATCTTATAAAGGTTTTGTGTGTGTGTGTGTGTGTGGATAAAAGAGAGGTGAAGAACACAAGGAAGAGAGGAGAAAGGGAGGGGGATATGTGTCTGTTGTATGATGGGATTGATTTTCTTTCAGTGGGGTGTAGCGGGTTGGCCAGAGTAGACAGAGGGGTCTTGTGGTGCCCTGCCTGACCTCTCCATATGCCTGCTGTTCACCCAGTCACCATTGTACTGACAACCACTGCCTCCTCCCTCATCAATACACTGAGACACAGAAAGAGATAGTATGAGAGAGAGAGAGACAGAGAAATGGGTCTTTGTTGTGTGTCGGGGGAGTAATCTATGATAGTTAATAAAGCAGAGAAACGACAGCATTTTCTCATATGCCCAATATACAAGCCCATCCTGTCAAAAATATGACAGCAATAGAACAGGAGTGCTTTCATTTTAATGAAAAACTGAAAAGAGAGAGAAATATTTCTGAAATAAAATGCTTTGATTCTTCTTTAATTGACATTTTGTTATGAATTGTTAGTGAGATGAGATGTGTAGCTGAATATTATTAGTAAATGTAAATTATTACGCATAATAAAGGTCTCAAGCTGCATAAAGTATTGCTAATATATATTTAAAGGCAAACAACACAAAATGTAGGCCAAGTCAAGTCAGTAAACAATGCATGATTTTATTTTATTTTATTTTAGCAGTGCTGGTTCACTTGGTTCCCCTTGGTATGATAATATGTAATTCTTTTTACAAAATTACACAATTTTATTGTAAAGAAAAGAGCAGCTTTGACATTTTACTAAGGGTGTATTCACACCTGTCTTGTTTGGTTCAATTCAGTTGTGGTGGTGTTTACGGGCGACCGCACAGTTAATTCACTACGAAAAATCTCCATGATTAGCCTGTTTTGAACTTCTTTTTTCTTTTCCCTGCTTAATCATTTTCTGCCAATGAATGGATGTCCTTAGCCAACGTGTGGTTTTGTTTACAATTTTTGGTTCACTTGCAATATGGGTAGTGTGAAAGCGAACTGCATAAACTTTTTTTTTTAAATCAACATTGTATTTGGTCCCGAACAAAGCAAGCAAAATAGTGGACTTCCCTGATGTGAATACACCCTAAGTAACTTCTTTGTGTTCAACAGGAAAAACCAGCAACCTGAGGCTTACAATATTTGGTCCGCTACATTTTACATTGTTCTTGTTACACTTTACTATAGTAATAACTTATAACAAGTATGCATAGTTACATGCAACTAACCCTAAGCCAAACCTATTGTTTCCAATACATGCTGTTAATTAATATTACTCAGTAATTATACAGCTATACTGTAACAAGAACACTATATAGTGTAACTAAATATTTTCTTCATTTTAAATATAATGATCCAGAAAATGTGCGACTTGATTGGAAAAACCTAGATTTAGATGTAAATCTGTAATTTACATCTTGTAGCCCTACAATAATAGCTCAATTATCCAGAGTACAAACACTTTTATAGGAAGGTGCATTCAAAAACCACTCTGCTTAAAAATTGGGGGGGGGGGGGGGTGCTGTCATCTGTGTCTTCCTGAAGACCTTGCTGTTACAGCCTGTGTGTGTGTGTGTGTGTGTGTGTGTGTGTGTGTGGATCGACCAGCCCCTCTTCCACACCCAAAGGTCTGTTGTCCAGTGCCGAGCGGGAGCTTCTGTCCTAATGTAATATAGATGAGGCTGGATACAGGCTTCACATACAGTGATAGGTTCTTGCAATAGTAAATTATAAATCAACATCGATTTAGCCCCAATCCATCCTCTACCCCATCCCCCCCTCCAAAACACGGCCTCCCTCTCTCACACACACACACACGCACACACTCATCATAAACACACATGCGTGCAAACACACACACACTTCTGCACTTCCCACTTAGAAGTTCATCAGAAGGCAGCAAGGCTGAAGTGCACTTTATCAGATTAGGTCTGGGCATGTCTATCAAATATGAATGAGACGAGAGACTTCAGCTGAGCCATGAGCCAGACAAGGCAAAAGAGGCAGTACAAGGTTAATCACACACACACACACACACACACACACGTACAGTACCTGCACATATAAGCACTGAACACTCCTCACCTTTAGCACTCACAGCTACACGTGTGCCATCTAGTGTGACAGGTGCAGATGCAGTAGATGTTCACACACACAAACACGCTCGGGCTGACAAGCTTGCTGAGACTGCACTACAAACATGCGCACATCTATGCCTCTATCACTTCCCTCATGGGACAGGAATAGTTCTCCAAGGATATCCCTCCGTTGCGCTCTCTTCATCTCTTCCTTCGCTCTGTTCTTAAGCCCTCTTCAAAGGCTCCACTGGTTTTTGAAAATAAAGGACCTTGGCTGAGAGCTGCTTTTATGTTACCAGCCGTCTTATTAAGGGGATGTTTTTCAGCCCTCAGACTCTCTTGATTCCATTCAATTTCCTAATGAATCTCAGAGGTTCCGCTTATTTCCAACATTAGGGTGTGGAGAGCACTGGGGTGGAGAGGAGTCATGGCTTAACTTAGATCCTCGCAGCATGCACACAATGGTACAGGAGCACTGCTATTATATTCGCTTCGGGAAAAGAAGATAATACCTTATTCCTCTGCTTATTTTTTCTTAAGCGCCGTTTCCATCTTTTATAGTCTGTTTCGGTATTGTGTTGAAACGAGCGGCGGCTGGAATTCTCCATGCGAACACTCAGGATTTTCAGCACTCTCACACCCTCTCCTTTGTTTTTCGGGACTTTTTTCCCCACTTTCCACTCCCATACCTTCCTCCCACCTTTAGTGTTGTTGTTAGAAGTCAGATTCCTCTATAGAAATCTCAAGTGGCACTTGTGCTAGGAGTAGTGTGTATATGTGTGTGTGTGTTTATGTTTGGCTGCTGGAGTAGATCTGTTTTGGAACACAGCAGCTGGTTTCTACCTGGAGTATGATGGTAATCAACTGAATGGCCTGCTACCATGTTCCAAAAAACAGCATGACCACCTTATAACTACTGGTAGATTGTTTATTGCTGGTACAAGATGGTCAGATGACCAGTTTAGACCAGCTACAAACCAGTTGGAAAACACAGATAGCAGTTTAACCTGGATTGTGGTTGTACTTGACCATGTGGAACAATTAGATGTGGGATCAGTTGATTTAGTCAACTTTTAGATTAAACTGACAAATAGAAAAGAACAGTTAACAAAGTCAACAATAAACCATTTTGATTTAAAGTCATATTTAAGGGCAGTTAAAGAAGAAACAGACTTATTATGGAGATCCCCTTACAGAAAGCACTTAACAACTCCGTATCGTCCACACTCTCTGTTGAGAGAGTTTTAATATAAAATAGCTAGGAGATATTGTGCACAAACACACACTGGATTTTAAGCATACTAATGCGATAACACGCTTAAATTCGCTTTCCTTTTATCTCCATTAACTTCCATTTCTAATAAGAACTTTTTGGTGCTTTTCCACCGTAATAAACACAAGCCTGAGTTATTGAGCCTATTTTTCAGAGTTGTTTGTGGTAATTTCATTGTGCGCTGCGTCTTCCTCTAAATAAATTGTGTTTCATTTCTTGAAGCGGTAATTTCCATCCCTCATTAGAGAGAGCGCAGGCCTGGTGCTGCGGGTCACAGGAGGCAGATCGGGAGGTAATGAGCAGAGGATCTAAATATTACAACTGCCATTTAGAGTGTGATACCCAGCCATTACACACACTTAACTAATGCTGACAGGCTTTACAATTACCTCCTCCTCTCTCGCTTTTAACTGCACCCATAATACACTGTAAAAATCTCAAATTATTAAATTGCGTAAATATGATGAATGGGAGAGCGCTCTGAAATCGTTTCTGCGATTCAATGCTTTAGTGCATAAATGTTTTGCCCGCACAATACGTTTTTATTCAATAACAGCCGGAATGGCTCCTTGCAGCGAAAAGGACTGGACTTATTTCAACACATTTGCTTTAAATGCCGCTGCTGGAAATCTGATTTGTTGATATTTAGGCCTGTGTTTAAGTAAGTTAGGGGCAAAGTGAGCCACAGTGAAAGTGAATGGGATTAGAGGAAGGGAAAACTCATAAAGATGAAGAATGGAGAATGAACAGGTTTAAACAAAGCAGCCATTGAATTCCGATAGAGCTGCGGCTTACCGCTCATTTTTTTGAGCGAAGCAATAACTGAACAGCAATAACCGAGCGCACCTCTCTTACTCATGCAAACACACTCACACACATAAAACCAGCTTCAGAGGCCTCATTTATCTGTACAATTAAGCATGTTCACTCTTACAACGGACACATTTAAAGCCGTCCAAGGTATGTGGAGCGGGGGCATGAGCAGCGCTATCTACAAAGCTTATGTATCTGTTTCCAATAGAGCCCTTCTGTTCTCCAGAGTGCTATTGATTGGCGACTGATGGCCGAGCCGGCAGACACAAAGCTAAACTAATTAAAGTGTGAGCTGGAACGCTAGCACGGATGCTGCCTGAGCGCACATTCAATTATCATGTGGGCACAACAATGCACTGGTAAAAACACACACACATGCACCACACTGCATGACCGAAGCAAAATCGTCTGCTCTGATTAAGTGTGTGTTGTTTGTACGGTAAAAGGAGGAGTTACACGGAGCCCACATTACATGCCGTGAGGAAGCTCTAGAAACATGCACAAACCATTTATGGAGATGTATAGCAGCAAGGATTTTGATTTCTCGCTATTGATCTGTGCTGCTGTATGCAAACAGCCTTAGTAAAGCTGGAGCAATGCATGCTGGGTGCAGGTGATATATAGAGCTGGAGAGCTGTAAAAGCCCAATCAGATACTGTGATTCCGCTACAGCTCTTTTATAGGAGCCAAGCTTAAACCTAGGGGCTGAGCTGTCAACATAAAGATTTAAAGTCAAAGAAACAGCACTGCCAACACATTTTGTTTGCATAAACTGATGTTTTTCTGGGTGAAACCGGATATTCATTGAGATAGAAAATGTATATTGAGAACTTTATTTAGCTGGGAATTGATTGCATCGTAAAAAATGAGCCAGACCTGAGATTGTGTTTGCTAAAATAACACCTAAAATACTATTTTGCTGTTTCCTAATATTATCCACTAATCCGTGTGGACAAAGTGACGTCAGTGGAAAAATGGAAAGTCCTTTTTAGCAAATATTCTTTGGAATAACATGCATGTAAATCATGTACAATAATACCAAGAATGAATTTTAAGAAAGGAAATAGCGTTAAAAAAGGGTATAATATAAAGTGTATATTTTCATTTATTTAAAACCATAATATTTATAATTTTAATTGTGCTAAAGTGCTAATCTGCTTTCTTTTTAACTCCATTAACTCAAATTTCTAATAAGAACTTTTTGGGCATTTCTGACCTAATAAAACACAAGTCTGAATTACCAGGAAGAGTTGTTCATAATAAACATTAACTGAAATGAAACAAAATATTAAATACTTAAAAACTTGTTTCAGCTAATCGCCAAGGCAACATTTCTTATTTTTATTTTGTTTAAATTGAACAATAATAAAAAAAGAAAGAAGAAAAGAAAAGAAATGACAAAATCTCACTAAAAATGAAAACACAAAGTGCTTAAAAATTAGTTAAAATATATTAATAAAAAAGGATACCGATTTACTAAAAATAACTTTAAACTTGGATCTTACATAAAACAATCCCAAGGGGAAACAAATATAAATGAAATTGTATGTTCTGTGTTTTCTCTGTGGTATGTCACACAGGTCTTGACTGTTGCCCTTTAACGCTGAAGTCACCATATGGAATAACTGTGAGGAGGGAGATCTGTGACAGTGTGGCTTTAAATCAACCACAGCCAATGATAGCGCTTGTTAATCTCTGCTCCACTCAAAAGCCCCCACCGCTGCCTGCTGGTAAACACATGCCGCGCTAGGGGTCACAACCTTTGACCTGTTGTAAGACAAGC
Source organism: Carassius auratus (assembly GCF_003368295.1). Taxonomy (NCBI): domain Eukaryota; kingdom Metazoa; phylum Chordata; class Actinopteri; order Cypriniformes; family Cyprinidae; genus Carassius; species Carassius auratus. The sequence goes on from NC_039256.1 coordinate 18,889,256, forward strand.
TAGTTTTGAGGCAGACCTCTCATATAATGGCTCATTAAAATGCACGCCCACAGCTGCCATTATGGGATGCTTTGTAATGACTTTATGGCGAACAGGGAGAATAAATAAGGGGCACCATGCCACGCATGTCTCCTTGACACATAGTGACCCCTTCTTCAGATGACCATTGTTGGAGTGTGCCAACACTATTGTGTACATCAGTTTGTGTGTTGAGTGCATGTGTTCTTATGGGAATCGTAATGAATATAATAATTTCATTTTAGAATTGTCTTAACGAAACTGGTTCCATTAATGATTCAATTAGATTTTTAAGATTTTTCAAAGAAATTAATACTTTTATTCATAAAGTTTGCATTATGTTAATCAAAAGTTACAGTAAAGACATTTACAGTATTTACAAAAGATTTTATTTCAAATAAATGCTGTTCTTTTTTACTTTCCGTACACCAAACAAAAAAAACTTTTTAAAAAAATATTTCGCAGCAAAACTGTTTTCAACACTGACAAAAAAAAAAAAAAAAAAAAAAAAAAAGTTTCTTGAGTGTCAAATAAGCACACAATTTCTGAGGGATCATGTGACACTGAAGTCTGGCTTAATGATTTTGAAAATTCGGCTTTGCATCACAGAAATAAATTACATTTTAATTTAAATTCAAATAGAAAATTATTTCACAATATTTGCTGTTTTTACTGTATTTTGGATAAAAAAAATGCAGCCTTGGTGAACCAAAACATGTCTTCTTTCAAAAACAAAGAAATCTACCTCAAGTTTTTGAATGGCAGTGCATAAACCATGAGATATACAAATTATAAGATTTCAATTAAAGAATGCACAAATCGTTTTAGTGATGATGAATGAAGTCTTGAAGTTAGCTGTTAGCTATATGTTTCTAATTTAAAGAACCCTTGAGCTTTGTTTTTGATTCATTAATAAGAACAAACTGATCACATGTACATGTTTGTACAAAAAGAAAAGCATTAGTGTTTCCAACTTTTGCACCTCTCTGTATTTAGGATTTATATGTGTTGTGTGAGCACTGTGGAGGAGGTTATGAAAGATGGTGAATGGATGGCGCTCTGATGAAAGACTCAGCGAACATTCGTAGGAGGAACACGCACTGGGTTCTGAGCTCTCATTACACACCGGAGCAAACACACCTCCTAACTTTCCTTGAACCCCTCCCTCCATTTCTCTCTTTCTGTGCTTCTCTTTCCTTCCCACAATCTCCTTTTCCGATTCCTCAGGGGCTGACTGACAACTCCTCACCTCCTACACCCCTTCATGACACCTTTCAGTCACACAAGATCTCCTTTTAAGTCTCAAAATACTACACACACACACACTCTACAGTAATTACTGCCATATCTTTGTGAACTCCACCTGAAAGGTATTGTACTGTATTTTAAAGCTGTTCGTAATCATGACAGCTGCATTTACAAAAAAAAAAAAAGACAGAAACAAAACAAGAGTAGTACTGGATGAAGAGAGATCTGTTGTTTCTTTTTTTCTTCACATACTTGTCTGTCTCGAAGGTCCCGGAGGAGATCTGAACTAGTAAGCATATATCTAGGTAAACATGTTGTCACTGTAAAGGATCTCCAGAACTGAGATGCAAAAGGTGTTGAGATGTCATTGTAAGTTGTTTCTGCTGTTGATCTCTGCTCTTGCCTTAAATAAATTGTTTCAGTCATTCTGAGGGAATTGTGGGAACTGGTGTGAGTTTGTGCTTTACAGGCAAGGGGTAATGGGAAGCAGATGTGTGGAGAGCTGGAATGTCTCTGTCCAGGATACAGCAGGACCTGAGAGCAGTCCTACCCATCATCCCGGGCAGAAACAAACACACACACATAAGTACTCAAACACAAACAGTTATAAATGCTTAATGCAAAAGATAAAAAATAGTTTTTTTTTTTTGCTTTTATTTATTTCCTATTTTGGTTATATATATATATATATATATATATATATATATATATATATATATATATTTACAACCCCAAACTTATAAATTAATTCCTAGTATGTATTAGGAATTAATTCATAAGTTTGGGATTGTTAAGACTTTGAATGTTTTTGAAAGAAGTCTCTTATGCTCACTAATGGTGTGTTCACCATACGCAAAGCGTATATGCCCTTTGCGTCCCTCGATCTAGATTACTTGTGTGATGTTTTTCGTGTCACTCGCGCTATTTTTTTTATTTGTGCGAGTGAGGCAAAAAACATCCCCATGAGTATAACCATGGTGAGAATAAAAACGATCGCTGCTTTGTACCTGTTGTGGATGTCCCAAAAACTCCAGAAAGCCAAACACAGATCCGGGATCACAGCACCATACAGAGGCGCACACAACTCTGAAAAGTTGTATCTTAGATTTCGGAGTGCCCACAAACAGCTACAATAATGCGCTTCTCCATTTCCGGATTAAATCAGATGCGCCAATAAGCTCTGTGCTGATTGGCTTGCGCGAGAACGCATCAGGCGAATTTTGAACTTGCACGAAAAACGAGATTTAGGCGAATATCTCGCGTTCGCTGCAAATGTGTAGCACATTTCGCGTCATTTGCGTCATGTTGGCAAAGTGCATTTCCATCATTACATGAGTAAATCATTATAATATGCAGATTTTTTGCTCAGTAAACATTTATTATTATCAATGTTAAAAACAGGTGTTGTGCTTAATATTTTTGTGGAAACCATGATAAAAAAAATTCAGGATTCTTTGATTAAAGAAAAAAAACATTTATTTAATCTCTCTAAACTTTATATCTTTGAAACATTTCTAACATTATGCCTGTACTGTTACTTTTTAATAATTAAAGCATCCTTGATTATAAATACCATTTTTCTATTCATAAAGAAGTCGTACTATGCATAAAATGTATTGTGTACTTGTTTATATTTGGCACTTAGACTAGAAAAAAAGAAAGCACGGAAAACAATGTTTGTCCTAGGATGTCTCATCACATTAAACTCCAAGTAACGAACTAAGGCATTCTGTATTTCCTTTTTGAATTGTAAAAGCAGTTTAAATAATAAAAATACGCTGCCCCACTGAATTAGCCTTAAGTTATTTACATTATAGTTTTATATAGCATGAGTGTAAAAACAATTTGACAGAAACAAACAGAACACTCAAACAAATGAGGTGGGTTCATAAGCTAGCATCTACATTTAAATCTTCACAAATCCTGACAAGTAAAGCAACAACAAAACACACCAACTGCTGCATGATGGACTGGGTTTGAAGACGGAATACATAATGTGTGCTCAGATTAATGCCTGCATGTCTTTATATTAAGTCCAGCGGTCCCATCAAAGGAGCGGGTGTATTTGAAATGAGAGAGATGACATGTTTACAAGTTATTTGTTAATGATTTTGAGTGTATTTTGAGGCTATGTAGTCATCAGCAGCTTTGATCATGGACTGCTGTTGACCGTAATTGCCTGTGTATTGACAGCTTCTCTTTTAATTAATTACTTGGGCTCGTTCAGCTCACAGCCATACTTTGTTCTGCTATTTTTGTATCTCAGATGCGCAGGACTGATTGTCAAAATCTGATAATAACTCAGACTTTGCACAAGTCAAGTAAATAAAAAAGAGATTAAAGGAGCAAGAAGATGCGCTGTAAGAAAAAAACAAAGCTATTGTCTGCGTTTTTGTGCCGGTGCAGGCATTCGTGTTTACTGTTCATCTACAAACAAATGTCATGTCAGTATGACAGTTAGTATGTTGTGCATCTGTAATACATTTCAGCTTGTGTTTATTACGAGTTTCCTCTCTTCCTGTTCTTTTGGTAGTAGCGCGGTAGTGGTTAAGGCTAAAGGATGATAACCTGACGTTTTCCGGTTTGATCCTCACAATGACATATTTGTTCCTTTTCTATTTTGCCTTCACGGATTTTAGGAGAACATTCGGGCAATTCTGTCCAAATGCATGCCAGAAGATGTAGCATGATAAAACAGTGCTATGAAGATTCTCGAATTTTATCATAGTGGTATTACGGTTGATGAGTACAGTATATCAAGAGCGGTCAGGTGATAAATGTCCCACCGCTGTTCCTCTTTCTCAGGTGACTGATATCAGCTCTTCTATCCATCATCATCCCTGTACGGTGGGAAATGGAGCTCTTTCTGTGTTTTTTCGTCAGGGTACTGCCGTCACCGCCTCTGACACTCTCTGTCACAGCACAGTCATCCAGCATTCACACCTCTCAGCCTGACGAGTCGCTTGGGATGCCACACACACACTCATGACAGACACCTCAAACAGCCGTCATTCTCTTCATCATTAACACAACACCCTGGCACACTTTTAAATACTGCTCTAGCAACCACTTATTGACTGACTCACCGAGAGGATGGTTTGTGCTGTCTGAAAAGGCAGGTAGAGATGAGATGGAATTCTTAATAAAAGAACCTACACCCTAGAAATATTCACTCAATACACTGTTTGAGTATTTGGTTCTGAAATCAATCTTAGATATAATGGAAATGAGAAAATGTGTTAATTGTAATGAAAGTACTGCTAGAGTCATTTCTGTGAGGCATTTTTATGAAAATTAAACACATTTGCCTCCCGCATTTGAATGATTTTCTTCTGTTTTACCGTTTCGCGGCATACCGCATTTTTCACACCTGGAAACATCAATATTTAATCTTTATAATTCATCATTTTTATTTCATTTTCTCCTGTTTTACAGTCTCTTGGCATTCTGAATTTTTCATACCTTGAGACATCAATGTTTAATAATTATAATTTAGAATTTTTCGAAAATATTTGAATTATACAATTTTAAGTTTAAAATTGTTATTAATTTATTTATAATAATATGCCATTTATATAATGTTATATACTTTATGATTTGTTTAATTCGTTTTATAACATAATTTCAGACAGATGTCTGGAAGTGAAATAAATAGACTTGCCGATAGAAAGATTACAAATTAAATATTAATACTTTTACTGAGCAAGAATTAAATTGATAAAAAGTGACAGTAGAAACCAAAATATTTATGTTTCTAATAAATGCTGTTGTTTTGAACTGATCTGGTTTTCATAAAAACTTTATGCAGTACAACTCTTTTCTACATTGAAGACTGGAGTAATGGCTGCAGGCTTGTTACACAGCAATAAAGCACATTTTAAAATACATTTAAAAAGAAAAGTTGTTTTAAATTGTAAAAAATATTTTATTTTGCTTTTATAAAAAAGTAATATGATAAAAGACACCACAATGTCTCAACAACAATCACAAACTAGACAGCCCAAAAAACTGAAACTGTAACAAACAAAACTGAAACTGTAACAAACAGAATGTGTATACCTTGTTTTATAACATGCATCTGACAAACATACTGTACACACACACACACACACACACACACACACACACACACATTCATGCAGTTTACTCAGACCCACACCCCCTCTCACTCTCCAACACACAACGCAGGTCTTCCTACTATTGTCAGGACTAAGACCACAAGTGCCGCTCATTACTCGGGAACGATTGTCGACATTTCCGGGACAAATTATAAAAAGCAACAGCAGAAATCCATACGCCCTGCCATCAGCGGCCGGGCAACTCAAGCCAGCAAGGATACAGAGGGAGTCACCTGCAGGAATGTCGGTACGGTACGGAAAAAAGACAGAAAAAAAAGGAAGAACAGCGGTGGATTAAAAAAGAAGCACGCCTGCCAGTCACAGTGTTTACATTAGTTCTGATCTCCCTGACAGCAGCTGAACCTTTCGGCTTCTCTTTGAAGTCGCTCTGCTTGTGTTCACACTCTTTCTCTTTTTGACCGGTAAACACAAGCCAGTGAATTCAGTCCTTGTCAAACACTGTTCTAAGAACAGCCAGGGGTTCCCTGCCAGTTCTGCTAGATTACAGAAGAGCAGGGGAGGTCAGAGCGACTGACGGGTGACTGCAGGGACAGATGAGGAGATGGATGAGGAGGGGAAGGGAGATCTGTGGTGCTTTCCTCCTCATGCATCCTCACTCATTTAGGCTGTAATGAAGCGCGAGACAGGCCCCCTCCTTACACTCCTCTCATCTATCTCATTCTCTTTCTGTCTCCCTCTCTTTCTAGGTCCTGATCTGGAATGCTTCAACCATGAGATACAGCCTAAATGAACACCCTGTGATAAGGGCACAAGGTCATGAGCCAGTGAAATTCAGGTTAGAATATAAGCAAAACAGCTCAATTTACAGAATTTACTAAGTGTCATAATTAAGCAAATTCACATAAGCAAGATTTATGTTTTACTGAATAAAACCTGTGCGGTTGTCGGTATGATTTAAGCTAATTACCTTGTTGTTTATGCATTTGGGACCTAAATTTGCTTAACAAAACTAAACATTAATTCTGCAGTTGCAAAAAAATAAATAAGCCACAAGACTGTAAAACAATAGAAAATTACTGAAATGTGAAGGAAATAATGCATAATTGCCATAACTAATGTATAACTGTCATAAAAATAATGCACAAAATCTTAATGTTTCTAAAAATGTACTTCATTTTCTTTAGATACATAATGTTTTTTTTTGTTTACAGTGGCTTCAATGTTGCTTCTAATTAAGCAATTTCACAAGCTGTTGTACTCAGTAACATGAGTTGTATGAAATTGTTTTGTACCAGTCTTATAAAAAATTACATTATTTGGAGTAATTTCAGACAAGATTTGACCAGTTAGTTTACCATTGTATAAATGCACTTACATTGCATTTATACGCCATATTCCTGCGATCTCAGTTGCAGGAAAATGTGACTCAAATTTATCAATTGAATGATGGAAATCTAAAAATAAAAACAAAAGAAAACATCTCACCACCATAAAAAGGCTATGGAGGAGATGGCGCAAAATTACAGATTTTATATGTATGACTTCAGGGCTTTGTGCGTGGGGCCATGTGTCATTTTAAGTGAATGATGACAGGCATAGTGCAGAGCCCTAAAACACGCCCACCTGCATGTTTCAGGTGAGCTGTAACCCAGCATGAGTAGAGCCCGGAGGACACCAGATGTGTCAATCTGGCCGTTTTGTCGCCGGCCGCGTGTAACAGATCACAATCAGTGAAGCACTGATAACAGCCATTGTAAAGTTGTGAGGTCTGCTCTTATTTCTCTCTCACTCCTGGCTCAGTGCCTGTGGTGAGTGGAGGTCGGGCTGTGCTGCACGGGGCAGGCCTGTTGACGGCTGACGGTGGTGTGATGGATTGGTTCCCGTGGAAACAGCCTGCCTGGCCATACATCACCCAGAGCTGAAGCTGCTGCCTGGAGCAACATGGGGGAACGTCCACTTGCCATACTCTCACTAACCCCTCTCACACCTATATAGCCTTTAAACTATATTATTAAACATTATTATTTTTAAACTACCCAGGGAAACCTTTCTGTTTGAATTTTGTGTCCGATTTCTTATTCGCCTCATTGGGTGAGTGTGTGCTTTTGTGTCAGAGGAAGGGGGTGGGCCGCTGCGTGGAGGTCTGTCTGGCCTGTTTTTGGAAGGATGAGGGAAAAGCAGCTTCCTGTCCCTTGTAGGGGGGATGATTTCAGGAGCAGGGGGGTTTAAGCCAGATGTGAGGCCTGGTTTAAAGGTCACGGCGTAGCAAAGCTCTCCTTCCTGCAGTCACACACACACACACTGTTATTTTCTGCATCTCAAGCATCTTTCTGTCAACAGAGCATCTCTGTTGGCCTGTGTTTTGGAGTCTCCCTCCCAGCTTCCCGAAGAGGTGTAGACAGAGCTGATGAGCCTGGTGTTGTTTTTACAACCAAGGCTCATTGGAAAAAAAACTGACATTTATGTGAAATAATATTACATTGCTTCTTGCATAAAAACTAATGGTCCAGTGAGTGGTGCTAAATGCATGTCAGTTCTATTTGAAACAGAAAGACATGAATTTGGCAATGTTTTATTACGTTGGTATGATGTATATTTTGGCAGTTTGGAATTGAAACGTCCAGTTAGTTGCAATTAAAGGTTAATGCTGTATCTCATACTAAGCCCTACTGTAAACCGAACCAATAACGTTAACAAAATCTCGTGGTTCACAGTATTTACACCTAAGCACTCCATGTTGTACCGGGGGGGCTACCAAGCAAGTTTACTACATCAGAAAAGCCATATACATGGAGATGGTTATGTAATTTGAACAAAATGTACTACTTTACAAATCGTGTACTATGGTAAAAGTATTTTGAGGTCATGCAAATCTGTATAGCTTTTGCATGATCTGTTCTTTTTATTTATAGCTTAGTTCAAATGAGTGAAGTGAAAAGCAGAATAGGAAGGAAGGGGAGGAAACTAAATGGACCTGGAGAAGAGTATAAGATAGATGAAACGCACTTGTTCAGCCCCTTTGCTTCTGTGCTCAATTATGGAGTGTTTAGAGCAAGGTTAATCTGCCTACACAGCTTGAGCGTGGCACTTAACAGACGACTCCTCGTTGAGGGTGTCCAAACAAATCAGAGGTGTGGGAACAAAACAAAGAGCCAACGGAGTGGCAGAGCCCCATTTCACACCTCATTTGAAAAACAAATTGAATGAATCTCCCCAGATTCACTGTCGGATCAAGGAACTGGATTGAGTCAAGTACTCCTTCCCTCCACCTACTGTATAATCGCTCCATCTATAATCTAGCTCATTCCCGAATCTGTGCTGAATGACCTATTCTAACCAGGATAAAAAGAGGGGGCAAGAGAACAAGAGAGAAAGAAAAAGCACCAACACTATCAAATTTATTGCATTCTTCCTGCGAATTCAGGTCACAAAGATTTCCTGCATTTGTCCGTGAGGATCTCAGCACCATATATCACATGGACCTTTTATGAATTTATTTACCAAGCCAGAGCTCTCCGTGCACCCGCATTTCCTTTGCTTTTCTTCTGCATCTCTCAGGAAGCAGCCATGTGATGGCCACATAAATCCTGAGTCCTTTTAGAGCATTTTTACTAATTAAAATTCCACTATATGGACACTTATGCCACGATGCATTAAATAGGAAATAAGGCAGTAATTTACAAGCTCTCATTTACAATTCAACATCAAAACAGGCGAAAACAAACTCTCATGGTAAATTCAACCAAAGTAGGCACATAATCAAACAGCAATCCTTCTAAATCTGCTTAAAAAACACACTAATATTCTTCATGCATTGTTTATGTTTCTTCTCCTCAACAGTTCATGACTTTGACCTCAGTATTACAAAACACAAACTCTTTATGTGTTTGATCTATTGCACTTGTTCTAATATATGATAGACGTGATTGATTTTTTTTAAAGGTTTATTATGCAATGACAGCTATGAGCAAGCCAATTCTAGTCAACTGACTGTCCGTCAGTTTATTTATATATTTAATTTGCTGAAATATCTCTTTAAGACCATGAACACCTCAATAAAGTGGTTGATCTTGAGAGTGTCAATTAGTCATCAAAAACCTTTATAACCCACAAGCAGATTGAATGAAGGCAGTTCCAAGTTGCAAGTTTGTACCAAATGTGTGCAAATTCAGCTGCAAAAGTCATGCCTTGATGTAAACCTCTAGTTATTCATTCAGGTTGCTCCGAAGACTCTCATTCTCTATTTCCAGTATAATCTCGATATTCATGCACATGCACGGCCCAGCACTCGGCAAATAGTCATCTCCTCACAAACGCACGGACACGCGGAAGGGTCACGGGAAGATGTGTGGTGCAGGCAGAGCAGCCACGCTGTAAACATTTCATTGTAATGGAATTTGTAATTTGATGATGTAGTAATGTAGAGGTCAGGGAACGAGAGCTTCAATAAAACAGCACACGCTGAGGCCGTCTCTCTCTCTCTGCTAGGTCTGTGGATGTTTATCCTCCACGTTTCAGTCATCGTTGCTCTCATTATTGTAAAAATGACTATGCAGACATAAATCTCACCTCTAATTGTTTTCATCCTCAAAAATTTCAGTCGCCAACTTTAAACGATAAGACGAGGAGTGTGGGTGATCAGGGACATCCAGTAATGAGCAGTCAGGAGCCGTTAAATAAAGCCCTGCCCCCAGAGCCACCTCTCTATCGCAGTGTGAGACCATTAACAGGACGGAGCACAGCCCCTAAATCAGCAGCAATCAGAGCGCTACTGGTCTGGACTCCTCATTACACACACACACACACATACACACACATACAGCCATTGTCTGACCATACTGCGCCCCAGACACACTCATCTGTCATGAGGGAGGAAACACAGATAAGGAGATCTGAGAGGAGTGGATGCGAGCAGCAGACCTTATTAATACGCACAAGTGCGGAGTCGATAAAAGCCATGTCCACAGCTATCAGGGGCCCTTTACGGCTTAAGAAGGGATCCGTGAGCCGACCGTCATCAGTCAGTTTAGTGTGTTATTCCACATTCTAATGATAGAAGCCACTCTGGGAGAGGAAATGCTGTGGTTTAGTGGTCTTCATGTGGAAGGAAACAGCCATGTTGTGACAGGACCACCCTTCATCCCTCCTGTCCCGTATCTCTCTCTGTCTGTCTTTCTCTCTCAGCATACACCTTTCAGAACACGCTGCTGACCTGTGACCCCTCTTCCTGGCTGGACTCAAATCGTAAACACATGAGCTGTCTGCCAAGCTCTGCTCTGCTGAGTTTGTTCCATCCCTTCAGCATTAAATGGCCGACAGACAGCTATCAATCAATCAAAATACCAATGAGAGAGAAATATACCTTGATTATGATAGAATTTGAATTATGATATAAGTATATTGAATGTTTTTTAAGTTATATTTAGAATATTATTTTAAAGCTGAATTTAAAATGATTTACAAGCAGGTTTCTGGCACACTCACACAGTCTGCCATTGGTCGAACAGAGAGTATGCTAACTTTAACTTATGTAGAGTATAATAATATCAGATTTACTATATAATTCAATTTCTTTTTCAAGGTTGAAAATTAAAAGTAAGATACTTTTCAGCCAGCATAATTACAGAAGGATTAAAAATATATATATTTATTTATTGTATTTGTATTATTATTATTATTATTATTATTTACATTAAAAACAAATTACATAATAAATTGTTATTACTTTAAATCTATAAAATTACAAAATCATTTTGAGTGGGATATGTCTCCCCCAGTATTCAAATTAGCACTCAATCAATATGGTTTTAGATTGACATATCCTTCTGTTTACATTAAGGTGATGAATTGGAATTGGTGTGAATTAATTTCTTGTCTGTAGAGCAAATGTTTTAAGACTAAGGCAAGAGAAAGTTTGATTTGGAAATACTGTCACTATCCTGAAAAGACATTGTGCCAAATTATAATTATAATAGAAGAATGAGAGAATATATGTGAGGAATAAACTAAAGCTAAGCTACACTGCAGATATAAAGCTCCATTTCTCACAATGAAAGCCTGTTGAAAGAGAGTGGCCATGCTACATGGGTGAAGAATTATTCCTGCTCAATTCCCAATCAATATTGCCCAGTTCATACACTGATATTCAATAACTGTATTTGCCTTATAATTTCTGCATCTGTTTTTTCCTCCAACCTCCTCTGTTCTAAAGGTACCAGCACTTAAGGCGCTGAGCAATTATGGAAATGGAGCTTAGCATCCCTCCATCGCTCCCACTCGGAACAGACGAGGCGGCAGCGGCTTGACGGCTAATCGATAAGCGCTCTCCTAAGAGCAGCATTGCGACCTCTGACCTCTGTAAGCCCGGCGTCTGACAGCTGACAAAAGGAGAGCTTTATTTGACTGAATTAGAAAATTGCATCATTCCATTTCGCCTCATGGACAGAGAAAAAGGAAAAGACAAAGAGAGAAGCGGGAGGTGCAGGGAATGATTGTCAGTTCAAAAACAAACAAACATGCAGCAGAAATCAGGACATGAGAGACAGGAAGTTATGTAAGCGCTAGTTCTGCGGTTTTGGATCACTGCCTTCCTCTAAACTCTATACATTAATTTCGCTGTTTTTATCAGTTTTCAGCAGCATTGTCTTGCTCTCAGTCACTTACAGTAAACATTCAACGTGTAAACTGCTCAGGAGAAAAAACTCAACCTGTCAGAACAGAAGAATGAGGTAATTGTGTGGTATACAGGCCAGTTGTTCGCTTTTTTCCCCCACTAGAGCCAAGCAAACAGTCATAAGTGCCAGATTAGCCATCAGTGGTTTTCAAAGTCAAGTCTTTTTACCTCATTTTTAAAGCAATTCACCCAAAAATGATCATTCAGCATAATAATAAAGGTTTTGTGTTTGTTTCTGTCATAAATCTACTGTGTGGCTGCAGAAGGCTTAATAAGTGCCATCAACCATATTTATGGTGCGTTTTGGTCCTTTTATGAGTTTGACATCACATTATGTATTTGTATAGGAAAGAGCAGCAATTCTGCTTAATACCTGTTTTGTGCTCCACAGATATAAGAAGTCATTGTTCGAGTGACATAAGGCCGATTACAGTAGATGATAAAATAATTTCCACTTTCCAGAAATGTTTCTTAAGCTGCAGATCAGCAAGAATGAGAATTAGAATTTCTTCTTGTGACACTGAAGACTGGAGCAATGGCTACTGAAAATCCAGGTGTGCTATCACAGGAATCAATTACATTTTTAAATATATCATTATTCATGTAGAAAATGGTTATTTTAAATTATAATAACATTTCGCCATGTTACAGTTTTATTCTATTTTTTATTAAATAAATGCAGCCTTGTTGAGCATAAGAGACTTCTTACAAAAACAATGTCTTATCGTTTTACTTTAAATGCATTGACTGTAAGCTGAATATAACAGACATGGTAACACTATTGGTGATGGAGAGAGTCTAGGTGAAGGTCAGACAAAGAGGGAGAATGAGGCTCTTAAGGCTGGATTAAAGTCTGCCATCCTCTAATTGAGTTGAAGCAATTAATGAATGTGAATAGTCTTCTGTGACAATAGCGTGATATATGTGCAAACTGAAATGTACCGGACATGTTTGTTGTTTTTGGGCACTGGTGCCATACTGTCAGGGTGGAGGGGAGTGCTAAAAACAACAATGCAGACCACAGTAGGAGGCTGTGGTCTACTTCCTGTGTGGTGCACACTGGGAAGTATCAAATGCACAGACACAACTATCCTAAACAAAACAACTCTCCCTGTAATTCTTAAACATCTGTGACTGACAGCTGTGCTGTAGAATATAGTCTGGGTAAAAATAGCTTAGCTCAAAATGACCTGTGTGCAAATCTGGCCATGTTGTGTTTTCAGTGGAGGCATCCTAATTTGCATCTAGTAAAGAGGGGGCATATTTTCTCTGCATTCCGCTCTTTCTTGCTTTCACACACCGTTTCTCTTAGGTCTAAAATCTACTGCACAAAATGCCCTAAATAGTTGACGCACTGCCTCTGGAGAACTGGGACATAATTCATTTGGGTTAGTGTGGCTCTCACATCCCCTTCACAAACATCTGAACAAAAGCAGACAGAAACACAAGCAGGTAGGGAGTCAGATTTAGGCTTCATGAAGAAAGAACAAGAGGGAAACAGTGGATTTTCACTTGGCTGAAGAGAAAGAGAGAGAGCAACAGGGTGTCTACAGCTTACTGCTTACATAGGCAGCTGACTTCTATGGTTGCATCTTAATTGAATGATTGATTTGGAACGCATAAATATGCATAGCACACACATTTTGAATAAAGTAGTAAATATTTATTTCATTTTCTTTTAATTATTTAAAAAAATATTTTATATTAATTCTTTTTTTTAATTGATCAATGTATTTTTTTATACTTTTTTAAATATGTGAGCCAGATTTTTCCACCAACCAATGTTATTTCTGATTTCAAATATCATGATTGTGACTATATTACTTTTCACAATTAAATATTTTATTAGTTAAAAAAGGCAGAAACAGGCTTTCAATATTTATTTATTATACATCTTACTGAGTTCTTTTAAAAGTATATATTATATACTCTACCATTCAAAAGTTTAGAGTTGTAAGATTTTTTTATGTTTTATGTCTTATGCTCACAGAGGCTGCTTTGTATCAAAATACAAAAAAAGTAATATTTACAAGAATTGTTTTTTTATTCATATTTATTTAAAATGCATTTTATTTATGTGGTTGCAAAACAATTTTTTTTTTACTTCTGAATTTTCGAATTATTTTTTTACATTGTAAAAGTTTTTTAGTTTTAATTACTAAATTAATTTATTTCAAAACAAAAATAAAACTTACCCCAAATGTTAAGAATAGCAGTGTATTTATCTGTTTTTTCTTTTATTCTTTTAATGCAATTTATTTATATATAATATATGGTATTTATTTGTCAATTGAGTTCATCACAATGCATTCTGGAACTGCCTTCTCCACACAAGTTACATGCAATGCTGTTTTAGAATTTGTGCAAAATGAGGTGACTCAGAAGGTAGCATAAACTACATACCACCGACCTGCCATGAAAATGATACCTCCAGAGGCAGCTCACTAGGTTTTGAAACAGACCTTGGTGGTGTGCTTTTTAAACACACATATAAAAAGGACACACTTCTCCAAACTCTTCCACAGTGTATCCCTAAAAAGAGGTACCACAGACAGGAGGAGGTCAGTTGAGCTCTGAGGCAATGTGAGAAACCAGCTCTGAATGCACCCATTGCTGAACTATAACATGTCCATCTATTTTTCATTCTCTGACCCTTTTGTGATTCAGAATATCATTCTCTGCCCTTTGCGCTCTCTCTCTCTCTCTCTCTCTCTCTCTCTCTCTTTCTTTCTTCATCCAGCACTTACAGAGCTGTAACCTGAGCCATCCATTTACCCTGCCAGGGCCACAGCTCTCTCTCTCTCTCTCTCTCTCTCTCTCTCTCTCTCTCTCGCTCTCACTGTGTGTTTCTAAGTTTATGTGAACACTGAATGATAACATGAGCACTTCTGCATAGAAGTGGAACCCTGACATCACTTCATGAAGGAATTCAAGGCAACACGGCAAGCATTCAAGCTATTAATACGAACAAGATTAGCATTTTTTTTCCACATGCACATCAATAATAGAGATGCACATTACATCTCGGGCACTACATCATTTACGTACCAAGAGCACGTACTACACTTATCAAAATATGTATGTCAGCAGGTAAAACGTATTTGTAATTCATTCAACGCTAACACCCAGATAGGGGTGGCATGTACAAACACAGAGACAGAGAGACAGAGAGACAGAGTGAGTGGTCCTCTTTCCTCAGCAAAACACTAAAACACTGAAATCTGATTACGCATTGAGGATGAAACAGATGAGAAATGAGAGACGCCTCCACCAGCTTCTACTAGACAGATGTGTGTGTCTGTGTGTTTGTGTACACTTTTGTTCCCAACCCCCAATTGTGCAAAATTAAGCAAAAGTGTCAGACTTGTTTCCTTATGTTGTAGGCTTCTTAACTAGCTTAACCATCACATCTCCAGTGGTCAACCAGCCTCACGAGAACCTTCACAGTTTAAAAAATTATGTTCTAAGAATGTTTTGCGAGCATTCTATTTATGCTCAAAACATTCAGTTTTTTAAATGTTTAAAATACTTTTTTATTGGTTATATTAACAGTAGGGAAGTGAATGTTCTCACAATCATTTGAAACTAGCAATAAGTTATATATATATATAGATCAACTGAAATGGTTCAGAAATATGTGCTATGAGCAACTATGAAGAACCTGCTGTTTATAGCTTTGCCAGAATAGTAGCCACAAGTTATGAGAACATTCCCTGTTAACTGGGATGCTGGTTGACCAACATTTTTGGACCATTATGAAAGTTTATTTTGGTTTAGACTGTTTCACATTGAGCAAGGCAAAAAATTTCTCTAATCATAAAATGATCTTGCGCACTCCTAGCCGTAAGTGGCTAATTCAGAGCAGAATGTATTACAATAGCATTAGCGCAATAATATGTGTTGATTGTGCACGTATGTGAGCTTGAGCACATAAAGAGTGAAACGCGAGAGCATGTGTATAAAGAGAGCTGGTGTCCGCTACAAGATGAAAGCCCATTGACGTTTTAAAGCAGCTTCGACCTTTGCCTGCATCTGGCTGTCAATCACAGTTACCCACAGTCCCCTGAGGCAGTTTTGCCCGGCCCCAGGAAAAAAAAAATTAAAAAATAAGATGGTGAAAGAGTGAGAGAAAGAAAGAAACATCAGGAACACAACATGGAGGGAGCTCCAGGCCAGCCCAGTGAAGCCACCAGCACCTTAGGGCTGCATAATCATCCACTACTCAGCAACTCAGCAGCATTCACTGTGCACTACAGTTCCCACAGTCCTCAGCCCTAAGGCCCAAATATACAGGATGTCAATCAAATTGTTGAGTACTGATGGTGTTCTTGGAGATCCAATAGATGCACTCGTCTTCTGCACTTGTTTGTACAGGCTCCCTGATGTGCGGAATATTGATGGAGGAAGATAATGATTAGTGTTTGTGATAGACCTCTCAGCCACCCTACTGACCTATACAACTACTGCAACTCCTGCCTTTATTGCCCAATCTAAAGTCACTGTTAATGGTTTTTAAGATCTGTATTGCCAAATACGTTTAAAAGGAAAGTTCACCTAAAATTTATTTTTTTTTTGTCATAATTTACTAATCATCATGTCATCTAACTTCTTTCTTTCTTCAAATACATTTAAATGGAGACATTTAGCAGAATGTCCCTGCTACTCTTTTCAATATAATGCAATATAAAAAAGAATGTCAAAACTTTCATCTGTCATAATAAAATTTGAATCAGGTTTGATTTTCTGTGTTTTTCGCATCTGTAGCAAGCATTTTGATAGGAAAGGATGATGAATACAAAAATCCCCTGAAAAAACGAGGACCTCTAATGATGGCAGAACTTTTTTTCTTGGGTGAACTGTTCCTTTAATGGCTCCCAGTGTAGATTGAATTGACAGGGCATGGCATAGAGTTCAGACAGATATTTTTATTGGGCAGAGCTAGTGTAGGGTCTAGCAATTAGAGGAGTAGACATAAGGCATAATGTAGTCAGTCTCAGACAGTACAAACAAGATTAACTTCCAGGTGGGCGCAGTGTAAGGCACACACACATACACACACAACCAACACACTCAGGTCCAGCAGCAGAAAGCACGTCCAGTGGTAAAAACATATTTGAGCAGTGTCAGCCAATGAAAAGGCTCGGTATTCTGTATGATACTAATGAAACACACACACAAACTATAACTGATCTGGAAAAACATACACAGTCCTCCATTGAATACATTTACTCTGAGAGGGTCTAAACATCTCACCCTCATGGTAGCAACATGGGAGGTGTGCTTGAACAAGGTCTTAGGTCTTAAAAATGGACTTAACATAAGTTCTTAATGCATATTTCTTGTCTTACTGTGATCCCTGTCCTAAATTGTTTCATTTTTGATAACCTGGATGTATGACACAATACAGAAGAAATCTGTCAATCTCAAATTCATGTTATTCTTTCTATATTCTTAAATGTAACAGTTACTTTTCACTATCAAATCAATTTCAGATTTCTAAAATCAAGCCCTGTTGCTCATTTGCATCACATTGTGCAGGTAAAATGGGTTGCAAATGCCACTTCACATTGATTTAACATAATACATTCCGTGATCTTTACCTGAACTGAATGAGAATGTATAGCAAACGTATAGGCCGAAGACGACACGGTTGTGGCGATAAAAATAGAACAAAGAGAAAAAGAGAGAGAGCGATGGATGACAGGGTAAATGACAATGTGTGTGTTTAAAAGAAAGGTGATCATGAGGAGTGAAGGGAATAGGGTGGGAGCTGAGAAGGGGTATAAAGAGGCACATCTGTGCTTAACTTGCTCCAGGGCAAGTCTGTTCCCTCTGACACCTTCTAAACACACACACATACTCGTGTTCACACACTTCCAATGTTTCAGTAATGGGGCACTTTTTTTTTTTTTTAATAAACTATAATTAGTGAACAATGAGTGCTTAACGGTTACAAAATCTCTTCCTTTCTCTCCTTCATTCTTATTTTTAAGACTCACACTACATATATCCATGGTGCATGTGAAACAACTATGTGTAAGTATAATATTTGTTTCTAAGAAAATATCATAAAAATAGGGGAACCCAGGCCTGTCGGTAAACTAAATTAGCATCTAATGCAAATGAGTTGGGTGCTTAATGGTGGAACAGGTGCAGTCAGGGTCCCTAAATGAGATAAATGAATAAAACATCCCTGGGCACGCCTGTGAAAGCTGACACAAAGTCAATGGCATGAATTATTCAGCAGCCAGCCCAGGCTGTGTGCTGCTGACCTCTCACCACAGGAAGTGCATCCCAAACACAACAAACCACAACAATGGACTTCAGACACGGGGGTTCCCTCTGTGCAGCACGCACGCAAATACACACACCCACTGAGCGCTACACAATGCTAAATATAGATCCATGAAATCTTGATTGGCTTCACCATGTGGATGGGAGAAACCAATATAGAATGTGTTGAATGCCAAAAAATTTGTTCTTAATCAGAATTCTTTTCTCTATTTTTTTCTCAAGGAAAATATCTAAATAAGATTTACTTTAGAGGAAAAACTGTGGATATGAACCTTACTCAATTTTGTTAGATTATTGCTTTAAGCAAGAAAACAAACATTATTTTCCAATGATCAAACATACTGTAATTCAATATAAATTCAATATAAACTCTATAAAAATGACTACATATTTTAAAGGAATACTCCATCCCAAAATGAAAATTTTGTCATTAATCACTTACCCCCATGTTATCCCAAACCCGTAAAAGCTTCGTTCCTCTTCGGAACACAATTTAAGATATTTTGGATGAAAAATGGGAGGCTTGAGACTGTCCCATAGACTTCCAAGTAAATTTCACTGTCAAGGTCCATAAAAGTATAAAAAGCATCGTCAGAATAGTCCATTTGCCATCAGTGTTTCAACCATAACATTACGAAGCGACGAGAATACTTTTTGTACACGAATAAATCAAAACAAATTACTTTATTTAACAGTTCCTTTGTCAACAGTCTCCTCTGTGTCTCCCCACATCACTCAAACTGTCTACGTCTCTTGTATCAGCCGTGCCACAAGGATGCGCTGTTTTCTTTCAAATCAAAGCATAAATGCACATAGAAACAAAGCATTCTTGTGGTGTGGCTGACACAAAAGAGCAAATGCAGCATACAGTGATGTGGAGAGACACATAGGAGACTGTTGACAAAGGAATTGCGGAATCGAGTCGTTATTTTTGTTTTATTCGCATACAAAAAATCATTTACTTGGCAGTCTATGGGACAGTCTCAAGCCTCCTGGTTTTCATCCAATATATCTTAAATTGTGTTCCGAAGACGAACAAAGCTTTTACAGTTTTGGGACGACATGGAGGTGAGTGATTACATTACACAGTTTTCATTTTGTTAATTTATGTTTATACATTTTTTTATATTTTGAGCTATCAAAAAGACAAAAAAAAAAAAATAACCTAAATAAAGGTATTTGTCTTCAGTAAGGAATTACAAGACAAATAAACATTTAGGATGTTCACATACTTTTTACAAACTTGTTTTTTCACATACTTTTTACATACCTTTTTTTTCATTTTTGGATGCGGCTGATCACTTGTTTAGTATGTGTGTGTTCATCTGTGTGTTTGTGTGTGTTGAAAGAACTAATCGGATTACCCTGATGCCCCTGCATGAGCGCATCCAGTGGAGATAGGCGGGGGTTGGGGGGGGGGGGGTGCAGTGGTTTCCCAGCATGCCCTTTACAGGGAAATCTGACGCTGCTTACAGTAGACTGAGAAAAACTTCAGGTTTAACATGAACAAGTTGTATATGCGAGCTTGCATTTTAAAAAGTGAATGACTGGGAGAGTACAGTGCATCTGTTGCTGCAGAACTAGACAGGAAGCCGCCCTGAAGCTGCGGTGACATCACCTTCCCCGGGAGGAGTACTTCCTGTCTGACATTCCTCAATCAACACACATACACTTGTGAGGAAATGGCATACATCAACAATACCCTCTATATGAACACACACAAACACACGGTCTCACCCGCACACAAGCTTCTTTAAACAACACCAGTCTAATCTGTGTCACCAGTAGTGTGTGAAAATGAGACCGTTTGGTTATTTTTCTTGGAATGAAAGCACATTTTTCTCTTTGTTTTACTCTTATACACTCTTTCTCATCACTAAGTGTTGTCAGTAGCATTGAGTGACTGATCAGTCATCATGTGGGTCAGATCTCTGTCTAAAGCGTGTGAAGTGGATCAGTGATCTGGCTGATCTGTGGCTCTTATCTGTGGGAGCAGAGGAGAAGACTCAGACTGCCAGGGTTTCCAGCATTAGCCTGAAGGGCCGATCAGCCGTTCCAGAGATCACAAACTTATGCCCTGTGTGTGAACAACAGGCTGGACAAGCAGAGACAAAAGAGCACTGAGTAAAGCAGAGAGAATAGTTGTGTGTTTGCATGTGTTTCTGACCTATGAACTTGGGGACTAAATTTTCTATCATTGAGAATGCAATTCATTTGAAAAAAATGAATTTGCAAGTAAAGCAGAAATCTTTATCCAGTGTGTTAAAGAGCACATATCTGTCACTTCCAGGGACAGTTACACAAAATATGCATTACTTTTAATAAGTTTGAGGTCAGAAGTAATTTTTTTCTTAAATGAAATTAATACTTTTATTCAGTAAGGATGCATTAAATTGTGTGTTATAATTTTACAAAATATTTTTCTTTCAAATAAATGCTGTTCTTTTGAACTTTCTATCCGAAAACATAATGATAATAATAACAAGACATTTTTCTTGAATACTAAATCAGCATTTTAGTATGATTTCTGAAGGATCATGTGACTCTAGACTACAGTAATGGCTGCTGAAATTTCAGCCACAGAAATATCAATTATATATTAAAATATGAATTAACTAACATTTACAATATTTCTGTTTTTAATTAAATCAGATGAAACTAAATCAAATTATTTTTATTAAATGAATGCAGCCTCAAAAGCATTCTTTCAAAAACATTAAAAAATATTACTAACCCCAAACTTTTAGCATAAAAGTTTGATAGCATAAACTGACAAGTTGTAGCCTCTGGTCAAGCCATTATAACTGAATGACTTGCGGTTTAAAGCGTGAAGACATCATACTCTGAAGAAGTTTTCTAGCAAATTTGGGGAAAAGTCACATGCCATTTAGAAATTAATGAAGTAAATATGTGTCATTCCCATTTAGATACCTAGATAAATGTGTTTGTGTGTGTGTGTGCGTGTGTGTGTGTGTTTGGGTGTGTGTGTGTGTGTGTGAAAGAGAGAGAGAGAGCAACAGAGAAGCAAAGCGGGTGCTCAGTACAGAGAGAAAGTAAAGACAGAATGGTAAAGTTGTCAGGGGAGGACAGCACACACAGGGCCACACACACAGGCACGGGCGAGTGGAGAGGAGTGCATGCTCTTCTTTGGGAATCATCCAGGCGGATGATGGAATTGTTGACAGTGAGCTGCATATCTTTAACCCCGTATTAACTCAGAACAGCAGAGCTTGGCCTTTTATTATTCCTGCACCGTTTGGGCTTAAGTAGGCCACACATATACACCTATACACAGACTCACACACACAAGCACAGACACACACACACACACGGGAAGAGACATTGTCACTGCATAGGAGCACATCACCTTTCAGCAGCTGTGACAGCCCAGCCTAGAGAGTCACGCACACTTTTTAAAGGCCAACCCACACATTTTCCTGGACTCACAGTTCCTTTGTATCTCTTTCAGAGTGAAAGACTCCCCAGTTCATTTTCAGAGAGAAGACAGAGACATGTTTACCGCAAATGCTTTCTTTCAATGTATTACGATCATGGCTCACACACACAGATGATCACGCTGAGCTCTCCACAGTCTCTCAGTCTTAATTGCCACACAATAGGCCTACAGACCGGACAGGATTACATTAACAATGGGAGCTCCAGCGTGTGAGGATCACTCTCTGGTCACTGATTCAGAGAGCAGCTCTGTGAAATAGAGTCCGCTAATCCACTAATGCAAACATACTGCAAGAATATAACGCTGCTCACTGTCACTGGCTCTTTCCCAACCATCCAGCCTTGAGTTGCTGTTTTATTGCTTAAATTATGCTCTTTTAGAGCTCAGCAAACTATATATACACATTGTTTTTTCAAAGACATTACAAAAAAAATCTTAACAACCCCAACCTTTTGAATGGTAGTGTAAATAATCAATTCATTTTTAAACAAACTGCAAATAAGAAATAAATTGGCAGCATTCCATAATGCACCATAAGGGCTCTGTTCACACACTAGACATTATTGCGTCTATCTGGGCTATTTTTTAATTGTGTAAACAAGCATTAAATGGATGCTTTTTCAGCATCTAAATCAATGAGCACTATTAGCAAGGCGTTATATCACTTTAAAAGAAGTTTAACTTTATGAAATACATTCTATAGCATTCTCATGCTGTTTTTGAATAAAATAGCACATCCTTTTTGAGCGGCCCCTAGCAGAGAAGGAGCAAAAATGGTTCTGTGAAAGCACCCTGTGAAACAGTTCTTCCTGTTCTGCTTTCATGAGAGCCGAAGGTCTTCTTCTAGAAGGTCAAATCTAGCCAGCAATATAGTTGCGAGCCAAAGGCCTCCATTAAACATTCAGAGAAAGGGCACATCAGCCCTTTCCGTGGCGTTTTCCATCCTTCGCTATGTTATTTCTTCATGAAGTGGATATCCAGATGTTAAAGATTACATCACAAATAAAGCCTTCCAGCGGGGTCAGGGCTCACGACTGAGTGCAAAGCCACAGAACTCCCACGGTTAGCGCGGGAACTCTGAACTTTCTGCACTCCGAAATCATTATCAGTGTTTAAGAGTATCCATGGTGAGGAAGGCATCAACTGCAATGTTCCCAGGGAGATAGAACGACACCTTTCCCTATTACTGTACAGCTTATTGAGCTTTAATTACTCCTAACACACACAATGATAAGAGAGAAAGAAATCGAGAGAGAATAAGCGAGAGAGAGAGCTTCTAAGGGATGTGAAAGAGATGAAACAGGAGGCAGTGAAAAGGCCTGCTATTAGATGTCACTGGCCTTTTGTGTCCGTGTCAATGAGAGCAGATTAAAGTATTTGAAATAATCTTACTGGGGCATTAACAGAGCTCAGAGGGTAAAAGAGGAGAAGAAAAGGAGAAGACGAGGAGTCAGTCACAACACACATACATTTACACATGAAATGAGATTAGATACAGCCATCCAATGTAAACTAAAAACACCATCTGAGAAAAAAAGGCTAGCCAGTTTTAAATTCAAGTGAGTAATTCAATTTACCCCAATCAGATTTTCAAAAGCTTCCCAATGAGTCCAAAAACTCGAAACCCAGTCCCGTGACACACATCTCGCACTGCTGCAAGTAAGATTTGTTCTTTTAACAATCTAATAAGGCATTGTTAGTTGTCTTTATTTCCCTGGCATTCCTCTGGTTTTGCTGAAGTGGCCTGTTGTGCCGTCTTATGAGAGGAACCTAATTAGGAAATCACTTTCATTACTCTTCCAGAGGAATTAGCGCTAGCCTTGCTAATTACTGCTGTAAAACCTAATCAGCTCTTTGAAACAAGACCACACTAATGAGCTCTTATTTATTCAGCTAAATAACTTCAAGGAAAGGAAGACGCTCAAAATCATATTTTTGATGAATTTGGGAGCGCGCGCTCGTCTGCGCTTGCCATAATTGATTCTGTTCAATCCTGCGCCTTGTTGGTTGGGAACCCCAGAATGTGTATCCAGCCAAGAAAATTCAGTAAACTCTTCCATATCCCCCCACTCTTTTTTCAAATGACCTATTTTCCCGGCTTTTGAGACACACGTGACTAATAGGAAACTGTTACTAATTCCTATTTTACTTCTAGGCAATTAGCGATGCCCTCACATCTGAGCCTAAAGGGCTGTGTGGTGACCTCGAGCCCAGTTGCATGACTTCAGCCAGACCTGAAACACAACCGTTCAGAGTCAGACCACAACAGGAGGATCTGAGGAAGCATTTCACAAACTTTATGCAGAATAAGTGATGGGCAGTGTGTTTGTGAGAGAGTGTGTGTTGGGTGGAGGTGATGCCACGTGGCATCGAGGGGCTGCAGCTGTCTATGTAAGCTGTGAAGCGTTCTAGCCCAGTGGAGCAGAAATGGGCCAGCCGCACAGACACAGCAGCCAGGTAGAAGCCTCTCTTACTATGTTACAAACACGCACACACACTTCACTACGGCTGGCGAACCTACAGCTGTGTTCATCTGATAGCACAGGCCACTGACTTATTAACACACAGATGAGAGCACACCTTTGACACTTAACCGCACTTTAATCTGCAGAAATCCACGCTTAGTTTGCTCGCACCACAACACGATTGAGTCAGAAAATGAAACAGTCTCGGCCTCAATAATAATGTGAGATGGTGGTATGATCTTTTAAACAAAAACGGTAGGAGACGCGCTTCGCTGCACACGCTGCTGCCTCCAGAAGTCTCGCACATCTTCAATGCTGATTATTCATACATGCACACTTCAGAGCACACTTCATACTCAACAACCCCGACAGGGCCTCAAAACAGCCCGGCCCGATCACTAAACAATTACTGTTTTGCAAACAAATGGCTTCTGGTCCCAGGAAGCCTTTTTTATGCTTGTTGTCAAGTTGTTTTTCTCATTGATGGTGAATTCTTTGAACTGCTGCCTTTGATTTGGATAGTTTTATATTGAGCAATAGAGTGTATATAGTGATGTAGAGCAGCCACACAAAGCTATCATATTAAATGCAATTTTTATTTGTTTGAAAATAACTTGAATTTATTGAGTGCATTATCTCTGTACTGACGCTAACACTGCATTAAACATAGGCTCTTATTTAATTTGATATGAATTTAAACATGTTTCTAAAAAAAAAAAAGATATACAGTCTGTTATTTGTTTGTACTTACCCAAGTTTTGGTTTGAAAATGGGGGGGGGGTTGAATTGTTCCTTTAACAGTTCATCAGGCTCTGAATGATTTAATCTAAACCATCTTTTGCAAGGCTATGTACCGTTGCTTTTAACTGTAGCATTTGTTATTATAGCCTATTAATCATTACCAGGCCAATTTTTAACTTTTTTAAATTAATCAATATAGCATTTGTTATGAAGAAACAATAGCCTGCACATTTAGAACCAATAGCTACAACATGCCACAGTAAAAATCTATAGGGAAAAATCTATTCCCTTCACAGACTATGTAATACAAATTCCACAACAAGTTTGACAAAATTTTACACAATACATAATCATTCTATAATAAAGATACATTCTAGTAAAGGTGGTCTGGATTAGTTTAAAAATATTTTAATATATGTTACTCCTGATTCAAGTCTTTTTAGTTTATTTGCCTTTTCATTCTTGCAAAAAATAAAAAAATAAAAATGAATTACACCCCCCCAAAAAAATAAATCTTACTGACCACCAACTTATATAAAGATATAAAGACTTTCAGTAACACCACTTTCAGCACTTCCACTGGACTAGCAAAGAAAAGTAATGTCTACATACAACATACAAACATCTGATATCCAGCTCTTACCTGTCAATGATGACCGGGTCAGAGGGCGTCTCGTTACGATTGCCACAACTTTTCTTGTCACAGCAGCGGCTAAAAGAGATGGAGGGAGAGAAAGAGAGGAAGAAAGCAGTTAACCTACGTGTTACTGCACATATATCAGCACTGACCTAAAACACAGTGGAGAAGGAAGAGTTAGCAATTATAAAGTAGTCTTTCTTTTACTCCTCCAAGGCAGGCATTCACTCAAACTGTACACACAGCACACAATATGCTGCCTCTCTGTGTATTAGTAATTACTGCTAACAGACTCTCCGACTCAGGGACGATCACTGAAGCATTAGAAATGTGGCTGATAACAGGGCAGTTAACCAGTGATGGAGAGAGAAGATGAGGCCAGAGAGCAGGAAAGGAAAGAATACAAGAGGAGAGGTGAAAGTAAAGAGGGCACTTAAAGGAGACTCTTTTAGAATACATCCTGGAAGGATTTCAGGTCAGACAGAAGGGGAAAGTTGCCTGTGTGTATGTGTTTTTTAAGGTGTTTGAACTGTGTTCCCAAAAGAAAATGTTTTATTTAAATATACACTATATTGTCAAAAGTATTAGAACACCCGTTCTAATAAACAGGTTTGACTTTGGTAATTTCCATGAGTACAGATCTTAATGTTTAAGCCTATGATGATATTCTAAGGAATTGTGTGCTTCTAATTTTATAGCAACAGTTTGGACAGGACGCCTTTCTATTCTAACATTACAATGCCTCTGTGTAAAAGGCAAGGTTCACAAAGAAATGATTGATTCAATCAGTGTGGAAGAACTTGACCGGTCTGCTAGAGCCAAGTTCTAATCCCAGCTGAACACCTCTGGCATGACATTAAATGCAGACTTTGAGCCAAAATCTCATCCGAAACAACCAACGACTTGTATATATGGGTACGGTAATTTTTGACACTTCCAAAACTGTTGCAACAGAGATGGAAATACAATTTTTAAATACACAAATTATGTTTCCATCTTTGTTGCCACAGTTTTGAAAGTGCCTTTTTCTGTTCTAAAGAAGGGGTTGTTATGTTTTTAAATACAATATTTTTGTGTATATGTGTATATGTTATAATATGTATTTAAGATACAGATTATTATTATTATATATATAATTGATATATTTATGAACTTTATATATACTTTTTCTAATTGATGTTTATTTTTATAGTGAATGAAAACAGAAAAAGTGGGCACACTTGGGCTCCAAACATTTTTATAGTTAATAAAATTATAATGGTTTTGATGCACAACCTATTATCATTCCCTAAATATCAAAGAAAATCAATCAAAGTGTGATGGTGGTTTAGCATGTTTGTCAAACATTCTATATTTAATTTCATAGGTTACTCTGCATGGGAAAGCAGAGGAGAGCAAGATGGATACTAGAGCATGAGCAAGTAAAAGAAGACAGGAGGGATGGAAAGGAGGTGTATACATGATGTCTTTGGTGGATGGAGGCTGGCGGTAAACAGCAGGTGGGGCGGCGGTTTCAGGTTTCCCAGCACAGATGGCAGAGGGGCTCAATTGAGAGAGAGTATAGGGCTTGAGGTGTCATGTGATAGGAGCAGAACCGATCTGTGTGTGAGTGGGCTCCTTTAGGCCTGATGAGCTTGATAACATGGATTGAGCTTGACCCCTCATTCACGTCTAAGCACCCTCGTTAGTTTGGACACAGTGTGGGCTTCTGTCTCAGTTTACTCTTGCTGTCGTATTTTTATCGTCCTCTGCTCTCATTTTCTCTCACTCCTCTGAGAGCAGTCAAGTCTTTAGCAATGTTCTCTCAGAAGTGGGTCACACAGGAGCAAAGCTTTCTGGGATGCGAGGGGTGTGCAAAGATGGATTTGACACTCCAATAACCCAATGGTCAGCCGGAGCCCAAGGGAAACCGCAACACGGCCGCCCACCACCACCCGTGAACCTCCAAGCCCCCCCAACAACCCTATGCTAATGACTCCATGCATGCTCTGGCTTCATTCAGGGGGATTTTTCACCCATTTCGGCTCGTTCTGCTCCATCCCAGCGGACCTGCAGGGAAACTGTAATCTTTAATCTCAAGCGTTTCCTCCTGCTGCAGCATTTGAAGAAATTATATCCAAATTGCCGCATGTAACTACCAGGATGTGGCCCGCGCTGATGCCATTAAAGCTGAACTGCCCTTAGCCCAGCTCCTTTACAGACAGCAGCTCTAAAATATCCCCCAAAACCAAACAAAACAGCATTTCTCCAACTGTGACCACCCAGCCTTTAATAATCTGGACAAGTTTGTCATGTTTCATCTGCACCACTCAAACCAAACAAAACCTCATCAATCCGTGCATATGAGGATGTGGAACTCCATCATAAAGAGCCCAGAGTGATTGTTTCTAGCCTTGCCTCTGAGCGAGTTGTTTGGGAAAATGTGCCTCTGTCTCACGCTTGCAGGCCCATGCGGCACCATATGGCTAATGGCAAGGCGTACAGCAATTAACAGCCCTGATTAATGTAGAGCAGTCTAATTGCAGACTGGTAATTGTGCCTTTCTTTCAGCACAGGCTCTGCATCGAAACACCATATACAGATGAAGAAGGAGAAAAGGAGGAAGATAGAGACAACAATGGATTGTTTACTTATTTTCATTTTCGCCTGATTTTGGAAAGCTGTTTGGTATGAAACGGAGTACAGGCATTTGCATTTGTGGGACCTTAAGAGTACCAGTAGTGATATGTACTTCAGATGTGATCTGTGTAATCCTACAGTGGCAGATCAAAGCTGACGTGGTGAGCCTTTGTAGACACGTATGGTACTAAGTGTTTGTGTCAATACACATCGTTAAATCAGTGACTACTTTGAAAGAGCGATAACAGAAGGCTGTGCGCGACTGCGTGTGTGTGCGTCTAAGAAAGGTAGTCAAGGGGAGCCAAAGATTGAAAGAGAAAGAGGAGAGAGCCTTGGCTCGCATGCACATATTTCATTGTCAAAACTCAAAGCAAGCTGCATTCATTAGCTCTGGAATAACAAGAGGATTCTTATTGAGTAATGAGTTTTTCCTTGTCCTAATTAACCAAGCATGAGTGGAATATTTTTAGTAGAAAACTGTTCAAATGCTCTCCACTTCAACCAAAAATAGATGAGGACTCATCTCCACAACCCAGTTTTAAGTGCAAGGAATTTATCTTTTGATTTTAATTAAAGGTGCATGGCTTTCTCTCGCTCTCTCTTTTTCTTGCAGAGCAGAAAGTGGATGACCTGGATAGAGATTCAGGAAAGGGGTTGCTCTGAACTTAAGGTCCGTCTTCATTCATTTTTAATATTTTAAAACTCCATTGCTTATGCTGTAGCTACAAACAGGGACATGCAAAATTCAGAATTGGCTCCCTTTCAATTCAATAATGTGAATTTAACAGGAAGTTAAATATGCATATCTGTAAATGAATAAATAATGGATAATTTCTTTTTTTTTTTTCTTTTTTTTTTGCTTAAGTCAAATTATCTGCTTTTATGGTACTTTTTAGCTCTATATGGGGAAGAAGCAGCATAATCAATTCTGTCTAGCATGTCTATTTATTTTCAGCAGAAGAAAGTAAGTCATACAGTTTTGAAACAACGTGAGATGTTCATGTTGTTTTTATGTTTTGGCAAACTATTGCTGTGACATCACCCATCAATCCATTCACCCATCCCTGTAAACCTTCAAGGCTACCCTTTTCATCAGAATTACAAACAAGTTTTACGTTTTTTTAGTTAAAACTAAATTTCAATTGCAATTAGTTATTCAAACTGCAATTATGCAGTTCAAATTCAGTACAAATACAGGAATTACAATTCTGGCACACAAAATGAACTGTACAGAAGTGTATTTCTCTGCTTGCTTTTTGTGTGTGTGTATTTATGTCATCAAGAAATAAAATAAGCACCACCAATCACTGAAACATCAGCCTCCAAAAATAGAAATGCTGCCTGCCATCTTTTTTGGACAAAGCCAAGCTTTGATTTCTAAGGCTGAGGCAGAGTCTGGGAAAAGAACACGTCTAACTCTGATAGGAAACAGGCTGGCATACGTTTATCAGGATCCCATTTGGACTGGTGGAAAATGATCTGGGAGTGTATTGTGTAATAGTGCATTGTAAGTCTAAACTTGAGCCTTGATATAAATTTACTGCATCCCTCTGAAATAGAAGTAAACTGTTTATAAAGTTTTGACGGATATGTATGATAAATTTAAAAATAATGATCTGACCTTTCAGCAAATTTAAAGTAATGTTAATCTATCCTCCCCTTATGTCTAATTTTACAGCAGGGCTTTTAACACAGCTGTGTTTGTGTGTGTGTGTGTGTGTGTGTGTGAGTGAGTGAGAGAGAGAGCAGAAAGCTCAGTCTTGTCACACTAACACTGGATCCAGAGGTCTGCAGTCTTGCCAAGACCAAAATGATGCCAAAGTAAAGCTCTCACAGTCAGCGGGCAGAGCTTGGTAGGGAAGGTTCAAGAGCTTGATTGTGTAATAGTAAAGGAGGGTGTGTGTGTGTGTGTGTTTCTCACCTGCACATGATCTCGTGCGTCAGCAGGACCCTGCACATCTCTGGGTTTTTGTCTTGCCCTTCATAGATAATTGCCTGATGAACAAGAGAAGGTGGAAAATGTGGTTAGAGAAAATTGACAAACAAGATTTTCTTCTTGTGGTATAAACGCTCTGAGCATGCACACATTTCCATGACTAATTCCCAGGGTGTTTAAATGCTATCATGATAATAATCAAATGTCTGTTTGCATCGTTTCACTGAAACAGAAACATTATGACATCACATCGTTGTGCCATACACACAATGCAGCACTCATGGGCGGTTATGTGACCCTTATTCCATCTGGCATAGGACGGCCGTTGAAAGATCTCGTGCAGCATGGGAATGATCAGGTCAGTTTCAGTTTCTGTTATCAGAATGTTCTGTTCATTTGGTGCCATGTTTCTCACTCTACACATTGGGCTCTGAATTTCATAGATGTCTTTTCGTTTCAGCTAATCAATCAATCAAAACTGCCCCATGCACAGTGGGAATGCTTGTACAGGGTCTCTGTGTGCCGGGTGGGCCGTCTATGACTGAGCCAGGCTCAAAGTGGGCAATTTAATGCCCACTTACCTGCTGCAATGGAAAACGATCCTTAACTGCCTCTCTAAGAGCTTAAACTTGATGCATCACATTGGGTTATGTGAGAACCAATGGTGTTTGGTGTTTGGTGTCAGTCAACACAAAAGTTTAAATGTGCACATCTGTGATTCAATGAATAAATATTTAGATTTCTGTGTGTTCCACATAACACTACTGGTACTTTTTGAATCTATATGGGAAAGAGCAGCGCTATCATTCAGTCTAAGATCTCTATTTGTGTTCCACAGAAGAAATTGTCATTCAGGTTTTAATGATGACAATAGTTTTCATGTTTGTGTGAACTGTTACTTTAATATCCAATCTATTACTTGTATCTGATAACTGTCAACGGAGTTTATTTATTTTGTTTAACATTTGACACAAATTGCCAATGCTAGATTTTTATTGTGACAGAGCTGCACACAATTTGCGATTCAAACTAAATGAAAGAATGTTCACGTAACTTTAATTTTTAACTAAAAAAGTTTGTCAAGAGAATTTGATAGATAGATACTGTCGAAACATCCCAGAATTCATTACCTGTGCAATTTAATTGAATTCCAATTCAGAAAACTACTGTTTCTGTCATTCCAATTCTGTGGGGGTGTGGTTAATTTAATTCCAATTCACTCCCATGAATTGAAAAGAGGCCTGAGTTTTGCACAATCCTGCATTGTATGTATGCTCTTGGCACCATCCAGCGCCATCATTTGTTACTCGTTGGTTTAATTAAAAGCAGACAGGGAGAATAAAAAGAACTATGTGTGTAGTGTTTGTTGAACTGTGCAGATTACTGTCCTATTATGTCATAGCGGACCACCCTTGCCATAGTGCCCACCCCCACAGGCATTACAAATTGGTAATGCAGAAACTCAAAACATTATTGCTCAGCAAAGCACCCTTATTACTACATGATTAAATATGTTTGTGAAGTAAAAAAAAAAATAGTAGATGAAAAAGGACAAACAGATAAACTGCTTAACTACAGGTCCCTCTAAAGATGTGTTGTACCCCAGCTAGTGTGAAATAGCCCTCTAGGAAAGATGTGTGCATGTGAGCTGCCATAAGCCTGCATCTGTGAGACCCAGTGCATGTGTATGCATTCACGCATGTATTTGTGCGTTAGCAAGTGTGTGTTTATGTGTGTGGCAAGCAGTTGGGCTGCCAGACTGGAGCATAGCGAGCCATCTGGCCCAGCCAACACTTCATCCAAAAACCTCAGCTTTGTTTCCATCCTCCAATTCCACACAAGATGTCCCCCACAGCCATGAATCAGTGACTCTACTCAAAACATACACACACTGCAGCCTATTAACAGGCTGCTCTCTGTCACACACACACACACACACTTAAACCCGATTGCCATGAATCACTCCCTATTTCTCTATGAACACACATATACATGGCACCCATGGCAACTGAAGACACAGAAAAACAGCTGATGGTTCTAATGAGGAACTGTTTCCCTCACAAGCGCACAATGCTTTTTCAATTAAATGAAACACTAAACAAGTTTTATAAGCAAAGCATCAGACCCAGAAAAAAAGAAGAAAGTTTATTCATATTTGATGTATTTATTTCCTGTCATTGCAGTGACTTGAGGACATAAGTGATAGGGGACATCTGTTTGTTAGGTTTCGTATTGTGGAAATGAGGGTCAAGGTCCTTTAAAAGCGCACAAGCATGCATCACTGTCTGAGCCTAGAGCCTCGACCCCGCAGGCTTTCTGAGAGAAAGCGGGAGGCAGAGAGAGCAGTTCAGGCCACACAAAGACGTCCTCTACACCACACATTCATTTCATATATAAGACCAGCTATTTATCACACAAAGCCCCTGCAAACAGACTCGGAATAACTCCATGCCGAGAACAGTATATAAGTGCCTGGAAAAGTCTGAAAACAGTTTATCAATTTCTCCTCAGAGGCAAACTCAACAATGGCCGTGCATCCTCTGGATTCGAGCTAGTGCAACACCAAGCTTATTTGGGTGGATTTTTCTGTATCCCCTGCTGTCACATCTGTCGTCGAAAGGCAAAATGCTGCATGTTGTTTATGTAAAGACTGAACTTTGGTCTCTTTAACCAGGGCATGTAACCTAACAAAAACATAATATACAGTACATGAACATATATACTGTAACAAAATCTATTTTAGGACTGTTAAAAGTAAATCTAAATCTGCTGTGGAGTTATATTTATTGTGATTTATTATTATTACAAAATGTATTAAACATTATAGATTAGGGGGTCACTGGCATTGAAAAATTGAAAACACCTTGTCTTAGACTATGATCAGTCTTGTGTCAGGTGG
This sequence comes from Carassius auratus, assembly GCF_003368295.1. Taxonomy (NCBI): domain Eukaryota; kingdom Metazoa; phylum Chordata; class Actinopteri; order Cypriniformes; family Cyprinidae; genus Carassius; species Carassius auratus. The sequence goes on from NC_039256.1 coordinate 18,922,322, forward strand.
GTTTGGTTCGGTTATGCTCAGATTTAGAGAAAATGCATCTTTAAGATTACAGTGTATAGTAGCTTTGAATGCTTAATCACTGCAATCTTTAGGCCCTCAAAGCTTGTGTGTGTAAATATTTGCAAATGAGTTGCATTAAGCCTTTATGTGGCCTGGCACAGAGCGCCCATTCACGTCCTGTCTGACATCATCAGAGTCTCCAAACAGCTAGTGATTACAGGAAATATCTAATATAGGAGATTTGTGTCACTTTGTTGCATGTCGTACACTTTGGGGAAGTGTTTCTGGCATGTAAACACACCCTATTCCGTAATTAACAGGAAAAATACATACACAAGCAGAAAGGACGGCCGAGACCTCCCTCTCTCCTGTGCAAATTTATTTAGGAACCTGCCCGAAGCTTAGCTCTAGAAAACAAACGCAGCAACAGGCAAGCTACAGCTCAGAGTTACCAACCAGTTCCAGCCCAGCATTTTTCTGAACAAAGCTCTCCTTACGGAGGGCAAAAAGCGCATGAAACATGCATGGCACGGTGTGCCGAGGTGTGTGTGAAGCTTTCATTAGGCCCTGATGCTGCTTTTAATGCATATTTTATATTGCACAAACTGCTTCTCAAATCTCGTTTGAGAGCCGCCAGTGCCGCCTTGTACTGACAGCCGCATCTGAGGCATGTAAACAATGCACTGTAAATACATGAAAACACATTTCCCTCTTTGTTACCATCACGCTAGCGTGTCAGCGCAGTGTGTGTGCGCATTAAGCCCGAGTATGTGATTCGCTTTTGTTCTGCGCTTCAGCTGTTGAGGGAAACATTTGGATGGAAGGATAAAGAGCGAGAGAGAGAGTCTTTTACTGCATTGTCTTCATCAGATCTGTCACAAGCTCATGCGTTGATCACAGAACCGGCCTGTCAGCTTGACACCCGCTCCATCTCTCCTTACCAGAGCCAACCGTTCCCACAGGCAAACCGAGAAAGCGTATATGGGTCTGTTGGGTGTGTGAGCACAAGACGGCCACTGAATATGTCAGTTTTATGCACTGAATGTAACCGTTTTGATCCCAGCAGCTCTAGCCCAAGTTGTTTAATTGTCTCTAATAGCTGTGCGTATGTACAGAAGCTAACTGTGTGGTCAGGCGACTGGACTTTACCGCCTTGCTAAGTGCTAAAGAGAAGTGTGTGTTGAACAGCTCTATAAACCTGCTCATCAGCCCTCCCGCCTGACACTGCCAAAGCCAGCACATGCTGAGAGGAGAGGCGCTCTGTAGCCTCTCTGTGCAGAGTTATGGGGCTTTAATGGGAAATCTTAAACACATTGCGAGCCCTCCTCAGCATATGTAGGCTGACTGCTCACCGCAGAGTGGTTTTGGACTGGGTTTTCCGAAAGGCATTTAAAGACCAGCTAACACTCTGTCATAACCTAAACCGTGTTTCACGCTGACATGGACAAGAGAAAAAAAAACTGCGCAGTCAAATGACAACGAGAGCAGACAAGTCTAAAGTAGAGCCAGGCTTAAGGTTTTAACACAAAAAGGTATGTTCACATGCATGTGTTCATTGTGCATTGTCAGTAATTTATTAATGTCACATTCATACAAAGCAACTTTCTTTTGGTCAGTGAGTTAAAACCATATGACCAATTTGAGCATCTGGCAAATATCTGTGTTAGTAAATTTTTCACCCTCATAAAAAATTAAATGACTGAATTTCACACTCCAAAAATAGTTTAGCAACATTAAATATACCTTGCCCCTAAAAAAAAAAACAAAAAAAAAAGTTTTTTAAACATTTCAGAAAGGGATTCTGGGTAATGTAGTGAAAAAGCCTTCTATTGTTCAAAACCTGAGCGAGAAAATTTTACCTTTTGGGGTACAACAGCTTGTCACTGGAGCAGTACCCTTTAAAGGACATAATTGTACCTTTTTTATTTTTATTTTTTACCCCTATTAGGTACATATTAGTACCTTAGAGAAGTGATACATACCCTTAAGGTACTAATATGTACCTAATAGGGGTAAAAGAAAAGGTACAAATATGTCCTTAAGGGTACTGCTCCAGTTACAAGCTTTTGTACCCCAAAAGGTTAAATTCTGACCCATTTTTTTAGTGTGTAGAAAAGTTGTACCTTAAGGGGCTTGTCATTGATACCCTTAAAAAGACGACTTTGTACCTCAGCGTGACAATATGTACCCTTTTGGTACTACTATGAAAATGTGCAGTTGTTCTTTTAACAGTACGGCCACACTGACAGGCTGCTGTGCCCCTAAAGGTACATATTTTGCATATTTTTATGTAAAAGCCAAAGTACCATGCTTTACTACCTTATACTAGCTAGCATGTTGGCTCGGCCGCCAAACTCTCTTCCACACACACCATCTCTCTTTCTCGCTCACTCAGTGGCACCACATCATTAACAGGTATGGCAGGGCAGTTTGCCACAGAAATAGCCAGTAAATCAGTTGGTAATATATGTGCACGTGGGAGACAACCCTGGGGAGATAAACGGCTTTTTATTGAGACACTCCGTGAAAGGCTGAGCCGAGGCCAGTCCCCCTGGCCACTGTATTTACCTCAGGGGTGTCAGAGAACAGTCTCACTCCCTCAGCACAACGCTCCTGCCTTTCACCCACACACATAAATCTGTCCCGCCACACATCGGCCAAACCACTGAGCAGAGCGAGGGCAAGCACTAGCATCAGTAACAGCACCTAGCTCCTTGCACATAAACATTCATGCAAAGGAAATTATAAACCACAAACAAATCACACAATACAGAAAGGGGAGCTGCGGAACTTTTTGAGCCAAATGTTACATGCAGGGATTTTGTAGTAGGAATTTCTGAATAGAAATGAATGGTTTGGGTCATGACAACAAGTATATTAGTGAAACTTTAGTATTTGCTTTTTCATTCTTTTTTTAATTTATTTATTTATTGTCAAAAAATAAAATATATTAAAAAAATAATTCTAATACTTATAAAATAAATATAAGACACTATTACATAATGAATACATTAATTTATATTTGTTTTCAAATATACACAAACGGTAATAAATATAAGAACACATTCTGTAGAAGATTAAATGTTGCATACAAAATAAAGATCAAATTAAAATAACTGTAAGATTAGTTTTAATATTTCTCTCACTCTCCACTTCTAAATAAGCACATATACACACACATAAAGCAAAACAGTAGCAACAGGGTGAAACAATGGGGTAAGCGTGCTGGCATGTTTAAATCACATGATATAGTAAGTGTTCAGAGCGTTAGCAGGTTGTCTGTCACAGCGCCTGCTAATTACCTCATGTCCATACACACTTCATCCAGGCTGGGGTAACACACACACACACATATTACTTGTCCTAAAAAAATGCCTTTTATGAAAACAGCTCATAAGAAACACAATTATTTTAGTAATTAATCAAAACAGCTTTGCATATTTATTTGATTACAAATGAATTCTAAATATTTTTCTCTCATTTATACTTATCAACTCAACTTTCAACTAAAATGTATTGCCACACATCTTGACTCGCGGCTCTAATCGCTGTTGAATACACTTCCCTAAAATGTCTTCATAACAACATTTCTAGACAGAGAGCATGGGAGAGGAAATGAGGAGACGAGTGGGAAAGAGAGAATGGAAGAGAGGGAGAGGCTGTTTCTGATTTAGGGGGAAAAGGAAGAGCGCCACATATGAGATTGTGAGGTCACTCTTGCTGCCCTGTTTTCTCATATGAGTTTTTCTCCAGGGTTAAAGCTCACAACCTGCATGGTTAATATGACAAGCTATAACAGCCTTCATAGGTGTGTGTTCATAACAAACATCTGTTCCCACAACACATTTGAATATGCACTATCTGCAAGAGAGTCACACGCATACACACACACACACACACACTCAAAAACTTATGCTGTTTAAACATTGAAAGGCACCGCTGGATAATCCCCTGTGACAGACAATGAATACAACTGAATGTCTCTTTCTTTCTTTCCCTCTTAGCTATCAATCTCACTGTCACACGTATGCACATAAATACATGCATACGCTCAGTCATCTTAAATGATGTCCCAGAGAGAGTATGTCATATTTAGACACTAACCGATCCTCGTGCCCCTGAGGCATGCTAGAGTGTGTAACCCAAACTCACCAGGGTGCACGGCACACATGCACACGTTCACTCTCACTGCATATCACACACAGACTCTCACCAGACGATTCACCAGCGAACCGTGGGGATTTTGAAATAACGTCCTACCTGTTTGGTCATGGAGTCAATCAGGCGTACATAAAAGTCCTGTTCTGTTCTGATGCCTGCAGAGGAGAGAAAATAAGTCCTCTTTAACTCACAATGCAATCATATGCACAAACATGGATCGGAAATGAATCTGGCAGGTATATATTTATCATACACAATGACATGGCTTTAATACAGCATAGATGCTTCAAATGTCTAGACAACCCAACCCAACATAGAGTGCACACAGTGTTAAAGGATTATGTGGAAAAATGGCTTTGGATGGAACTCAAAGTTATGTAGACCTAGATACATAAACTAAATAAAAAAAATAGCTTTTGCAAAGAAAAATATCAAGAAAAATGTATGGTTTATAAAAGTGTGAAATAGACATAATCAGAAATAACAATTGCAGAAAACATGATTTTCGAAAAAAAATAAATAATAATATGTTCAAAACGTCTTCTAAAAGGATGAGGATCGTTTAGGACCAGCGCAACAAATTTTCAAACGTCTGGTTGTCATTTACCACATTAGTAGACAGAAAAGAGTGTACTTTCATTATGGCCAGGCCATTAGCTTCCATCAAAAATGAAGTGCACATTTCTGGAAAACGCGTAACCGGAAAAGTGCACTAATGGGGATCGTTTTGTGTTACATTAATGTTTATAGTTAAAACGCTACGACTTTGCAGCGCATTTTAATCGATTTTGTTTGAACAATTATACGAATTGTTATTATTATTGTTACAGTATTATTGTTATTATTTCAGGACATTATATTCATTTGAATCAATCTGATTTAGTTACATGATGAATTATTTATTTCTGTCAGCCCTCCTTGTCTTTCTATCAGTCTCGATGTCTTTTATATTATTCAGATCGTCGCGCTGAAGTAAATCCCTGATGTGTTTATGCAAAGTTCAATGAGTCTTGATGCGTTTCTTCTTACCGTTGCTGTAAAGAAGCTGCAATCTGTAATGGATCCCATTGTTTGTCTTTTCTCCGGTAGTTTCCTGCAAAAATAAATTCAATGGTTAGCGAGAAAGACCTATTTGTCTATTTCTGAAGAGCCTCGTGAGTCAGAACGGCTATTCCCTTGCGGACCAGGAGGCCGAAAAAAAAAAAAAAAAAAAACCTGCTAACGCACATTAGCCAGCCGAAACTGAGTAAACGAACGAGTTAAAAATACTTATTATTATTATTATTATTACTATTATAATTATTATAAGTCGTATGTATTGTACAGTGTGATTTCACAATTTAATAACAATGTGCCCGTGGTATAGACGTGTACAAAATTATTAAATACACAGTAGGCATTAATAGCCACATCTTTTAATGAAACCAGTCACTTCGCTCACCATGATTAAGTGCTCACAAAACATTTTATTTGTGTGGAGTATTTTTATTAAAGCAGCATATGGTCCTTCAAAATAATAATAATACAAATAAAAATAAAATCATTTTTTTTTAAATAGCATCTTAAAAGGAAATACTACCTTTATGACCCTAAGTTATCACTGTAACATTTCTGCTAAAATATAGCTAGACTACAGATTTGTTAGTAAATGGATAAATTACTGAAGGGAACAAATATAAAACATGAGGCTTTCTTAAATTATAAAGGATGCGTAAGAAAAAAAGATATATATACAAATAAAAATATAATGATTCAATTGAGGTTTTATGAATTCTTGCAGAACAGTAATTTAATGCAAGAATATAATTTACTGAGTATAGGCAAATAAGCGTTCAGCTAGGCTAAATAACATTTAATCTAGCCTAAAATTATGCATTTTCATTCAAATTTGTAAAACCAATATGCAAAAGAGAACGTGTCACTTGCCTTTTCTTTTTCAACAAATCCAACAAAAGTAGTTCTTTCAATTTCCACGGGTTGTCCTTGTCTGTCGTATAGCGCTAAAACGAAGTGGAAGAAGTTGGATTTGCGAAGATTTGAAGGAGGCTGTTTCTCAAAGTGTGCTCGAGCAAGACCCACTCCACTACGAACACATACAAGACAGAGAGAGGATGAAATATATTTATATATGTATAATAAAAAAACTAACAAAAAAAAAACATAGTTTTGTGATTATTTAATTACAAAAGGGTTCAAATGCATTTTTTAGCTTTCAAATTGCAGTGCAAAAGCTCTTAAATATTACCTTTGACAGTTTAATAGTTTAAACAAATAGGCTATTTAAAAGTAGCCTGTTAATGAAAGGCCAGACTTTTAAAAAGTCAGTGAGATGTTTCAATTACTTTTATTTTCTTAAATAGCATAACAACAACAGATATAATTGTTGATAATCAAATATATATATAAGAACTCTGTTCAGCTGCTTATAACAAGCTACTGGAAAGGATTGTCTTTCAAATTCAGTATTTAAAATTTAAAAAGTATTTAAAAAGCTAGTGGTTGCAAAGTCACTTAGAAGCAAACGCTTATGGCTGTTTTAACGTTAAGAATAATAATGTTAGAAACAGGCTAAGAAAATCAGTTTTAATGTGACTTGCAACTCAAGCATTCTGTGTGTTGATGCCAACAGCACGCCGAAGAGGATGCTACGAACTTATCGCAGCAATAAATCAATCTCTTTGTCACCTGGTTATTAATAAGCAGATATCGCGCACTGATTACGATGATATACAAGAGAGCGTTTTGTGTCGTCCCAGGAAGATAAGCGCACAATATTCCGTCTAGCTGTTCACGTAGCGCTGAAGACCGCCGCCGGCTTACCTCTGAGCGGCTGTGTTCGCATCCAACACCCCGGCACCCTGCATCCATGTCCGGACAGCGTTCATCCCGGCACCGATGGGCTCCTCTTTCATACTACTCCCGCTCCTTTGAATGCTGTCTTGAATCCCGAACATGAAAACAGACTCCTGTCACCGTCTCAGTCGGCGCTTGCTTCTTTTGATCGCTCCGTTAAAAAAAAGACAAGGAGAAGTGTATGGGTGAGCAGGTGTCACCGCGTTTGTCTCTATTAGCGCTTCCTCTCTGAAACAGAAAATAGAGCGACGTGCCAAAAGAAACGCGAGATGTCAACATCCAGGTTTGGGAACACCGTGCAACAAACAAACAAAAACTGCGAGATTAGACTGGAGTTCCCTTTGGTCTAACGTGCGCAAGAAAAAAGTCTAATGTCACTTTAAGAAACAATAGGATCAAGAACGGGCTTCGCTGAGGGTTAGATCAAATGTCATCATCCAGAGACTTTTTTTTCTTTAATTTCTCCTCCTTTCCTTCCCTGTCTTTCTCCACAAAGAGTATTCTCTGATCAGATCACATGAATGAGCAATATGAAATCAACCAGGAGAGGTGGACCCTTGTGGAGACAGCTCCCTCGCTGTTCCCCTTGTTCAAACGGGAGTGATTTGTGTCCTTTCCCAAAGGAATCCGATTTGACTGTCTCTGGGAACTAAACACAAGCAAACTAACCCCAAAGGGAGGAGGAAGAGGAGGGAGTGACTGCGCGCGCAGGGCCGCCCCCCAAACATAAGTAAAGCCGAACTACCATTAGCTGTCCACCCAACCACGAAGCCCGTCGCCTAATTAGATATCACAGCCCGTCCTGCCCACTTAGCGAGCGGCATGTTTAGAAATAAAGAAGAAAAAAGACACGGAAAAAAGTTATGCGCCGCGCGTTAAATGTCACGAAGAAACTGGCAACCAGAGCGCGCGACTGAAGCCAAATTTATGAGGTTCACATGGACGCAGATATAGTTTATATATATAGTGTGAGCTCATTTTAGAAAAATCACAGTAAGTTTGTTTAAATACCGGTCTAGGGATGAGCTAGTGTTTTAAAACGTTCAAGGGTTGGACTTTTAAAAGGGATTTTTCAAGAAAATGTCGGGGTGTTGAGGTTCGTCTCGAGCTGTTAAAGTTGTCTTTTGGCGCCTCTGACACAGTTAAGCGAATATCAACTATCCTAAAGACTTTTTAAACAAGGCAGTATTTTTGGAGAAATGTAAATATAATAAATTGATAAATAATGTCAGTGTTTCTTCATATTTTTTTTGATTAAATATCGATGGTGATCCTGACACAAAGTGCTCAAGCAGCCTCCTGTTGCTATGGTTACCTGCTGGGGAACGCTGTTTCTGCTCGCGAGCGTCTGTTTACATCCAGGTAAAAATGAACTTTTACATACTTTTGTAATATAATTTATTTTCCTTTTTTTTGGTTAGTAAAACAACACCAAACACCCGCGTTTTTATTATTAGGATATTATTCTTTATTTAAAACACGTTTGAATATAATTAAGACAATGATGAAGTATACTAAACAGAGATCCCCTGTCATCGAGTTTTTATGTATGAGACATATCAGTCCACGTGACATGTTTGACAACTGATGTGAGGAAATTAATAATTAGTGTCAAACCAGTGTCGTTAGATTTAGAAAAAAAGGCGTTAGAGCAAAATGTGAACTTTGTTTCAGATTAATTGTTATCAATAGCCTAATTAAAAACGTATTAATAATATGATTAAATTATTTAATACATTTAATGAGGCATATATTGTATTTAAAAAGCCATTGCTGATATATAAAAAAGTCACGTACAGATTCATAATCCATAAAACATCTGTTGTAATACATAAACGACGGTAAACGCATTTAACAAAACTGGATAGTACAGACCCAAACAGTTTAACAGCTGCTTTGTCAGATTTGATATAAAACGACTGTAATAACGTATGTACAGAAGTAAATGCTGGGCGCGCAAAACCATTTTATAGCAACTTTTTCATTTTTCACACAACAGCAGTTGTGTTTTAGATTTAGAATGCAACTATAAAGCTTTATGATATTTTAGAAATGATGCAAAAATGAGCATATGCATGCACGGGAAATGGATATTGTATCTTCTAGAGCTGAATGGAATCCTGCAGACAGCGGACAGAGGAAGTGTAGAGTCCGGTCCAATCCAGTGTTGGTCAGAGAGAGGGGAATTCTGCTCCCCCTGGGTCCCCCTGTATATTTATATTCCCACACAGCAGTTTAAAGTGGCAGAAACTACATAAGCAGTGGTAGTGGAAACGGTGCGTTTTCATGTGTCCAAATAAGAAACAGCCATTACTTATATTAAAACGAGTTTTGTGCATCACTTAAATATAGCTTCGTGTGCATGTGTGTAGTCTAAAAAAAATTGCCTGTATTTACGATAACCTGATAAAGATACTTAAATTAACCTTTATATAATATAAATATTCCTATTGCTGACAGCGACAAATTCGATTTGATTTGTAAAACAGATGTCCACATAAATCACGCTGTCGTTGATGAGTAGCCTACCAACCCTATAATTGAATTGAACTGAAACATAAAATAAATCATAATGCAAAACAAAGTTCTTGTGACGTGAGATAATTCAGTCAGTAGGCTACTTTTATCAGTTTCAAACCATTAGGCCGCGTGTCAATATATATATATATATATATATATATATATATATATATATATATATATATATATATATATATATATATATATATATATATATATATATATATATATGTATATATGTAGCCTATGTTTATTTAAAAGAAAAAAAATCTATTAACACTGTCAGGTAGGCCTAGTTTTATAATGTTGTAGCCTGCGTAAAATTCGTGCAACATAAAACAAAAGTCAAGACAATTGTGTTGTTTTCTTAATGCACCAAAATATCCATTGTTACCTTTGACTTTGTTTTCCATCTCAGTTTGACCTATATGAAATTGAGAAATAAGAGTTTCAGCTCATGGTGATTATGAAAACTGCTAAAATGTGTGCATATTCTGTGCATAATATAACGACTAAGAGAGTCTGTGGGTAGTGGAAAAGAAAAGAAATCGTGAACGTGTCGAGAATCGGACACAGGAGACGCGTGATTATTGGTTGACAGTCCAACATTGCCATCTTGTGGCCACACATGGAAAAGAAATGGGAAAAGAATTTGACTAAAGCTATAGTTAAAAACCTTATGTACTCGCTCATGTTATCGCAAACCCGAATGAGGTTCTTCAGTGAAACGAAAAGAGATGTTAGGCAGAATTCGAGGGACTGTAAAATTCAGTCACTGATCACATTCATTGATTTTTATTTCATAAAATGGAAGTTAATAGTATCTGGCACGTTATTGGATTTTTGGTTAAACTGTCCTTTTAAAATAGGCTTATCAGAATGAACTTGTGATCGTAGGCCTACTTTTGATTATGTGCATTACAACAGAACCCCTCGTCAAGATTTAGGTCAGAATTGAAAAAATGATATAGCTACTTTACTGTGATACTTGACCTTAAACTAGCTGTTCCATTGAAGGCCTTCAGATACACACACACACACACACACACACACACACTCACTGAGAGACACACACACCAAAATGAGTGGAGGAGAAACTCACACTGGAGGGGACTTGTGAAGACAACATAATTTATATTCTAGTTCCGTGAGAAAAAGTACCTAGGGAATATCTGGCCTTTCCAAAATGACCGAGTGCTTTGTTCTTGAGTTTCACATGTATTTTTTTGTAACATTTTTTTTTTTTTCTATTTTACACAAAGGTCGGGGTTCAAGGCTAACTTTGATCAGAAGGATGGAGAGGGGTTAAAGGGTAGCGTTCTTTGATTTGCTAATGTTTCCTCCATTCTCTCTTCCTGCCCCTCATGCTAAAGGGAGTTAAAGTGCTCACACAGGAAAAGCAGATAAATGCTCACATCTGCCTGCACTGAGACACCTCACACTGCGCTTAAATATCGCGGGAATATGCCATAACTGTTTATCACATTTCCAAATCCATACAGTAAAATACTTACGTTAAAAGAATAATTATGGCTATGACACCTGCACAGATGAGGGATGTACAGTAACTCTATAAGAGGTTAAGGGAAGCAAGTGATCTTCAGACCTCTGAAAGATGGTGAGTGGTCAGGAAATGAGTGCATATCCTGTCTGTGTCTCTTCATTGGATGTTTTGATGGTTTCAGCAGTCTGACATTACCTCAGCACTCAGGTGTGGGTCTGTTTGATTCATCACAGGTGAGTTTAAGAGTCCTGTAGGTCTTATTATGCTTCAGAAAGGCACTGTGAAAGAAAGCCATGACAAATGTTTCATGGGTTTGGTTTGGATTTATTCTGACATTAAGGCTCACGTTCAGGCACATTTAACTGAATTCAGTTGCAATTCAAACAGAAGTTACAAATAGGAGCACAAATTCAGAACAGTAATAGAATTATTTTCACTAAATGTTCACATCATAATAATGTACAAAATGGAAAAATGTATATTAATAAAAGATAATAACAGATTTGTTAAAGGGGTCATCGGATGCCCATTTTCCTCAAGTAGATATGATTCTTTAGGGTCTTAATGAAAAATCTGTGACAGTTTGGTTAAAATTTCTCAATGGTAGTGTAAAACAACCCTTTTTAGCTTATCGAAAAGAAGCTCTTTTCACAGCAAGCCATTTTCTAGCATTTTCCTTTAAATGTTAATGAGCTCTGCTGACCCCGCCCCTCTCTTCCTGAGTTGCTCTCAGAGGGACTGTTTACTTTAGATGCATTCATGGTGAAACTTGCTAATTAGCACATTATTAGGTGAATTGCAAAGATTCATGATAAAAACAACAACAACCTTATACTCACTTTTTCTGTTGTTTAAACCAGATCACGAATGACTCACACGAACATAAACTAATTTAGATAAATGGGGGAGGGTGCATTTCCTTCAAAAACAAGCATAGTCCACTGCATCTTCAGCGGCTCAGATGTCAGGAGTTAATGACAACTGCTTTGTTCATTATTACATCCAACAACAAAACACCTCAATTGATTAGGAGACATTCTTGTCTACATCTGCTCCAAGTGAAACAATGGCGGACTGATGATGACAGCTCACTCAGGGCGGGTCTAAGGTAAGACACCAGTCCAGTCTGTACCGAAGTGCTACTGTCAATCAAACTATTATGGGAGGGGCCTGAGATCGGCTTGATTCGCTCCGTTCCCACGAGCCACGGCTCTCGGCCCCGCCCCACTTGTCACAATGAAATAATAATTAAATTAATACTTATAAATACATTATTATGATCATCGTCACATATGGCTTTAAGAGCAGTAGGTCTAAGAGCTTTAAGTCTTTTACGACTTAGAAAGGCAGTGTGGAAGAAAGCCAAGACAAATATTTCATACTTAAGGTTTGGATTTATTCTGACATTCAGGTTCACGTTCAGACTTCAGGCATATTTTACTGAATTCAGCTGCAATTCAAACAAAGTTAGCCTTCACATAACACCGTTCTACATTTTTATAAAATAAAAATAAAAAATAAATAAAGAGGTTAAATTCAGCATGCTACAGAATACACTCCAGTCTCGTTCAGATTTGCTTTTAAATGGAAAATAGCTGTAACAGCTTAAAAAAAGAAAAAAAATGGTGGCTTAGATAAAAGTAACCTTTTTGTAGATTAAAAATCCCACAAAACGCAAACACCATTCATTTAACAAACAATGTTAAATACATTTAACTTAAACACTAAATAAAAAGAAAAACAGGCATTCGCAAAGTGTGCTCATACATTGTGTTGTACAATGTATTTAATACATACAATGTATTCATATTCACAAATGCGCTAAATGCCAAATACTGATGAGAATGATATTGACTCTCTTAAAACGGTCATAATGTTTATCCACAGCCAAAGGCACTTCCCACTACCGCCACTAGAGGTCGCAAGAGGCGCAGCGTTCATATGAGCCTGAGGCCGCTTCACGACACGCGATGCTGCTTAACACTGTACTTTTGCATATCAAAACTCCTTTACATATATATTTGTACATGGGTATATATTTAATATATAACTTGATTCAATGCATACACACCAAAATATTTGGTATCAGACAAGACAAACTTTGGAGCATTGCTTTATGTCATATTAGTGCAAATGCAGTGGCATATATATGTATATATATTTTCTCTGAATAAAACAAATGGAGAACAGAAAAAAGACAGGCTACTGATATTGGATACTTAGAGCGTGCTAGTGGATATGTGCTAAGTGCCTACAGAGCATCACAGCACTATATTGAAAGGTAACATGATCACATTCAGGTTGGTGTTCGCTGGAGATTGTAGTTTCATAATAAAGGGTTGAGGATTGGGGAACAGCTGGTGTTTTGGTAGATCCAGATGTGGAAGGGGTGAAATTTTTATTTTCACCTCTGATAAGCTTTCTGACCTCTAAAATCTATGATTTTTCTGGATGAGAGGGGGACGGTAGAAGGATTTGGACCGTATAGATGTCAGGAGCATTCCATGTGTACATACTGTATCAGTCACAGAGTGGGCCGACAGTGTCCCATCAGACCCTCTGCTGTAACACTGTCTTTTGTCCAGCAGTGTGTGGAGTTGGGTTTGGCTCAAGGCAGCTTTTAGGATTGGGAGGAGGAGCAGGCAGGAGTGTCACCGTCGTCTTTTAGCCCAACCATGAGGTCTGATGCTGAAGCGAGAGTGGTGTCATCTTGCTGGGGAACCTGGAGAGCTGAATCTGACTCTGGATGCTGTGAAGGGTCCAGATCACCTGCTAGCTGTATCGGGGGCTCTTGTGGAGGGGCGTCCTGTGTTGAAGAGCCGGGTTGTAATGAGCCTTTCAGCTGGTTGTGGCAAAGAGGGCAGGTCTCCTGCACATACAACCACTTTTTCAAGCAGCCGGCATGGAAGAGGTGACTGCAGGGGGTGATCACAGCTGACGTCATGTCCTAGATTCAAGAACAGAAGAGGAAAGTTATAAAAAAAGAAAGAAAGAATAATTAATAATAATAATACAATTATTATCATCATCAATAATATAACTATTATTTATAATTATAACATTATTATAATTATATATAATAATAAATTATTGTTATCATCATCATCCTCATCATTATTCCAACAATGGCAAATTATTATAAGTATAGTTAATAATAATAATCATCATCATCATCATCATCACCATCATCATCATAACAATAATAATAATACATTATTTTTTTATTAATATGTTTATTATATGTTGAGTAATAATATAATAATTTTCTTTGTATATTAATATTCATTATACTGATATAATAATTTGTCATTGGTATAATAATAATGCAATTCATTAATAATACAATTATTAGTAGTATTCAGTAATATAGTATACATAATAATAATAATAATAATAATAATTCTTCACATATTATTACATTGTTATGGTTATTATATCATTTTATCACTGAATCATTTATTCAGTTGATTTGTTCGAACAGCTGATTCATTCAGGAATGAAGCAAGTGACTGTGTTTATGAAAGGATAATCATGAATCACTGACACTTTCATGAATAAAACATGGCTGTGTTTGCTTTTAGAGATGCGCAACGGCTCAGCTGTGACTTTGTTTTAAACAATTTTCATTGACAAAATAGAGCAAAATCAGGCAGTAGTGTAATAGTCAGACAATATAATGTTGTCACTTAATATTTACTTAACTTATTGTTTATTGAACGGTTGTATTAAATCATTATCACATTTGCAATCTCCCTTAATAATCTTTAAACGCTGTCAGTTTTCACTTCAAGTGTTTAAGGGAATGTTTTTTTTAAGGTTTCTTCCTAGTGTGTTATGAATGTGGTTGTTAGGTGGTTGCTTACTGACCAAAGTCAAAACAGCACACCCTTAATTAAATCTCTATTATATTCTAGTCTCTGGATAAGGCTCCTTCAAAGTAAGTCTACAATATTGTCCGCCAAAAAAAGAAATCTTAAATCCAATCACTTGGAAAAGTCCTTCCAATATTAGATATGTCCATGTATATAACACAGATGGTGTGGCACAAATTATGTGCATAAGTTTAATAGTTAGAGGATTGTATGAACAATAGTGATGCACCGTAACTGAACCCACCATCTATCTAACACAGAAATACACAAGAAGACACGTGCTACAGAATGTACCTGGGCATCCATCACACACACACACACCTGGTAGCAGATGGAACAGATGTCATTGTGCTGCTGGAGTTGTTGGTGAGAAGCTGTAGGCAGGCTCTTGATCTTGTTGACAGCATCTCTGCGGAGCAGGAAACTCTGCCAGCCCAGCTGGGCCCTCAGCCACACGTTATAGTAAGAATGGATGAGCACGATGGTGGAGCCCATCACGGTCCACTCCCCAAACACTGTCTCCGACACACCGTACGCCACCACGCACAGCGCAACCAGGAACTCCAGCAGCCTGTAGGTGCCGTTCACCCAGTAGATGACATCATCCATGTTCTCCACCGGAGCCTTGCTGAGCTCCTCCACCATGAAGAGCACATAGATCAGCAACGTGCCCAGCACCTGAGAGTCAAAAGAGTTTAAAACAGAGGGACAGTTGAATTTCACCTTACACAAATGAGCAATAATCACACTCCTACACACCTGAAATAGGTCTTTCAGTGATTAGTAGATAGTAGGGTGGTGAAATGCTGATTTATATAATGTAAGAATTGGTCAAATTATTAGGAATTATTTAATAATAAATAATCATAAATATATGATTTTTTTTTACATATAGTTTTATTTTTGGCTTTGCATCGCAGGAATAAATTATATATGAAATATATGAAAAAAAAGAAAACAGTCATTTTAAATTATAATAACATCACAATATTTCACACACAAAAAATTTCACAAAAAAATGCTGATTATACATAATGTAGAAATTGGTCCAATAACCACTTACTTTACACTTTATCAAATTATTAAACTGTATTAATTATTATGAATATGAATATATATATATATATATATATATATATATATATATATATATATATACACATTGTTGCTATTAATAAAAATGTAAACATAGAATATCACCATTATAAATAAATTACTATTACTAAATTAATTATTTAAATATCAATAAACATTATTATTATATTTAGTACAAAATATTGTTAACATTTTACAATAACTTTACATTTGTTAACATTAGTTTAACTGTATTATAGGTAACATGAACAACAACAACAACAAAAAAAAAATACATCTGAAACATTTAAGAATTTTAAATTCAACATTTACTAATACATTATTAAAACCAAAAGATATATCTGTTAATATTAACCAATGGAACTGTGCTGACAGTAACTAAAAATTAAGTTATATTTTATTAACTGTGTGTGTGTGTGTGTGTGTGTGTTTGTTTAAAGTATGTATGTATACGTTTTAATAATTAAGTTGTAGAACACATATGTGCATTATTTCCTTACAAACAGGATGCAAAGATTCTCTTAAAGCAGAGTTTCATTTCTCCTTTCTTTAAGAATAAACTTTCTTTAAGAATAATCTTTAATTTCCCTGAGATACAGGATATTTTTTGGGAATTACAGTAAAGGCTCACAGAACCAGTTTCAACAAGATGATCAGCGAGAAACATAAACATCATCCAAATAACGGGAAAGTTTTTTTTTTATAGCTTTACATTAGAAGGCCGTTAGAGAACAGAGAAAATCATATAATACATATATAAGGATCCTCTATTAGATCTGCATTTTGTATGGATAATGCTACCAAAATTCATTAAAATCTCCAAGATGTTTGTCAAGATTGTATTGCAATAACATATTCTATATCAGGAATAAAATCTCAACACAATGATAATATTCCTACAGCGCCATTGAGAGTGACAGTTTCTCAAATTAATTTCTGTTCAGTTTCTACTCCTTTACACTGTTTCTCACACTCACTAATGCTGTAGTTCAGAGCTGATGGCATGTTTGTGTTTGTGTGGGAGCTCTACCTGTAATGAGGTCAAGATGCTGGAGGAGATGATGATCAGCAGCCAGAAGTCCATGTGGAAGAACTGACATATCATGTAGGACATGTAGGCTGGGAACACCAGCAGAAACGAGCACAAGCTAACCGCTCTAAAGTGTTTCCATAAACTCCTGTTGGCAATAATGATTATAAAATTACATTACAATGTTGACTTGTATAATACAGAAATATTTGACTTCAGCAATCATCCTTATGTACTTGTCTCTGGAGGCTCCCAGCGCCAGCACTATGGGATCAGCTATCTCCAGCATTGACTGCAGGATGGAGGCCACCACAATGAAGAGGATGATGCTGAGGAGGAAGGCTCTGTGGATGACCTGGAGCTCGATCAGTCCAGTCTGAACAGCGAGGATCAGAAGAGTGATTCCCTCCGTCATTCCCCTGAGAGAGAGATGAGGGATTGATGGACTTGTGTGATTTCCATAGTCAATTGTGTAAAAAAAAAAAAAAAAAAGTGCCATAATGATTCAAATATAGACTTCATGCCAAACTGTTTAACAGGGTTATAATGGTATACTGTAGTTACTTAAGGAAGGATTAAATGGAAGACAGATTAGCAGCTGGTGCAAAGCATGAAGAAGAGCTCCTTTGCCGAGATAAGACAGGTTCAATGCATTAAACTGATCAAAAGACATTTTGACACTAAACACATTTATAATATGCTGAAAGATTAGTATTTTAAATAAACACTGTTCTTTTGAACTGTCTATTAAGCAAAGGATCCTGAAAAAGAAAAAAATAAGAGGCACAATTGTTTTCAGCATTGATAATAATAAGATATGTTTCTTTAGTAGTAAATCAGCATATTAGAATGATTTCTGAAGGATCATAGGACACTGCTATAAAATAAATGTGGAAAATATATTAAAATAGAAATTAGAAAACTAATTTATTTTAAATTGTAATAACATTTCACAATATGCTATTTTTTAATCAAATAAATGCATTTAAGTCTTTCTTCAGAAACATTAAAAATAACCTCAAATATAATTAATATGAATAAAAGTAAATAAAACATTAAATAAAAAAAATATGTTTTATTAATTAATAATAAATAAATAAGACAACATTCCTACGTGTTTCATAAGAAAAAAAACTTTTTGAGTGACAGGAGGGTGGGTATATGATACCTGTGCATGGTGTTGTCATTCATGAAAGCCCTATAGCCCTGCAGGTAGAACTTGCAAAGAGTGAGCACTCCCAAAGCAACGAATGAAACGGTGAAGACCAGGCCCAGCAGGGAGTACGGAGTACAACAGCACTCTGCAATACTGGAGACCATTTACATTTAGAAATGAAGTGCTGTGCACCTTCATGTGACCAAAATCAATCAAACATTTAGCATTTACAAACAGTTCATCGAATATTTTACTGGAAAATAAATCAAGATCAGTGACACCTATGTTATTCTATTTCTCTATGACGATCTTTAGTTTAATGTTCAGGATTGACAAGCAGAGCAGAGCAGCCTGAGCTTCAACTCACCTGGTGAGAAAAAGGAAGAGCAGCCTCTCTCTAGATGTGGGCTGGTCCCGTGTGCTGAAGTATGTGTAGATTTGCAGAGCAAACAGAACCAGCCAGAAACACATGAACAACACGGGCAGAACCAACTGATTCCACAGAGACATACCGAGAGCCAGCAAGCCATAAACCTCCACCACCTACCAGAATAATATGGAGAAGAGCTTAATTCTTGTTTCTTTGATTTAACACTGTTCTAAAACTCATTCTTTAGCCTCTAACCTGTGCAAGTTCCCGGTACGCTGTCTTGGCCAAATTAAATGGCACCAGCAGGTTGGAGGCCAAAAAGTAGATGACTTCCAGGCCTGTGAAAATCATGGCAAAACGATTGACGAAAACGATGGTCTCCAAAGGGACCAGGCACAGCCTGGCCACCAGAGGGAGCAAGTGCGCTGAGAACAGCCAAATGCGCTTGGTCTGCATCACACAGGAGCACAAGGTACAGACCACCAGCTGGCCTATTCACACATAAACACAGAGAAATAAAACATCTTATTCAAAAAAGAATTAAAGATATAGAAATGTTAGCAATAATAAGATGACTAGTACAGCAAAGCATCAGACCTAAATCTGTGCCGTTTGTTCCCTACTGTACTCACTGACATTAATGAATGCATCTGTTCTGGCTGGAGTTAATTAGGCCCTACAGATTTTAGAGTAATGGCTGAAGGACCCAGCAGCACTCAAGAACTCAATGAGCACAACATTGAAACAGCAAGTAGTAGATGCTAGGGATGTATTTTACCACAAAATGAAAAAAGACAGAAATTAGATACATACATAAAGCCTATTATGGACCAGCATATTCTTTCAAATGAGGGGGGGGGGGGGGTCTCATAAATGTGATGCAGTAAGAAAAGAATTCTGTCTGTACACAATGTCTTTCTAAAAAATAAATAAATAAACAGAAACTTACAAAATTACAAAAATGTCCATTCAGTATAGCATGTACTGTATTAATGTATACATAGGATTATTCTTTAAAGTAAATGTACTTTACGATTTAAATAATTATTTTTATTTACATGAAAGAAGGTCTTAGTTTAGACCAATGTTTTATTTTTACTTTTTCACAAATTATATATATGATTTGGTTCAAACCTTATATTTTGATTTAAAGACTATAAATAAAGACCTACAGATGTTTACTGTAAATTATTTTTTAAGTACGCATAATCTTTGCTATGTACTAACAAAAATAAAAAATTAATACATTTATAAATAAAACCCACCGAAAATTCAGCAGTTTCAGTAAAGCCAGCCAGTTTCTTAATGCATTAACTAAAGTTAATTAATGGGACTTTATTGTAAAGTGTTACTTATGCAAATTGTGTCATTTATTATTATTATTATTATTATTATTATTATTATTATTATTATTATTATTATTATTATTATTATTATTATTATTATTATTATTATTATTATTATTATCATTATTATAAGGTGAAAAATGACAGGGATATATTTGGGTAGTGAGATTTATCTCCCTAAATGTCAAGAGTAACATAGAAAGAGAAAGGGTGGAAAAAATATAGTTGATGAGAAAGCAAGAAAGTCAGAGGAAGGGACGGAAAGTGAGATAGAGTTAGGGAAAGTATGACATATTACAAATAAGGGGAAGGGGATACAGTATTTGTGAGTGAGAAAAAAAATTAATATAGGAAGTGAGCAGGAGTGGTTTTGACATTAAGTAAGGATGGTTCTTATAGAAAAAGTGATGAGAGGGGAAATATGACAGCTGCATCTATGGCTTTAGTGTGGTTTAGGGCAGGCAGCATATAAGACGGGAACAAGAGTGGGAAATGCCTTGATCGCTGACATCACATCTCAAGACATGCAAAACTACCCAACTCTCCCTAGAATGACACTACATGAGCACACGTTCCGACTGAATAAGATCTGTAATGAGTCAGTATTGGACTCGCACACAACAGGAACATGACTTGGAACATTCATTTGAAGTCAACATGAAATCAGAACTGGCCCGCTTTAACTTATTAATACAACTTCATAGATAGTGCTTGACTGTATATAATTTTAAATAAATTTTTATTAATTATATATATTTAAACAAATGATATTATTTTATTAATAATTAATCATGAATTAATTAATTGATTAATATTAAAAACAAATATTTGTAATTATATATTCAATAATTCATCAGTACACATTATTCTAATGAAAAAAGTTTTTATAAGCTTTTATTAGAATGTAATAACTTCTTACTCTAAAACTAGCTATTCAACTGACATCACAAGTGTCCCTTTTTTTCAGGCCTGCAACAACCACTGAGATGCTTTAGAGAGTTTGTAAGGCACTTACAGATGAGCGCAGTAGTGAAGCGGTTGATGGACAGAGGCTCCAGGTACAGCGGGCCCTCATAGCCTGACTCCAGTTCACTGCGCACATAGTCCCTGAAACAGAGAACAGAGACCTTATTCTAACCTCTCACAGCGCGACATTCCCCGAGTCATCACAGCCTGTGGAGGATCTATACTTACAGCCCGAGTCAGACAGAGCAGAGCGGTGGAACCATCGCTCCATCTGTTTTTATCAGACTAGAGTTCCTGAGAGAACAATCCCTTATATAACACTCAGCTGAGTCCCACTGAGCAAACAAAATAACCACTACTGACATTCAGAAGTTTAAAATACTCATTTACCCTTAGCTAAGTTTTTTTTAATAAGGGTCTGCAAGCCCTAGAGGCTCTGCAGGGGCTCCAGCAATTATTTTTGATCTAAAACTAATTTTTTTTTTAGGGAAAAAAAAAGGTCCTGTTTAACTTTGTTCATGGAACACAAAGGAAGAATTTCTGAATAATGTGCTGGTCACTCTTTTTTTAACCAATTATAATGCATGAAACTGAAGCTTAAAAAAATATGCTAAATTATAATTAAAGCATCATAAAAGTGGACAGTAAATGCTGTACACTTTTAAAGCCCTCCAATATCTTTTGGTAAAATTTTGATTATTGAAATGGCTTCACAACATCATAACAATTTTTTTTCTACATGACTCGGACAAGTTGGGAGAGTAACTTTAGAGGACCGAATGGATGTCATATATGGCACACATATACCTGAATAAACATTTACAAAGCTTGCTTAAATTCTTATCTGAGCTTGGCTCTGCTCAGTTTGAGCAGGCAAAGAGGGAATAAAGGGAGGCAGGTGAGTTAGGAGCTGGCAGTAATGGCTTTGCCACACTTGGTTGATCTTAATTTGAGCAGCCACTGCTTTTTCTACCAACACATATAATACTGAGAAATGTGCTAGAAAGCTCTCTCTTAATCTGACACTAAACAGCCAGCTGTCAAACACAAAACACCACACTGTAATTGAGGACCAATGAGCATGGCAGAGGAGCCTCCAGTAAAGTAACATGTCTGTTGTAATGCCTGCTCAGATATTAACGTTCTCTCTACCTTCCAAGCATTAAAAACATTTATTTTTGTGTAGCATTAATATAAATGTTAACAGAAGTAAAAAAAAAAAAATCTTCCTTTTGGCTAGGTTCTTTGTTAATCACATTATTAATTAGGTTATTAATTCATTATTATTGTTCAAATAGTACTAAAGGTATTAAAATACAAAATAAATAAACATTTATGTTCCATGTAGAAACAACTGCATAGAGGTTAGAAAGACATGAAGGCAAGTAAATAATAACATAATATAATATACACTACCGTACAAAACTTTGGGGTCCATACGATTTTAAGAAATTATTATTTAGCAAGGATCAAAGGTGACAGTAAACTTTTTTTTCTATTTCAATAAATGTTCCTTAATATGATATGATATATGATAATATAATACAATACAAAACCATTTTGGAGTGACCTATCACCTTAAAGGGATAGTTCACCCAAAAATGAAAATTTCCCCATGATTTACTCACTCTTAAGTCATCCTAGCTCTATATTACTTTCTTCTTTCAGATAAATACAATCGAGTTACTGTATATGAAAAAATGTCCTGGCTCTTCCAAGCTTTATAATGTCAATGAATGGGGGTTGAGATTTTGAAGCCCAAAAAAGTGCATCTGTCCATCATAAAAAGTGCTCCACATAGCCCTGATGGTTAATAAAGGCCTTTTGAAGCAAATGTACTGTATGCATTTGTGTAAGAAAAATGTCCATATTTAAAACTTTATAAACCATAATCTCTGGCTTCTGCTAACCATCATATGTGGATTCACGAGAGAGTGGTGTTCCAGTTTAAAATAAATAAAATAATAAATATAAGAAAAAAACAAAACATTTTACTTAAATATAAAAAGCTAATATTTACTCCTTTTTATACATATGAACTTTCATAATTTTCAAACTTGCTGGCTAGTAAGTAAATGTGCTGCCAGATTCAGCACTGCTGAGTGAAGAGTGAAATGTGTCAGTGAATGAAATGACACAGTTTTGTTTTGTGCTTTGATAACAGCAGCGAATAGCCTAGATTTATGCTTTCAGTTCGAACAGAATGTCAACCATGTCGGTATGCAAATGAGTAGTCTGAACTTATTTACACAGGGCTTTTTTTGCTCACACATGCACACCTGCGTACTTATGTGAACTCCTAATAATAAAGATTGGAAGAGCCAGGACATTTTTAAAATTACTCTGATTGTCTGAACGAAGAATGTCATATACACCTAGGATGACTTGAGGGTCTGTAAATTATGGGGTTACTTTAATTTTTGGGGAGAACTATCCCTTTAAGGACAAAGTAACAAACAAAGATAAGTGTAAACAAATATAATCAACCATACTGTATAAATTTACCTGATTTAAAATGCATGATGGATTCTCTCTTGATGAATGGCAAACAGTGTTTTTAAGGGAATTTTAGTGGCTATCAGGGTTATTATGGTGGGAGCAGCTTTTCTGTCAATCTCTTTCTATTTCTGAAGTCCTAAACTCTCACCTTGAGATCTGGTGACCAGCGAACAGCAGCAGAGCAGTGAGCACATACAGGTAGAGCTGCACCAGGTGCTGTCGGGGCAGGGTGAGCAGAACCAGACTCAGGATGTAGCCTGAAAGAGAGAGGGATAAAGAATGAGACCGCTGTTAGACTGCTATGTGAGGATGCTGTCAAGCACACAGAAGGGCCTCTGAGGACACATCTCTCTCAATATCTCTCAGACCAGCAGAGAGAGTCCATTCACTCAAGACTGTCACACAGCCAGAGCTCACCGACTGAATTATCCGGATATCCCGTTCATTGATACTCACACCTGCAAAAAGAGTCTTTGGCTATGCTCAGAAAGGAATACTAGCATACTGTTCAGTGGGCAGAATATACCATATACAGTACTACCTACTATTTGTTTAATAGCATATGAGACAAACAACATGCAAAATGCTAATATAAAAAAGTAGCTTTAGTAGTCTACATTGTTTACACATTACTATATTGTTCATAACTTATTTGGCAGTCTGATGTGCATAGTTAGTAAGATCATGTAAAAAAAAATCATGAATGTATAAGCTATAAATAATGTTTAGACCAGCACCATTTCAAATGTGTGATTTAGCTTTTATACAACAGTAACTTACATTGTAAACCTTAATTTTACAACTACAAAATCTATTGCAGTTGTGTATGAATCAGTGTTTCTGAACAAATCAATTGAGTGAATAATTAGATGACTCATTAATACACACAGCTACATATTATTCATTTTTTTTATATTTATATTTATGCATTTAGCAGACGCTTAAGCGACTTACATTGCATTCAAACTAAAAATTTTCTCCTATCATGTTTTCCCTGGGATTCGAACCCCCAACCTTGCGCTTTCTAATGCAATGCTCTACCACTTGAGCTACAGGAACTCTACATGTTTCATTGTTAAATTAATCAGTATTTTTTAACTAAGTAGGTGAGTCAATCATTCATTCACTCAAAGGGCAATCACTTGTCGCCACCTACTAGAATTATAGAAAGATGTAACCTGCAAAAATCGTCACTTAATATTCTCAACATAATGTACTAATACACAAACTGACTGGAAAATACTGACAGTCACTTCTGGAAAGCGCAAACAGAAACTATTGGAGTGATAGTGACAAGTCCCAGTGCTGCTGAACTGGCACTCTTGAAGCACTGACTGGCCAATCAAATTCGAGGACTGGAACTAACTGCTATTTAATGCACTGTACATTTATGTAACTAGTAGATCATCAAGTTATTTTAGGCATACAGAAAATGTGCAGCATAAACAGTACAAGTTGGATGCTGTTTTGAGCCTACTGTATGTTATGGCCATCACTGAGAAAACGGAAATAGTAGACAACACAATTTCAACATGAGAAGTAGGTTATTGGAATGCTTGCATTATACATTTACCTAAAAAAACAGAGCATTGTTTCCTGAAATGTAAATAGATTCAGTATTATATGTTATAACGAACAAGGGTATTGTAGTACATGATTCAGCCTCCAGTCTTACATTCACTGGCTCACGCTGACGTGTTTGTGTGTTCATACGAGTGTGTGTAGACAGGATGAGGTGGGAGATTAAGGCTTTTGCCATGCACAGATTAAGCTTTAATTACTCCACTGCCAAACCCTCTTGATCCCTCCTGTTGCGTAACTGTTTATCTGATGTTCAACACTCACCCTCTCCACTTCACTTCTGCCATTCACAAATATAAAAACATGCACCATACTCCACTGTCTAGAACACAGGAGAAACGCAACACAGTGGAAATATTCTACTTGGATTGAAGACACAAACTTTATCTCAGTATTGATTAATGTGAAGTATGCTGGCACACTAGCTTGAACCAATGCAATTACCTGGGAATAAAGTTAGCGCTGAAATATGAGGAAGCTCTCGCCAGGTCAAAGAGCAGAGGACTTGGCCAGGTTTGTGGCTGGATAAAATGTTGAAAGACAGCTCATATTATCCATAGGCAGTAAAGACGGAAAGTGCCCGTGATCTTGCTGACAGTAGATGTTCTCCATGTCTCAATTTAACCTCTCTGCTTTTGTGTCTTCAGCCAAACCAAACTCTCTGTACTTTATCTTCTCCTATATATATGTATTGTTAAAAAGTTGGATGGACAATGCTCTGTTTCCAAATATAGATATAATCATAGGGCTAAAGTCCAGAATATATAGAGAATAACAAAAAGTGGAGTTGTTCTGCAGAAATGTCAGCTTCATAGTGTTAAGTAAGGACATCTCTATTAGTTCTAATAGCACTGCAGTGTCATATTTTGAAACTGAAGTGTTGAACAGACAGAACAGGCCTATTTTTTTCCACTTTATTATAGTGCAAAATCCACAGGAGCTTCTCAGGGCCAGGTGGTTTTTCTTAACTCTAACACAAACCCAGCAAGCCTGAGATTAAAGAAATGCACCAAAGTTTCTCCTGACAGCAGCGCTTTTCATCTGTGGGAGCTACTGTACTTGGACTAAGTCCCCCATTCAGCAGGGGGTCCTGAGGGTACTGTAGCACCACCAACACTGAACAAGTTACACCTGCAAAACAAAGCTGCAGCCAAGAACAGGAGCTGCTGAAATTCTATTAAACAGAACACCAGTAATGTTCCTGCTAGCAGTAGCTCTGAAATGTCAGAGCAATAGCTAATAAAGCGCACTGCAGAGATGGAAGAATGGAACTGTTTTCTGCTGCTTTGTTTTATGTAATAACCGAGAAAAACAAATCATGCCTGTTTGTTGTAAATTATTCATTTATTGTTGTGAATACACTTAATCTACTACATGTTGGTATTTTAGACAGTTAGTGTGGAAAGAGAATATTATGTGTAATAAAAAGGTGAATGTCATAAAAAGAAAAAATCATTTAAATAGTTTAAAACGCATGTGCAGCATTTTCAAAAAAAGTAGTCTTTGATTTATTTTGGTTTCATATGTATTTATTATGGTTTTAATAAACAAATATAATGAATGAATGAATAAATAATAAACAAATTACAATATTGCAGAGTTTTTTTGTTCAGTATGTTTCTGAATGTTGTTTCCATGTGAATGATTAAATGGACTAAAGATCTGTCAGTATGCAAAAATAGCAGTTTTAAGGAAATATTAATAAACAAGTCAAAAATATAACATAAACAAAGTTGAAAATGTTAATCCATTTGTTACGGCCTAAGCAAGTCAAGTCACTGTATGTATAAATTGCATTTTGAATAAATGATTAGATGAGCATAGTTGCATTGGCAAAAATTACAATGTGTATCCATCCAAAACAATAACTTTTTATTCTGTAAGCTAGATGTACAGTGTGCCGTATTGTTTTGCAATTTGCTGGGTGTTAGTCTGTGTTCTAGAGTCATTACCAGAAGCTGCCATTATTGTACAAACACATCCGCATGTAACCTCAAAAGTCGCCTCTCCAGGGTAAATAACAGCCACATGGGCATAGCACATGACCACACACACACACACACACACACACACACACATACAGACAAATCACTGTCATTAGGGTTTGTTCCTTTGGGTATTACACAAACATCTGCTCCAAAAGCCAGTTTTCCTGGAGTCTGTGGCTTTAATTAAAGTTTATAAACCATAAAAAGATGGGGTTATGTGGATGAAGTTGTACTAAAGTTACTTACAAACAAAACAAACTGGAACCTAAAAACATGCTCTACAAGTCGGAAACCCTTTCAGATAGAAAAACAAATGTGAACAACTGAGAAGGGGAGAAAATAAAGTAATTAGCAACAAAGAGTTTCACAAACATCAACACAGCACGATCCTTGTGAATAACTCATGAGATGCATGTGTTTGGATATGTGCAGCAGATGAATGGGGGCTGATGCTACGCTCCACTGAGTCTTTTTAAAACTCAGGACAGGGGGCTGAGACAGTCCTGTGGCCTGAATCAGTCGCCTCTGACTCCAGACCATTGTCAGCAGGACCACAGGGTAAATAAACAGCGAGAAATAGGTTTGAATGGGTTATTTTCATTTGATTATTCTTTTGCATTTGAGGTTTTTGCCAGCTCATTTAAGTTTTTTCCATTTTCCACTCAATCATCTTCAACATTCAATTATTCGTAAGCACAAAAACATATTAATAAGATGCAAAAAAGCCACAAATTCACCAACATGTAAAATAGATACACATTTCCAAAACAGTGTTTTAAGTAGCAAGAAGGAAACAGGGAAACAAATAAACTGATCTACAGATGAGTACCATGGTGCAGAGATGGCAATACCATGCTACCTTGATGGGCATTTCATGGTGTACCCCAGAATTCATCACATAAAATAGGTTTGTTACTCACCCACATAGTGAAGGTAGAGGGCCAGGTACTTGTACTGGAAGAGGGGGTTGTTGTTGAGGCTGCTTCTCTGGATCTTTTGGAAGAAGGAGCTGACATCCCAGCGGTACAGCACCTCTAGTAACATGATACTGGGGACCCGCAGGCCCACATTCAGCACCGCCTCCACCCGCTCCTTCACAGCCATCACTCCTGACTACCGCCAACCACACACAATTCACTGGCACTATCACACACCGGCACTGCACTGATACGAGATAGAGAGCAACAAACAGAGATAGAGAGAGAGGTTCATGACTGTCAGACAGTAAAAAAGCTTTTGTCTGAGACATGCCCCGATGCATAAGAAAAGCTCTGAAAACAAGACCAGAATACTGATTAAGAGAATTATTTCTCAACTGAATACATGAGCGAATACAAAAAGTTTATATGTAAGTTATAATTAGACAGAGTACATTTAAAATGTGGCAGCATTGTACTGAAGTGGACAGAGTTAAACACAGGTTATTACATAACCTGTTTGTTTCCTTAGGGCTGCATGTTTTAAACTTACACAAAACACAGTGTAGACGTTGCATCTGATAAACAGCATAATAGACTATAATTTAGCAAATAATGTAGATAACTTGATTGTCAAAGTTTCCAAAGAAGTGTAGAGCAGCAGTTACATGATCTATTTTGCACTCAGTGTGCTACCTGTACAAACTTTTGAAGGAGGCGTACATTTTTGTAAATGTGTTCTTTTTGTGACATACTTGTAAAAGACCTACTTAGATATATAATAAAGGTTTATATACAGACAGAAGGCTATATGTTTGTATTTTTAGCAGGAAATTGTTTGGCCAGCCTACTGTTGCTATGGTTACCTCGTAATGCTTGAGCATTTCTGCCACTTATCTAACTTTTGTGATTAATGAAACCTTCCAAATCCCTTAAAACGTATACTTGTCTGTAAAAATAGATACTTTTATCATCACAACTTGTTGTTCTGACTTCCTTTGGGAGATTTAAACTTTACTAAAAAAGTATCCCGGCCAATCGACCCCACTCTGATAAAGTGTTTTCTAATGTTGGAGCCAGCGGGAGCTGTCGAAATGAACTATAGTAACCCCGACCACATTGAAAATGCAGTGTGTGACTGGTTGATCTCACAATGAGCCTGTTGCAGTACTAAATAAGCGCGTCGACAAAAAGAACTTCGTTTTCCGTGCTATTGAGGCAAATAAAACCAAACGAGAGGATATTGATGTAGCCAATGTTGTCTGTAATGTTACACTGACGCGACGCTGCGTTAGCACGTACGTTGTGATTACCGGTGTTAAACGTCTGTAATAAAAGGAAACCTGCACGGAAATATTCAGATATCTCTGGTCTCTAATTGCACGTTATATAACGTTAACAGCGTTACTTGGATGCAGCTATGGCTATGTAGTACGCGGCTAACGTTATAAATGTGCCTCCTCTCTCTAGAGATGCTGCTATGAACTGCAGTGACCTCGGATAACAAACACTGACACACTCATGTCCGGATCCCCAGCTCAATGAACCGCAATTTAACAGACAACATAAACATTCAACTTACACAATTAGGACTCTCGCAAGTGCTCACGACTACGATGTCAGACCTTTATTCTTCTGTCGGATGTCAACCATGTTGACGGAGGAATGAACGTAGTGGTTGGCGGTCTCAGGGAAATGGCATTCCTACCAACGCGGCGCGGCACCTGGACTGGTATCACATCATCCCGCAGCCATTACAGATCGCCACAGTGATCGGTACTGAGCATGTGCGCCGCGGAGAGCGGATTAGCGAGCGCGTGGCATCGCGAGGGCACAGCCACACACTGGACACTGAGAGAAAGAGAGGGAAGAAGGAGAGGTGGTGGACAGGTGGAATGATAAGGAGTCACACATTCACACGGGCTGAGAATAATACAAAAATGATAATCGACTTTAATTAGGCTATATGTGACACTGCCTTTTCACATTAATATATCTCTCCCCCATCGCCTTTTTGGCGTTGAGAAAAGTCAGCCTGAGAGCCTATTATTTCTTTCAATAATAAAACACATATAACACACACACACAATTGTCGAAGTAGGCCTGTATATGTATTAGTGTGTTTGACCCTGGACCACAAAACCACCCATATAAGGGTCAGTTTTTTTTAAAATTGAGATTTCTACAGCATGTATGGTTTGTTAGTATAGGACAAAATTTGCCAATACACAACTATTTGAAAATCTGGGATTCGAGGGTGCGAAAAATAATTCGAAATATTTGAACAATAATTTTGACCCATACAATGTATATTTGGCTAATCCTACAAATTTACCCATTCTACTTATGACTTTTTTGTGGGGTTACGCACATATACTGTAACATATTTAATTGTGTCAGTGTCAATATATATATGGACCTTACTGTATAGGCCTATATAGAGAGAGACAGAGATAGATAGATAGATAGATAGATAGATAGATAGATAGATAGATAGATAGATAGATAGATAGATTTAAAGAAGTGTAATGATCTATCTCTGCTTCTTCACACAGAACAAAAAAAAAAGCATGTGGTGAAAAACTGTTGACCTTAATCACACTTTGTGGGGAATTATCATCTCCCAACCCCTAGTAATTTCTCCTCTTGTGGTGAAGACACAGCTGGCTCAGCTATTCACTCATGTCGATGTGAACTTCCCTCCTGTATGAAGCATCATTTACGGAGTATGAAGTAGCACTACGATGTAGGAATATACGGTAAATATCCATTCAGTAATAAAATACAATAGGTCACATGTTAACCCACAATGGCGGTGCCAAAGCAGCTGTCTTGTGGTAAACCAAAACAATAGTTTCAAAAACAAGAGCCCTGAATCATGTCAAAATCACAATCTCATCGTTTTCATCTTGAATTTGTTTGTTTGGTGAAAACTCATTTGTGAAATTACTGCTAGACGCTAAAAGAATAACAGGGAGATCACTGTAGACACTTCAGACTGTACTCTACCTATTTGCATATTAAATTTTTCATATCCACAGAAGGGATGTCTGCTACATATAGACTGTAAATCATTTAATTATGAGATTGTTTCTATCAGCCTACTATAAGAGCACATGTCCTAGAGGGAGTGAGCCGATATTCTCTTTTAGTCTCTATCCTTCATAAGTAGGTCAGCAATCTGAACCCTCTTCAGTGTCTCTCATAATGATGTTGAGGAAATGCTTATTAAATCAAGCTTTTTGTTTGTCGCACTTGCCCTGAAATAACTGTTAACTGAAAAGAGTGACTAAGACCTTCTCAAGGTATACATCTCAGTCTTATAAACCTCACTGTTTATTCCCAGACATAATGCATTTAACCAAGTAAATGTACAGGCTCTTTTTTAATTACATGATCTATTTTCATTTTTTCATTTTCATTCACCTCATTTAAAATTGCTTTCTGTCTGGTTTGTGATTAGTAGAGTTCCAGTCACAGCTGATCAGATAAGCTAATGATATAGCCCTTTCATATAAACATTTTATTATAATTTTTTTTATTATTATTATTAATTTTTTTTTTTTTTGTCATTTACCAGTTTCAGTTAATGAATGGCAGGTGTGTTTGGGTAAGTTCCTCAAAATGAGTTAGTAATGCACCAATTGTGTCATTTCCAAAAACCCAACATTTGTGTTTTTTACGACAGGCAATTCATGGTGGTTAATGTCACTCATGTGTGTTACACATGTTTTTTCCAGGCTTCAATACAGGACTTGTTTTTCACACAACACTTGAACAATCAGTAATCAGCTGATTTAGGTGGTTCTTTTGATTTGATGCCCGAACTGGGGAATAGCATGTCGCTTTGCTCCACATTGAGATGTGACAGTAATTCCTGTCTTGAGCAGTCTTATGTGTGATCTACAGAGAAAGAAAACACATTTGCACATAATTAGGACCCTAACGAAGTCCAAACCTTTCAATGTGAGTGATATTTAGCAAAATACACACTGCATAATTGTTTAGAACTGGTGAGGCATCAAGTGAAACCAAGTGAACTTGTGAGACATCAAGGGAAAACTAAACATTACAAAGCAAAACCGAATTAAGAGCATATAGATGTTTTATGTCTTAAATAATCAAGTAAAGACATCAGCAATCATAATAAATACATTTAACACAGTTAAAATGCACTACAGTTATAAATAATTCATTTAAGAGCATAAGTGTTATTACAATAAATACATTATTACAAGAACACATATTATGTGTTTGCATTTAATTACACAGTATATGACCATAGAAGGTCTTATAGAGTCAGTCATTGTTCATAACTACAGAAAGCATCATAATGGTTCTATTGATTTTGATTTAATGATGCATAATAAATTATAGCGTCTTTAACTTTGGTTCTCTGTTCCTCTGCTTTCCGTTTTTCCTGGTTTTGCATCTAAAAATGAACAGAGAAACTTTGTATTATAATGTGAGCAGAAAAGAAACTTTTGTAAAGCTATAAGGACATTTAAATGGGAGTAGAGCAAATTGCTAATGAATATAACAAATCTTAGATACACATACTTGTACTGGCTCCAGTCACTCCATGAGGAATTGCAGAATTCGTCCTTGGCTCTCACACACACACACATCCCTTTTGTCACTGGCAGCTGGTGACTTTGTGTGAATAAAATCTGAGCAAAACAAATATTAATATATTTAAAGTTCTGACCAAAATGTAAAAAAAAAAAAAATATCTATATTACAATTGAAAACAGTTCTTTTAAATTGTAACAATTTTTCATAGTATTACTGTTTTTATCGTATTTTTTATTAAATAAATGCAGCCTAATTATTACGGATAGTCTTTTGACCAGTAGTGTGTTGATTACCTCTTGTAAGTTCGGTTTGGAGCAGTCACATTTTTCACGTTTCCGACAGCGAACCACTTGGAACATGAGAGGGAAGTAAGATGATGGTGTGTTCCAGGAGTGTGGGTATTTGACCTCTACAGATGTTTTGTTGATCCTACTAATAGGCACCACATCAGGCCTCACTACGGAGAGCAGAGAAAAGTTAATATTTAGTTTAGCAGCAAACAGATTCAATTTTCTTAGCAGTTTTTGAGAGCTCACCGATATCCATGAAGTAGAACTTTGTATTGTAGGATTCAACAACAAAGCTGCTTCTGAAGTATATGGTCAGGTTGATGCGCTCCACCTCCTCTGCATAGGGACAGTAGTCATGGTCCAAGCATGTGATAGACTGTCCTCCGTCATCCAGACTGCAGCTGATGTTGCTTCCACCATGAGGGCTGGAACAGAATCAATCAAGATTTTTTTTTTTATTACTATTGATTTATTTTTCTCCATTGCGTCATTGCAGATCGCAGAGCCTAAGGTAAGACTGAGAAACTTACCGTGTGGCTTTGATATGAACAACATGGCCATTCCTGTTCTCACCCCATTCCCATTTACATTTGAACGAACCTCCGTAGTTATTTGTTGAACAATCAATGTAACCTTGTTAGGTAATTCAGTAAAAAAAAAAAAAAGTTATTCAGTAATAAAATGATGATAAACGAAAACATGTTATATAAATTATAAACACTACCATTCAAACATTTGCAGGGGAAATTTATAATTATTATTTTTAAAGAAATTAATGCTTTAATTCAGCTTTAATTTATTTAATGCATATATTTTATTCATAATGCTACAACAGATTTAATAAATGCTATTCTTTTGAACTTTAAATTCATACAATCAAGAAAAAAAAGAAGTTTTTTTAAGCACCAAATTAGAATGATTTCTGAAAGATCATGTGACACTGAAGAGTAATTACTGTTTAAAATGAATTAAAGTACATTCAAATAGATTTTTAAAAATCATATATATATATATATATATATATATATATATATATATATATATATAATATTTCAGTTTTACTGTTTTTACTTACGTTTTTCTAAAATAAGTGAACCTTTAATGATCATCAAAAATTTTAATCCTACTGACCCCAATATATTTTTGTACA
Source organism: Carassius auratus (assembly GCF_003368295.1). Lineage (NCBI taxonomy): Eukaryota > Metazoa > Chordata > Actinopteri > Cypriniformes > Cyprinidae > Carassius > Carassius auratus. The sequence continues at coordinate 18,956,195 of NC_039256.1, forward strand.
AATAACATGATATAATTTTATATTTTACTGTTAAAAAGTTTCACTATTGAAGACTTGAAATGATAAAAAATCTTTACAATTTTTAAAATCAATATCACGACAAGTTTACACAATGTTAAAGATGGTTGTACCTTTCTCAGGAGTATTCTTGATAAACTTCCTGAAGGACCACTGAGCCAGCACCAGTGTGTGGTTTAGATAGGATCCCTCACTGTTGAAACAGGAGAAGTTGCCCCCCTTCCAGGCCTCCACTGTGACGACGATCCTGTTTCCTTGATCCTCCAGATTTTCCTCGTTGTTTCTGGTCCATGTAATATTTTCCCCTTCATAGGCTTCTCCACAGATAAGTGGCACCATGTTTACATCTTCACTTGCATCGACATTCACAACAAGCACTGATGACAGAGAACAGAAAAACATGTGAGAAGTGCAAATATAACAATATATGTTTTAATTCTAATAAAATAAATTCAGCTGTTTAGAAAAGAGAGCTCAAGTATTTTTTCAGACAAACAAACCATTTGGTTTAAGTGTCCAGTAACTCTCAGCTGTTTTGATGGATCCGTCAGCAGAGGACCGGAGAAACACCAACATACTCAAAAAGAGAAAAAACATCTGTTGGTGGAAAAAAGAGAAAAGTTTAGACTGCAATGAATACTCTTAATCACTGGTTCTCAGTTGTGACTGCAGGTTTAATCTTACAGAAGGTTAAAAAATGCAACTATTTCATTAAAGTTGTGCTTTTAAGAAAGCAAAATCGAGACTTATCAACTTCTAAAAGATAAGTGAAAACATTACATATCATGTTGTATCTAGTTAAGCGCTTTGTTTTGTAATATGGATATTACTAACAGAACAAACAATAGGCTAAATATTTTATTTGTTAAACTGGTAAATGATACTTCAGTAGTTGTTTATGCAAGAATAACATTGCTAATTATGTGCTGATAATCTTACATATTATTGGGCCTATGCAATAAAAATGCATTAAAATATATTTAAACAAAATAAGTGAGCGGTTATTTTAATGACAATATAAAATGAGTTTGAAATAAGACTTACCATCGATCGGTCAAAAATCCAACAAGATTGACGTCCACAACCAGAATGACTTTGCTTTGTTGTTGTGTTTAGAATGCAAGCTTATAAGTAAAATGTCAGGAGGACAGAATTTCCCTGACCAGGAAAAGTCCACTGCAGGTTATAGAGGAAGCAAACCCTGCATGAGCAACTCCATCATCACTAATTCTCTCACTTCCACTGAACCTTTTCACTGTCCACTCTCTTCTCTAATACTGGACTATTTAGAGCCTATACATTAACACAACCCATTCGATATATATATATATATATATATATATATATATACACATATATATCATTATTCTTTACCAGATTGTATTATATTGGGCAGGAAAACATAAGACATGAAATTGCTAAGTGGTTTCCAAGGCGGACTATAATTGAGCCTAGGGTGGGAAAAGATATTAAGTCAATATTTGTTTTCCAACACCTTGGGTATTTTTGCCACAAGTTCTCATCTAAAAGCCAGAGGATGATTTACCTGGTTGTGTTACTGTGTTTAATTTGCTTGTCCCTACTATCCTTTGGTTTTTCCATTTCACAATTGGGTTATTCCCCTTTCCTGTCAGATAATGACATTGAGTGATTTGTGCATTTAAATTACTGATTTTAAAAATTACTGAAACTGATTACTGATTTAAATTTCACAATAAATAATGATGACACTATTCCACCTGACATATCAAAAGAGTTTTAAATGCCCGGATAACAGAAAAAAAAAGGAAAGAAAAAAAGGAAACAAAACTGTCAGTAGGCATTTTCCCAAGCTGTTGTTATAAAAAGAGTGATAAGAATGCTAAGAAATAGCATTGTAATTTTTTTATAGCCTATGCCTACTTAGAACATGGACTTTTTACCAATAATAAACCACTTATTAAAGGGGTCATATGATGCGATTTAAATTATTCCCTCCTTTTTGGAGTATTACTAGCTCTTGGTGCATACAGAAGATCTGTAAAGTTGCAAAGACTAAAGTCTCAAATTCAAAGATATATTCTTTATAAAAGTTAAGACTCGTCCACACCTACCTGAAGCGGCTCGTTCTAACACACCCCCACATCTCTACGTCACTGTGGGAAGATTAACACCACCCTAATGTTCACACAAAGAAAGGCATACCCTTTATTCTCGATGTAGTATTGTTGTTGCCACCATCATGTCGTATAGACGCTGTGTGTTTCACTGTGAAAGTGAAACTACTTTGTTTGGCCTTCCAAAAGAGGACGATACTCGATGCGTCATGCCTGGAGCTGATCCGTGCTGGTCACTGAGGAAATACATAAATTTTGCACTGTGGATCGCCGGATCGGCTTTCACCATGGCTTACTCCTTCGTAGAATCCGCCGGCCGCACCGTTCTAAAGCCGGCCTCTGCTCACTCTAGGCCTCCAGCCTCTGCTTACTCAAGGCCGTGGTGTGTGACGCTGATTTGTTGAGAAAGCGAAACTACTTTGTTTGGCCTTCCAAAAGTGGACACGACTAGAAATCATGTTCATGTCTCATCGTTCCGGCCGGACAGTGCCTCACAATATGTTAAGGGGTGTAACATTTTTGTCACACACGTGAGGTATTCGGCCAATCACAACACACTGGATAATCAGAGCACACCTCGCTTTTCAGACTTATGAGTTTTGTAACAATTAACGTATTTCAGAAAGCGGGGTTTAGAGGAGAAACAATAATGTAGAGTATGTGTAAATTAATGTGTGTGTGTGTGTTTTTCTTTTTACCTTAAACAGCATAAACATTTCATCACAGCAACATCTTTTTAGCATCAACTTTTTAGCAACATCATATGACCTCTTTCAAACTTTCAAGAACACCCTTAATCTCTACAGTAAACCCACAAAAACCAGTCAAGTCTTGTTACAGTTTATTTTCAGGGTGCAAGTAGGAATACAACATTGCTTATTTAAAGTAAATAAAATAAAATAACGTATATGCTGTGCCATAGATAGGCTATTACAAAAGAAAAGGCTATTACACTGAATGCATCCAGGTTGCGATTGGAGCAGTGGATCAGGTCTGTGTAAAATTTCCCCACAAAGTTTTATAATGAGCACAGCCAAAAACAAACATGCACTGAGAATGACTAAACTTACTTAATTATGAGCGCCAATGAAAAATTGATTTCATTTTTTAATGAAATAAACTATTGCGACAGCCTGAGCTTTGAAGCTAGTAGTTGCGACAGCCATAAAAACTGCAGTTTTCAAACAAATTAAAAAATATATACATAAAAAAATCGAGTTATATCCAGTTTTTTCATATATTTGTTTTGTGATTCCACTATTTTAAAACTATTTTGAAAGTCAGTAAACTTAATATAATTTAAGTTGAAATTACTCATACAACTAAGTTGATTATACTGACTCTGTTCAAGCAGAAAGCTGTAGGCCTATGTGTCTCATTTCTGTTCGCCTTTGGCGTTCTTTAGATTATTAGCAGTACTCTCATAAGACAAACATAAATGCCGTTATGTACTGAAGCATTGGAAACAAAACCAATGGTTTAAAAACAGTAGCTAATATATAAAAATGAAGAGGACAGCTGTGTATTTTGCCTCCTTCTCCTGCCCGTCATTACTAAGCAACGGGGTAAACAAAACAGTGCCTAATTACCATGGTAACAGCATTAATTGTTGATTGATAGTGGTTAACATTACTCTAATCTAAAGAGCAAAATGAAGTTAAAAAAGAGGGTTTTCTTCGAATATTTGAATTTCAACAAGTTTCATTGCCTTCTCTCACTGACTAACACTAAAATAATTTATGATTATTTTTGTCTTCTGGATATTCATGAGAAAAAAACACTGAATGGTAAGAATACGCTAATAATTACTTGTTAATGCGCATTTCCCCTTCAACACGAGATCAACTGACAAATCTGTAATTTTTTTATGTAATCAGTCTTTTTATGTAATTTTTATTCATCTGCAATAGGTGGATACATAGCTACAATGGAATTTCGGTATTTGGAATAACTGTGATGCTTTTCTTTTCCCTTCCCTTCCTCAGACATTCAGTTCTACCATTTCATGAAGCATGTGACAACAATGGGGAAGAAACATATAATGCTGACGTTCGACATGCTGGATTGGGATGGTGATGGAGAAATTGGTTTTGAGGAGTTTTATATGATAGTTTGCATTCTCCTCAGTAGTGAAGTAAGACATTCTCTTACAAAACATGATCACATCAAAAACAGCCCCTCCACATGTACCACAACCATACAGGGCTCACAATATCTGAGCAAAAAACGATCTTCCTCTTTTTTTTTTATGCTGCAGGAAAAACCCATTCAATGCCAAATTTCCTCAGTCTTTATCATTGTTATTGTTTTATGAGAGGTTGTGATCAATGTCACATGTGCTGAAATGTGTATCTGTACATAGCACGATGTGGAAGAGACCTTCATCTGTCACCATTTCCTCCCTGTCTTTGAACTGTTGGATATGGACGGTAGCAAAACCATCAACTTGAAAGAGTTCAAGACGTCTGGATTCCTTTTCAATCTCAAGGGGTCTGATTTCAAAAAGATCTTGAACCTGTTTGACATCACTGGGGATGAGGTACAGATGTCATACAACTACCAGTGCTGCTTAACCATCAAATATTGAATCTGTTAACAGCATTTAACATCACTGTAAAATCCTCCATAATTACTAACATATGCGAACACAATTTGGTGACTATTAACCACTGATTACTACATTTTCATACCACGTACAAATAATTGCATTTTAATTGGCAAAACAGTTTGTCATTGTTAACAGATTCTTTCAGTAAAGGATGCATAAATGGCAATCATATTGCTTTTTTTTTTCAGCAAATTAACACTATTTGATTTTAAGTATTTTTATTTTTGGTTAAATAGATAAAAAAAAAATTTTTTACATTTATGTTAACACTTAAATGTTATGTAAAAAATATCTCAAATTAAATACAGAAATAGCTAGCGGCAGGCGACCACCTCCAATGTGTACATAGAGAGGCGTTATCAATTTCAGACAAATTTGGAAGATATTATTCATGGGGATCGTTGTATGATCAAACAACTTGTGCATAATAGAGCATTAAATCTAAAATGAAATCTTTAATTACCAACAGTGCCTGAATCTAAGTGAGTTTCAGAAGTTTACCATGATGTGCATGGATGCCCAGAAGGAGTTTCAGAGAAAACCTGGAAAATTACACCGTCTCATGGACATCTGCACATATTTTGTGAAAGAAGATTAACTTCATTTACTCGACTGAGTAAAATATGCCTCAGAAAAAAAAAAATAATAATAATAAAGGGTCTTCTGTTTTACTCTGACTACTGTCTTATGTAATTAATAGGAAAAACAATATCAGTAATTGTAAGCATCAAAAGTAAAATAGAAGAGACAGTTAAGTAGGCCTAAGAAGGTTAAGAATGATATCACATACCATATTTTCCGGACTATAAGTCACACTTTTTTTCATAGTTTGGCTGGTCCTGTGACTTATAGTCAGGTGCGACTTATTTATCAAAATTAATTTGACATGAACCAAGAGAAATGAACTAAGACAAATGAACCAAGAGAAAACATTACCGTCTCCCGCCGCGAGAGGGCGCTCTATGCTGCTCTGTGCTCCTGTAGTCTACACTGAAGACATAGAGCTCCATCTCGCGGCTGGAGACAGTAATGTTTTCTCTTGGTTCTAAATAAATGCGATTTATAATCCAGTGCGATTTATATATGTTTTTTTCCTCATCAAAACTTTTTTTGGACTGATGCGACTTATACTCAGGTGCGACCTATAGTCCGAAAATACGGTAGCCTATATGTTTACCTATAACGTAGATCCCAGACTAGTCGCATTTTTACTCAAGTGAAAATTTTCTCAGGCTATATTCATTTCTGTTAAAGAAACATACATTTTCGCTTTGGCTACACAAAAGCTGTTAATATATTTCCACTATGAATGCCCATGAAAAATATACAATTCATTATAGGTGCACTGTGTGAGGCTGTCACAATGGAATCTGTTGCCAGTCAATTTTATAGGCTTTCAGTAAAATTTGAACAGTCATTCAATTTTGAAACAGCTATTCATGAAGAGTAAAATGTGAAATGTAAAATTAACTCATCTGACTACTATTTTTGCCAACAATATTAACAAATTGTATACATTTGTGTGTGCAAAAGTTATTCCAATTTAACATTTTCTGTAAAACACATTTGTGTAACTGACCTTATGGCTATTGAAATATAACCCGTTGACAACTAGCCCCATCTCCCTATACATACGGCCTACTATTATAGTTCCATACATGATTTTATGAGTTTATGACATATGCTTCCCTTTGCCCTGAAACCCTTTAAACCTTTAAATGTTTCCACCACAATCGTTTATTTAGTGAAACTGAACTTTCACAGAGAGAGAGAGTTTACTTCCCACATTTACCACTGAAAGGGAACTTGACAGTCACCTTTAGCAGCTGACAACAGTGACACACTGTCTTTTCTGAATCTCTTTTATGTTTGACATTTAGTATAAGTTACAGTTGTTATGTTATACATATGAATAGCATGTTAATGTAGATTTGCCTTTTTTTTTATGCTTGTGTGATCGTCTTCCATGAATGTTTTAACTCAAAGTATAGGCTAAGCTCTTTTGGATGTTCTACATGACAGCCAGAAGAGGGCAATAGCGTACCAGTGCTCATACCCTTGCATTAGTCAACATTTGAGTCAGTGGCAGAATTGATATCTTTATACTAGAGTACTACTCTTCCTATTATATAAGTGCATTTTAAAAGGTCAAAAGATTGAGGTCAGTATTTATATATATATACTTTTCTATTTAATTTTAGTTTTGAAAGAAATGAATACTTTTATTCGAATACAATGTGATAACCGCAGCCAGAAAGCAAACTGAAACGAGAAGACTATGTATTTTAGGACTTAGTTACTGAAATGTGGAAGATTTAAATGTCAGCATGAAAGTAAAACTACCAAAGTGCTGATTATAAACATTTGTACACAAATACACACATCAGGGTCATTATAAAAGGGCAAAAACTTCACATAAAAATGGCCCACATGACATTTCTATATTCTATTGTATTCTTTGTAAAGCCTCCATCTATTTTTTTGAAGGTATGTTACTGATCTTTTGAGAAAATTGATTGATGCTCATGTTTATCAAAATATCATAATTTGCCAAAACTGCCAAAAACGCTCTTTTATTGATTAAAGCCATCTCTTAAAATAAACTGCAATATTACATTCAGATCAGATCTGCCTCCATCCATGAAAATAACCAATAGATAGAACTATAACTCACTGGCCTATATTTTTTTCTTTTCAATTATTCATTCACTTTAATGTACTTCCATTGCACCACAACGTTAACTGTTCTGGGTTCAATTATAGAGAAAGTCCAAACAGTGAATATATTTCTAAAAATCTTTTGTTAAATGTCCCATTTGAGATCTTTTTTTTTTTATTTTTTATTCTGTAATTCTATAAAACCTCTTAGAGTACCCACTGAAAGTAAATGTTCCTGTGCTTTTGGAAGCATCTTTATTTTTATTTTATTTTTTTAAGAGTAAGCGACTACAGAATTTGTATTTATTAGTGAACTCTACAAGAGGTAACTTACATAATTAAGTGTCCACTAGATGGCGGCAATCACCAAGGAGGATCAGGTGGTTAGGAGACATCAATCACTGAGTTACAGCAAGCACACAACAACAGAAAAATAATAGGATAAACCTCATTGGACATTAGTGAGTTGAATGTGAGTTGAACTATTTAAGACCATTTAGGATGTCTTACTTTGAGGAGCATTAGACTAATCTAAACATACAGCAAAGGGTAACAGAGAGAGCCGGATATCTTAGGATTCAGTGTGCACATTTAAGCAAGAAATTCATTATGGTGCAAGGGAGCTCTCCTTTCAATAAGTGTGGGCGAAGGATCTGGGAAAGGTGGTGCTTTAACATCTGTCTGGTGCCATGACTGACAGATAGATCAATAACTGTAGCTTTTATTATAGCAGAGTCAAAGGCGGAAAATCAGGGTGACTCAGAAAATATCCTAATGAAAAGCAAACCCTCACCCGGTCAATGATCACAAGTGTATCAAAGGCATAACAAGATTCATCAGTGCTTTATTCTCAGAAGCGGTATATTAGACAGCCATTCCCAGCCATCACTTTTGCCTTTAAGACTAATTAAGCTTTCAAATGTAGTCAGACTGACTGTCAAAGAATCAAGTGTGTAAGTTTATCAATAAAGTTACAAATAATATCTGTTAAAATTCTGAAGTGTAGCAACCAGTGGGTTCTTTGCTATCTCATACATTTTATTGCTTTTCACACCAATTAAGATCACGGCAGATTTTTGTCAAATAATATGTGCAAACAAGCAAGGTTGTAATATCATTTTGTAGAAATGTCACAACAAGCATGTTTTTCCTTTGAAACTGGTTGCTAACTTACATGTGGGGAGTCATAGGCCAACCTACGTAAAAACAATACTAAACTGTCTGAAAAAAAAACTCATATTTATTATGAGAATCAAATACCCTGCTAAAACATTTGACTGTAATTTTGAATAAGATTATTTCATATAGTGATACTGTCATGTTTTTTTTTTTCTTCTGCCTACTATATTTATTCCCTTACAAACTTACGGAAAGAACTTTCAAGAGCTTTCAAGAGTGATGACAGCAGATTAAGGTACAATCATATGGAAACAAGGTAACTGACTTGACAGCACTGGTCAGGTCAGAAATATCCACGTTATTAATATGCTCATCAAGGCACAGATCAAACTGAATCCATCACACATAAGTGAATATAGCAGCACTGTCATAGGGTGTAAAATTAATCTCTACAAGCAGTCTATACCTCAAATGGATATTCCTTGTGTATTTTGAAACAAATTTCCCTTCAGAATATTTATCCCTTCAAGCAGCTCTAGCTGACGACAGGCCCGGAAACCCCTGGCCTAGCAATTCTGCAAAAGAGCGAACCTGAATATTAGACTTCACTAAGGATGTGAGACATTTTGAAGTGTAAGAACAAAAACAACAGTAAAAAAGAATATACTGAAGGAAAAACCTGCAAAGTACCCCAGACTGTATAAAAGGTATTATACTGTACAATAAGGTAAGGAGATGCTAACCCATCCATGATACCCTGAGCTAGTTCATGAGCATCACCCAGATCCCTTTATGTACCTAAAAGGCTGGACCCGTATCCCAGAACTCACCTCTCTTGTTGCATAGCTGGCCATCCATCACTGGGTACCTACTTTTAATTTTGGGTTTGTTCCAACAATGGACAGAAAAACATTAATTTTCCCTTTTTTAACCACCAAGATGATATAAATTAGATCAAACTATAAGCTACAAAACTGAGAAGAGATTAACAGGCTGATAGGTCATGAATACATCATCATAATGCGTCATTAAAACAAAACAGAAAAGAAAAACAAACCATTTGGACCTTCTCCATTTCCTTTTTCCTTTGTCGATGTAAATAACATGATCTACAGTAACAGTATCATGGATACAGTATCGACCAATCTGAGGTTTTCATCTGAGGTCAGTTGACACAGTGGGTGTTTGTGTGTGGGTGATTGGGTTTTGTCTTAACCGTGGTGACTGAATGTCCCCAAAATGACCGTGAAACCAGAAATCACCTTCATAACATGTGAACCAGCTACTGGGTCATCATGAAGAAAATGTCTTATTGTCCTCATTAAAAAGTAAAAATGCAGATTAATTTCAGATTGCAATATATATATATATATATATATATATATATATATATATATATATATATATATATATATATATATATAATTAGCACATTTTAAAACAACACAAGTAGCATAGAAAAACAATGAGTGTGTGGTACTTAATGTCCTCGTGAACTTGGATAGGTTATGTCACGAGTGATATGACGTCGTGTAATGATCAGACTGGTCATTTGTTTGTCTGGCGAATCACACTTTTGTTGTTTTGTCGATGGACTATACATTCAGAAAGATATCAGCTTTATAAATCTAAACCTATCATTTAAAGTTTTTGTTTTATTTATTTTTGCAAGACATTATTATCCAGCTAAACCCAACGGCTTTCGTGTCAAACGTATGTTTTTGTATTATTTTCCACGCATTCGTCGCCTCTCCACCAGGGGATGCTATAGTCTCATAATTAATTTTCTGTTAACGCGCTGTAAGATCATCGTGTTTATTCCAGGAACCGACTGAGGTCATGGATATATTAGCTATGTGCAGTCTACGTCACGTTTCTTCATTTACTATTAATATTTTTTGAATGAATTTATGTTTTAATCCCCTAAACTTCACGTTGCTTAATACGTCCACAATGCAACTGAAAACCTATTTGTCAGTTTACTGTTACTCAGTAGTGAAATCTTTATAGTGATATTACCACAAATATAATTAAATACATTTATAAATACATTGGCCTACAACTTAGAGAGAGACCATGTTGACTGTTCCCAACGTGATAAAGTCTACAATGATTTCATCAGTTACCATGTTTCCCACCAAGCTTTGGAAAAATGTACATTCTGTTTTGATGACATATGATGTCAGCTGAGTAAAGGCAGACAGCCACCACAGAGAGCCTAAGGGGTTGGTCCAGGAATAGAGTCCAAGAAAGTGGCTGCCTGCTTCATACTGCCGCAGACGGAATGAAAAAATGGTATTCGTTTGCTCAGGAAATATTTAGGACAGACCACCACCAATGATTCCTGCTCTGTAAAAAAAAAGACCTTATCTAAAGTGTGTTGAAGTACACACACAGTACTTCCCTTTAAAGGGATATTTTACCCAATAAATAAATATCATGTGGGTGGGAACCAGGGAAATCACTCTTCGCTTGACAGACAGATCTATCCTGTTTTGACTTCTCTGCAGTGACCTCACAATGTAGTTAGAAGTTTCAAGAGAAAAGACGGTGGAAGAGAAAATAAATAAAGAGACTCTGATGAGAAGTTCTGGGAGACATTTTAAATATTTTGCCCACCAAAGTTTTGAAATTACTCTTGGCAGGTTTGAAAATGCAAATTCCCATTGTATATCTCCCTCCGCCAAGTTGGAAAGTCATTGAGGTGTGTTGTGCTGTAAAATATGGTTTGTAGAGAAAGAGAGCAACTTTTTATCACACTCTGCCATATAGCCTGAGAATATGGTTTGACAGAGAAGGGACATATTGACTTTCCCAGAAACCACAAAATGTTCCTACCTGTTCTCTGCATCTTTTTGAATACAAATTGATCACATCACAATACATTAAAAATGGCAGAGGCATCAATTGGGTATTAGATGTGAGAAATCAATGCGAGGTGAGAATCAGAAATGAGAGGTACAAGCACAAGATGACGATGCGTATGATAATTATATGTCAAGAACAGCCTTTAAAGTGAGCAAATGTTTGATTTTTCAAGGCTCATTCATATGGCTATTTAACAGGTGAGAGGAGGCATTGACTGTTAATTGCAGTTCCCATCTTCTTCGCCGACTCTGATTTGTTCTTATTGTAGACTCTGTGTAACTCTGTGATGATTAATGCAGGGACTGTAGAGTTCAGTGAAAAGGTATAAGTTTGCCATTTCATAATCAATGTCTTTTTTTCAGCAAAATGAGCCATGACAGAAGTTATGCAAAACTGTCAGAAAAATGTATGTTTAAGGGTCGTCTGCCAACTTTATTTATATCTAAAAATTGCATTTTAACACATCAGAGTAGTTAAGGTACTATTAATGAACAATTTAGGGGAAAACAGACACAAAAATGTTGCTTTAGAGTTATTTCTCCAATTGCAGGCTGTTGGACCTCTTAAGGTAAAATTTTCACTTATTTTTTCAGAGTATACAAGATCTTATATTGACATAGATACCCTCACAGGCTCACACAATGATAATTAGAAAATTCTAGTAAAATGTATAAAAACCTGACCATTTATTTTCAAATCTGCACTGATTCTGTGATCTTATGAAGACAGTGACTTACCATTTTACCTATGAAATGAAATGTTATTTTGTCATAATCTTGATCGTGATTTCTGAGTTGAAAATTTTCTTAAACAACACTGTTTAATCTGATGTCCCAGATTAGAGATCATGCATCTCTATTGAGCCCATTTGCAAAGTCAACAGCGGATCATTACCTAACAACCCATGAGGGAAAACATAGATACGGAGGAGAGCTGAGGGTGCCATAAAACGGGACTGGACCACAGAGGAGGACCGCGAGGGCTGGGGGTTCCATTTGGGACAAGGCCTGAGAGCTGTTTTCATGCCCTTGAACTTCTGTTTATCAGGATGTGTAAGAGAAAAAACTCTTGCTCTCCTGGAGCACCAGTACTAAACAAACACACAAACACATTAATTTTATTTCCCATGCATTCCTTACCCAAATAACTTTACCAGATTCCAAGTAACAATGATGTTTTAATGAAAATAATCCAGTGAAACATTTATTTTTAAGATGAAGTGCTACTGATGATACAGTGCCAATGATGATGACAGATTTGCTTGGAGCACTTAGCACTGGGATTTAAAAACATACAGTACAGACCAAAAGTTTGGACACACCTTCTCATTCAAACAGTTTTCTTTATATTCATGACTATAAAAATTATAGAGTCACACTGAAGGCATCAAGGGCTATTTGACCAAGAAGGAGAGTGATGGGGTGCTGCGCCAGATGACCTGGCCTCCACAGTCACCGGACCTGAACCCAATCGAGATGGTTTAGGGGTGAGCTGGACCGCAGACTGAAGGCAAAAGGGCCAAAAAGTGCTAAGCATCTCTCTGGGAACTCCTTCAAGACTGTTGGAAGACTATTTCAGGTGACCACCTCTTGAAGCTTATCAAGAGAATGCCAAGAGTGTGCAAAGCAGTAATCAAAGCAAAAGGTGGCTACCATAGAATATGACATATTTTCAGTTGTTTCACACTTTTTTGTTATGTATATAATTCCATATATAATTCCACATGTGTTAATTCATAGTTTTGATGCCTTCAGTGTGAATCTACAATTTTCATAGTCATGAAAATAAAGAAAACTCTTTGAATGAGAAGGTTTGTCCAACCTTTTGGCCTGTACTGTACTTTAAATAGATTTTTATTAGAGATGATCAACACAGAAAGTTCATAATCAAGCTTAATGTTCCACCTAGAATATTAGCTACAGCTAGTGTGATTGCTCTGTGTGTCATTTCCTTTGCTGTTGCAAAGCATGCAAAGCTGCACTTGCCCATCTAACCGAGGCATAATCACCGGAAATAAAGTCTATCAAATCTTAAAAACCTAAAATTCCTTAAAAGGTTATTTTTTGTTTGTTTGTTTGTTTGTTTGTTTTCTCTCTCTCTATAGACCTGGATCTAAAACAGAAAACCTAGACACTGGTCAATGAGCCAGAAGGTGCAAGGAATTTATGCTCTTGTGAAATTAAATTTAGATTTATCTCAAATCATCTGCAAAACCATTTGAAAAACTTAAGCCTGAAGTCAAATGCCCAGACTGAATCTTATGACTCAACTGCATCATAACTAATACAATTAAATATAGACGATTGCCAGTGAATGTTAAAATTTCTTTGCAGCTGTGGTCCCGTTGCATGTGATTATCATACTTCAGCATCAGTTTAGCAAGGTCAGTGAACAGTCAGAATAGTCATATTACTTCTTTGATAAGATCAACTTCAAACAGAATTTGCAAGATTTTCATTTTCACATGCATATAAAATCATTGTAAGCTGAGCTGTTTGTGCTATCCTGCGTTTTGTCCTATTGTGTCTTCCTTTCAGCTCTTCAGGAGTTCAAATAAAAATAGCTTCTGGATGCAGTAGTGAAGTTTCTTTCTATCTCTCTCTTTATGGCCTCATGGTGTAATAATGCTCCATTGCCTCTCTTTGAAGCTTTAGATGCTCAGCATGAAATTTATTTACAATAAATACAAAACATATATTTCTAATATCCACTGCATAAGGATGGTCTTTCAGTATTTTCCTTGTATAGTACATGTACCTATTAGCACATGACAGGTACACAGGTATACTGTCACTTTATCTTTAGGCCATGAAAGGATGTTTGTTTAATGCAAATTCATTAAAGGTTTGCATGCAGTCACGATAAAAATAAATAAACAATGCTTTCTGTATTTTAGATGTGATAAAAACAATACAAATAAAGTATTTGGTACAAGGCACACTCTGTGTCTTTTTTCCATACAATGCAAATGTGTTGAGCATTCGAAAGAACATGTGCAACATGAGATGTACATTATCTAAGTGAGATCTATTATATGTGGAAGGCAGTAGCATCTCAGAGCTAAGCAGAAGAGAAGCTTTGTACTCAGAGAATTTAGTTTGCTCCTTATACTATACTGCAGTTCAGACATCATCATTGGCTGAATTGATGGCAATACTGTTGCTTGAAAAGGTCATTTTACTTTCAGTCAGTCAAAAGACTATCAGAGATACAATTTGCATGCTTTAGGGATTTTTTTTTTCTTTGTGCCCCTAAATGTTTTGCAGAAATCAGATCATTTGAGCACAAGTACCTTAATTATTCACTGCTGGCATGGTGGCATCACACTATGACTTTTATATTGCATATCTAGTTATTCATTCATTGTAATAGCTACACAGTTTATTAAATGTAATAGGTCATTGTACTTATTCATTTTACTTTTCCCAATTGTCTGTTCTTTTTAGCCCCGAAGTATAAAAAAATAATTTCACAGTTTCATGGAAATGACAACATTATGAAGTCAAACATTCTCTCAGAAATTATGGAAGTTACGAAAATTACTTCACCATAATAGTGGGCCATTTGGGCGAGAGGCAACACAATGCCTTTTACGGTTAGAGTTCTTAGCTATAATGTCATGTATAATATTAGTTGTGTACGTGTTGGAAGCAATGTAATTCAGAAAAGTTATTTTAGATCCCTGTGTCTAATTCATAAAGAGATGCTTGGTAAAGACCCCTTATTATCATCTCTATTCATGTTTCATAAGGCATCAGAAACACATATAATTATCTCATCAGCACCTCTCATAATTTGGCGTTAATTAAAGATTTTTGTTCCAAAATTAAAATGTGTGAATTATTTATTGGCAGGATAAATGATGGTGGAAAAATCACTCACATTGTTTAGATGCTCTTGATACAGACACGTTTTGTAAGGACTGACAAAAAAAAAAATGTTAGTAAGTGAATGAATTCACATGTCTTAAAACCCAAACCAGAAATACTACCCTAATATCTTGACAGAACCAATGACTAAACTAATAATGAGATGGAATTATTATGAATTATGGACTGGTATTTTGGCAAGAAGGGATGTTTTACATTAATGAAACAACATTAATGATATTTTCTTACACGTATGCAGCTTTTCACTTCAAAATATGTTAATTCATGGACTGGAGTCATGTGGATCACTTGTAGATTATTGTGATGTTTTATCAGCTGTTTGACTCTCTACAAAGGATCAACTGGTTAAGCAAGTGATTTAATGCTAAATCTCTCTAAATTGTTCTGATGAAGAAACAAACTCATCAACATCTTGGACAGCCTGAGGGTAAGTAGATTTTCAGCTGATTTTCTTTCTTTTATTTTTTTTGTTGTTGTGAAGAATCTCTTTATCTCAAAAATAATCATAAAAGCAATAGTCATGACATTTGCCAAGTATGTTAACCCATACTCAGAATTGTTGCTCTGCATTTAACCCATCCAAGTGCAAACACACACAGCAGTGAGAAGTGAACACACACCCAGAGCAGTGGGCAGCTATAGATCCAGCACCCGGGGTCGGGGAGCAACTGGGGTTCAGTGCCCTGCTCAAGGACACTTCAGCCATGGGTACTGAGGGTGAAAGAGAGCGCTGTTCATTAACCCCCCCAACTCCTGCCAGCACCGAGACTTGAACCTGCAACCTTTGGGATACAAGTTCAACTGTCTAACCATTAGGCCACAGCTGCCACCACTATCAAACTAGATGTGCAGCATTATGTTATATTCACACGTCTCTGTGCGACATACGGAGGTAATGGTCAGTGCTATGACTTCTGCCATTTGGTCCTTGTTATATTAGATGTCTCACTTTTTTTTTCTTAAATGTGTGGAAAAAATGTGTGATTGTGAGCTGACTTTAATTCATTCATTTCCAAGTGTAAAAAAAGAGAGAAGCAATCAAAGGTGCTGATTATTACAGCATGTATCCAAAAAAAGTTCAGATTTGCATTTGTAGCCACCAGACTCGAGTCGCTTTTCAAAGTGTTTATTTTTTAACTCGAGAGTTCTGTAACCAAGTTTAATGTAGTTCTGTTTTCTTCAGGAGTCTTCATTGAAGTCTCATCTGTCCTTTGAGGTGTGAGCTGAGACAACAGTCATCCTGTATGAGTCTAGCCTTTCATCTTCCACTAACAAAGTTAGCCAAAACCACAAACACTCTCGCTTTTCAGAGCTGGTAAGTGGAAAAAGCCCACCACAGCTGCTCTGTTCTTCAGCAGACCAATCTCTTGCACCATGTCAGTCATTGTTAGCACCGTGAAGGATCCAAGCTTGCAGCACCTTTCTCTACATTTACCACTGAACAATTACTCTCAATCTCACAATATCACACAATCTCCTCCGGTTTGTCATGTTCAATGGCCAGGACACATCAAGGGACAGTGCCTTATTGCTCACTTCATAATTGGTAAATTCAATTTCAAAAAAGCACTTCTGTCTGTTGCCAAAGAATAAAAAATCAATTTAATACCTGTAATGAGAAATTAGTTGTTAATTGTGTATAATTTTGGCTCCACCCAGGCTCATTAGGAAATGGCAAAAACATGCTTAAGCATACATTTCACTGCACCTTCCAGCTGAAATGAACACTAGAGGAAGTAAAACACCATAAAATAGTGTCATGACCTCAAAACATTTTTACCATAGTGCATGATTGTGAACTAATACATTTTGATGTTTGCATCACATAAGCAGTTCTATATGTATGGCTTTCGCTGACATAGCAAACTTGCTTGCTAGCTCACCTGGTACAGCACTGAATTAACATTTTATGAGTACGAATCCTGTGAAACACAAATGACAATACTCCACAAAAGAGCTCAAACAGGATTTTGCTTCAGCAAATGTACTTCTCTCTCACATTTGCTTTTGCACACATTATCGGTTACATTTAAGGTAGGGTTTAAGGTGTACATTTATTTATTTAGCACCAGTTACTGGACATATCACTTTGAAACTACCGTAAAACCTGCTACAAGGTTTCACAGAGATACAAAAAATTTGATTAATTTCACTCTAAAGGATTATAATACTTTCTGCCGAGGTTGTGTTTAGAAAATCTGGAAGCCCTTTACAGTGGGTTTTACCCCCATCCCGTTTCACGCATCATATCTGCCAGCAAGAGGTGGCTTAATTTATTGTTCTCACACCTGTCTCTCATTTGCCACATTAGTCATAACTATGCAACAGGGCTAATTGGTATTCATGAATGTGCTTGCTGGAAGTTATTCATTATTGGGATACATTAACATGAATTAAAAAGTAAATGAACAAAAGGACATGGAATTAAGGGCTAAATGGGACCTTTGGTCAAGTGCTTTACATGGTGTGTGTCCTTGTCTATTATCAACTCCAACCTTCTCTATAAGATTGAATTTTATGGATTTATGAAAGGGGATGTGTAAGAGGTGCTGTTATCTGTGCTTTGGTTTCATCTATGTGTCTGAGTAGAGAACAGCACATTTATTTTGGAGAACAGAGAAACAGGATAATAAATCTTCTGTGACTCAGGTCTAAATTTGATTGATAAATCTCAATAGTGAAGGTTATTTTTTGAAGGAAACTTGAAATAATCAGATTGACCCAATACTATACAATAACAGACTGAATTCTTTCTAATCCATTTAAAGATGAAATCTTTGAAGGCGTTGTGTTTGGTTTTCGAAGGCAATTTGGCTTTCAACACATATGTGAGTTGGGTCTTTTTTCTTTATAAAAAAGAATAAAAAATCAAGTAGTATGCATCACTGGATATAGCTGTCGGTCATTTTCAATCGTAAAACGTATCATTAAAAGTTAACTAATATTAGAGGGGTCATATGATTGCAATTGCAGTTTTCCTTACTCTTTAGAGTGTTACAAGCTTTTCAAGCATAGATAAGATCCCTAAAGTTGCAAAGACTAAAATCTCAAACCCAAAGAGACATTCTTTATAAAAGTTAAGGCTCGTCCACGCCATGTCTACGTCACTGTGTGGGAAGATTTGCATAACACCGCCCACATGTTCAAGCAAATAAAGAATGTATTACTTTGATTCTTGCTGTAGTATTGTTACCACTGCCGCCATATCGTGGAGATATCTGTGCGTTTTGTTGTGAAAGCGAAACTACTTTGTTTGGCCTTCCTAAAGAGGAAAAGTTAAGTTGTATTTACAACACTGTTCCAGAACATACATGGTCTCATGGCATAAAATGTACCTGGGTGCACTTTTTATCTTAGCACGGAATACGTACCAATAAGTACATATAACTGCAGTTTCCAAATAAATGAGCAGTAAAAGTCTGGCACCTTTTATTCCTTTTTAAAGAGTTTTGATTAAAGCTTAATTTTCACACAATTACCTGAAAAATATCATGTTATGACTTCAAAACAATATTAATAAGCTGGGAGATTTGAAAACTGCTGAATTTGAACGTTAGCATTGCAAATTGCCAGCAAAATATACTGTATATGGGTTTTCAGCGGCAGTTATTTTGTTCAGTAGCTCATGGAGTAAGGAGATGTACTTGAAAGGTGAGGAGCTCCGTTTTGAATCCCGTTTAACGGCTGTCCGACAAAGCAATTAATTTTAAGAAAGTTCAAATAGCATTTTATATCAGTTTTTGCATTTGTTAACACTATCGGGTTTAGGGTTGAATTTGGTTTAGTTGCACAAAAGGTTCACAGAGGTACATATCTTTATGAGACCAAGTTGTCAAGAACAGTTCAACCCAAATATTAATGTGTATATTAAATATGTGCAGTGCATTTTAATATGGAGTGTTTCCTGAACCTGAGAAAGCTGTGCACAACGGCTGTTTCTATAAAGTGGGGCAATTACAACATTGCAAGGACAGTTTGGTGCTTCTGACTCACAGCCTGTAAGTACATTTTCATATTTAACTAATAATGTGCATTACATTGCATTACACTGGATACACAAAATAGTGTTATTTTTAGTAACGTCATATGACCCCTTTAAATGATTTGCAGCTTCATCTTACCATGCTTTCTTAAGCATTAAACTGACGCTTCGCATTCTGCTTTTGTGAACAGTAAACCTCGCCTACTTTGATTTGATTGGCCATTTCAGTCATGTTGACATTGATGAGCATTAGACTGCCGAGGCTTTGATCTGAAGTTCCTAGTATGTGCAGCAGTCATGCATGCATCCATGGACTAGCGCAACTTAATTCTCACACTTAATAGTATTTACAGCTCCTAACAGGCTGTGTGATTATGAAAAGTTGTTACCTCAAAATGTACGTCAGTATGCGGTTTTTCCTCCTGTTTGCATGCTAGTGATTATCCCTCTGCATGCCATGCCCTAGGTGGTGACCCCTGATGTAGATTCAGTAGTATTACAGAAAAGGTTTATTTATTTTTATTTTTGCACACTGCTTTGGCTATCAATATGATGTTTTGAATAGAGGCTTCACAGACATAACACAGCATATTTAGTTTGCATGAAACTTCCTTAAGTTCAGCTTCCTTTACTAGACAGAAGAAGGAACAAGGATGGGATGATAACAAAAACTCTCTCTGCTCGTAAACTCTCACACGCACATAAACAAATATAAAGAAAAAAATAACCACATTTTCTTTAAAATGGCTCCACAGGGGCAAGCAGTAGAGATGGATTTCCTTATATCCCAGCCATTTTGATTATAGACTAAGCTCCAAACAACTCAGTGGGAGGAGCACGGCAGGCACCAGCACTAGATTTGCAACTGTCTGTATTTTTGACTTTCTCTTAGAGTCAAATTCCGTTCCTCTTTTTGAAAACTGATATGCCACAATGTTCTTCCAGCAGCAACCAGAGCATATCAGCATGCGACAGTGCTGCGTGACATTAATCGTTGCTCTAGATGGAATGGAAGGATCATTATAAACAGCCTGATAAGTATGCCCTGGCCTCGTGTCTTGGTGTCCCAGTGTGGACCTTATTGGAGATTGTGCAAAATGGAAAAGAGTCTGACTAGAGCACACCTCTCCAGCACCATGTGCCTCTGCTGGAATGAATTCCCAGACCCTAGATAAAGTATCGTGTGACTGCAGAAGCTGACTGTCATAAATCAAACTAGACTGGTACGTGGGACATACTGTACACACATTTACACGTAAAAGCATGTGGTGCTTCTTCTACTATGGTATTTGTGGCCCCACAAAATAATCACACTTTACTCACTCTAACTATGTTCAGCAGTGTACACTTCTGATTAACAGTTTGGAATAAGATATTGATGTATTTACTTAAATACAGTAATTAATAACTTTAGAAAGGACACATACAATTTATCAAAAGAGACAAAAAATAATTTTTACCAAAGATTTCTATTTTAAAATAAAAGGTGTTCTTTTGAATTGTCTTTTTTTTATATAATTTATGTATTTCAATTCAAAAACACATTTAATTGAATTCAATTATGCAAATGAATTTTTCAGAATCAGAATCAGAAAAAGCTTTATTGCCAAGTATGCTTAGAATTTGTTTTAGTGAGTTTGTTTTTGTTTAGCTGGGGCTCTCTAGCACTGGTCAGATGGCAAAAGTTCAAAAAGGGAATAACCTGAATGTGAGGGATCCAGAGTAATGCAATGTCAGTGTCTCACTTCAGGTCCTGGAAGATGATGGATCCACTGCAGCCACAGTGCTGTCTATGATGGTGAGTGGGTAGAGTGCAGGGGGGTTTCTCCTGAAGTCCACTAACATCTCCACTGTTTTGACCATGTTCAACTCCAGGTTGTTAAGACTGCACCAGACAGCCACCTGCTCAACCTCTTGTTTGTAAGCAGACTTGTACCATCCTGGATGAGAAGGATGTCTGTAGTGTCATCTGCAACTCCAAGAGCTTGACAGACGGGTCTTGAGAGGTGCAGTTGTTGATGTACGGGGAGAAGAGCAATGGGGAGAGAACATGTCCCTGAGGGGCACCAGCGTTGACTGGAGTGACTGTTTGACATGAATTTCCCCAGTCTCACTAGCTGTTGCCTATCTGTCAGAAAGCTGGTGATCCATTGACAGATAGAGCTAGGGACAGAGAGCTGGGTTAGTTTGCTCTGGAGGAGTGCTGAAATGATGATGTTGAAGGCCGAACTAAAGTCCACAAAACAGGATCCTCACAAAGTCCCTGCTTTGTGCAGATTTTGGAGGATTTAGTGCAGTCCACGGGCCTGTTTGCTTGTTGAGCAAACTGCAGGGGGTCCAGTAAGGGTCCAGTGATGTCCTTCAGATGAGCCAGAACCAGTGTTTCGAACCACTCCATGATGGTGGAGCAGGAACAGGAACAGGATGATGGTTGAGCATTTGAAGAAGGGAAGGGACATCACACAACTCCAGAGATATTCAGCATTGCGTTAGTTCAGACAGGCCACGTCAGTCAAGCTTGCATCAGTCGACAGTCAGCTGTTCCCGACACCTATCACAAGCAGTCTATTTAAATTCCAATACTTCAGCATCTTCTCCATCGCACCGCTGCTTGCAAATAACTCCCTCTTCCAACCCCAACTCCACCTAACAGAACCATGGCCATAGCCGGGCTTTGAAAATTACTGAGGTCCAGGGGGTTTCTAATAACCTCCTTATTATGGAATTGTGCTATAATAACCCCTATAAACACTATAAAAACACTTGAAAAGAGTCAGAAATGTAGATGTTTTTGGAGGGATGCTTATTTTTATCATACCCCCATCAAAGTTTGTTAATACTTTACTATATTTATGGGGTGTATAATTTTATCAGTTGTTTATTATTAATGCAACCATACATATTGCTGTTATTGTTTTTATTTATAACCATTATATAGCTGATAACTTTGTCTAGTGCTCCTATGAATGTTTATAGCATGATTTGTGAAAGTTTAACTACTATTTTACTAAAGTTTAAAATAAAGTATTTGGTAGGGTAAGGATACCCTTACGCTCACAACTCTCCGAAGACTCGTTCGACTCGGGAGTGCCTCACAGCGATCATTTTCATACCACGGATGCTAAACATCCTGAATTAAACTGAACATGCAGACATTCAATGTGAGGAGTTTGACAGCAAATTAGTCATTCAGAGAACAACTTTTATTTTTGAACATGAAAAATTTACTGAGGTCCGGACCTCAGTAACCTCATAGCTAGCTACGGGCCTGAACAGAACCTGTAATCCGATCTGACTTTTGTTTCTTCCTTTACAGTTCCCTTCATTGGAAGCATTCTCTATCACATTTTTTTACAACTCATGTAATAGTGAATTGCATTTATGTTGCATATAATGGTTCTGTTCTGTTCCGGGGGGTTTGTCTTGCTGCTCTCCCCACTTTGTCATGGCTGCATGCACAGGCGTGTGGAGTGTTGCCCAGAACCATTCCGCCAACACTAACTGAATGCAATGTAATTGTAATAAATATACTTGGTGAAAGTGGTCCTGATTGAACTATTGAAGATCTGTGAAAAGATGGGGGCCAGTTGGTCAGCACAGTTTTTCATTGTCTCTTGGTCTGGGCTTGGTGCCTTTCTTCTCTCGTTCTTTCTGAAGACCTGGCACACATTCTCTTCTCTGATCTGTAGTGCAGGAGTAGGGGTACTACAGGGCAGGAGGGGGGGGAGGGGGGGTTACAGGATTTTTCCTTTGAAGACACAATATTTTATTTACCAATAGTTATTCCTAGTTTTTCCTTCTACTTTCTCTTCCGTTCACTTTTTTCCCCCTGGTAATGCCCACCACCAACATAGCCTATACTTTATTAGGGGTGTAATGGTTCACAAAATTCATTGTTCAGTTTGATACGACACAGTAGTGTCACTGTTCGGTTCTGAAGGCGAGCCAATGGATATCACAAAGACTATAGAATACCCAAGAAATGTCACTCATATAGTTTTGAATGGAGAAAAATGCAATGCTCAATATGGCCGCTCAATCGCAGGAAGCCCTGCCTTCTGAATGAAAGAGCCAATCGCTAATCGATAAAGTCATCTTGTCACTGCAGTTGCCGTTAGAAGTCCCGGTTGCTATAGGAACAGTCAGTGCTCTGAGCCAAGACTGAGCATACGCACTGGCTGATCTAGTTTGAAAAATAAGCTTTTTATACCGCTATGAGCAAAAGTAATTAAATAACATTAATGACAGCTGTTGTCATATTTCATTGGTGATTTCAAATATTTAATCGTAAGCTTAGTGAACAGTTTTGGAGAATTTGAAGTTTCCCCACACAAAGTGATAGGAGCTGAACTTGCGTTGCCGAAATAAATTTCAGAGATA
The DNA here is from genome assembly GCF_003368295.1 of Carassius auratus. NCBI lineage: Eukaryota > Metazoa > Chordata > Actinopteri > Cypriniformes > Cyprinidae > Carassius > Carassius auratus. The sequence goes on from NC_039256.1 coordinate 18,979,814, forward strand.
GCCACCGACTGACATGACTTGCCTTAACGGGACTTTGATATCACACACAAGCAATGTGCACTATACAGAAAGTGTAAATAAAAAAATAATAAATATATATATATAAAAAATCTACATATATAGGAAATATTTCTGAAGGATCATGTGACACTGAAAATCGGACTATACCTGCTGAAAATAAGAAAGAAAAATACATTAAATATAGAAAACAGCAATTTTAAATTGTAATAATATAATATTAATGTTTTTAATGTTTTTTTTTTTTTTTTACAAATCTCAGAGAACTACTGTGTGTAATAATAATATCAATAATATTGATTAATAATATGATTTTATAATGGATTTTCATAATTTAAAATGTAATTTAAGATTCCTAGGACAGGATTCAAATATATAACTATGAGGCATGTTAAGAGTAGTAATGGTAAATGATAAAGTTAAATAAAAAACAAACAAACAAACAAAAACTTTTATTTTGACCCCTATAACAATATGAGAAATGGCGGAAACCCCTGGAACATTACAGTAAAATACCAAATGCTGAAGAAACACTCCCTTTGTCATTTTCCAAACACTCACGATTTTATTATATAAGAGTATTTATATATCTGATTGGGCTAATGTTTGTTGGGGCCAAACAAAGATAAATGTTTATAGCTGTTGACATGACAGTTCATCTCCTTTCTGCAGCACAAGTCCACTGTAGTTCAATTCCAATCACGGCACATTTGTCATCCATCTGCCCCCTTCGAACTCACTCGGTCACCAATCCATTAACCGTGCCAAGAATTCCACTGTGTTGGCATTATAGCCTAGAATCACTTCAATCTGTCTGTCAATCCATCTATTTAACCAAGTCTGATCATATTAAGGGAGACAAAATGTAAAAGTTCAATTGAAATATCCAGTATCGACCACCATTCTGAATATTAGGGAGCTCCGTTTTAAACAAGCAATTTTCTCAATCAATCCACTCCATACGTCCTGTACCGAAGGAGCTCTGATTCAACTAACAAGGTCTCCTTTTCATCAGCTCTCCTTTGTTAAAAAAAAAGAGGAGAAAGGGCTGTATTGTTCACATTGTACTAATACAAATGGACCAGGATGTGTTTTCATTCATTAGGCTTCTCATAGGTCTTTACAAATGATATTAGTGAGCGCTTCTTACCATGCTCATGCTGTGCTTGTGTAATGGTGCGCTTTGATAGGATGCTGTTGAGATAACAGGCAGCATTCCTGTAGATAATGGCAGGCCACAGAGGCAACGGACCACTTGTGCCGACTGCCTGGGTTCTACTGATGATGATATCAGCTTTGCTGCTGGGAAAAAGGTTATTTCCATCTGCTTAAAGTACAGGAGCTGCACCTGGCACTGCTGCACTCTCTCTTTCTTTCGCTCTCTCTGGAGGAACTACACGTTTTGTCAGATTGGATTCAGAGGAAAGAACAGGCCATATGGCTTTTACTATGCAAGCAAACAAATGCCTCATTTATTTACTATTCAAAAGAGAGAGCGATAGATCAATAAGGGTGACAAAAAGACAAAGAGCTCAGATAAATGAGCTTACAAGTTTCTGTAGGGAAGACTTTTTCTCTTTTTTTTTAAAAATGTCATTTGTTTAATTTAATAAGAAAATAAGACGTTTAATAAGGACTGAAGTGTAGCCTACTTTACATGATCTCTTACCAGTGGTCTATACTGTACACACCAGTCAGAGAATCTTATAATGTCAAAATTTATTTTATTCAAAAAACAACTAATTAAACCTGCTTTATACAAGCCTGTCCAAAGGTTTGGGGCGGGTAAGATTTTTTGAAAGATGTCTCAACTAAGCTGCATTTATTTGATGAAAAAAGAAAAAAGAAAGAAAAACAGTAATATTGTGATAACGGTTTAAAATAACAGTGTTCTGTGATAATATTGCACTTATATGAAGATTTTTTTTTTTTTATTGAATACAATATTTAACAAGAACAACACTTATTTGAAATTTAAATGTTTTGGAATATTTCTATTTTATGCAAACTTTTTGAATAAATGTATTAACTTAAAGCAAAAAAAAAAAAAAAAAAAAAAAAAAAATTCATCACATAATTTTCCAATTTGATAAAGTGAAATATCTCTTTAATTAAATGTTGCTTCTGAATTTAATTTAGAAGATTGTCAGAATGACCTCCTCTCCTATAGGTTCACAAAACGGTCGTCCATAAAATGCATTGCTGTTCTATTGCAAGCAATCTTAAAGATTCCTAAATGCATACTTTCGGAAGGCCAAATAAAGTGCTTTTTCTTTCACCTAGATGCATACAGCATCTCCTTGACATGACTGCTTCAGCACTACTGCGGTAACTAAACCATGCCTTCTTTCTTTGCATGAACATTTGGCCGGCATTACGCAAATATTTCCACACAGTGATGTAGATATGTGGAGGCATGTATAAACAAGGTGTTTCACGAGGGCATGGCAGAGTCTTAACTTTGATAAAGACTATCTCTTTGGATTTGAGCCTTTAGTCTTTGCAACATTACAGATCTTCATTATGCACCAAGAGTTTGATTTGAAAATTGAAATCGCATCATATGACCCCTTTAGGGGCACTAAAAATCATCAAAATCAGAGGAGTTAGCAGTTTGCTCAGATGAATAAAAAGAAATATAATAGTTCTTAAAATGATTGTTGATTCATATGGGATCTGTTGTTATCCCTGAAGGCATTCGCATTTGGGGAATAGTGTGGGAAGTTGATTCCTGCCTTAGCTGTAGGGCTAGAAACCTACCTGCTTTGTCACCCTCTTCATGAGTTCCAAGTAATACATTTTCCACATGACTTGTTGAAAGAATATCAAACTCTGCCTGTAATGATTTGTGTTCCTTAGAAATATCTGGAGATGGGGTAACCACAAATATATGGTCTAATTTGGTAATTTTCTGTGTTATCTCACTGATTTGTCTTGTGACTGATATTTAATATGATTGAGGCATTCAAAGCCTCCCAAAAAGAGATGCAGATATCTCTGGACTTTTGTGAATTTGTGGATATGAAAATTCCGCAAAGCTTTGGTCCAGTAACAACGATAAAAGTAATAATAAATAATAATAAAAAAGAATGAAGAAAAAGTTTAACCATTAGAATAAACTTTACAGTCTTTGTGGATTGCCAATAATAGAAGTTCAATATTACAACTAGGTACTGTATATTGATTTCCAGTACCCAGGTCAGACGTGGCTCAATCCATGAACTATGTATGCATCATTATCTACAGTTCCTGTAGATTGCAAGTTTTTGCGAATTAATGCCAGTGCTGCAGACGGTTCCACAAAATTGTGTGAAATTCCATCAGCTGTAGTAACCCTCAGAACCGAGGGGAAAAGTAAGCCAAACTTGAGTCCAGGACAAGGACATGAATGGAGAACACGTTTGACATCTCTGAATGCAGGCCGTTTCTTAGCCACAGTCACAGTGTAGTCAGCGAAAACTGAGGAGGCTGGCCTTTCTTTGGTTTCTCACGCACTATATGGTGTGTGTGATCCAACAGGGCCTTATCCTGAAGCCGCAACACTTCCTGCAGAAGTTGGGCAACAGGAAGACCCACCTTCAGGAAGACCCATCAGTCTTTCTCCTAGATCAACCCTCCAAACCTTCGCACTTAGCGTCAAGATGAGTTAAGCATTTTTTGAGAGACAAAGACAAATTCTTCAGTTCCATTATGCGATCACTATTATTCAAAAGAGATCACTTCAGTTTTTTGATAGTATTAGTGTTGGATTCAACCATCTGTTGTAAAGGTTCCAGCCAGCCTTTAACGTTTGACCGCACTGTGGCAATCTCCAAGCGTAAGTCAGTAGATGGTCTATTTTCTGACAAATCTCGTACTTGACAGAGTCCAGTATCATCTGAAGACAAGTTATATTCCCAAATAAATTATCCACGGCACACTCATTTGTCAAGGACCTGTTAGCTCCGCCTGAAGACGGCCTCCCTCCCTTACCCCCGGCGGCTTTGGAGCGAGACGTCACCATGTTTACCACTTATGATTAATGCAAGTGTAGTCTTACAGCATTTCAGCTAGTTTTAAAACATTTCATGAAAACAACAACAACAACAACTGTTGTACTGTCGAATAAGTGAATAATTCTGCTGCCTTCTATGGGAGTGACTGAAGACATATCCTAGATGCTTTACATGCAGCAGCTATATTTAGCACTATTAAATGGCACATTGAATAGAAAAACAGTACCATTAAAACACTAAACTCATTATAACAAGACCTTATTTGACCACTATCAGTCTCCTGGCATGACGGATATGATGTGTGTGACTTATAAAATTAGTTGTTTAACTGTACTCCTATCAAATGTTTGACTCATAGATGTTGTGATGTCTGTCTATTTTAGTATCTGGAGCCATAGAGACTTGATTAACAAGGTGATCTGCTCCCAGAGGCATGAAGAGTACCGACCTCAACTGCTTTTGCATTCCTCTTTATTCACACAAACAAACACACACACACACACACACACAAACAGAGAAGATCTCACCAAAAGATGCCTTGGAATGCAGCACATGTAACTTCAGTAATGTCATGCATGGGAGGATCTCATAAAGCTGTGACAGAAACATTGCCAGAAACATCGCCACATTGATCTAAATGTGCTTCAAAATGAAATACACCAACATGAGGAAGTGCAACAAAAACTGGCATGTAAAAATTGTTTGGATTTGGTCTGGGTTTGAGGAATTGATCTTCAGGACATCACTAATAGTGATGGGGATTTTGGTGTGTTATGAATGAATTACTGCATGATGAACAAAATTTGTTTGCTTCAATTATTTATTCTGAAACAGCTTCAGATTATGTCTGAACTCTCAGCCTGGCAGTGGATTTTAAATTGGACATACAGTCAAGCATTTATCTTCATTAACGACAGTGTTGCTGTCCATGTTGCTAGTTTTTTACACAAACACACACACACACACACACACACACACACACACATATATATGACCTTCTGAATGTGAACCATAAACATTTACTGTACTTCGAAAAACTGTTCAAATGTCACACTGCCCATATTGTGTCCCATAATGTTCTGTGTACTGTCAAGCAATGTATTGTCATGTGCTGTACGTGTCCTGTATGTACCATGGTTTGCATTTACATGCGTTCATTCATTTCTTTCCAAAGTGGCTCACAAATGAGGAACATCGCATGCAACTTATCATAAGAGCCAAAAATAATGTAGTACACATTTCCATTTAAAGCACAAACAGAAAAAGAATAGCGAGAACAAGAATATTTTAGAACCATAAAACTCACCATGAAACCGATCTATAAAAAATACATTAGAAGCGTACCTCTGATATTTCTCACTGATTCTGTCACATATTTCAGCTGGATTCTGCCCACAGAGAAATTGGAGAATATTTGTTGATCCCAGAGGCTGTAAAGTTGGTAGGGCCATTAACTCAGCAGGAAGTTGAGTTGGCATTAGTTGGGTGATTTAGCTTTTCAACTGCTTTTGTAAATTAGGCCAACAGCAGAAATGCAACAGCAGTCTAATCTTTCTAAACAGTATGACTTTCTCTTTCTTTCATCTCTGAAACATGATAAAGAGAAATGTCTGTGGGGTAAATAAAAAAAACTGTTAGCTTATTTTCTGTTCTGTAAAAGAAAGTCAATCATACAGATTTGAGTTACATGAGGTTCATTTATGGCCGGGATACCTATCGCTTTAAGTTTAATCAATATATATGTGACCCTGGACCACAAAAACATAGCTTGACTACGTCAGACTTTGTACTTCCGCTCAATTACAGTTCCCTTCTGTACTCAGTCTGAGATAGCAAACCATCTCCCACTTTTCCTCCGGCTCCAAAACAGCCAGCCAATCAACGAACAGAGGGCAGGCTGAGAGCCGTGACGTAAACGCTAAGCTCAGAGTTTAACATCGTAGTTTAGGAAAGGGAAATCAAAAACAACTGCTTACATGGAGACATGGGATGCTATTCGCTCTTTTGTGGAGAATATTCCTGAGATTTGCCAACTGAAGCCCGGACAAGAGGAGTGTTTGTTTCACATTTTGAATGGAGGTTTTGTTGTGGCCGTACCCCGACAGATTTTGGAAAAAAGTTTAATTTATCAACTGTTACCGATCGTCAGCGAGAAACAGGGGAGGCCAAAGTCCGGCAAGGCGATAATTTTGATTAACCCCCCCCCCCCCCCCCCCCCCCCCAGTACAGTAAACACTTAACAATTATGCCCTTCCGTCTACGAAGCAAAGCAAAGTAGCAGAGTTTGGTATTACCAGTTTAACAAAAACAGTCTTAGGTGTCAATTTTTCTAAATTGAGATTTTTACATCACACAAAGGCTGAATAAATAAGCTTGCAAATGATTTATTGTTTGTTAGGATAAGACATTATTTGTCTGAGATACAACTATTTGAAAATCTGGAATCTGAGGGTGCAAAAAAATTAAATATTGAGAAATTTGCCTTTAAAGTTGTCCAAATGAAGTTCTATAAAAAAAAGTTCAAAGTTTTGATATATTTACAGTAGGTGGTTTACAAAATATCTTAATGGAATATGATCTTTACTTAATATCCTAATGATTTTTGTCATAAAAGAAAAACTATAATTTTGACCCAAACAATGTATTTTTGGATATAGCTACAAATATACCCCAGCGACTTAAGACTGGTTTTGTGGGCCAGGGTCACATACAGTATGTGAGTGTTTTAATACTGTGTTTCTATTTTAAACATCATGTTCTGATTACTTGTTACTTTGCCACATTGCAAATAATTTTAAGTGCAATCATTACCTCCAGAGAGTTTTTGCGTCAGACCTTGCTAAGAACAGTATTTGGAGCAATAAGTCCTTATTGAGAATGTTAACTTTTGTTTTAGCTTGTGACAAAACAATGTCTTGAGTGTTGTACAGGGTGAATCAGGAAGCATTATTTTTTTAAACTACAAATGTGATGTTACCACATGTGTCCTTGACCAGCTTTGAAAGTTGTTTCGTTAATGGACCACATTTAGACCTGTATTTATTGCCATCCACTTGGATGCATGCCACACATTCCCTTAGCAAACTGTTTTAGCCTTAATACTGAAGTACAAAAGTATGTATACAGCAGTATGTATTAATATATATTCATATTAATGGCTAGAAATTCTAGAAGTTTGCAAACACCAGTAAACCCACAATGAAATCAATCAAAAGGACTGATGATATTCCTCAGATTGATTTGTTTCTGTTTGGTGTTGAACACAGATCAATGGGAGACGTTGTACTCGAACACCTCTGGATGGTTTGACATTTAGAGAGATATAATTGAAGGTCGGTGATATGACACATCATTTTATCGTTGCTGTAAATGCAAGGGCATAAGTTAGCCTGATGATATTTCTGAGGACCAATCAATGGCCATTACACAGACACTTTATGGGCTCTCCACCACTAAGGCAATCAGGATCAATTTAGAGTGGCCTGAACTATCCTTCAATTCATTAACCCAACTCAACATAAGATGAGTCAGCTCCAAGCTCAATATTTGAGAAATATTCACCAAAACAATAATGACAGGCATACAGAAGACACTTATCCAAGTATCCATCTTGAGGAACGAGAGAGCATTTGATGGCTTCAAAAACTACTTGGAAGAAAGAAAGCAGCATATACACTGACTAAACACACACACATAATGGTATAGAAAGAAGGATTGAAAGAAAACATAGAAAAATCTAATCAAGAACCTCTCTCCCGTGCCCGCCGAACTGTGAAATGGATGTGGGACATCTAATCGGCTGCTAATAGGACAGTCTGCTGTAGTCGAGATACAGCATTGACAGGCACTCTCGCTAAAGTCACTCTGTCCCAAAGTAACACAGCTCACGTCTCACACGAGGCTGTTATCTTCATCTCTCCACTTGCCTCAACTGTTTCTGCAGATGGAGGGCTTCTCAAACTCAAAAATACCTTATTTCCTTCCAGCCCCTTTGAAACAGGAAGCAGCCATCTTCTGCTCACAGGCAATGGGTGGGTATGGATGTTAAAATCATGCAAATTGGCGCTTACAGTTGAGGCAAACAAAGCAGCAGGAATTAAACAAGAGGCTGTGTGAAAGGAGGTAGAGATGTTCTGGAATTCATGCTGTGAATGTGTTATAAAAAAATATATAATAATAAATAAATAAATCCTTCCAGCTTGTCAGCAAGAGTGAGTCTTTCTCACAGTCAGTATAAAACTACAATTAGAGGGAGGGTCTTCTTTAGTTATATTATAAAGTCATATAATTAGAATCACACAGCAATAAATATGTCTAACAGCGTCAGAACAGTTATGCTTTCATTTTAGGATTTTGAATAGACCATTGTATCCTAGAGGGTCATCAGAGTCTGTCTGTGTTGAAAGTAGAAACTTTGTGGCTGGTGACTAACTGGATTGCTGTATAATAATATGCAATGTTGGGGAAGGTATTTTAAATGACAGTTTACTAAACAACAGACAGTCAAGGTACTCCTTGAAATATCAGTTTGCAACGTGGCAATATCTTTAAATATATAACTATGAGATTATATTTCCTTTTCTACAGCAGCATTTATCTGGTACAAATACATTGAAGACCTTATCAATTTATTATCCCAGGCTGGAAAAAAACATGCCTGTGGAGACATTCCTGCTAAATTATGTTGCTTCTTGCATGTTCTGCAACACTTTCGAAGTGAAATGCTTAGCGAGTGTCACTTGTTATTGCAGAAGTTTGAAACTGCAATGTTGGGTGAAACGTTACAAAGCTTTATCTCCCTTACATTTAGCATGCTACCTACACTAAACCTAAACGACAGGGTTAACGAAAAGTAAACGTGAGATAAAAATGCATTTGCTGAAGCCGCCTTACCATTTTAGCTTTCTGCTAGTCTTTGAGCTGTTTGTTTCATGACATGTATCACACTCATACCTGAGCACTCCACATCAGAAGTGCTATATTTACCAGGTGAGCTACCGAGCAAGTGTACTACATAAGAAAAAACATAGATATGAAGCAGGTTATTTAATCCAAACATAAAAATGTATTAATTTTACAAATCATGTATGGTAAAGTGTTCTGAGGCCATATTATAGTTCATTGAACCACATTAAAATGAGTCTTTAGTAATTAATAATCTGCCACTGTCATATCATATATTGTGTAAAAAGGAATACAATTGGTTGGTTTTACTTATGTTTATTTCAGCTGAAAACTGCAATTAATTGTATGTGTAAGTCTTTTGAGGTTTGCATAAATGTAGGCATAGATTTTTTTCAGAGACCCTATGTTAAAATGAAATCATAAAATAATGCTCGAGTCAGATTAGCTCGTTAGACTTAGCTGTTAAACTGAATGTGCAATGCATGTGACAAAAAAATTGTAGCAGTTGGCCACGCTACACTAAGACTTGCTGGCCAAGTTATCTTATTAATACCGGAAAATGTTTTGAACACAGATAAACTACTGTTTGCTGAAAAATGTAGTTACGTGTAATTAAAAAGATTATTAAAAAAAAAAAATCTTTCATAATCACTTTCTACTGTAGGACATTAAATATTTTTTTGCCCACACAATGAATTTCAATGGTCCCCAAAAGTGGTTAATTACCAACATTCTTCAACGTACCTTTTGTTTTCTACAGAAAAATAAAAATGTATACAGCTTTAAAATGAAATGACGGTGAGTAAATGATAACATTCACTTTTAGAGTAAAGTATCTCTTTAAGTTTTTTTAAAAGTTACTTACTCCATCAGAGGTCAAACCACGTGCAAACAAATGTGTTGCTCAGAAGTGTTTGGATGTTCACTTCTATCTGCGGCTTATCAGTAGCCTGCAAAGAAGTCTGCTGCATGAGAGAAATTTGTGATGCAGATGAAATGGGGTATTTCAGCAGCTTTCAGCTTCACAAGTACATAGTGGATTGACTGCTCTGAATACATAAACATGACAACTAAATACAATAAAAAATAAACAACAAAAGCCAGCATCCAAGCAAACAAATATGATGAAGCTACTAAAAGCTAAGACAACCAACATGGTTGCAACATTTTTAAATTAACCAAGCTGAAATTTGAGTTTTGCACCTGTCAATCTAAAAATACACAAAACTGCACTGGATCATAAGTATCCAGCAAAATACATTATTCATTATAAAAATCAACTAATCAATATGCAAATGCCATACTGTCAATTATATAAATTAGCTTTTTACAAAAAGTAGCGGTAACTTTTTGTGTTTTACCATTTCGTCTAGGTTACACAAAAAAAATGATGCTTGGCAGACAGTTTAGAGAACAAGTTATTCATCACCAACACCACATGGAAGGAGTCCAATGCGTTTTAAACACAGCAACAGAATGGACCAAAACTGAGAGAGACCATGTGACTCATCATCCACAGCAGACACAGACAATGTATGTGTCTATGTTCATGTATTTAGGCCATAGTATTAGTTGCCAAGTACGCAGGGAAGAGTGTAGGAACCACGTCCCCTCACAAAGGCCAGATGACATCTGGTTCATCTCAACACTGTACTAAAATGAAATGCAGAATACTTTACAATTAATTATAAGGATGATATAATACCATTGCAGACAGTTGTGTAATGCTTCACATCACTGACATTGCGTCCAGACAGAACTTCAAATACTAGCTCATTTCTTTACCTTGGAAAATGTTTCCCCTCAACCATTCTATATAAGTTGCTCACTCCATTTATATTACACAGTAGGTTCTTAGTTATGCAATACGTTTTATAATACAATTTGTGGCATAATTTGCATGTCAATATATTGTAACTCACAGTTACATTTTGACAATAAGTCACTCCAGCAGCGGTTTGTGAGAGCTATTAAACAAAACAAGATAACTCTGCGGTTCTGAATTATTAATAACTTTTTAATGACCATCTTTAAGCAACCTCTGTGCACAAATCGATACAAATGTTCCATGAAAATTTTCCATTGACTTCATTCGCATTCTTGATGATCTTCATTGCATGTCATTTATATGAACAATTTTAAATGGCTTAATTCAACCAGCCAGATGAAATGCTCTCACAACCTATTACCATAACCTAATTCATGCAACCTGATCAATTGCACAATGAAAGAGGCAAATAGAACTGTTTGACTTTGTTGTTCTGTCAAGTTACAAATTAAGGCAACTGGCTGAGATGGTATTAATTATAGACATCTTTTGTCAATAGGCTTTTGTTCCCAGCCAAACTAAACGAATCATGTGTTCAGAGCTGCAGAATGCTCATAAAACATGGTATTTGCAGGCACAAAATACTGTTAAGATCAAGATTCTTGTGAAAATGGCTTCAGAAGGTAGACCTTGTGCATGCAATTGGAGGCTAAATTAAATTTGGTATTTATTTTCTGGACCACACCCAAAAATACAGAGAGATTAAAATGAAAGTGCCAAAAACAGGAAAGCATTCGTTGAGAAAAGGTGTGAACTCATTCAACTGCCTCGGGTAGAACAGGTGAAGTCAACAACAGTTATCACGAATCATTCCAAAACATAATTATCGTGACCATACACAGTTGTTGAGTTCAAGATAGCATTTAAGAACTTGTATTTTGAGTTTATGATCAAATGAAACCCATGCTAACATAACCCTCAAATGGGTGGGACTAGATTAGGCATGATCAAGCTTGAAATGAGCATGAATGGTATGAAGTAGTATGAAGGAAATGAAAATAGACTAAGGTGCTTGAGCATTACTGATGGGGCTGTGGTTGAACATAGGACAAAAAAGCTTGGGAAACACTGCTGTGTTGCACCTTAAAAGACCAGGTGGTAATAAATCTTCTGAATTCTGTCTGGAATCCAATCCAGGATTAACTTGTTTAGGTGAGTTAGAAGTCGACAGCGCTACAGTCCAGCATTTGTTATAGAAAAAACTTGTAAAAGAGCTTTGCGAGCTTGCGTCCATCTGTGAAACTTCACAGAAATCCTCCTCGGAAGTATTTTTAGTTATCCAAGCCAATGAACTCATCCTAAGGCTTAGTGCTGCAACTCTCCGCTAATGCCATCTTTAGACAAAACTTTCTCAGTCAATTCAGTCGCTGGTTTTATATAAATATCCTGCAGACCCTGTAATGACGCACAGATGTGCCTTATCTAAAAGTATAAAAATGGTAGTGGGGCAATTACAATTTCTAGACATCTAAACTGCAGATGTTCCAAATGATTGGTGACCTAGTGCCATTCCCAAACTGAACCCCCCCTCCAAATACGCACCTTCTATCTCTGAGAGGTGATTTTTCCGTATTCCAGCAACACTTATGATTGGACTATGTCTGTGTTGTCCCATGACATGACTGTGCAACAAACAATGCTGACCTACATTTACAGTGTACTTAGGCCAAAGAGTGAACTTCATGCAAACCAAAATGTATACTTCTTTCATAATGGGTGTTTACAGGATATAACACACACACACACACTTTCAAGTTTAATACTTTTAAAAACTTTTTATTTTATGTATTTATGTATTATGTATAGTTTGATATCCTTCTGTAGTAGAATATAACCGCTTAAAGCGGATTTCACATTCAGCATTTTATATGCCCTAAATATAAATAAATACAATTTTCAAACTTTTAGAAATTTTACTGATTAATGTCACAATTCATGGACATTCATAATTTAAAGAAGAAAAAAAAAATGCATTATGCCTTTAATTTACACATAACTCAAAATAAACATCTTGACCAGAAGACAATGCTCTGAGATATTCAGCCATATATAATATACACAATGTCTGTAAAAGTCAATGAATTACAAACTTTAAATGGAAAGTTATCATCAAATCAGCTTGCCTAAACTAAGCATGAATCTTTCCGCAGCTTGAAGCATTAAGTCGAGTTAGATTCACAGTGTCGAGAAATCTGGAGAATGTTATTATAAAGATAAACTTTGACACATGTGTTTATAATTCTCACATCTATAGTATTCTGAAATATAGTTGTTGACTTTCTCAAGCATAAATTATTTAAGAAAGGAATATAGAAGGCTTATGGATGACATTAAACACTTATAAAATACTGCAAGCATGTTCTGATCTTTCTGCATGATTTGGTCTTCAGATATTTTTTCAGATATAAATTCTGAGCATTGCCAGGAAACATCCTTTCCTTTGCAAAATGTTCTAAACAAGTCACATTCTTTCCCCTATAAAAAAACGAGAGAAAAACTAAAACTTGTGATCACCATCTGAAGATCTTTTGATTTGTCGTCTATAAGAGACAAACAAAGCTTTGTGAAAATCTTGATAGAAAACAATTAGTCATTGCTTCAAATAATCACATGATGACTTATCTTGTACACTGAATGCATACATCTTAAGATATTTATTTTGTAAAAGTTGTGCATTTCCTCCAAGAAACTTGCATTCGATTGCAAAAGCATATAGTTTGAGTTTTTCCATTGACAATTAAACTATATCACCAGTTTGGCAATCATGCAAAGTTTTGGAAGTGAACTCAAAAGCCTAACAAAAAAATGTTTTGCCCCATCTCTTTTTTTCCATCACCATGCTGTGCTTGGGGTTCCATATGAAATAATTAGCAATTTAACAAATATTTATAATAATACTGAGGCCACGAGCAGTATTTATATACAAGACCAGTACACAGGAGACAATTACTACTCAAATTCAATGAACAACAATAAAGGACTGATAAACAAATAAAAAAACTAAAAGAATATTATAGGAATGTGAATACTGACCACATACAAAACTAATTAAGAATAAGATTAGAAAATAAAAACTAGAAAAAAAAAATCAAAATTATTATTAAAAAATGTTTTGGATCACCTTCAAATTTGGTGAGTGTGGTCATAAAACCTTTGCAACGCTATATTGAAGGGCGTGTCCCTAGAGGCCGGACAAAGTTTGATGTTTCGCCATGAAACAGGAAGTTGCTGTAACTCATGCAATCAATGTCCGATTTGTCCCAAACTTCACACGTTTGATACGAGTCCTGTCCTGAACACATGTCCATGCCCATATTCAGTTATAGTCATGGTTAACACTTCTATGGACTGCTAGTAACATATATATATATATATTTTTTTTTTTTTTACATATTGAATAGAATATATACAATGGCCAGATAAATATAAATAAATATTAAGTAAGGCACATACACATTATGGAAGCAGAAAGAAAGAAAAAGGAGAAAGTAGGCATCTCTTCATTCCTCTTCGAGTATTGAAAACTATATAAATAATAAATTATATTAATTAAAAAAATAATTATTTTTATCATCTAATACTATTCCAAACATAATGTATTTTCTAACAAAATTGGGCAGTGACTGAATTTTTGTCTCCAACCAATAAGACATATTTTCACAGAAAATTCTGGAATACACACAATAAAAGAAAAGATGATCAGTTGTATCAATGTCAACTTGACAGAAAGTACAGGCATTTTCTTCAAAAATAAACTGGTGTCTTTAAAACTTAGATGAGGGATATATACAGTTAAACAAAATTCAAATTAGTTTCCTTTGCTTTGGAAGCCACTGGAAAGCTTATATACTGTGTTCACAATGGTTTAATAGTTGGCTTTTACAAAATACTATTTTGGTACAAGGATGTTAGATATTAAAACAAGACAATACGTTTGTTGGGAAGCATTGCTTTAAGGGTTGTTATCATCAAAGAAAAGTGACCAGAATTCATATGAACCAACTGGTATGTAAAAAAAAAAAGTGTTTAGTACTAGATTTATAAAACTTTATGGAATGGCATTTAAAACACACTCAAATGGTTTATGTTCACAGTGCAAAGTGTATTTGGAACATACGTCCCTGAAGGATAACAATCTCCCATCCTCGTTCATTAAATAAAGAACTGACCAAACACCCTTTCAAGCCAATCAAGAATAGAGATGTATATCTAAATAGAATAAACCTATTGTTCCATATTTGGGTTCTGTGTGGAGTGTTATTGTGATTGTATAATAATTTCCAAAACAGCAAGACCTGCTGTTGGAAGGAAGATAGTTTGTTTGGTAGTCTGAGAAAAAAAAAAAAAAAAACATCTTAGTAGGAAATCAATTCCACCCAAATTTCTAAATAAACCTCTGGGAATAGAAAACTAAACTTTTTTTTTATTATTATTTGCTATACAATTTTTAAGCCATTTAACCTTCAATGTACCATTCATACAGGAAAAATAAAAGGTGTGTAATCCTACATTTTCATAGTCTTGTTTTGTGCTTTTTAAATATTTTTTAATATAATATGTTTTCTCCATATAAAGTTAAAGATAATTTGGTTGATGGCATTAATATCTCTATCAGAAATAGAAAGACAAGATGCAGGATATATACACCTATCCAAACTCTCCATTTTGGTTAAATAAATTCTACCAAAATTTACAAATCCAATTGCATCCATGCATCAACTCAACCTCTGCATTCATTCCATCTGTCCCAAACATTTAGTTTTTCCATCATGATCTCATCTTTAGGAAGGTGTATGCCTAAATATTGAACACTTGACTTGATTGGGATATTATATGCAGTTTTAAGGGGGATTCATGTATGTATTGTCACATTTGGAACTATTAAGTTTTAAACCAGAAACTGTAAATAAATAAATAAATAATAATTATCTCAATTACTTTAAAGAATAATGTGGTATCATCAGCCACTTGACCATAATGGCAATTTGAATTTGAATTTTTTAATAGCCTAAGGAGGGCCAACATCACTGTAGCCAAAATAAACAATGAAGGTGAGATGGTGCAGCATTGTTTAACTCCCCTCTTGATATCAAATCTAGGTGAAGAACCTGTTGGTAGGGCAACTGAGCTATTAGTATTTGTGTAAAATAACTGAATAACCTTAGAAAAATTCTCACCAAACCCATACATTTGTAAACACTTAAAAACAAAGGAATGCTCTAACATATCAAAAGCTTTATAGAAGACTAGAAATAAGAGAAACAGCAAGTGTTAAATAGGCTAGCAACATGCTATAAAAATGCTAAAACATGTTAGCAACACTTAGCTAAGTGCTAAAGCATGCTATTAGTAATGCAAAGAAACAGGACTGTAACTCATGCATGCAGCGTCCAGTCTGCCCCAAACTTTACATGTTTGATAACACTTCTACATGCCAATATTCTGTAATATTCATAGCGCCATCTACTGTCAACAGGAAGTGACATGTTTAACACCATGAGCACTATAAGCAACATCCTAAAATATGCCATTGAGTGCTAAACATGCTAGAATCATGCTCAAACATGTTAGCAAAACTTACTAAGTGCTATACCATGCTTTTAATGCCCTGAACGAGTAAGTTTCTGTAACTCATCACAATATCCAATCTGCATAGTGCCACAAGCTGGCAGCAGGAAGCTTGGCAAATGACTTTAATATGTTCTTCCTATATTTAACACTTGAAATGCATATTGCTCACCATTCGTTTTTTTCCTAAAGTAATCGGGTGGGGATGGGTTTTGTCACTTATATCTGTGCTGAACATATTGTTTTTTTATTTGGTTGTATTATGGTTTCAGGTGTTTCCTGTCATGCACTGTGAAGTGTCTAGTGTGTTTGCAAAAGACCAGGAATTAAATTGTGAGTCACACAATTATTATTATATTTTTAATGTATTTAATAATATAATATAAAAAGTTCTGAATTTTGAGTGTGAATCACAATTGAATTCTTGATGTAACTAAAAAGATTTATGCACCAGAACGAGACAAGATACAAGACGAGAGAGTGTGGTGTAAACGACCTTCTAAAATACCAGACACGTGACCACATGCTTTCATCAGCACCCTTAGTGCTGCACGCATAGCAGGATGTTAATAAACTCCTTAAGCACGACACAATTATTTTTGAATGCATTAAATGATATTATTCGCATAAGAAATTGAGTAGAGTTTAATAAAAACTCTGATATTATTGCCAAAACCACCTATAAATATAGAAACCCTTAAAAGATATGTGACCAGATATAAGCTGTCAGCGGTTACAAAGAGGAAGCAAAATGTTCTTTTTAACACCCACATGTCCTCCCTTTATGACACTCTGTGTGGGTAGAATTTTATTAAAACATACGTAATCGCATTGTGCACAAAACCCTTTTCACAGTTTCTGTAGACGGATCATTTGCATTGGTTTCATGATAAAGTGTATGAACAGAAACCAGAGAAGTTTTGAACATTCAGAACTTTCTGAACAATTGCTGCATTGATCAGTTCAACAGTTCATCTGATAGTGAACCTTCTGACCAAAAAGCTAAAACAACAAGACAGTCAAATCTCTTGCTTGACATAGCATAATAATGGGAAAAGCGCAATGCATCATGACCTTTTGACACTGAGCTACTGCCAGTCTCCCAGTGCTGGTGCAGAACTAGGATGCCTCCAAACTCATTACGAGTCACTTCCTGTCCTCCTATAAAGCTCTTCCTCTCTGCTGCTCCCACCGTACTTACAAACAACACGTCCATGACCCCTGGCTTTGGGTGTGCCATGAGGGTTTAAAGGGAAGACATATAAAATGCAGATACAATGACATTGTAAAAGGACAGGAAATCAGTATGTTCTTCTTGTTTAGACTGGTCTTCATATGGAGTTTGACATGACTGTCTGCAGGGCCAACAAGCTTTCATACTGTATGCGATTAGGACATTCACTTTCTGCTTACCTAAAGATTGTCCAAAAAATTATTTGAAGATGGATTCTTCCAAAACCTAGTAAGATTAAAACAAACAAAAAATCTAAAAAAGCACTGCAAGAAGCTCTGTGAAAATAATAAAATAAAAATTTTAACAAACTTGTACTACATTCCTATAAAAGTAGCTGATAAGAAAATAAGAAGAAAGTGTAAAATTTTACAAAGCATTTTTTTAATTCATATAATGCAGTTCATATGAAAATGTCATAGTCTTTATGGAAGTCACTCATGAGGTTCTACACAGAAAAAAAAAAATTGCTAGTAAATTTCACTGTAAAATGTACTCCAATCAGGCTATTTATTTAATTCTTTTTTATAATTGTATTTTTTTACAGCGTAGGCTATATGCACTGAAACTTCCTGAGTTTAGAACCTTTGAGTGTGAGCGTGACTAAAGATTGCAAACACTATTTTATCATTTTTATCATCATTTCAGGGAAGTGAACATTCTGAAAGTACAGTATGCTATTATTATTATTATATTTTTTTCTCTGATAAAACTTGATAACACTCTCCAGAAAATTCCAGATTTCTATGAGCTGTAGATACAAACTGCTGACAGGTGGTTTATGGAAAGCAGGACAGACTATCTGCTAAGAGATGTTGGAATGTGTTCTATCCAGACAGCAGGCTGGATGAAGTGAATGTTCCGGTTACTAGCTTTTATGACTATTATATGCAGATGATTGTAATACTTTTATCAGTTCAGCCTAAATTTTCAGAAAGCACAAACTAGTGTAGTCCCTTATTGTAGAATATGAAAGTAGCATATTTGATTTATAAAACAAGGGCTTGTTAAAGTAATTCCACACCACCCTAGACAGAAAGTGATAATTATATAGGAAGTAGGTGTGACCAATGCACAGTACATGTATTCAGTATTGGTTATGCATTGTTCTCCTTTAATGCACGCCAGCCTTGCTCAGACCTCAACCCCACATCCTGTTCTTGCTCAAGGCCAGAGTAAGGATCTCAACATAAAATTATCTGCTGCTAGTATAGAAAAGTACTTGGTAAATGATCAAAGGATTGATTCCTTAAAAAAAAAAAATGTTTTATCTGACCTACAGTGTCCCCCAAAACACCAATAATCTAAATGTCATTGTACAAAATTGAAAAAGATTCTCAGAATTAGCCACATATGCATTTCATCACAGTAATTATAGTATATAGTATAATTTTCATCATGTCCTGTGACATGTCAAAAAAATATTTGTTCTCACAATAGTATGATCATTCTATTCTAGAACAAATGACACAAGCATTTGAGATAGTATCTCTCAGTACAGCAAGTTCTCCACCGCATTCGTTGATTGTAATATATTAGAAAACGTCGGCACAGGAAATACCAAATCTGATTGGACCCACCATAATTATAATAAGCATCAAAGATCGTATTTGCATCATGTCATTGTAAAATCTTGAAACACATAGCACAAGTTGTAACTTGTAAAATGTAACTGACAGTAAGTCGTTGAGATATTTGCATTATTAATCATGACTGGTCTCGTCTCCCTTCCATATAATTAAATTTTCACTGCAAAATTACTGACATGCAGGTAAATTACATGCATGCTCAATGACAAAGCAGCTCTGAGAAAACATTTCATTAACACACAATTGAAATCACGTATTCTCTTCAGGAAATGCAAGTTTGGATACGTGATCAAGACTTTATAGGTGATTACCAGGAAAAGCATGATTACAGCAAATCAGTATAGCAATTTTCATTAGGGCAAAGGCTATTTTCATAGTTTCATGGTGCAAAATGTTCCCAATAACATTCTTTCATGATCTTTAAACAGATATTAAGAATTACAGGAATGCAACAATAGTCAGTGTTCTTTTTATCTCTGCGTATGTTCAGTTTGCTGTAGGTCTGCTTATGCAGGTGTTGTACTGGAATTGCATAAAATAGATCTTAACAGCACTGCTTTCATAGAAATGAACTGAATGTCATAAGCTTTTCATATCTAACCACTTATACTCATTCCTCAACTCTTCTGAATCTCTTTAACACATAACCAACATTTTAAACTCCCAGGTGCCGAAGGCTGAAAGATTTACTGCCATACTCTTAAAAGCCTTGGCTATATTCTGGAAAAAACACTGGAAATGTTTTTCTGTTTTTCTCTTCCTGTGTCACCTATGGTCACAGAACAAAACCACTGAATTTATCTGCACTGCCTTGGGTGTAAAGTTATTCTAGCATGGCTAAAGCTAATTAATAGAGACACAAAGGTGAATAATAATACAGTATAACTGACTGACACTGACTGTTTTGTTTGAAGCATGCATTTTGAACATGGTAAGAGCAATCTTTATTCTGTCATGGCGAGCACTAGCAAAACGTTTAGAGGATGTGTGCATCCATGTCGTCGTTATTTGACACCTGATGACACACACGATCTCTGCGGGGTTTTTTGGAGGGGGCTAAGAGCACACACGCAGTGTCCATGAGGGGGCAATTTGCATGCATTGTGACTATTGCTATGTGCTGTATTAACAAAAACATAAATGGCATAAATAAAACACTAACACTGACAAGCTACGCAATATCACGTTCATAATAGAATGTGATTCATCTAATGAATGTGATATAGCTTAGCTTGTCAGTGATCTACGGCTCTGTGTATTAAATGTATCTGAATAATTTCCATCTGAAAGAACGTGATGGAGATTTACCGGTACTATTAATCACAGAACCGGCTTCATTAACGAAATGCTCATGACAATCACATGCGATTTATCATGGAACCCTTGTTTGTTGATGTCAAAAACCCCCCAGCCGATCTCCTGGGTCCGTATTCATAAAGAATCTTAATGCAAAAAGTAGCTCCCAGTGACAAAATTCTAAGAAATTTCTTAGAAATGTGGGCGTTTACTCTTAAAATTAAAGAAAAAATCCTAGTAAAGAAAAAAAGTAATTCAGAAAGCATCTTAACCCTTAAAAGAGGTCTTGAGGTCAAACTTGTTAGGAGCACAGACGAGGACTTTTAAGAGGCTTAAGAGTTTCTTTAGCAGAAGAGAAAATGGCAGAAAGACGAAGGGGCAGAAGAAATGTGTTGCAGACAATGGATGACAGTGAGTTAATAAGATGGTATAGATTATATAATAATTTATAATTTAATATATAAATTAAAGTAATCACTACATTACAATATTTGGCACTGGGAAAATGCAACAATGCAATAGTGATGATTTGGGTCTGTCACAACCTTCTGTAAGAAGAGTGATCACACAAACAATTACTGCACTTTCAGAACATCTTATTGTGTCGCAGTTTATTTCACTTCCACTGGACATTCCCACCTTGCAGGCTCAAAAAACTGCATTTATGAATATAGCAGGCTTACAGGTGCGCACAAGCAGGGGGAATGAACCGTTAATAGTTTGTGCTATACACTCCCATGTCTGCTTCTTGTCTCTTGCTGTGACACCTGGTCCGAATTTTCCTTTAAGACTGGCCTTGTGTTCATCCACTTACTGGGCTAACAGTAAACACTGTTTGGCTTTCTCGCCCTTCTTGGTTTTGATTCCATGTTTGATACATTAAAACCAACACTCAAACTGCCACTTAAATAGGACAGCAATCACTGTAATTGGAAACAGTGGAACAATTTTTTATCATTCTAAGCCAATCAAATACCTTATAAGAAATTAAAAGCATGGTAAAAAAAAAAAAAAAGATTTATATACACACATATAATGCGTGTTTGTGTGTGTGTGTGTGTGTGTGTGTGTGAGAGAGAGAGAGAATGGTCAAATAGGAAAAATTACACATGTAAATTCAAAGTAAGAATTACAATAGACCCTATACTTAAAATCACTCTTTTTTTTCCTTTTTGGACAACCAACCTATCACAGTCTTCAAAAGATTGTGTCATACATAGCAACCGGGTCAACCCCGCCTCCTCACTAAGATGAAAGTTTTTTGTCTTTTCCTTACTCAGAGTTGCTACCAGATCGGTCCCGAATCGCTCTTAAGCTAAGACTCCTACGTAAAAGTTTTTAAGCTGAATTAAGAGTTTTCTGAGAGGATTCTTAGAATCTTTATGAATAAGGGCCCAGGTCTGGCGGTAGCACTTTTAGCTTAGCTTAACATAGATCAATGAATCTGATTAGACCGTTAGCATCTCGCTCAAAAATGACCAAAGAGTTTAAATATTTTTGCTATTTAAAACTTGACTCTTCTGTAGTTACATAGTGTACCAAGAATGATGGAAAATGAAAAGTTTTTTTTCTAGGCCGATATGGCTAGGAACTATAATCTCATTCCAACATAATAATCAAGGAACTTCAGTTCTTCAGGGACTTCAGGAACTCCATGCAGTACCACGGAGGCAGCAGGCGCAGTGATACTACACAGTGCCTGAACATAGTCCCCAGCTAGTTTGTGTAGTTGCAGCAATAGCAGAGTTGCTGGAGACTCTTTCCAGGTGCTGCTAGCGTCTAATCAGATTGAATGATCTATGCTAAGCTAAGCTAAAAGCGCCGGCTGTTCAGCTGAATGGATTCGAAAACTGTAAAACTCAACTATTTAACTCTAGGGGAGATGGAAAATTAGCCTATTTTCCAAAAAAAGTGGTGTGTTCCTTTAAGATTTAGCAGAATGGTAAAAAGACACAGATGTAACAGGTGTGTGTTTAAGAGTATTTGGCTTCAAATGCCACTTAATTCTAATCAAGGACTGAATCTATTCCATTTAGAAATTAAAATGATAGATAAATATAACTAATCACATCACTGCAGAGTAAGTGGCATATGTGGTTGGAACTCTGCAGTGTTGCATGCACAATTACCCATGTGCACTCACCCGCTGAGAGCCCACCTCAACCTACAGCAACCCCTGCTTCTGCTCTTCCTCTGCAGAGAGGAACTGCACGAAATGGCTCACTGCTATTTATAAATGTTGGAAAGTGCCTGTAACATAGCAACAAAAACAACCGTTTACTGTTGGCGAGCTGAAAAACCAGAATGCAGCAGGGTCAGAAGGTAAGACTGGGTGTGGCCACGTCGAGGAAGTGTCTGATAGACAGGGAAGTTCAAGAGAAAATGGGACATATCCTATTTCCACAGTGCAGGGAAAGGAAAACATGAACACAATAAAAAGACTGACCTTGTTTCATTACCTCTGACAAAGCTGAAATATCTTTTCATGATTGTACACATGAATTAATGCCCTTGTTTATTTCTTATCCTTAATGGATCACCTCAGTCTGAGCAATGACCAAAACATTAGATGTAATTATTAGATATGGCTTGAATACGTTTCAGTTGATTGGCAAAACAAAAGGGAACCACTTAATCTGTCCCCAGGGCAGCCACTCATTTCAGACGAAAATCTATATGCAACAGTTTGGAATGAATAATGAAAATCAAATAATGTAGGTGAAAGGTTGAAGTATAAGCACATTCATAATGTATGTCCTCACACACAGCCTTTTATGAAGTCCATTCTCATCTTTAAATGTTGGAAATTTATTCATTGCTCTTTCATTTCAGAGTGAGACAAATATTGGTGAAGACGCTGAAAGCGGCACTGTTGATGGTACATTCCCACTGCAGGTTGACTCCTGAGAAATGAAGTGCTGTTTAATTATTGATAGTCCTATTTATCCTCATCTATGTCAGTTAATCATGACCGCTCCTGTCATTCTCAAAAACGCATTACAGATTCACACTTAGTGTGTGACTGCTGCTCACTCACTCTTCCCCCTCCTCTCATTGGGATGTGAATTATATTAGTGCAGTTCGATCAAAAACATTTTCCCATGATTATTTTCATCTCTGAGGGATACAATGCCTTTATGGGAGCTCTATGGAGAGTAAATGCCAAGGATTTTTGAATGCTGTCCAGTTCAAATAACTCATTGAATACTGTGGCTCTAAAATATCTTTGGAATTGACAGTTCTTATTTTATTGAATATTGCAGTTTTTTAATGATTTATCCATGCCCATCATTATATTTTTGCCCCCGTAATCTTTAAACAAAAACAAAAATAAAATATTATTATTGTAACTTTTTTCCCTTTATTCTAATAAGACATTTCTTCTTCTTCTAATATGCAATTTCATCCAGGCATGCATCACGATAAAGAAGCTTACAATTCCATTTTGATGCCAACTTTAAATGGTAAAAAAAAAGGCTGAATCTGATAACTGTTTATAGTGCAGACAAAACTGAAATGGGAAGGTAAATGTGTTTATCTATGTCTCAAACAAGTTCTAAACCGAGGCATAGTTTTGATTCTTATCAAGAGCTGGTGGTTTTTGATGACACTCGTCTGGAAACAGGGTCACTTAAGCAACAGGGTTAACTAGTAACTAAGAAGATAAGTACAGATTTGTCAATAGTACACTTTGTATTTTCTAAAAATGCTTTTTTTTTTTTTTTTTTTGCTATAAAGAGTCTGTTATTCCAATGTGATGGACTTGGAAAGGTCTACCAAAACAAGGCAAAATACAGGTGGTGTTTGTTGACTGTGGGTAAAGCCTCCATGTAGAAACACCCAGTCGTTACGTGGTGTTCGCTGCCTCGGGTGCTGTTGAAAGATAGTTTCATTATAATATAATATAATATAATATAATATAATATAATATAATATAATATAATATAATATAATATAATATAATATAATATAATATAATATAATATAATATAATATAATATAATATAATTTGACAAGACAGTCAATGAAGAAATGCTCTCACTTTTTGTCCATTTGCATTGGGTCTGATACACAGAATGAATATTGCATTTAAATGAGCAGTAAACATTTAATTAATATTTATTTATTTATTTGTACAAGTAAAACCCTTGTTTGACTATACCAATGTAATTTCCTTGCTGGAAGCAACACCTCATCACAATATAATAAGAAAATTCGCCTGATTTTTATCTTTTTAATATCAAAATAGAGTGAGAATGAATGAGTGTTCCATCTCTTATCCAAGAGCAGATATTTCCCAGGTATCCTGAGAGAATGGGGGAGGAAATGTTTCGACCATCTGTTTGCTACACCAGCACATTTATGTATATATCTCTCAATAACTGTTGCAGAAACCAGGTCAACTCTGTGACACCTCACACTTATTTATACTGTATTTCCCTTTCCTGCTTATAGGCCCATTACTGTGCTCATCTCGGCTCACAGCCCCGCCCCCTTCTGTCATGTATTCAAACACCCTTAGTCTCTCACTAAATCGTTATCTTTAATATGTCTGTTTCATGGTATAAACTGCATCTCACTTTTCATGATGTACAGTGACATCATTGATTCCTTCCATTCCAAACACACATATTTGACCTCAAAATCATTCATTCCTGCCTGGCCTCTTACCATCACTAGTCTCGGAAAATACAAAAAGTTCACTATGTACATTGAAAAATTATGATTTCATTACAATACAATTGCATGGCAAAATACTTCATTCAGAGTACTGTTACTACTGTAATTATATACAGTATATAGGTATAAACATATACATACTGTATGTGTATGTAATTTAAAAAAAATTAAGATGAAGAAAAAGCAGAAATTCTACCAGTATATCAAGTCCGTAGCTTCACATTTGTCAATTCTCTTCAATATCACTAGCACCTTCACATAAAGGCCTTATAAGGACCAGATGTAAGGAAATCTCTTGAGACCATTTCATAACCATTAATGTCAAACCCAATTCCAAACAGTATAATAAAGTCAGCTGACAGTTTCAAGGATATGGCAACAAATGATAGTGCTTTTAAAATACGTATGCAGTTCACGAAAGCAGTGAGTAATGTCACATAAATGACTGCGTAAATGTGCTTACAGGTTTTCCTGTAGATAACCTCTGTCCGTCCAAAAGAAACAACTGACTCTCATTTACACAAATGCCATCACCCTACATGGTACTGATAAGACTGGATGAGGAGGAAATTCGTCAGAGGCAAAGACTCACTAGCAGACTGACAAAACAGGTGCAGACAGACAATTGCAATGAGTAAATAAATAATATGTGTTTATACATATGTACTGTATGTATCTGCGTGTGATTTTGCACTTGTTATTTTCAGGATAGTTTGCTTGGTTATCCTGCAGGATCTGACAAGACTGATATAAAATATAATCTAGTGTCACAGCAATCTGGCAACTGGCAAGTTATTGTCACTGCATTCTGTTTTTAATGGAAACTGCAGTTTGGGCACTCGAGTGGTATACAACATTCCTTCAGTGCTGCAGGACGATGGGCAAATGGAGATTAATTCTGAAGTCCATCCACAATTGCTGATTTGTAATGGAACATTAGCTTTCGTAAATTATAATACAGAACAAAAAACTAAAGCCAATATTTTCTTATTTCCCACCTGCGACTGTCCCACTCATCATCTTACAAACAACTTATCTCCTCTAGGACATTTCCACATGCTCTTCCTCTCCTTGAGGAATCCAACTCTCATACTTAGAGAGTATTGAACGCCTACACTGAGACACAGCCCCTATGATGTTAAGCCAATGCATACAAAGCCAATTAGAAACAACATAAAAACACAGTTTCCACTGCAGAATTCACTGGCGCTCATGTCTTCTGGAAGACCATTATCCATTTTTCACAAGTGCCCTTTATAACTTTGCCAGCCAGCATCTGGATTTCCTAGTGACGGGGGTGTTGGAATTTATTTATATCTGGAAGATCACAGAGAAATAAAGAAAATAAACAGTTGATTCCAAAGAATCTGTCCACATGCACATCAGCATTCAACACAGAGACTGGTTGTGATTACTCATACAACATATAAGGCCTGTCTAGTCCTACTCAACAGGGAGCGAAGCCAACTGTAACAATGATAAAGTCACAGATTCCCAAAAACCACAATATACAGACTTCAATAGAATTCATTCTTTTATTATGATTCCTGGATTATTCCATGATAGCCTTTGTACAGGTTAGGACAGAGATCCCTACGTAATGTGAACATTTGAACAGAGAAACGTGAACTACTTATATTTTTGCTTTGTCAGATTGGGCTGTTTTGAATTTGATTATGCAGGGAAAAATGGTTTGGGCAGGTGGTCAAAGTGTGGGCTGGTTTGGGGTAAGTTTGGTAGTTTTCTAACATCTATTTGGTTTACAAACAAAACCCAAGTGTGCATGTGCTGCATCTAATCAGTCATCATAACGTTTCTAAATGCACACCCCCCACTGCAGTCGGCTGATGCTGTTCGGGTCAGTAGACAGATGTAATGATCCATGAGAAATGGGTTTTTAGCACAATAAGGAGTCAGATTTTGAAAGTATATCTGTATATTAAAGTGATAACAATGCCAGAGCCTAAAAATAGGTTACACGGTAAAGAGCGGGAGAGTGACTCATCTTTCAATATGTGAATTACACCTGTGGAGGGAGCTGACATGAAGGCTCTAATATTTTAACTCTGTAATCAGAGCACACTTGAATAATTGAATTACATTAGGAACCGAATACCATGCTGTCCAGCATCAGGACGTTTTTACTTTCCAGACTGGTACCTGCTGGACTTGATTAGTTTTGACTGTGTTTGACTAAAGTTCTGTATTATAAAATATTCACAAAAGGCTTCCTCTAATTCTGTTTAAATCTAAAGTGCGTCACAAAGGTAAATGCATTTTTATTGTTCATTTTTTCATTATCAGATTTTTGTGCAGTATGTATCAATGAATAACACAGTTTTGACTGTCATGGTGTGTGAATGAACAAGTGTGAAAAATTGGCCACTTTTTGCATTTAAATTGGTTTATCCTGATTGTTGAAAATTATACATGTATTTTTTCTAGAGTAACGGGAAATTAATTGATTGCCGTTTATACATGCCAGTGTCTGCCTGCATATTTTAGTCATATTTGGTAATTATAAATTTTTTGCCCTGTATTTTGCCTGATTCTATCAGGTTTTTATTTTTTAATCTATTTTTATATCATCTTGTCATAATTTTTTTGCTTTGAAGAGTTAAAACCGGTCCTTATCAACCTTGACTAATAAGGAAATACAATTCTACAAATCATTATTTTGACTGTTAAAGTTTTGGGAGTTTTTTATTTTATTTATTTTTTTTTTTTGCATACTGCATTAAATTGATCAGAAGTGACAGTAAAGACATTTATAATGTTAGAAATGATTTCTATGTCAGATGAATGCTGTTCTTTTAAACTTTCTATTCGTCAAAGACATCCCTGTTTGCTTTAAATTTTATATGTAAAAAACTTTTGACATGGTCAGGTTTTACATTCTCACTTTTAAAAAAGGGGAATTTAATTCCTGATTGTTCCTGTTTAAACTCAGGATGACCAGTTTCTCCCAAAAGATTAAACATTAAGGTATTCAACTTTGAATACTGTATCTTATCTAGCAGACACGATTTGTTACCCAGAGCACTTATCAGTACATTTACTACTTGGTCCTCGAGCAATTTGCACTTAAGAGCTCTGCTGACAATGCATTCTCAGTTATTTTCCAGTTCATAGATCATTCGTACCAGTTTTTGGATCATCAATCCAGACTGAATCCTCAACAATAATGGAAACATTTTAAAGGGTTTTTAAAATGTTTGAACCCTTTTAAATGTAGAACATGCATTAAAATGATGGACCTTTGTGAGCTGGTGGCAAATGAGCTACTTCTTAATCGGCTTTTTCAGGAACGACCGGTACCAGGCATTCCATAAACAGAAGTCTCAAATAACGCAGAGACAATACCTCATTGTACTCATGAGTGTTACAGTAAACTAAAGTTAAAACATTTTTGTTCATTAAAATAAAGGTGAAATAAAATAAAACTGAAATATTAGAAGAAGAAAAAATTATGAAAACATTGTTACCTTGGCAATCTGAAAGAAAATCTATTTAAATTTGAGTTAATAAAATTATGAAAAACTAAATTGACAAAGTAAATTATAGCTATAGAGAGAGAGAAAACATACAAGCACAAACAAATCAACGCTGGTACTCAATGTTCAGTGGCTTGAGAATAAAGAAATCTAGATTTATGGACTCAACAGTTAATAATTAGTGCTGACAAACAATTAATCGTGATTACTGTAAATCGCATCCAAAATAAACATTTTTGACGTAACATCAAACGTATACTGTGTATATTTATAATGTATATATGATTACAAATATATATATATT
This sequence comes from Carassius auratus, assembly GCF_003368295.1. Classification (NCBI taxonomy): domain Eukaryota; kingdom Metazoa; phylum Chordata; class Actinopteri; order Cypriniformes; family Cyprinidae; genus Carassius; species Carassius auratus. Next base: position 19,008,722 of record NC_039256.1, read on the forward strand.
CAAAATAATTTTTATTTTTATATATTCAATTAATTTATAAGAATATAAATATATAAATGAATATACATTTAAGTATTTTCAAAATATACTGTATGTGTGTGTATTTATATGTACATAATAAATACACAGTGCACATACATAAATTATGTAAACAAAAACGTATATTTTAGATGCGATTAATCGCGGTATTACAGCTTTATTTGACAACTGTACAAACAAGCACCACACTCTTTTTAGTTGTTGGCAGCTTCTTCATTCCATCTGAAACCACAGATGGCAAACCTATTAAATCTGCTGCTCCCATGAAATCACTGAAAGTCTGTGCATTCCAAACGGATATATTGCCCTCCAAAGGGCACTTCGGAGTGAAAACAATCATGGCTGCCATACTGAAGGGTCGTTCCAAACTGAAGTGTTTAAAACTGGCCACTTCAAAGGTCCTTTGGAATGTAGGATTTTGAAGGGTACAACTGATGGACACTTCGGGCCCCCATGATCCTTTGCGCTGATTCTTTCCACGATCACGCTGCCTCCATGTGTGGGCATGGCATAGTGACACAGAAAGGCACTTCAAGTTTGGTTCCCTACAACCTTCAACCCTTAAAAGCTCTCACTCCGGAGGGTAAACCCTTTGAAGGGATTACAGCATATGGATGAACCCTTCTGAATGGAACGCAGCAAGAATCTAGTAATCTTGAAGACAGCTGGTTCATGTGTGTTAAATTAGGGTTGCAGCTAAACTCTGGTGGAAGGTGGCCCTCGAAGAGCAGCACTGGACATCCCTGATGTAGTCCCATTCATGTTTTACATTCCCACTCATATTCCTTCTTTATAAAAATGATGAAAAGAAGCCATTTTCCTCAAATTCACAGACCCGTCCTCTAATATCTCTGCAGACATGACTCTGCTACATCTAATCTGATCTTTACCTCATATCCACATTGTAACACACAGTCCATGACATTCAGAAAGCACACAGAAAAAACACACATAGCAGAGACAAGAAATCTACTAATCATTACTTATATCTCCATGTTCCAAGGGTACTCAAAGTCCACCTGCTAATTTTCATTTCGTCAGACTAATCAAACTCTACAGTATATCTTGTACCATGTGCCAGATACACAGAGCTGTATCTCCAAAGAAAAAAAAACTGCAAAAAAAAAAAAAAAAAAAAAATATATATATATATATATATATATATATATATATATATATATATATATATATATATATATATATATATGTGTGTGTGTTTTGTATTTGACTACATAGGTCATTAAATGTCACAAATACTGTATGTATAATAGAATTTTAATAAAAACACTTAAAACACTTTCTAAGAACATATTGTGAATAACTAAAAGAAGTTAAATAAAAATGTTTTAACTCTTTTTTTTAAAGCACTGAAAGATATGCATTACCCTTCAGCGTCTTCCTAATATGTATTTGTCTATCTTCTGCTGAACATAAAAATATATATTTTGTCTTATCAGCTGTTGCCCATTCCAATTACTTCTATAGTATTTTTTCCCATACTATGGAAGACAATGGGGACCAGCAACTGTTTTAATTTTGGGGGGATTTTCATTTTTAAGCATAAATGTTTGGTTAATTTCTTTCAAGTTATACAATAAAATAAAAACACTAATGGCATACACTATGGCCTTTCAAGTACTGCAGGCATGATTCTGGACATCTGGTTCTGGACATTCAGATGACACACAGACATTAGTAATCGGCATTAATGATTTTTTACTCACTCTAGCATATAAAGACTGTCCAGACCTGCTCAGCAGGTCCGACCCATAGGAAGCAAAGCCAGCAACTCAAAAATGATATGGGCATTGTTTAACAAAATACACAAATGAAAACCTACACAGAGTTTCATTCTCTGGATGATTGACAAACCAAAGCAGATGTTTGAAATTTTAAGCACAAGAACTTGAGTCCACAACCTCAAAAGCAAACACACACACACACACACACAAACACAAACACAAATAAAAAACAAATATAATTTTTCTCATTTTCTTTGCATTCACCTCCGGTCTAGCTTAATTCCTAGCTTCCCAATAAACCTGGAATTTTACACTATGAATATACTGACATGAATGAGTTTATTTATGAGTGACAATGAGTGGAAATATATACTTAAAACTAGTCTGCACTATTTTAAATACAATTCCAGTCTTACTGTAGCTGTCAGGTTGTTGTTACTTAATCCTGTAGCAGCAGTGCAGCCTTCACCTCACTCTCTGCTCATTGGCTGGAAGTCAGCTATGATGTCATCACAGAATGTTATAAGGGCTCTGACAAATAGCCTGGGAGCCACACTTAACGTAACAGCACATTCGGCAGAGTGACTGTTTGTGAAAGAGGTTGAGAAAATTGCTGTGGTGACAGAGGAAGTGAGAGCAAAAGTGAGAGAGAAAGAGCTAAGCATGCAAAGGAAAGCTGGGGAGGATCTACTCGTTCGTAACAAACCTATAAACCTTAAAAGCATGCTTTAACTTTGTATGGAAGGAGGGCTGGAGGTGGAAGTCATTTTTGGAGGTTTGTTAAAATAAATTGCGTTTTCTTTGCATTGAATTGTACTGTTTTTACAGCTTGCTTAGTGTTTGCATTTTTAAATGGTTAACAGCTCAGTGCTCAAGCCTTTGTGTTAAACTTTTCTTAACTAATTCAGTATATTTCTGTTTTTCATTTTGAACTCTCAGGTCATGGCAAACACCAATATGTCTTCAAACTGTATGAATGACACCCAGTCTAACATTGGCGAACCACAGACGTTTCTGTTTGGCACACTCATGTCTGTTCTTGTTCTGATCATTGTCTTTGGCAATGTGTTGGTGATTACAGCCATTGGCCGCTTCCAACGACTTCAGACCGTCACAAACTGTTTCATCACGTCACTTGCGTGTGCAGACCTGGTCATGGGATTAGTGGTGGTGCCTTTAGGCGCCCTTAACATCAACCTTGGCATTTGGCACTTCGGCAGATTCTGGTGTAATTTCTGGACAGCCACTGATGTTCTGTGTGTCACGGCCAGTATCGAGACGCTCTGTGTCATCGCTATGGATCGCTACCTTGCCATAACATCCCCCTTCCACTACCAGTCCTTACTGACGAAGAGAAGAGCTTGCATCATTGTGCTTCTGGTGTGGGTCATTGCTGGGCTCATTTCCTTCCTACCTATCTATATGGGCTGGTGGAGTGATAAAGCAGCAGAATGCTGCTTACAGAATGTTTACTGCTGTGACTTCATCACCAATCCTCCCTATGCCCTCATCTCATCTATAATCTCTTTCTACATCCCCCTGGTGATCATGATTTTTGTCTACAGCCGCGTCTTCCAGGAGGCAAGGAAGCAGCTGAAGAAGATAGACAAAAGTGAGGGACGATTTCATGCTCAAAACAATGGCAAAATACACGAGGTTGCAAGCAGCCACTGTGAGGCAAGGACCGCCAAGAAGCCCAAGTTCTGCCTGAAGGAACATAAAGCTTTGAAGACTTTGGGCATCATCATGGGTATATTTACGCTGTGTTGGCTCCCATTCTTTGTACTACATGTAGTCGTGAACATCAATATAGGTTTAAAAAAAATGGGCCATATTGACCTTATATACAAAATCTTAAACTGGATAGGTTACGCTAACTCAGCATTTAACCCACTGATCTACTGTAGAAGTCCAGAGTTTAGGTATGCTTTCAAGGAGATTCTATGCCTTAACAGGTCACGTTACCCTAATGTTAGGCCAGTCAATGGATATATATACAGTGGACACAGCTGGCAAAGTGACCACCGAGGGCGAAGCAAAGGCAGCTCAGAGGACAGTGACCCAGCTGAGAAAGAGGGACGCATGTCAGCAGATAAAACAGACTCTAATGGGAACTGCAGTAAAAACCTTATGAGTGTGTTGTAAATCACCTTGCGAGTTCTGGATCGTTCTACTGTGACCTCTCAATGTGTCACATAAGGACTGGTTAACCCTCCTCTGGTAAGTGACCAATAGTAAGTTTGTGTCGGACAAAGGGACATTTTTAAACATTTGTTTTTCTCATCTACCTCATAGCTTTCTCTTAGATTCACTTGCTCTATCAGCTCATTTCACCACTCAAATAGGTCTGTGCTAAAAAAAGTAGTTTCAGCTAAAGAAAAATACAAACTAAATGCTAAACATGTTTATCATTTCAGTTTATCAATCAATTTGTTTTTCTTTGATAGCATTGAAAAAGAACTTTGAAGTGGATGTTCAGTAAAGGGAACTCCCTCCTGAGTCATGTTTCTGTCGTCTTGCATAAAGTGAGGAACTGAGTTTGAGTTTGAAAGAATATTTTCTTGCATTAGATCAACAGATTAAATCAGGTATAGAGGTTTGAAGCATTTTCACTCTAATATAGTTACATTTGGATGCAAATATTAAATAATTCAGACTACAACAAGCATTACTTCATAAGTGTCAGGTTCATGTCTGTAAAAAAAAGTCAACACATAAAAATTCTTAACCTGGCACTGCTCTGTTCTAACTAGTCTAGAGTACATCTAAAAATGTCTAGGTTAAAAATGACCCAACTGGTAACTCAGCACATAAACAAAACCTCTTACCACAATGAAAGAGGAAGAGAAAACGCATGTTCATACCAGCTTTTTTAAGGAAATTGTTGAATTATAGTTCTGTCTTTTAGTCATGTAACTGCTTAAGCAGTGTCTCCTTAGATGAGCTAATGCACAATATCGTATTCTCACTGCATAAACAAATTCTCTATCTCATGCTTAAACTGTGTATGATAACAGAACTTCTCTGGTGGCCTGTTTTGATCTGTGTTATGTCATTTCGCATCCCTCAGCAGGCACAGTTCAGAATGCTGCCAAATCCAAATTATTCACCATAGGAATGTTCTTAACATTTTCCAGTACAAATGAGCACAGTCCGTCAAGCTTCTGTGTAAATCCCTGAGATTCAGTGTTTATCAAAGTCATTATGTGACTCCCTCTCAAAAAAAAAAAAAAAAAAACATTATCTAGAAAGATAAATAAATTAGGAGGCATTGGGTTTCCTGTCAAACTCAGCTTATGCATGCAGTGCAAAGCACACAGCAATGTTCCTGTTTCTCTCTCTCACTCACATTTAATCTAAAGTTCCATGCATATCAAAACTGTCACTGTGGTAAACTGTTTCAATACTTGTCAGTGTTTGTGAACTATTAATTTAGGGCAAGTGTCTCTCTGTTACTGTGCAGCTTGTTTATGCGGTCGAGAAATGTGAACTTTGCTCTTTAGGATATCTTTTCGTATTTGTTGTGGCTTTTTGTGGTCTTGATTGATTTTATGTGCAAAGCAAAATGCTTTGAGGATTTCAAACATTTCTACACATTAACTCATCATGGATAAGCTGATAAAATAATATTGTTTCACTGAAGCATTACATCCAAGTGCAGTTTAAAACCAGCTTCTTAAAAGGGTGCGCTCTAAATCTGTCCAATATTTTACATTGTAAACATAAGTCAAACATTGTCAATGTATATGTAAATGTTAGAGAAAAAAACTATGGGGATTAAAAGAATGCTCTGTTCACTGTAAACACTGGACTACCAAGCAACAGCGTGCATGTCCTTTTTCAGTAAATGAAAGTGAATGTGACAGCTTGGACAGATCTGTTAACACTGCACCCTTCTGGGAAGGATTTTCTCTGCATGTAGATCACAGTAACCTCCCATGTGAAACTCTGACCTGTACCACCTTGTGCTGAATGAAATATTTGTGCAATCTTTGCTTTGATTGTGGCAATGTGATTTACTGTTGTGTTAGAAGTTTATATTAATACTGCCTTCTCTGTGGACACGCTTAACCAGTTGAGTAAAGTGTTTACATTTATAAATGTCTTTCAGTTAGACATGGGTCACAAATTATTGGCGTGCAAATTGCCATGAATTGCACTTTCATCTTAGTAATTAAGCAATGCTCTGGAGTTAATGTCATGCTATAGACATCATATTGATGTCACCTTCAGAATTGAATGTGCACTAAGTTTTTATTTTTTTTTATTTTAAGTTTAACAAATACATACAAATTTGTAGAGTTGCATCCCAAAAGACATTCTATTTTATATGAGGGAGGTCTACTTTCAAGGTGGCCACCACTCTGAAATCACATGACCAACCAAATACTTCTTATTTTATCTTCTTATTTGATAATTTTAGTAAAATAAATTAATCATGAATAACACATATGGCTCTGTAAAGGCAAATTATGCATATTTATGCTTTAGCATAATTCTGCATTAGTGCAAATATGTGTTACAAATATCCAGTGTCATACTGGCCAGTGAAATAGAAACAAAAAATTGCTTAGTGCACATTATAGTCCATCATCTGTGTCTGTACAGTTGGAAAAACATTTCATTTCATAGTCACCCTTGGTCTTAAAATGTTATGCTTAACAGTTTGAAACAGACATTTTGGAAAGCATAATTTGCCTTGGAGGAGATTAATTGTCACATTTGTAAGTACAGACACAGTGTGGACAGCCTCTTACTGATGCATGAACATGTGATAAAAATTCCTTGAATATTGCTTTAATGATATAAAAGCAGATTTCAAATTCATAATGCAAATGAACATTTGGTAGGCAAAAGTTCAAAGAAAGCTTCCCACTCAACAACTTTTTTAGACGTGCTTAATTCATGGCATGTGCACTGTATATAATGTTGTTCCAGTTTGATGTTTACCTACATTTCCTTGAGCTACTTTCGCACAAGATTTATCACTGTATTGTTGAACTACAGTGAAGTACGTTCAACTATATTTGTCTCTATTAGTGGTATTTATGAAATACAAGTGTCATGTCATTTGTATTCTGTAATAAATGATGTATTTAATGTACGCCTGGATGTGACGGATCTTTTTTTCAATGTTTAGATGAAAGGCGCAAAGCCCTCGAATGAACTCCTAACATGTTCCTAAAACAAAAAAGCAAAACAAAAGGATAAATCACAGCCATTACAGTACAAAAAACAACTTAAAATAATCCTAAAGTATTAATAAGCATAGCTGCATACATTTCAAATTCATTTCTGATGCATAAATAGCATTAGTCAGCCAGAGCGTGAGTGCTTTTACAGTATGACTTTGTTTAAGTATTAGATTCAGCGCCCATCAGCCACCTTCTCTGTTCTCTCTATTCTGTAGGTCATCAGAAAGCATATCCCTCATCGCTGAAAAGTTAATCAATCAGTGAATCACCACAAGTATGATTTGTGTCCATCTGTGCTGCAAACATCCCCTTAAGAATAACTTCACCCTTTGCATGCATAGCTGCAACTCAGCCATGTCTATTTCAGTATGGGAACGAGACCCTGCAGCATGTGATTGGAATAGACTGTGATATTGTAAAATGTTTCCATTCTAAGCAGAGGTTTATTACTATATCAGATTCCATTAGAATTCATTCTCATTCACCTCATATGCCTGTGAACAAAAGTGCAGCCTGGATAAAATGAATTAGGTGGCATAATGTCTAAGTGTTTGGCCCAACAGAACCTCTGTAGGCTATGGATATATATATATATATATATATATAGGAAGAATAAGGCTATACAACTGATACATTAAAAAGACAATGATTCATGACGTTTTAGTGGTAAATGTTCCCTTGATTGATTGGTTCATATGCCTGCTGTGACATTCAGGAAAGAGCAAAGAGAATGAAGAGAAAATAGATTAATTTAATGAAAGGAAAATTTGACATAAATGGACTCACTAGAGAGGAAAATATAGGAAGGTTTTTACCATGAACCCAATTAGTCATGGTAAAAAGATACATGAAGAAATGGATAGATGAATGTAATGATGAACATGAATAGAATAAAAGTAAAATTCAGGCATTGTAATACCTTACAATCCCAATACTGTACTACATAAAAAAATAATGCAGGTTATGTTATAATGCTATCTAACGTAACTGAGATTATATGCCTTATTACAGTGATGTTACATTGATAAAAATTAATAAAAATCAAATCAAATTAAATTATGCTATTTATAACAATGCAGATTTAGTATGCAATTTATAATAATAAACATAATATATTTGTGTGTGTGTGTGTGTGTGTGTGTTTATTATACAATACATACAGAATTGCATTTGTTTTGTATTGATTTTGATTTTGCTAGCTTGATAAAAATAATTTAAGATCACCAGTCTTCATTTTTTTTAATATTATATTAATAATATCTATATTTTATATCTTTATGCATTTCAAATAAAGCCATGAAAGCACATGGGTATGACAAAAATGAACTGAACTGACAAGACAAAAAAAAAAAAATACATGTCATAAAGATCTTCAGCAAGCAGGAGAAAAAAAAGAACCATGTGAAAAATAAATTGTACAATTAGACATTAAAGAGGCTCAGAGGATGTGATTTCCAGAGGTTTATCTCTTTGAAAAACACTGTGCCTTTGACGTTAAACTAGAATATGTGTGAAGAGAAGAAAACAGACAACACAACCTCACCTATAACATCAACAGACTCAAACAAACAGGCAGCTAGTCTGAACACCTCATTCTTTGACCCTCTCACCACTAAATCAAAGTCTATTCCACCGTGAGAAGGTTTTATACGGTCACAAGACTTTAACCAGCTTAAGAACTGCCTGGTTATTAAATGTGATTTAGAACTACTGAACAAGAGCCGCTGGTTGTTATTCACGAGTGCTCTCCAAACTGATCCGATCATTTACCTCAATTACACTTGAGCCTCGGCTGAGCTATAGGCAGCACGTCTCAGTTATTAAATCATGCTCGGCTCTCCACCACAAATAAAACTGTTGCATCAGTTGGCACCTCTTAAAAAGACTTAAAACCCCTGTCAAGCACTCAAACGGCTTCTCTGTCAATATACAATTTGGAACATGATGTCTTTCTCTGGATTCCACATGCTCATGTCACAGGCCAAATCTCCTTCTCTGCAGTATCTCAGTTCCTTAGAAGCTTCCTAATGGAATCATGTTGAGAGTGGAAAAGTGCACCATCCTTTTTTTCTAAAGATTTTTAGAAAAGAGCCAAAACTGATGGCGAAGAAAAGGTTTCCGTATCTCCAGCAAAAGAGCAGGGTGCTGACCATGGCACCACACAGTCTAACAGCACTGGTCTGTGAGAGACCTCCACAGGCCACCCCAATAAAGTCATTCTCCTGCCCTTGGGGGTTAAAACAGCACAGTGTCAGAGCATGGTTTAATTCAGCCTTGAAGTCCAAGAAAAAATACTGAAAATACTAGTCAAACAAACAGCCCACGGCTACATGCCCTGCTCCTTTCCCACGTTTGATACATCTGCCATTTCTTGCTATTAGCCTTCAGCATATTATATAAATCTCTAAATCTGACAGCAACATGCCACAGCTGTCATCATGGCTGTGCAGAACAAAGAACTTCTGCGCCGTAATAGTGCCGTAATGGTCTGAACATAAGGAGAGGGAACATCAGTAGAATACAACATAAAACACTAGCTATCACCACAGAAGAGCTGCATGACACATGTGGACACACATGAAAACTAACGCTTCTGCATATGCAGTAAAACACAAAAACAACTAGCCGCATACACAAATGACCATAGGGGAGATGAAATGAGAAACCACAAAAGTGCTCTCAGGAGAGATTATAGAGTCTCTCACAGGAGCCATTTTCACATAGTAAGAGCCGAGGGTCTCCTGTGTGCTTAATGATTTTGCCATTAGAGTAATCCAGCATCTCATTTTCTCCCTCCAGAACATAATGTCCACCATGTGATTTCAACACTATAGTCGACCAGCTGTGACTCGCAGTCCTGCCATGAGTTTATGCAATTTTAATTGATGCTGTATGCTAATTTACACAGTAATGGAGAAATAACATGAAAAAAAACATGGTTTATACATGGGATGGTTTTTAAAAGCTCAACTTCACTTTAGAGCATCAGAAAATATGAAAAAAATACAATTAACTGAAATTGGGAGAATGTGCTTCAAGGGCACTGTTCAGTAGTAATAGGTCTGTGAAGATAGGCTTTTAACTGAGATGTAAAAAAAAAACATGCATTTCACAAAATAAATACATTTATGAAGTGTATTTGACTTGTTTTCCAACAAAACCATCCTTGGATTTTACAGATATTATATTATATTATATTATATTATATTATATTATATTATATTATATTATATTATATTATATTATATTATATCTTTCACAGAAAAAATATACATTTTGTCTTGTTTTCCAAATATATACATAATATAATATAATTGCCTATAACGGCACAGTACTTTAGATATGTTTAAAACAAGAAACAAATGCTAATGAGGTAATAAACAATAAACTTAATTAGTAAATGGAAGTAAAAAGTTAATTCATGTGGATGTTTCAATGCAAAATAAGTTTTTGTAGTGACGTACTAGTTTCTTTGTGTGTGCAAAATGACCTGCATTGGTTGGTGAACTGTATTTGTTTATTTTAAGCTTTTGTGTCACAAACGATCTTGCATTATCTTGAAGCACTAAATGAGGTTTGCTCTAATTAATGTAAGAGGCAGATGGAGCAGTGATCCGGTTTAAACTGGGTTCTGCATACAAAAAAAAGTCTATAAAAGGAAGATTTGTTTGTCAAAATGGATAATCAATAAGGCTTCCATCTGTGGGGGTTAATAATGAATGACTTACATTAACTTTGTCCCTTTTTGTTCAAGGTTTTCAAAGTACTTCAAAGAGTGACTAATTTCCGGTCCCTATTGACGTACAGCACAAAGACCTGCTTCATGCACTACTCTCCACATTTCACAGAAATCTAATGCTAAGACCCTGCTTTTACTGAGAACCATTTGAGCACATGAAAAGAGCGAATAAATTTAGATCCAAATCATCCTATGAGGTATTTAATATACTCTGGCTTGCTCTTCACGCATATCAATGCACATATACACAGTGCGTATTAAAATAACTAAAGCATGCACTTTTTTTCTCTCGTTTTAAAATCTGATTATTCCACTCAGACGTTTAACACATTAATTCAATGTCATACCTGAAAAAAAGTTATTAAGCAAAAGATGCATTTTTATGACATGACTGTTTGGCATAGGTTAAAGAACCAAAGGCAGAAACTTTCATCATTCTTATTATGTGGGTATAATTAAGCCTTTTGTTTCAACTTTAGATAAAGCCTCAGACTGTCTATATCGCGAAACTAATATAGTCCTTAATATAATGTGTTCCCTTTGTGGAACAGGATTGCTATTGTTTATTAGTGTAAATTACTTGCTGCGGTCATCATATGGACATCTGTTATTCTGGATGTCTGCCCATACTGAAATCAGACCCATCCAGCATTGAATGCCGATGGTATGTGTCATTCTCTCTCACTCCCTCATCCCTTTTCTTGTGTTTACTTCTGAGATACAAGCCCTACAGCTCTGAAATGCAGAATGAATAAATGTCGGGGATTCATTGTCATAAAGAATACACAGAAGCCATAAATGGTAACAGAAATGGAGACATAAGTGTCTGTGGAATTACTCATAGAGACACTAAGTGGAGGAGGCTGGCAGGAGGTGTCAGACTGGACTTCTGTTACATCATGTGGGGAGTATCCAGGTCTCATAATCGCTGCTTTGATGTCCATTGCTGGAGATACATAAAACAAAACATTTTCACCCAAAAGAAAATGTGCTGTAACTGCTGACATAAATTTTTTATAAGAGTCTTTTATATTGTCACTGTAATAAATGTTTGCATTGCCGAAGCAATCCCATTGGACTTAGATTAAAGAAATCAGTTACTATTTTAGTTTTGTGCTAATATGCACACACAACTTTACTAAAAAAAACACTTCAGAGATGTTGGCAAATAATAGGATTACGTTCAATGAATGCATGTAAAAAAAATATATATATATATATATATTTATTTATTTATTTTTGAAATTAGAAATGAAACAAAAAAATTTGGAGTAAGTGTTGGGAAAAAAAAATTTGTATGGAAACTGTATCTTCACCTTTTTGGGGGGCAAAAATTTGAAAAACTCTTAAAGACTATTAATAAGAAACTCTTACGCTTCTCTACGAATTAATTTAACTGACTTCAGTTTTCTTCATACTACTGGATGCAGTTCAGTCGTTTGATGTTTTACTATTGTATATAAAACAGACACGCAGAATCATTGATTTAGAGCAGAAAGCTGTTTCCAATTGAATGCCAGACCTTTGCACACGTCTTATACATCTGTTTTTCAGAATTAACAGAATCATGTAGGAATGTGAGAAGTAGAGTGATGTCAAGGCACAGAAAACAGGTGTTAATGAAGCAATTTATCCAAGCTTAGTGTCTTATTTGCCTAGCCAAATGAGACAAGCACAAGAATAGAACAGTCCCAGATGGGCTTTTGAATGGTCTTCCAATGATAACATGTTGAAATTTCAATCTTTATTTCACTTACAGTTTAGCTTGCAGCATACACTCTTAAAATAAAGGTACCTCAATGTCTCAATAGTAGCACCTTTATGTTTTATTATTAAAGAACCTATTACAAAGAATTATATTTGAATAGAGGATAATAAGTATGACTTTAAAAACGTTTTAATTATTTTTTTTGTATAATATTCTACTATGCTCTTTTTAGGAAAAATTCATTATTATTTTAGGAAATTCATTATTATTATTATATTATGACAGTTCTAACACACTTTATGTTTTTTTTTTATAAATAAATATATTGTCAACACTGAAGACGTGTATTTAAGTAAATGCATTAGCAAGAATGCAAAAAGCAGTAACGTATAGCTTTGTTTTGTGGTCTGACAACATTTGTATGCGTCATTTACTAGTATATTACTACAGAACGTTTGTCTTAGTTGAGGTTGCATGATGTTAATTCAGCAGCTAACAATTCATAGGAAATCCCATTGTGACGCAAGTAAGGAGGTCAGAGAACAGACATCAAATTAGAGGTGTCAGCCCTTCCTGAACATCACCAGCTAGAGTGTAACACCTTATAAGGGGTATAAAGTCAAAAACATCACTTTCCACACACATGATCAGCTGAACTGCAAATCTCATCTGCAGATGATAAGAAAAAGATGCGGTCTATAATGACTATAGCTAATTATGATGAGCGCTCAATGAATTTAAAAGCAAGAGGTCACCATTAAGATGTAATTAGCATCCTCCTGGCAGCCATTACACAAGTGAAGAAACAATTCTGATTTCCCCCAGGAATCAACAGTATTTCATTGTTACTAAAACGTTTTTTTTTTTTTTTCTCCTTTATCCAATAAAGTTCATTACAACCAGACTGTGACAAATCCAACATTTTAATCACAGCTTCTCCCACAAATATTTTTAATGGTTCCCTCAATTTTTAATTTGTCATTAACATTCAAAATAAAATCGCACTGAGCATGTTCTCTTTTTTTCTGGAAATCAGTCAAAATGAACTGATCCACAGCTAAAGGTAATGCTCTGTGTATCTCTTGCTGTGGTTTATTGGGTGAGACACCCCTGGCATACAGTGATAAGTGGCAAGCTGCACTAATATGGAATGAGAGATTTATTGGAAACCAACAGCGGCTCATTAGAGGAGAACCTGTCTCCAGAGCTCTATTGGAAGTCTTTAACTTAGTTTACCAGTCCATGGCACCTCGCCAAGATACCTGCTGCCATATGAAGCCTGCTATTTTCTGAGCATAATACTTGAGCTAAGTGAGGACAGTCAGTAGTGCAATTTAACTACAGCCCTATGTTCTTACTGGTCATAAGTTTGAAATAATATGCAATTATTTAATCAGAAATACAGCAAAAAATAAATAAAAATAAATAAATATTGTGAACTATGTTTTATACCAAATATTATTATAAATTATAATATTAAGCAGTAAAAACTTTGTTTTCAACAATGAGAACCATTATTATTAATACCTGAGTAACTAAGCACCAAATCAGCATATTAGAATGAATACAACAGAAAACTGTCCTTTATATTGTAATAATATTTCACAATATACTGTAGCTTTTGTACTGTAGTTTTTCAAATAAATTAAGTCTTGGTAAGCATAATATTTAACAAAAATCATATTTTTCCATAATTTTGATCAGTAGTGGACATTCAGCTGCATTATTTGTGACTGATGCTGGCACTCGACATGCAGCACTTGGTTGCTATTCAGCCTTTTACTCTGCTGGGTAGCCAATTCACTCTGCATTTTATATGTGCCAGGTCGAAATGACTCCCAGCCACTAAAACAATTACTGAGAGAAAGTTTTGATATAGCACAGTGAGTGCTGATAATTGGAGGTGTTTGAGAATGAACGACTTGCATTCTGGTTTCGAAGCTCTGATGGTGTGGGAGTTGGACCTTACACTTCATTGCAGTGAGAGACAGCACATAAATTAATTAAGAACTTAATGTTCATATTCATTTGAAGCCTCTTGATGAAAAGCGCTTTTTAACCAAGTCCCTTCGGAAAGCTTTTAGTCCTCTCTCTGTGCCTGGAATACATTATTTGCTGGCTAAAATGATTGCAAAACATACACATAGTACACAATATATTTACCAGGGTGAGTTAGTCATGTGGTCATTATGAGATATAATGAAAAGGATGCCTTTAATTAAATGAGCAAGAGGCGAACTGGGATGTATCATTTGTAACTTTATGAATGTCCCTTGAATAAATAGTTTCTAAGGTAATTAGGTTTCAGTGCAATTTGGGACCAATGAGAGCTTAAATGATTGAGTACAGTACAAGTTTCATGTCCTTTAAAATCAGATTTTATAAATGACAGTTATGTATCTTAGGTATGTCACAAATCTTCATTAGGACTTTCAGTCGAAATATGTAATGCATAACCAACAAATAAAACTTTCATAGGCTTTATTAATAAAAAATAATTTAATAAAATACAGCATCGGAAATGGCATATTTATAGTGAAAAATTGAAATGTTGAAAGGCGACAAATGCATTCACAGAAATTTCAACTGTTTTTAAAAGTAATGTTATGTAATTGATGGTTTAAACAACATTGATACTAGAGGCTAAGGTGGGTCAGAGCTGTGTGGCCTACCACTGACTAACTTGTGTCTGTGCACAGAATTTCAAGCAGGCACAGAGTCACCTCAGTGCAGCCTAACTCAGCTGTGTAGAGACACAATTCAAACAAACAAACAAACAGACAGACATGAACACCCAAATGGGCATCACTGTGGTCCCATTAAAATAAATGAAGAAGCTTTAACACAGCTGTGTAAGAGGGCATGTGATATCCTTTGTTGACAACAAAGCCAGAACTGCAAAACCGGTTGCGGATGTAAATGCAGACATTTTGGCTTTTTTATTAATAGAACACACACACACACACACACACACACACTCACACACACACACACGAAGGGAGGGAGGCAGGAGGAGAGAGAGACCAGGAGTAGTGCCAACTGCCACTTAAGAAAACAAAGTTAGGAAATATAATTAATTGAAACACTCACAGAGCAGCAGGCTTCTGGTATACGATGTGGAACTTCCGCGTTTAGAAGAAAGGTGGATTCTTGTCGGTAACAAAATAAATATATATAAAACATACATTTGCTTTGTTTGAAGGATAGTAAACAATATTAATTTAAGGGCTAACAGTAGTAGGCCTACAATTAACATGCTATAGTAATATTGTAGCCTAATTCATCCAAAGAAAGTATTTAAAAATATCGTCACACTAAAAAAATATTTATATGAAGGATGCTACACTTTAATCATCGGCTCAGTTTTCACCTTATAGTCAGTCACAAGTGAGGAATATATTCGGAAGTGAAGCGAATCACCTTGGCCTATATCTCCCTCTAGTGGATGATAAAATTAGTACAACACAACATGTTTATTTTGAGTAAAGGTCTACGCTACAACGGTTTCGGAGGTTGTAAGGACACAACCATAATAGACGAAAGATAAGTAACCATAAAGTAAACTGATTCATGTATAAGTTGTCTATGAAAACTCTTTAATGGCCATTTCAAACACGATTAATAAGTGGTTAGTGAGCACACCGGCGGTGAATGACTGACTGTAGCCTATGGCTTCTATCCATGCGACGTTCACTTTCAGAATCTACCGAGCATATTAAGTCTGAAGTAATGAGTTTAGGTAAATGGAAGCAGAGCCAGTGGAGATTTTGTAGGCAAACGTTAGTGGCTTGAATTTTATGCAAGCAGCTATTGGTAGCCAGTGCAAACTAATGTGAGGTGTGACGTGCATATTATTCGGCTCATAAAAAATGTAGGTTGCAGTTTTGGATTAATTGTTAAAGGTTTGACAGAACTAGCTGGAAGACCAGCCAAGAGATAATTTCAATAGTCCAGCCTGAAAAGAACAAGAGCTTGAACAAGGAGTTTTGAAGCATGTTCTGAAAGAAAGGGCCGATGTTCTTGATGTTGAATCAAAGCAAGTCTGCAGGACCAGCTTGTTTTAGCAGGGTGGTCCGAGAAAGTCAGCTGATCATCAATCGTACTGTTTCTTTCTTATTTCGAGCATTTAGCCTGTTTAGTTAAAACAACTTAATTAAAAATTGCATAGCCTTGTGTAATCGTGCACATGCTAAACAATCAGCATTTTGCCCATGCATGGTAACAGAATTTCTAAAGTTTTAATTAAGTAAAGGTTTTAGAACCCTCAAGGAGGGTAGACAGATTTTTTTTTAAATCATATTTACAGATATGCATTTACATTCATTCGTGTACATAATTAATTTACAGTTATGCAATATAAAAAAAAATCATTTTGAAACTCTTAATAGAAAATATATTATGGAATTTTAAACATTTGCTTAAAAAAGGAGAAAAAAAGAAAGAAAAAAATGTGTCTTATTCACAATACACCAGTCAAGCCTTCCTTCAAACTGCTAGTCTCTTGGTTTGATCAGGAGGGTCTGTGTCCGTTTCCACCGATATGTTAGTGTTCGGGTCGTCTTTGTGGCTTGTGTCAGAGAGTATGTGCTCAGACTCTGCATTGATTGTGTGGCTGGTGTTGGTCATGCTGGAATCGGTCAGAGTACTAGTGCCGCTGTTGGACTCTGACCGATCTTTGGTGGGAGTGTCAGGCTCTGCCTCAGCTGGGTCCTGATGCGTTTCTTCTGTGTCACAAGAGTCTGTGTCTCCTGCCAGTTCCTTCCTCAAACTCTGCGCTCTTTCCATGTAGCTTTTACTCAGTTCAGCATCGGGAATGTAGTTGGCATGGATCTCTGCGAGCTTCATATAGATTATGTACAGTGTGCTAAGGCTTTCTTTGTCCTCCAGAGCTGCCGCCAGGGCTAAGTGGAAGTAGCCCATGGCATCGAATGCATCCTAAGGCAGAAAAAGTAATAAACATTCTATATCAAATTAATTTACTCTGAATGTAACTGTTAAACATATTTTTGTAGATACTTTGGGCCTTTTTCAAATATAATTTCACACAATTAGTGTATATACAGTTTATGGAAACTTTCTCACAGAAAGTGAAAATCAGATTACATAAAATCAGGCTACATAACTTAACAATATTTAAACATAATGAGAGACTCACCTTTAATCTGTATAGGGTCAGATCAGCAAGTCTGCAGTACACTTTAACATAGTACCGAACTTCAATGGCATGTTCAAGAGCAGTAGGGCAGACTGAAATAGACTTAAGGTAGTAGTTCTCAGCCATCTCATACTTCCCTAAAGAGAAATGCACTGATGCAAGACGATGGCAGGACACTCTCTCATTCAGAGGAACACCTGTTAGAAATACACAAAGCATTTAGCTTTTTCCTTTCAGAGTGTGATCTCAGATCTCATCTTTGACATTGAATAACTTAATTGGATGTGAAGCATGAAGTTTTCAAGAGAGCATCACAGTTAATCTTAGCATTAATCAAATCTATTATCATTTGCGACTCTTGCTGTAAAATCAGTGTTAACCAGAATTACTGTACATCACAGTGCCTTAAAACAATGTGTAAATATACAGCACTGTCTGAGTGACCTCATTAGAACATCATTAGCAGGTTGTAATGATACATATGTGTGTGTGTGTTTTAACTTATTTTAAATTATAACATGCTCTGGAGAAAATGATTTATGCTGTTTAGGACATATGTCTCCAGCAGGGGGACACATAGGTTAAGATTTATAAGCAAAAGGAATACAGCAGGGGGTTCGCAACTCTGACCCATGAAATCCATTTTAATTTTAATTTGGAGTTTAGCTCCAATCTTGATAACTCATCTGCCTGTAACTTTCTAGAGATGCTACAGACCTTGATTAGATTGTTTGGTGTATTTGATTAGGGTTTAAGCCGGAATCTGGAAAATGCATTTCGCGGGCTAGAGTATAGAACGTCTGGCATACAGGCTTTCATCGTCATTAATAATAATAATTTTACATGGCCCATAGTCAATGTTTGCTACATCATTGGCTTTAAATTTCCAGGGTTATAGCTCTTTAAACCTGAGGAGTCTAATGGTCTTACCAGTTGTGGCGCTGACTTGCACTGCGAGTGTGGCGTATTGCAGTGCTTCCTCATACTGCTTCTGCTTCATCAGGAGCTCTGTGAGCTTGCTCAACAGCCTGAACTCTGAGTGCACATCCTTTATGCTGCGTGCAAATGGCAAACTCCCATCCTTGAAAAAAAACAAAGCAGATTGATTCAAATGTATAACATGTGACTCAGCATGGATTCCTACATTTCTAAATTATTATTGTACTGCTTTGGTAATATCTAATGTGAATCCAAGGTGAGGCCTACCCTGTAAAATGGTAGTGCAGCCAGTTGATTTCTGTGTCCTTTGAAGAACACATCTCCTGCTTCCTCATAAATGCTCATAGCAAAGCATGGGTCATTCATTCTCAGGGCTGTCTTTACTGCTGCCTGTAAACAGTTGTTTACGGAGAAAGATCTTATATTCTGATAAAAAACATACATGTATATATGGTATTAAGCAGGGCTCTGAACCGGTTCAAGGAAAAAAAAAACGAAATCAAATTTTATAATTCCGAACAGAATCAAATTTTTTTTATTTTGTAAAAGCTTGACAGCTTTGAATAATGTCTTGCTTCTGTATAACCAACCAGCGTTGGTATGACCTTACGCACACACACAACATAATTTTGCTATATTTTGCTATAAGTTATCAAAATAAAATAGTTAAAGAAACAAATACAAAAATTACACTGCTCCGTTTTACAAAATGTTGCATTCTACACGACCGCGCTTCACTGTGCTGATAAAGCCAATGTGAAGGATGATGTTTGATGTTCGATGAAAGTACAAATACTTTATAATAAATCATATTTTAGCATCCAGATACGTCGGGAATATGGAAACATTTGGATTTGTGCCGAATGAGAGAGGTAGGCAAAAGCTTCACCTTAAATCAATTTGATTTTGCATTGACGTTTTTATAGCCTAAACTTTAGAGGATTTTTTTGGAGAGAAACTAATAACTGTTTTTAGAATGTTTTTAACATTTTGCTTTAGCCTAAAGACATTTTAGCCTTCATTATTTCAGAAAGTAATAGGGCTAATAAAATGCGACATGAGATGCGACTTGTTTTTTTTCACTCTAAAAACACAATCTTATACAAGTATTTTTTTTTTTTTTTTTTACAATTCAACAAACTTTATTAAATATTTTACTAGATAGATACAGGCAGGTGAGTTTTTATGAGGGCTGAAGCTAAACTCTGCAGGATAGTGGACCTCCAGGACTGGAGTTGCCTATCCCTGCTGTATACATTTGTCCAAAATCTAGAAAAGAAGTTGGCTGACTTGACTCAGCGGGTTATTGGCTAACGTTACCAGATCTAATTTTCTTCCTTTTCTTTTTGAGTAAAGACAACGCTGTACTTAGGGCTGGGTGATATATCTAACGATATTATTGTGCACATCTATTCAGTAAATCTGGTTCCATGATTACCGTTAAATCGCCATCACCTGCTTTTAAATGGAGCGGCATTTAATAGACAGAGCCATAGATCACTGACAAGCTATGCAATATCGCGTTCACTATCCCAGATGAATCGCCTTCGATAATGAACGCGATATTGTGTAGGTTGTAAGTGATCTACGGCTCTGTCTATTAAATGCCGCTCCAATTAAAAGAAGGTGATGGTGATTTAGCACTAATCATGGAACCAGATTTACTGACTAGATGCGCATGATCATATCGTTAGATATATCGACCAGCCCTAGCTGTACTTTATTTTTATTATTATTAGGCAAATTATAGGCAAAGAAAATTGTTTAAAAAAAAATTATATTAACTGGTATTTCTTCCACCTGAACCGGTTTTGGAACGTTAATAATAGAAACGTAAACGTAAAATTATCGATTCTGGTCTGAGTGAATTGATTGAATTTTGTTTTTCATTTTCAAGCGCTGGTATTAAGCCTCTTATATCACCGACTAAAAATTTAAAGTTTAGACTTGTCATAGAATTGGTGGCATACTTTTTCAAATAGATATGCAAAAATTATAACACTAATCAATAATTAACTCTAAATTATTTTGCAGTACCCTGCTTTGGGCCTATGTCTTACCTGTAGGTACATGTCAGCCAGCTCATCTTCATAGATCAGATAGTAGATACGGCCCACTTGAAGCCATGTCTCAGACTCTTCCTGTCTTTTCCCCAGATCTATGGAGATCCTTAAGCTTTGCTTTGAATAATCAAGAGACTTCCTTGATGACCTGCAAGGTTTTAATTTATTTTTATTTTTCACAAATTACATTTTAACTCACTAATTCATTAGATCAAGTGTCAAGGTATTTGTAATGGTGCATTAGAGTAACTCTTACTTCTCAGTGTTGAGTGAGAGATAGAGGTTGCTGAGAAGTTCCAGGTACTCTCCTTCTAGCTGTTTATTCTTAAGGGTTCTGCACAGCCCCACACAATGCTCATAGTAAACAATGCACTGTCCATACAGCAGCAAGTCAGCGTAATGCCGACTTAGAACTTTTGCAACAACCATTTGACCTGCATTTGAAAGGATTTTTTTATTTTTTATTCTTGCACTATAATTGAAATATTAGCTTAATCAAATTCTGTTCATTTAGAAAACAGGGTACTGACATACAGAGGGTTTAAATCATTTAGGTGATCCCAAAAAGTAGTTAGACACTGTTGGACACTTCACATTTACAATTGTCTGAATTTAATTGCATTGGATATAAAATTTATTATCTTCAAACAAATGATAACGGACCTTTTCTCAGAACTAACTTCTATTTTGAGGCATTTTTTAATTAATTTTAACCAGTTGGATTTGAGGTCATTTTTTGTGGTCCTAAGTTCGCCTTAAGTCTAAACCAGGTACCCTAGCAGAATTACCACCAAGTGCAGTTTGTCATATTAATAATACATATCATATTAATAATAAACATGTTCCACAAAGTTTGTTAACCACAAAGTGTTCAAGACTTTCTGTAGAATTTGAACGATACATTTAGAATTGTCATTTTATAGTCATTATTTTGTAATATGCTGTTTGCAAAGTGTGCTTATGCTATATTCATTTTAAATAGATGCCACTTATTTAGATATTTTGTTATATCATGCAAATATAATTAGACATTTTAATTGTGGCTTAAGTGTCCAAATACTTTCTGGGACAACTATATGTATCAGGTATACAGTTGATGCAGCCTTTGGTGATGCAATCCACAAAAGTCAAATCTTGTTATACTTACTGTGCAGATTGTTGGCACTAATAGCAATAAGGAGGCCCATCTCAAAGCATAGTCTGACTTCCTGACTCCCTCCTCTATCTTTGTAGCTCCTGCCGAGCCAAAGCAAAACCTGGACATGCTCCTGATCTGTGGGGCTGTCTGAGAGAAACTGGAATAGGTGCAGGGAATTGAGCAAGAAACACTCTGCTAGGCCCGAAGCCCCGACAGACAGAAACAAGCAGCCCAAGTTTGCCAGTGCTAGAGCTTCATTACGCTTGTTCCCATTCTCTCGGGAGATCTGCAGAGCGCAATAAAAGTTTCTTGCTGCCTCCTGGACTCTGCCTTGTTTGCTGAGACATAGGGCTAGAAGGTTGTAGACTACACCACGCTGCGTTGGACTGTCTGTTTCATCCAAAGATTTAAGCATAGGTTGCAGAGTATTCTGTGCTTGCATGGGTTCATCTGTTAGCACCAATAGCCAGGCCAGCAGTACGGATGCCTCAAAGCCCTCCTCTTGATTAATTTGACTTCCAGTCTTTGCTGCTTGCTGCGCAAAGGGTACAGCCTTCTCTAAAGCTCCATGCTGCTGGTAAACACTAGCCAGGCTGAGGCACAGGTCCCTCTGAGTCCTAAAGTCTTCCCCTTGACTAGCTATTGACAAGGCCTGTTGAAGGTAGACCACCACCTGTGCAGGAAGCTCTGAAGTACTTTCCTTCCAGTGAGGATTAAGCCTGGCTGAGTTTTTGATAAAGAGTTCAATTTTCTGGAATGCATCATCCAAGGAATGCTCTTGCCCTGAGTCTAAACTTAAAGAAGCTAGTGTGAGGTAGGGCAAATACTTTTTATGATAAAGCCTGCACAGCATCCAATTGAGATCAACAGGGGCAACTGGCCTCCCTTTTTCCGCAGACAGTGTTATGATAAGTAACTGAAGTCTCTCTACAAAAGGTAAAGCATCCTCTATTTTTCTTAGACTGAGAAAGAGACAGAGGGAGAGGTAGCATGTCCGTGCCTCTAGGTACTTATCTTTTTCAACTATGGCTTTGCGCATGATTGGTTGGAGCAGCTCAAACTCATCCACAGAGCAGAAGTTGTGGCAAGGAAGGCACATAATTAGAGCACTTGCCTTCTCTAGTGTAAATGGTAGCTTGTCCTTCATCTTCTGTTTGAGGTAAATTGCAGTGAGATTGGTATACAGGGCTATTAGAAGTGGCTTGTCATCAAAACCAGTTACAGGGACCTTTAGAGCCTCCTCAAAGTACACTCGTGCTTGCGAGTACTTCAGTTTCTTAGCACATAGCCGGCCAAGAAGGAAGCAGGCTCGCCGGTGGGCCCAGAGCATCCTGCATTTCTTAGCTCCTTCTCGCAAGTTTTCCAAATGTTGAAGCACCTCATCCTCTGGAAGGCCATGGAAGAAAGTGTCCAGGAAAGAGTAGGAGAGGTCATAAAGAGTTTGAAATGTGTCCTGAAAATATTCCAGATTTAGAAGGGTCAGGATCGGGTCACATCTCTCGGCTTCATCTGTCTCCCAGATACCCTCATCCATGAAATTTGGAGGGTCTTCCTCATATTCATCCATTTCTCTAAAGGTGTCTTCCATGCTGAAGGAGAAGACCTCAGAGTCCTGATACAGATGATTCCGAGAGGCATAGAATGATTGCCGAGGGGACGAGTGGTAGGGAGTTGTGTCACTTTTCTCAGATACGGTGCTCTTTCTTTGATCCACTGTTGATTTCTGCTCTGCAGATTACACAGAGTAAATGTCAGAATTGTTGATTGTACATAGACTTGCAAAAGGATTGGAAATTCCCAAAAGACAGATTGGAAGATTTGGAAGATTCCAAAAAATCCTGGAAAGTTTCACATTTCTGGAGCATTTCCAAAATTTACACCTTTTTGCAACTCTAATTGTACATAATAAATTATCCAATGAAAGAAAAGGAAAGTAGGAAGATAGTCGTGATAAATTAATGTAGCAACATTTCAAAAGAAGGGTCTTTAAAACGGGCTTACCTGATTTTGGATGATTTCTTATGTAAGTGAAATCAGAGTCATCAAGTCTATCTGCAGTGTGAAAGAGTAAAAAACATGAAAATTCAGCCATCATTTTCTCACCATCATGTCTATACAACCCTTTATGAACGTCTTTATTGAATATGAACTATATTTATTTAAACATTATTTGGAGTTTCCCAGAGAAACAATGTGTAATCTCTTACCCAGTCTATACACAGTGCTTATGTCTGTTGAGAAAAGATTTGCCAGTACATCAGACTGGCAAGGCTCAAAGCAGGGGTTAAGTTTACACAGGGCTGCCCTTTCCTCCTCACTGAGAAAGACCAATTGTCCATCGCTGTGCAAAGCCAACAAAGACAACATTATCAGCCACATGACTCTCATTCAGATAGCTTCATCACATCATCACATAACTCCACTAGCCCCCCTTCCAACACCCTCATCACCCCCAGCAAGACAGAGGCACATTCACAGAGGTCAACAGAATAAAATAGCGTTTGCCAGCTAGTTGCTTTCAATTGCTTTCAGCATCGTTGAGAGGCACATTAGATAAATGTTTTTTACAAAATAAAGAGAAGGTCATTCATTTGAGCACATGTTAAATCTATAAATATAAATAGCTGAACTGTTTACTTACATAGGCTCAATACTCTGAGGTTTTACACTGGCCTTGTGAACAAATCCTATCTCTCCACTTGTAAGGTGTCTTCCTATGAACATGTTGAGAGTATTGAAAAGAAATCCCTCAATCTTGATTATGTCTCCCTTGCATAAGTGCAGCTCATCTTTAACCACTGGGTAATGGTCCTCTACTGCTACACAAGTTC
Organism: Carassius auratus; assembly: GCF_003368295.1. Taxonomy (NCBI): domain Eukaryota; kingdom Metazoa; phylum Chordata; class Actinopteri; order Cypriniformes; family Cyprinidae; genus Carassius; species Carassius auratus. The sequence continues at coordinate 19,033,271 of NC_039256.1, forward strand.
CAACCACTGAAAAGGAAGCAGAAATTAAATGTGGAAATTGGAATGTAATTTTACACTTTGAATTTTTTTTCACACTGAAGTCATAATATAAAATTGTGCATATTTTATGTCTTGTAGCTATAGTGAGTATTTTAAAGTTCACAAAATGTATTGACTCCATTCACCTCCACTGTAAGTGTCTCACTAGCCAGATATTTGAAAGGAGGGACACATTATTGTTTTGTAATGCATTACGTTACAGTATGTCACAAACTCTGAACTCTGAATATGCATTTTAAGGGTTATCTTGAGAAATTGTTTTCTAGACACTTAGGAAGAATCTTACCAACAGGATGATTGAATAGGCCATCTGTAACTAGAATCCCTCCTGCATTTCCGGGATATTTCTTAAGGAACCACCTAGACAAATAAATAAATAAATAAAAACCAATTTGTAAGAGATACCCTCAAACAGTATGTTTCTTCCATGAGTACAAGTGTAGAACAAAGGTTATTTCATTCATCCGGACAAATCTGTTACAATTCTTCCCAGTTCCCAAAAAACTCCCATATAGTTACGTGAGCTTAGAAAGTCAGTGTGACTTACTGATAAAATGGATAGGGCAGAGGCTGCATATTATGCACAGGCACTAGACCGTGTTGGCCTGTGGACAGCAGTGTACCTTCCCAAATGGCCTCTTGTCCTATGTCTTTAACAATCACCAGGTCATTCCTCCTGTACGTCAGCTCCTCTTCCTCCTCCTTGCAATCACTATTGTATAAAGTCTTGGCAAAGAATGTACCTAAAACATGAATTAAAATGTTTTTATTCCTCTTTACATTCTCAGAAAAAAAGGTACACAAGCAGTCATTGGGGGGGTAAGCATGACTTCACCAAGTACAACATGTTCCTGGATCAACATCCTTGGGTTAGGTAAAGAGGTAGGGATTGGGTTAAGTCTATATTTTTGGACGATAACGTGATCCAGGATCATCAAAAGATGTTGATCCAGGAACATGTTTAACTTGGCAAAATTTACTGCCCCAGTGACAACATTTGTATCCTTTATTTCTGATAGTGTAGGGTTCTTGACACAGTTTCTCAAAATTCACAGTTTATCCTGAAAAACCTTCCTCTGCCTCTTTTACTTTCAAGTGCATTAATCAATAAGTTAATGTTTTCATATGTCAATTAAAAAAGATTGATTGTCCCATAACAGTTTGTTCCATAAATGTTTTATTTTAGATGGTCATGTCTGCCTTGGAATGAGGTGGTTTACAAGGAAACAAAATTCTTAAAGCAGGATATTTTGTATGTAAACGAACTCAAGGAAATGTTCACAAAAACTATCTTTGAAAATAAGAGGACTTTGCAATCTCTTAACATTTTTACCAAATCTTGAATTCAACATATGTGACCTCTGAATTGGTTAAATAGCAATAGTGGACTTTAGAACAGAGCATTGAGATGTGTAGAGATAGTTATTTCAGTTTGTCCATTCAGTGTGTTTACAGGTGATTTTGTTAACCATTGAGAAATCAGCAAGTCGTGGAGGCACATTACCTTCCTGTAGCAGAAGTCCTAAGTAAAGAGTAGCTAAGTGGTCTTCGTCCGCTGTTACACAGATCTCCACATCACTAAGCAATGCAGGGTCCAGCCAGAACGACTGGTCACAGAGAAAGTTCTCAAGACATCTTGCTACATATCCTAGAATATAACAGCAATACTTGTTAAGCTAGAACAGTACAAGGATTTTTACTGTAGAAGTGCCAGAATTTTATTTTTCCATTGTCACTAACCAAGTGCCAAATAAGTAGAGAACTTCCAAATTTCCTCGACAGTCTTAAAAGTGATGACAAAGCTGTCTTTTTCAGCATGAACAGACACTAGTCTTGCAGACAGATCCTGTGTGGATAGTATCAGCCATCACTTAATGTAAAGAATACTCAAGTAATCAATAGTAATAAGTTCATCATTGGTGCCAGTGCATGTTTTGCATGAAAACTTCTGTGTCTGACCTTGAAGAGCTGGACAACATCCTGGCTGTTGCTCTCTACTACTCGGAGTCTGGTACGTAACGCCTCCTGAAGCTCACCGTCAGGTGCTACACCAGATCGTCGCCTCCCGCTAAACAACAAAACAACATCTCCCAAAAGAAAAAGTGTATAAAGTTAAGTGTCCACCACAAAGAAACCAAGATTTACAATCAATTGCTTAAGCAGTAACAGGAATGCTCTAGTGATGAAGGCTGTGATTTATTGATGTCCAACAACACATTAGTAATACGCTTAGCCAATATAATTTTTTTTTTTTTTTTGCAGGATCAGCAAAATGAGAGGAGACATCAGGAAAGCCATACCATTAGGGCGAGTGTACACATTAAGGAAGTCTGGTATTAGTTGTGAGAGTGTGCTTAAGATGTGTAGTAGCCATTAAAAGCAATTATGGAGATAGAGGCCATTATTTCCACACAGGTCTACAGGACACTAAGATCCATGCTGCAGATACCTGGAGAAGAGCGTTCTCCTGCTGAAGATACTGTGCTGCTTCCGCTGAATGTTTGCTTCCTCCTCCAGTAAATCTCTCTGCTTATGCTTTCTGCCTCCACCTCAGCCTCAGCCTCCGCTTCCTCATCTTCAATGGCAAAACAAAGAAAACAGCTTTACAGAACACGACTGCATTTGTTATGTTGTTCAGTGAATTTTAATAGTACCTCTTAACTACTGTCTGATTAACTTTATTATCAATCTGTAAATTTACAGAAAAGCAACACTGAAAGACTGAAGAGGAATATGACTGATAAAATACTGAATGATTAAGCACAAGTATGAGGTTTCCTTTGCAGGTATGCACTTCCCATGTTTGAATATGTGTCCATCACCATATACAATAGTTCCTTATTCAAAAACATGATACAGTTGGTACTAATTAGCATGTTTGCATATCTAAAAATATCAGAGCTGTGTTCACCGGCTCATAAAGTTGTGGACATAAACAGGAAGTGCAAGCCGTATCATAATGGCTCTATAAATATCAGCCAGATGGCTTAAATAATAGCTTCTTCCTCATCTCAGTTTGCATTGAAAAGAGAGGATGTTTCAAACTGTTGTTTAGAATAATTTATTAAACACAAAATACATGTATAATAGAATCATGTAAAATGCTGTACTATAGACTTTATTTTCTGAAACACTCATGCTTGACTCAAGAAATCCTCTTACCGGCTGTCATGGTGTCATTGGGCGAAAAGAGCTCGCTGACGGCTGCTAAAGTGTATGGAGGGTCATTCCATAAGGCATCAAACTCAGCGGGTGATATCGCTATTGAAAGGGAGGGTGATGTTTAGGGGAGTGTTATTAAATTAGTTATATGACAAGCTGAAGCTTTTAGGGTTATTGCGTAATCAAACTGAGACTGAATGCATAGCAAGACAGAATAGAAGCATGTGCAAACCAGACCAAAATCTAAGAGAGGGAGTGTGCGTATGCAAACAGTAACAAACATGGTAAAACACCATTAACCCTCATACTGAATTGGACCAATACATTACAAATCCTCATGTACTATCTAATTGATACAATGATGAAAGGAGAGTATTTGCTAGTTATTAGTCAACAGTTGATAGTAAACAATCTGAAATCACACAAGCAGCAAAACAATATACCGGTAACTCACCCAGTGACAACGGTACGTAATTAGTCACAATAGACAATCACAGCATTACACACAACAAGAAGGCACACAAACTGCCACCTAAGGAAAGTACACATCCTGCATTACCTTCATGGGTAAATCTATTACCCATGACTGAGAGAAACACTGTGATGTCTCCCTGTGAATGTTACTCTTTCTTCTCATGTCAAAAATCTATGAAAGCCAGGGTGGAACCAACCTGAAAACAAGTAGCAGTTTCTGAGGCACGGAATCGGACAGCAGCAGCAGCAGCATGCCATGATGTACACAGCCAGCTTCAAACTCAGTTTCAATAGTGCCGGGTCAACGATAGATCCACTTATCGATGGAGTCACTCCTATCCCTCTCTCTCTTCCTGTCCATTTTCCTCTCCTGCATAAACCACACTCTCTCTACTGCTCATTTTCTAACATCCATCTATTTTGTACTCTCCCCTTTCCTCTCTCCGTCCACTCGGCAGATGAGTGAAGCACTCTGAAGCACTACTGGCATGTTTGTGTGGGCTGGTCAGTGCCTCTCTGTGCCAGGGGTTCTTGTGGAAAGTGAGAGCAGCAGCATTCTCACATCTCTGGCATATGAGGACAAAAGGCCCACTGAATTAATGGGCATTGCTCATAGCAAGTAAACATGGATTCTTTTTTCTAATTTATTTACTCGTATTAAATGTTTTTCTTTTGTACTAGATGTTGTAATATTAGGGGTGACAGCTCCTGGTTGGCCATTCTAACATGTCTGGCTCTAGTAAAAGTGCAGCCCTCTTTAGGTTTAGGTTTTTATCAGTGTAAAGATAGACTGATTGAGTCAATACAGCTCAATCTTAATGATTTGAAGGTATTGTTCATTAAACAAAAATCAAATAAATAAATATGTACCAAAGCTGTTTTTGATCACTTACTGAGAAAATGACATTCTTCATGACAAACTTGATAACTCGGCCTGTTCAACTAGTCTGTAAGATTTTTGAAGGAAGAATAAAAAACAATATCTTGAAGACTATGATAAAAATCTGAATTTGGCAATAAACAACTTAACATTAACCATGTTATGCCCCTTTTACTGCTTGCTCCCAGTTGGGAACCACTGATTTTTAGGGGAAATGTGTTGACTGAGCAATACTCAAGCTATTTGGTTTCAGTTTTGGGAAAGAATGTTACAAAAAGAGTTTCTCATGATGCAACCTTAAGTATATCCTTGTAGAGTTATGTCATCCTGTTGGTTTAGCATTATGTGTGTTTAGCATGATGTAAAAACAAAAAAAGAGCATTTTCAAATCATATTTATGAATCTTTCTCAGTTTAATGTACTGTCTGCTTGTTTAAACTACATTGAATGTGTTTCCCTGTCACCATAACTGTCTCTGTCTTGGGGCTCAACAAAGAAGGTATTTATCTATACGGATAATCTTGCACATCTTAGTGTTTTGTAAAGAGAGAACCCAGTCAGATTCTAATTGAATCTGTGGAGATCTTGTGAGTCTGAGCAGCTGTAAACAGCCAGGAGGCATTTCTCAGTATATCTCTCTGAGCCTTCAACACCATAATCAAGTGTTTTGCTATGGGAATACCCAGTGTGTGAATTATACATTGACTTTACTTCTTTTTTTTATATATATAAAAATATTTTAAAATAAATACATTGGAATGCAATTTCAATTTCAATGTTTGTTTATCTGCAGATGAAAATTTGTGTTTGGGCTAACTTGAAAAAACAACACCAGAACACATATTTGTGCAGATGTCAGTGCAGACAACTATGCAACCAATGTTTTGAAAGTACCATGAACAGCACATTGTCTGTTGAATGTGATACAAACAGGTTAAACTGTCCCCTGCGCCTGAGATGGTGGAGTTATCTATATCTCTCTGGGTTACTGGCTCAGTGTGTGTATGTCAGTGAAAAGAACGAGGTAGATTTGTAACCCGAGTAAAGGGTTTAGACTCTAAGTTTAGAATGTCGCCTAAGCCCAAGCAGCACATGCTGGTACTATTAAACTGAACCAAAAACAAGTTCTTAGAATCTGTTAGTGAAAATCCTGGAATATTGTTAGAGAAAACAAATGTTCTATGTTTTACTAGACATACACACAGAAAGACTACAAGTATACTACGTAAAACATGTGTAGAGACAATCAGAAGTCTGAAAAACTAGTTAAAAAGTAAATACACTACAACAACACCACTTGTCCTACTTCCATTCAAACCTTGATACATATTAACACAGCAATTTCAACTGAGTACACACTCACTCACACACTGAAAGAAAGAGAGTGTACCTCTGTCCTGCTGACTCCCGGCAGTATGTTCGTTCCTCATAGATCTGTCAGTATGTGCTCTGTGGAGTTGGAGAAAAGTTCCTTTCAAACTGACTAAAACTAACCATCATAGTCTGTAATGCTCCTTTAAGGCAAGGGGTGTGTATGTGTGTGTGCATGTATGTCCTTGTAGCATGAGTTTAGAGCTTTAGCTGAAGGAAGTATGTAAACTCCTCCCCTAAATGAAATGCTGCTTTTTCATTCACCCTGTTTCTCTTTTTCTCCTCCCTCTCACTCCCCTGTTCTGTTGGATTCTATAAGTCAGGTCAGAGGTTCTTCAGTCAGTTCATAAGATGGTAGATAGCCTTCAAATAAACAACCTTAAATTAATGACTCAGCAAATACAAAATATCTTTCCAGTTCTCATCTAATCAGACTCATGAATCCAACCAGTTGTCTTTTCTTTGAAAATCAACAAAAACGATCTTCTAGTTATCCATCTGGTCTGACTTGTTTTTCATAGGACACAACAAAATACCTCTGGAGTCACTATCAACTTCATAACAGTAAAATACGCCCTCTTGCTCACATTCCAAAGGTGCTTACTGCATACAGCATATCCAGACACTGTGTGTGCATGCACACGTGCACGCGCATTTTCATCATGCTTTTAGAGAAGATAGCATGTAAGAATCAGCTTTTTTCTTTAAATCATTATTATTTATTTTTTCAAGAATTTCCTATGCTTCTCCTTGGGTTTTATCTTGTGAGTAGGTCAGATAGCAGACCAGACCTTGGTTCATTTCTTGCTTTTCTCTCTTGGTTAAATATAAACCCTGGAACAGACTCCATGTTCTACAGACTGTTTTTGAGCTATTACAAAAGTCACCCTGAGATGAGGATATGGGATAGGACATGTGACTAGTTGCCTGGGCTGTGAAAGAAGGCAGTATGTGCACTATGGTGTGGTTTATTCCTGCCACAGGTCTCAGATGGTCTGGGTAAATGGATTACATACCACATCAATGATAGAGAATCAAAACCTCCACACTGGTGGAGCCATCGGACCATGTGCCCAAACCATAGTCACGGCATTAACATGGCACACAAGACAAGCAAGCTGACAAGCCTCCGCAGCACATGTTCCAAAACTATTGGAATGCTTTTGCTTTTTGTGGTTAGCATATCACAGTGTGTATATCTAATTTGTAAATTACATGAATAGTTAATGCAAAGTCATTAAGTCTCATTAATGAACTGTCATTTTATTTTTATCTACAAAACAGGCTTCTTTTTTTTTTAAAGAAATGACTAAATATATGTCAATATACAGTAAACTTCAGTAATCAGTGTATACTTTGTTTAAAAAAAAAAAAAACAGTTCACCTAAAATCGGATCAGTGATTTGAACTTGGAAGTCATTAACATTTTTCCCACCTTATGAACCGGTTGATCCACAAATCTTATTCATTTGATCCGATACCATCTCTCTAGCTGCTTTGATATTTAGTTACAGTTTGGTTTAACAGCTCAGTTTTGTATGGCGCTCTTACAAAAATATTGTCAGTTTGTGGTTGTACACACTGTACATCATGTTAATCAGTGTTCATTGTTTTAGTTTAAGGAATATTTGCTCAAAAATCTAAATAAAGTCAGTGATTTGAAATATGGAGCCATGAAATGTTTTTCTTCTTTGTCTTTTCTTGTTGATCAAACTAATTGATGTTTTTTGGTTTAAATTTTAAATTAAGTTTTATATTTTCTTTTTAGAGGGACATAGGGGAGCGCGGGGCACAACGTAACATGGGGTTAGTTGTAACACACGTGGTTTGAATATTTCTACTCATGCTAGCATAACAAAATTTACAGTATTTATTAGTTTCCATATCAACATTATATAGAAAAAAATGTGTGCCAAAATTCATCTTTTGAAGATGTCACTGAATATTTATTTTACCATAGTAAAATTAAAATCCTGGCTTAAGTAAATTTTTCATCTCAGTTTTTTTTATTCTTTTAAAATTAGACAAATCTGCTATTATTCTAATCTCCAATATGCTATTTATCAGTTCAGATCATTTCTTTAATGCTTTGATAACTAGCAGAAGACACTAAACAGTTTTAAATTCCAAATTTCCAATGTGAATAAAGATTGACAGTCAATGTTTAGTGAGTTTAATGTTTAGAAATTATTATTTCAAGACATGTAAAGTACTTTTTTTCTAATTTATGTGGGTCCTCCCAAGCATTGATTGCAGTGTTCATTGTCAAACTCTAAAATCTTTTTTTTTTTTATTCTTAAAAAACTCATTATTTTATTTGAAAAAGAAAAGTTTTATTTTATTAACAAAATATTTTAGTTTGTCATATTTTTCTATTTTTATTTTTTTCATCCGATCAGATAACCTTGTAACCTGTAATATGGTCATGTTACAGCGTGCCCCTCAGATGTTACAATGTTCCCCACCTATGGGGCATGACACATTTCACTTCCATTTTTTGAGGGTGGATACAGAAAAACGTATACACTGTAATAATGAAACACAGTGACATAATTATACTAGTGTAAAATGACTGTGGATAAAAAATTATATTCTGAACCCCTGGTGGATGTACACAAACTGAGAAAGTCAGAAAGTGTTACTTTGTGCCCCGCTCTCCCCTATATTCTGTCCAGTAACTACTACTTTGCCTATAATTCTGGCACATTTACAGTGACAGATTTAATAATCTGCACTGTACATGCCAAATATATAAATAAAACCATTGAAAAGTGTAAAAAAATAAATAAAAAAAAAGGATGTAATGTTTTCTTTTTTTTTTTTTTACGGTTTGTTCCACAGGTGAAAGACAATCCTGTGGGTTTGAAATTGTGTAAGGGTATTTTTTGGTAAGCTAATCCTTTATAGGACCTTTCATAGAAACAGCAGGTTGTTTAATAAAAACTCATAACAGGCTAATAAATCTGTGGCTAGTGAATGTACAGTACCTCAGGGCAGCTCACAGTGGGGGATAAGTTCAGGGAGGCATTGCGTTCCGGTGCCCCATTGTACCAGTGCCCTAAGGAAGAGCAACTTCCTGTTGTTGTGGACTAAATCCGAAGCTCTGACCAGCATTTCAGCCTATGATATCCGCAAAAATCACACAACACACATACTCCTGGTACAGATTACTTTGTGTGCACACTCCAGTAAAGATATGCAGGCTGTAAAATCAAAGGTATGTGGGTTATAAAATTCTGTGACAAACATCTATAATATAACATGCCTCATAAATGATCCTCAATTATAGGTTTAGTCAGTCAGTGTAATTATGCTCATTCAATTACTTCATTTAATGTCATTAACAGCACATGCTTAAACAAATAACTGATATATGTCTTAGGATTTGACCTGATTTCTATAAGGTTGTCAGAATCGGCTTAAAAATAAATGTGAGTAACTACATATCTAGGAAGTACTCGTCTCATACAGATGGGAGGGGAGTGTAGAAGTGCTGATGCTATGACATGCAGAGCAATGCTGACTGCTTGCTTACACTGTCTGTCTCAGACACTAACCTCAGAACGAGAGCACTGCATGGTCAGGCAAAGAGAGCAACCGGAGTGAGATAGACAGACTTAGAGAGGAAGAAACGCAGAGTGTGTGAGGCGCCTGTCACATCCCTCCATTGTGCCGTTTCCTCTTGGCCTTTGTTTCTGTATACACATGACAGTCAAATACTTGTAACACAGAGCCTTTAGGTTAGAACACACAAAAAAGAACAACTTGCAAATAAGAGACTTCCTGTTAAATCCAACTGTCTGTCTGCCTTCCCATGAGCCAGAGCTTTTTTAATTAAAAAAGCAAAAACAAAACAAACAACAACAACAAAGTGATTAACCAAGGTGCATTTCATGGATCTATGAGTATTGTGCTGAACAAACAGTGAACTTGTGAATGTGATTTATTACTTTTCTAAATGGCACTGGCGCAAAGTCTTTTATTTGTTTGTGGGTTACAGTGTATTCAGACTGAATGTATTTTTCTTTCACAAAGGAATGAATGCTGGGCTGATTTGTGAGGTTGTGCAATAAGCACAAACCTCTGAGACGTAAAGTGATGAAAGAGTGACTACTAGTGTACATCAAGAGTAAATTAAATGGAAATTTAAAAAGAAAGGTTTTCTCCACTGACCTTGATTTGAGATGTCTTCAATAACAAATCATTTAAAAAACTATGCAGTGTAAGAAAAAACTCAGCAATCAGTATTATTGCATGTTATCTTTATTTATGCTTATAACACATTTTGAAATTATGTAGTGAATAGAGTAAGGGTTTTAGGGGTAGTGTTTTTAAGGTTTTGTGTTACTCCAAAAAAAAAAAAAAAAAAAGCAAAGGCAAAAACATTTACACCATTTTTGCCAATAGAAAAGATTCAGCTCACCGAACACACATTGTCCATAGCGGTTTATAAGAAGGAGGTTAATATTGTTCAGTATATGTGCCAAATTATAGACCATGCTACCAATCCAGGATGTATTATTAGTTTAGATGCTGCTTAAACAGTCTATGAGCATCACATCACACTTTAGCACTTTTATTTTATTTATTTTTCTTTACCTCAACACAAGGCAGAAAGCATGGCATAATTCTATTTATAATAATTCATGATTACAATTATCTAAACTACAATTGTTGTGGTTGTTTTGTTATAATTTAGTTGTTTTGGCTACACCATATGTTTTTTTTTTGTTTGTTTGTTCGTTTTGGTTACACCATATGTTTTTTAAGCCTTTACAAGATTAGTATTATATTATCGAACATTATTGAACTGCACTTTATACAGATTAGCCTATCATTTGTGCAGTTATTTTTCTGGAACATAATTCGTCTCTAAACGAGTTAATGTCATAGTAAGAAGCTTTCATTTGGTTGGCAGGTTCCTAAATGAAGCACACTGTGTTTTTTCTAACTCTGCATAAGAGGGCGCTATACATCTATATACAGTAAATGCCGTTGGCTAATCTGCGAAAACCCACCCTACCCTTCAACTTTCCCCCTGTTATGACCTCACACCTCAAATCCGCCGCAGGCGACAAGACAAAAACACATCGCTGCCATTATAATCAACGAATCTGTCTCCTCCAGCGCTGTGCGCGCTTGCATAGTAGATGTGTTGTGAGGAAACACGCTGCTCCGCGCGCTCGCTGACGTCACCCCGGCGAGCGCTCGCATAGATGAGAGCGCGAGAGTACAGTGACAGGCAGCGCCTCGTCCACTGTACGCAGCACTGAGTGCGGCTCAGCACTATCTCAGGCTACACGCGAGACACGGCAGCAGATCACGGAATGTGACTAGACAACATTCCGCTTTATTTGAGGCCGGTCGTCAGCCCTGCACTCACGGGGTGCAGTACTTTAAGACCAGCGCTCCCATTATTACCAAGTGATCACTGCCCTCCTGTGATCCGGGAATCACATTAGGAGCTTTACTAATTTTGTTAATTATTCTAGAGTTTCTGTCCCACTCTAACGGTTCGACTCTGACTTCAAGCTGAGGCTTAATAACTGGATTGTATCGGTGGATCAATAGGCGGCTATCTTGATATTACATTTTCCTCTTGGATTATTGTTTCAGCATCATGAGCACGAGTGGTGAGTAAATTCTTGCTGTTCTTACCTTGGTCTAATTGCAAAGATGAATGAAATAGGCTACTAATAAGAAATAATCGAAGCAGATAAAATAAATGGACTTTATCTTGACAAAGAGCAATTGGTCTTATTCAAGCGTTTGACCTCTCGCTCCTGACCTGCCCCAAATGCATTCTCAGTCTCACTGAATAGGAATTTCGGATGATGATGATGATGATAATAATATTATTATTATTAATAATAATACTGCTTGCTTGCATTATAAATATGATATTAATAATTACATTTGATGTGACTTTATAATAAAAAATATAAGTTTATTGCAATTGATAATATTATTGTTAATATTATTTTTTTATTATTATTCAGAGTTACAAATGAGCCTCATGTACTCAGGATTGATAAGGAGCACTTATTCCTTTAATCTCTGTAGAAACTGACTTTGGTCATGAAATAAACTGCACCATCTTTCAATTTAAAAATCAGTACAAAATGATTCTGACAAACTTATGACCATTTGGAGAAATGTAATAAAACCTGTATAAAACCTGGTGTCTAGTTCGATGCCAGTGAGATACGCTTGGTTGCATTCATTCAGCTCTCATCCAATCATAATGAAATCATCATTACTGATAAAATGCTGTAGAAATATGTCAGATGAAAAGACGAACACCAACAGAGAGACAAGCTGATGTTGGTGACCAGCTCTCTTTTGAGGCTTGTGCTTCAGTCAGCTGATGTTGCAAGGGCATGACCGCTGCTTTTCATAATGATCCTTTTATGGGAAAAGTTCAGCAGAACATTTAGAACAAAGCCATGGGCAACAGAGATGTTTTTTTCCCTCGTTTGTTGTACCTACTTGGCAAATGCCATGCTGTTCTGTGATTAGAAATGGTTTGCATTCTTGCAGCAAGCTGCTAAATTGCATTCTCAGCTGATGAGCGGATGGACAAGCTTTGCCCACATGTGTCCAACGCTCTGAGCTAATCCCCCCCCACTATTCTCCCCTTAGTTCAGGACACACAGCTCACAGTACCAGCACACTCTGATAAAACAATGTCACATCAGCCAGTTTAGCTTGCCTAGTTCACTCTTTCAAAGCATTTTGCCAGTCAGCTGGGGATGGGTTTGCTACCAGCGTGCCACCGTATGGAAAGCGAGTGTTTTCAACTGCAGACAGATGGCAAGGCAATGAGTTCAGTGGCTGGGTTGTGTCTTATGGCAAAAAAGGTCTAGCTGGAGAGCTACCAACAAATGAACAGGCATGCTTGGTCCACAGGTAGAAAGAACCAACCAAATTGGACGACTAACACAAAGCCTCAAACTTATCTTATAGCCACTCATGCAGACATATGGTATTTGAATGGAGTGTTAGCTGTGCACAATGATGTGTACACTACATTGAGCATGATTGCCTTGGGCCAATGAAAATGGCGAGCAATTACACTGAGGTCACTTGGTCTCTCTTCATCTGCTGCTCCCAACATTTCTTATGGTCAACTGCCATTATCACCTGCCCTCTATTTTCTGCACCACTGAGAGAACAGACAAACAATTGAGTAGCGGAATGCTCTTTCAATCTGTTTTCCATTCCCTGTGCTGTCTGTCTTTCTCTCTCTTTGTTCTCCCGTTTGATCCTCCTGAGTGAATATCAAGGGTTTCTTTGCCTTAGAGATTATAGTAAATGATAGATAGTGATTGTTTATTATCAGGGGTGTCGGACAGATTTGAAAAGGAAAGCATGGTTACATATTGTATAAGCCTGACTTATGAATATTATTTAAGGGACATAACAATCGGCCAGTAGATGCTAGTGTGGGTCTAGCCTAAGGGTCCTGAAGTCATCCTATTCTGCTCTTCCTGTGTCAGCATTCACAGCTCAGCATCCCGCACATCAATCACAAGCTAGCACACACATTTACAGAAGTGCCTTCGTCACCACCGTCCTGTCTTGCCAGCCCTGTGGAAAGGAATGAGCTGGAACCCAACTTGCCTTCAATGTCCAGACCTCGGCACCCTTTTTAGCCTTCTGTAAAATGAATACACTTTTTCTTTTGACAGTTTGTGTTAATAAAATAAGCATGAATCAATATTAGGAACGGAAAAAAAAATCATTTTAATGAACTGTCATTGTATTAGCATATAGGATTAACTTATTATGTGGTATGTGCTCAAAACAGAAAACACTGGAATAATTTACTCTCATTATGACAGCCCATTAATAATCACAAAAACTGCTTTGTAAATTATATGCAGGATTGATTTGAACAGTGGGTAGGGAGGGCACATGATTACTCAGTTCAGCTCATGAATATTAATTAAGTTTTCTTAGTAGTTCAGTCTTAAAAATAAAAGTTCTTTATTGGAATCTATTGTTTCATGAAGAATCTTTAAAGGGATAGGTCTTCTAACAATGAATGGTTTGTCATTAATTACTTACCTTCATGTCATTCCAAACCTGTAAACCCTTCGTTCATCTTCTGAACACAAATTAAGTTATTTTTTTATGTACCTCCATTGACAGCAATGTAAATACCATGTTCAAGGCTCAGAAAGGCAGTAAGGGCATTGTTAAAATAGTCCATGTGACATTAGTTGTTTAACCTTCATTTTCTGAAGCTACGAGAATACTTTTTGTGTGCAAAGCAAACAAAAATAATGACTTTATTCAACTGTTTATTCTCTTCTGTGTCAGAATTCGATGTGTGTTCACGACAGTACCACGAACGTGGTAGTTGTGTTGTTGTCTATGCAAGGTCAGAAAGCTCTTAGATGTCATCAAAAATATCTTAATTTGTGTTCCAAAGAAGGTCTTAAGGGTTTGAAACAACATGAAGGTGAGTAATTATTGACAGAATTTTCATTTTTGGGTGAACTATTTCTCCATAGAAACTTTCAATTACATTAACACTGTTAAAAAGCGATTCAATTTTAGTCTTGCATGGTGGCCAAAACTTTTATAATCTAATGTTTATTTCGCATAAACATTAGATTAGTGTTATAATGGAGGCTTCCCAGATGAAATATTATGCACTATGCATCTGTCTTGATGTTACTCTGTAGCATCTATCTGCATAATGCATATCTCTACCTGGGAGTTTGATCTGAGCTAGTGTGTCAGCAGACGTAGACCCACTATGGCACCGTAAACACACTCTCATCCCATCTGGAGCACAGTTTGGCCCAGCGTCAGCACCCATTTGTCATTCCTGTAACCCACCAGTATGATTTAGCAGCACTGGGAACAAAAGAGAAGCACCAGCATGCTTACACTTGTTAGCGTTGAATTTCCTACAGATCCTTTCTAAAGATTTAATTCTCCATGCATTTCCCCTGGCTTGCATATATGGGGTAATATCTTTGATGGAGCTTTTTCTGCAGGACCACATAGATATAAAAGCCAGGAGATGGACACAGGGCGGCTTTTCACTGTTATTCCACTAGACAAACTGCAGGCCATGTGCTATAGAAAATGTTTTACAAAGAAATAGTACTACTTGAAGTGTCTAGATGTGCTAACTGGATTGTGGCTCCTTGCTATTATAACAATGTAGAAGAAACTTCTACTTAATCAAGATACAGCTTTGACAAACATATTTGCGCAGAGGGGAAGATTTTTAATAACTACTTCAGCGTGATCTCTTGATCATTACTCAGCGTTTTTATTTTCTAAACTGGTAAGGATGGCATTTTCTTGAGTAGATTTTGTACTCCTCTGTTATTTATCTTTTATATAGTCTCCTGTTACCTATAAATCAGAGTGATTTTGCCTGGCTCTTTTAGTGGGGCAAGCTTATATCTTTGGTATGACATCCTAGTACTGTATTCCAGCTCAATGGGAAATGCTAAAATCCAGCTGGTTCTTAGTTATTGTAAATGTTTGCAATCCAGCTTCCTAAAGCTCTACGTTAAATAATCCAAGGAATCTTCTCCTGTTGAAGATATAAAGGTAGATAATTCATAGAGTGACAATAGGGATGGCTGACCTAACACATTTCTGTAAACTTAGTTGAAATCCCA
Organism: Carassius auratus; assembly: GCF_003368295.1. Lineage (NCBI taxonomy): Eukaryota > Metazoa > Chordata > Actinopteri > Cypriniformes > Cyprinidae > Carassius > Carassius auratus. Next base: position 19,048,847 of record NC_039256.1, read on the forward strand.
AATCATTACTAACCCTGAGAGCAGATCGAAGGCTGGAGCAAGTCCTTGAGGCCCTCAGACCTCATTCTGTCTGACCTTGGGTTTGGCTTATTTGAGTGATCATTTGTCTGACAGGTCAGTTCAGCTCCTGTTGATACAGCAACATTGTTTTGAATGTAACAGTAGTCATACTGTATGTTATATTTGGTCAGGTTCTCCAGGAGCCCACATACTGCAAACAGGTCGTTGAACACCCAGCACCCCCAATTTTCTTTGGCAGGTTTCAGGGGGAAGATTTTAATAGCCTTTTTAAAAATATAAATGAGAAATGATCACTATCAAGCAAAAATATAAATAGTTTTAATGCGAAAATAAAAATTAAAAAGTAGAGATGCACAAAAAAATGTATGGCTGAAAATAGCATTTTCAGTTTTTGGCCGAAACATAAAAATAGCTAAAAAAAACAACAACAAAAAAACATGCTCACCAGAAAAGCAAACAAACAAACAAACAAATAAATAAATAAAATACAATAAATCTAAATTACATTTGATTGTTACATCAAACAGAATAATATAATAAATTGATATTAATATTGTTTTCTCTAAAATTGTATTAAATCATACAATTTTTGTTTACAAGAAAATATTATAATGAATAAAAATGTTAATAATTATTAAAAAGCATTTTCGTATATATATATTATTATTATTAGTATTATTATTATTATTTTTATTCAGCATTAAATCTAAGTGAAAGGAAAGACTTTTACATTTATACAAAAATTAAATAAATTCATAAAATAAAAAGGAGTCCTGTCTGTTCAACAAATAACAATGACAAAAAAGAAAATGGTTTACACCAAAATATTGAACAGCATGTTTTTAAAATTTATATAATATATTGATAAGATATTTCATGCCACAAGTTTAAAGTAAATACAGTCAATCCTATTTTATATGGTTTTAGAATATGCAAAATCTGATTGTACTGAGCAAGTAATGACACACATTTTCTAAACATTCAAGTACCATGCTGTTAACAACCACCAGAAACATGTATTTCTAGTACTGGTCAGTATTATTCTTGTTGCAAGTAAGCGTTCTGACTCTGTTTTGGAAGCGGGAGTGTTACTTAGTCATTAATTCTAGCACTGGATTTAAAGGTCTTCACCCAGTGCTCATTACTGTGAAGGATAAGTGGACTATGGCCACAAGCTCTTGTTTACACCTCTCTCTCTTCTGCCTGGCTATGGAGGAATTGAGAGCAGCCTTGTCACCTCCACTCTCCCACAATCCTGTGTGACTATAATCCGCAGGAGGCTCCTCTGCTGAGGGCAGAAATAGCAGCGGCCCCTTAGGTCCTGTGGTTATCACCTTACACCTTGGGCCAGATTTTACCGGTCCTTTGCTATATATTGCTTAACATTAGTGCTCTGGAGTTTCCCAGAAGAACTAGAAGTACTCTCTTTTTTCTTTTACTTTTTTGTATATCAATCATTTAATTTAATTCATTTTTATAACTGAGGTTTGTGTGTGTGCAAACTGAGAGGAATTTGTGGCAACACATGTTTAAACTATTGAAAATGGAAGAAAATTCACTGTGACCTATTTTGGGATTTGGGGATCTTGTTGTTTTTATTTGAACTTGTGGAGACTGTCAAGTCTTTATTAATAATAGACGTTTTCTTTTTAAAATTCATTTGAATCTGGATTTTAGCTTCCATTATAGTAATACTTTCCACTTTTCCAACATGAGTGGTATCATTAGGTATCTAATGTAGGTGCAAACAAAAACTCTAATCCTGTGTGCATGTCCTCTCATGATCTCTGTGCATGTGATATAGCAGGGATTACACACCCACCCTCCTTTAGCACAGCGACACCCATATATGACAGATGAGTGATGCCTGAAAGACATATTGTCTTTTAATGGCATGTAGTTTATTCTTTTCTGAGCTGTCACCTCTATTTATTTGAGCATTATTGTATGTGAAAGCTTATGGGCCGCTTTGAGGTACAAAGAAAAGCAAAGCTTTGGGGGAAGTAGCTCACACACATTACCATGTATGCCCCTGGTTTTGTGATACTACAAAACACCTTGTATTTTCTTTTGTGTAACTGTTATCCTTTTTTAACGGCATCACGACAGTAACATAAACTACACTGACAAAAGACTGTGGGCTCATAGCATCTCGCAGAACTGAGGGCCACACACAAAATTCAGAAAACCGCTCTGGAAGTCGGCCAGGCAGCGTGACGCTCTGCCAAAGGAATAAGTGCTTACAATATTACCAGTGTGAGATTGAGCCACTGGAGGAGGCATAACTGCATTAATGGATCATTGTTCTTCAGCTGTGGATGAAGAAAAGTCAATGAAACTCTCTATTCCAATAGAATGACAATATGGGAAGTGATCTAGTACAAGTCATTGTTTTTTTTTTAATTGAATATTTTTTTCATCTCTCAATATTATTTTTATTTTCTTTATTATCGTTGTAGTTGAATAACATTGTTAAATGTAATCATTAGCAAATGTCAAAATTAATATAAACTTTTTTTTATTCAGTTCATTATGCCTAATTTCACTTGCAGCCTCTAAAATGATAGATTTGAGTTTTTATTGTTTTGTTTTTCATTTACTCTGACCAAATAATATTGAAATTCAGTAGCTTTTATTACAAGACATTGTTTGTTGCAGTAAAATAGTCTATTATTAGCCCTCATACTTGACTGGCATATCAATATGTTAAGTGTCTATTGCATAGATATTTCAATAAAATTTTTATAATATACATTAAAAACTAGTTCCCAGTATGCTCTACCATTCCGGTGTGTTCCTGGCTGTCTACGGGCTCTGTTTCGCAGGGAACTTTGAGAACATGGTGCTAAAGAATCTGATCACAGACCCGGCAGTTCTGCCCTGCTGCCAACATTGTAGCTGAGACAATGGAGATCAGGGTAGGGCATGTGCCCTAGCTGTTTTCAACATTCCCCCCCTGTTAAATCCGTTTAGACTAAAGCGAGAGCAACACTTGCTACAGTGATTGCACAGTAATTGATTTATTCACTGGCTGAGTCTTTGAATGCCTGTTATGCATCTTTAATAGGAGGGTAATCAGCACAAAACCTTCAGCCATCAAAACAGAGAAAGAGAGAGCGAAGGAAATTATTTAGGTAACCCTCAGGCCCATTATAAAGACAAACGCAGAACTCACAGCTGTAGTACAGGTACAACAAATACAGCGTAGAGGGCATTTTTGGTTTCATACTAGTGCAAAATACATCACTTTTGCCCTAACAACACTACTCTAGACAAACACCATGACCAATATTGATATTCTGGCTGATACAGAGAAGACTATAATTATTTTTGTGTTATGGCTGATATTAAAAGATGTCTACTCTGTTTTAGCAAAATTATCTTTTTATTTATTTTTTTAAATAAGACAAAATAAGACAAATCAATATTTTTATCTACATTAAAAACTCATTATATTACGGTGCAAAAAGCTGGATATTCATTTTGATACATTTTGAGATTTTAGCAACGTTATAAAATATATATATGGGCAGATCCCTGAAATAGTTATAAATCTAATAAAGAATATAAAAAAGGAAACCTTTGCAAGATTTGATTGCTTTAAGTTAAATTTGTGTTTCTTTTTCTCTAAATCTAATATTTGTATTTTATATAAAAAAAAGAAAAATAAAATTTTTAAATAGCATATTAAAATATATATATTATTTAAAATATACTAAATTATAAAAAAAATAGTTTTAGTTAAAAATAACAATATTAATTTAATTTCAGTGGCGATACTAATAAATAATGATTCACAAAATGTATAAATAAAAGTCTAATATCAGCCAACAATAAGGTTCAAATAAACATTATTGGGCAGTAACTAATAAAGGATTACAGTAATAATACTACTTTCCTGGGTAACTACTAGTAGTTTAACTAATTACTGTTGGCTAGTAGTAATAAGTAATAATATTTGAAAGGACTTACTAGTAATGAGTAATATATAAAAACATTTGCCCAACGCTGGCGATATATGATGTAACGTTCGTTACTTACTGCCTTTTTGTCTTTTTCCTTATAGTACCCTATCAGCAAAGCTCATGCAGCAGTGAACGGAGCTCTGGACCAATCCACTGCTTTCGCTGCCGGGAGGTGTGTAAAGGAGAGGTGGTACGAGTTCAGCATGTCCACTTTCACATCAAATGCTTCACCTGCCAAGGTAAGAGACTTTCGCCCTTATGCAATACATTCTAAACTCTGTGACCTCTCAGAACCGTCTTTTAATTATGGGAAAAGCTTGCATACTGCCTTGGATTTGTGTCAGATATACAATTTCCAATAGATTCCGTTCACTAATGGCACTTCATTAAGAACTAAAGCAGAGCTCTCTGCCTCTGACCGGATTTCTGATTTAATGATGCTGGCTGTGCTCATGGGGCTACCTGAAGTAGGGACCTGTTGCGTAATGAGATCCTCTGGCCTCACATTGTCAAGATGGTAGCACTGCCCTCAATTATCAGTGACATTAGTGACGTCAAGCGATTCAAATGTAAAACGAATGTGGATATGATGTGACCAGGTACCGTCATCCTTTAGATTATGTTAGATTAAAAATGTGTAAGTAAAACCCTTGAGAGATGGGCTCATTTGTGATTTAATGAAGGTTGCATCTGTGCTACTTTTCCCTGCTTACACTCAAACTGGTGTTGCCACATGGTCCCTGTGTTGCATTTAAGGGGTTGCTGTGGAAACCGTGTGGAGGGGCACCCTGCCCCTGGTTGGTGGTTATTGTCAGCAACACTATCAAACCGAAAGCCAATAGCAGCCCCCATAGCAAACCCTAGGGCATAGTTGGCGAGGGGGGCTCACAGATGGAGAGAGATGAGGTTGGAGCGATTGAAAGAGAACGGCAGGTTCTCTCCCTCCATTATGACATCACGAGTTGCATTGGAGGACATGAAGTTATTCAACAATAGCAGTCCTTTTCCAATTTGCTTTCTCTCTCTATCAAATTCGCCCACTCTCCGAGTGCTGCCCTTATCTTCCATAAAACTGCCTTGAGCAGAAATGTATTTCACCTCTTACTCAACCCCACCCCTTATCTCTATATATCATTGTGTGTGTGTGTGTGTTAGCCGTGCGCTATATGTGTAGGAAGCTCTGACAGCTCGTATCTCTAGCATCGCTGCTGTTTCATTGTTTCGCGGTGGTTTGTTTACAGTTCTGTGACTGACAGCTCTGCTTCTGTGCATGCTGTGAGTTTTGTTTGGATGGGAGAACTGAGTGTGCTGATGAGCTGTGGGGCTTTGAGGCCCAGTTAATTGGATAAAGGGGCAACATTTGTGGGGTGTTTCACAGGAATCCCAGCTCACTCAGCATGTGCTGTCACAGGTCACGGGGCCATGTTGGAGTCGCAGTTGCTGGTGTTCGTAAACACATGACAGTCTGCTGTCAGCCTTTTTGTTGAAGCTAAAAACCAAACGTAGCTGATTTGTATGTTCGTAATTTTATTGCTTGCTTACTTGTTTTCAAGTTTTCATGTTATTCAGTACAGGTTCAGTGGAAAAATGAGCCGGTTGTGATCAATTTCTGCTAAATATTACTATATCTTGTCAATTAAAAGACAACGCTTAAAAAATAGTTAAAAAGAAGTGTTTTTTTAACTGCCGATATATTGGAAAGCAGGGGGGCCGATATAAAGAAGATATAATTTTTTTTGTTATTATTAATATTTAAGAAATGTTTAATCATTTGACAATGGATTAAATAATACATGTATAAAATAAACATATTATACTTTAGATTACAAAGTATTTTTCACAAATTAATATTTAATAAAAATATAATTAAAAAGGAAGTTAACACTGTAACCAACAGGGCACTTTTGTGTGCATTGGGAATCATATTTTTCAAATAAAGCCAGGATAACATTAATTTCACACAGCACACAGTGAAAATTACACGAATATGACAGTGAGTAAATACATAAAGCACAGCATAATTTGAAATCATGAGTTTAAAGTTTTAAGCATTCAATTCACACGGGCTGACCATCCCGCAAAAAACACGTGATCGTGCTGGATAAAAATGCACACTTCTCAAGATTTCACAGCTGGATTCGACCAAGTTTGCAAAAGTAAATGTTCATCAGCCATTCAAAGATTTGTTTAAATGATATAAATACATGTTTGCTTAATGCTGACGGCAAGCGAGAAAGTATTATAATGTTTGCCTTTCTATTACTAATAATATATAAGCAATCATTATAATACTTTCTGTATACATTCATTTCTTTGTTTAACCGCTCAGATTGTTTAATCTGATTATTAGACAGACTTCTATTCATATTAGACAGAACTTGATCAACATATTTGAAAAATGCCAAATATCGGCTGATATATCGGTCTTGGCGATATATCGGTCAACCACTAGTTAAGTGTGTAGCACTAAAAGCATGTTTAGTTTATTCCTAAACAGATAAATGTGAATCTGACAATGTTTTATTACATTGGCCATTGTATTGTGGCAATTAATTAATTAATTAAATATCTGGTGAGTGGCTCTAAAGGCGGGCGTACACGGTGCGAATTTCAGTGAGTTTATCTGAAAATCGTACGGACGAGATGATATACGACACGATTTTACAAGCTGGGAATTCCAGAAGCAATCGCACGAAGTTGATAGACGCGTTCGACTTGAAACAACGCTGCACGCACAGAATGATCACTGTATGACACTAAAGTACCGTGAGAGCGATAAGAGAGCACACATATCCAATGCATCAAATCGCTCTCGCGAGAATACGCAATTTCCACACGATTGAAAAAAATCGCATGCGAACTCGTACGACAGCAAAAATCGCACCGTGTACGCCCGCCTTAAAAGGTTAACACTTTATCGTGTTTGAAAACATACTGTACAGTACCACCTAGTTTACAAATCTTGTAATCTTAAAAGTTATTTGAGGTCATTAAATAGTAAGAAAGTAGTGTAAAAAAGTGCAAAATAAGTCAATAATCCATCTCTGTAATAACTTTGTTTGAGAAGTAAAAGTTGCTGGTGTTTTACTGTCAGTATTGTTGATTTCATTATTTACAGGTAGGTAGGTTTTTTGTTTGTTTTACAAAAAAGGTATGAGCCTTGGTTTATTGATCTGAGTTGTGCTTTTATTTCAAAAGGCATGCAAGATGTATGCTTTGGCTGCTGGAATCCATGACTCGGAAACCTGTAAAATCAATAGTTTGTAATAGAACTGTTTGGTTTGGGCTACAATCAAGTAGATTACATTGGTTGGCTTACTTGACGACATGCCTTTATAAACAGGAGGAGATGAAGGAAAGGATAAGCCTTTGGAATTATAGTTTAGTTAATTGAAACAGCAAGCACTTGAGCACACAGGAAGAAACATGTAGGCCAAGGTCATGTAGATACAGCTGAAGCTAATGCAGTGGAGACAATTTCAGGGGGAGTTTACACAGGCTTTGGTCATGAAAAGAGGCGGATGCTGTACACACAGGTATGAGAGAACCAGCTGTTTCCAAGGACACACTGATGGTTAGTTTGTGTAAAGGGGAGGCAGTCAGGGAAATAGCAGTATTCACTTCCTTTGTATGCATGCACAGTCAAACATAAACATGAAATCATAAGCTCCATTCAAAAAACCTAGTGAATTGCATGCATAGACAGCATTTTAAGCTATTTTGGACATGCTACTGATCCCATGCTTTAAATATTATAATCATTTTGACCTAAAATTAAGGCAGACTTGCATGTAGAGAAGGTAATCGGTGAAAATAATTCCAAGATGGTGGACAAAGTGGGAGAAAAGAAAGAAAAACACATTGATAAAAATAAGTCAGTGTCATTAAATGGATATTTTTGCCCATTGTTTGTGTATGGTTTGCATTTTCATACTAGAGTGCTGCACCATTAGCTTAGCAACATGCCAGCTCTATTGGATTTAATTGTGTGTTGAGTTTCATACACTTGGAAATTCATGCATGCATACACACACACACACACACGCGCGTTCATGCAAGGAAGAATTGTATTTGTTTTTGCATTACTATTGTGTCTCGTTAGATCTGCAGGCACAGAAAACTCATTAAATCTCTATTTGGTTTTGGATTTATTTCCCCATTTCAAATAAAAGTCAGACCGGAGTCTAACAGCTTTCAGGAAGGAATGGAAGTCACACACTTGTCCTGACCTCCTGACTCCTCATGGCTTTCTTGTTGGCTCTTCTCTCTCTTACATGAATGCAAAGAGATAATGAATACAGCTGTGCAACTATTGATATAATAGAGACTATAATAGAGACATACAGTGGCCCCGGAATGTATTAAGACAGGATTTATAAATGAATGCCATTGCATTACATAATATAATATCAAAATAAGTGATGCTTATAAAAATGGGTGTGTTGAAGTACATGTAGATATGATGTTGTTGTCAAATAATTTACTTTTCAAATTTAGTCTAGTGTTTTTCAAATGGCATGTATTACTTCAGTAAAATTACTAAATTATCATCCCTCATAAATACATATATGCAGTATACTAAGGGATTTAAATATATTTGCAGACTATAAATTAATTTTCATGGGTTTAAATGAAATATTTTCAGTTAGTAGCCACTCGCTATTTAAATCCATTAAAAACGGCTTATTAATTGAGTAGATAGCATGCCAACTGCAAAGATAAATAGTTTATGAGAGAATATGTTTGAATAATTGTATATTGTCTTAGAAACATTTTCTGATGTTTCTTTAAGCAAATTTGCAGATTTTTCACTAGAAGTGTGTGCCATTTGAGCTGAATGCTTGAGAGAATGTCTGAGTGAAATGTCATGGAACAATAAATATCCAGAACAGCTCACGTACACTTGAGCCTCTAGTGGGTGACTCACAAGTATGAGCACCATCCATAAACTGTCAGACAGGTTAGTTCTCAGAAAAAAGAATAATATTCTGTCATCATTTACTCACCCCCATATGGCTTTCTTTCTTCAGAGGAACATAAAAGTAAATATTTTGAGAGATCCTTTAGTGTTTTTATCCATATATTGGACGAGTTTGTAACCAAAACTGTATGGTTTCAATTTTTTTTGATAAAATATATAAAATAATGAGTAAATGGTTTTGAGTGAACTATCTGTTAGTTACAGTTCCACTTGAACTCTTTTCTCTCACCATTGGTTATGTGTAAGGACATTGCTCTGAGCAAATTGGCAAAGTAGTGCCTAGAATTCCAAGAGGGAGGACATTGATCAGTGTTTTTATGGACAGTTACTGGTGACTATTGCAATAAGCACTCGCCAGCTTATGGTATAGATTTTCAAACCTGATAACTTGAGGTGATGTTTATTACATTACAATTTTATTGTTATTTTAACTGTATTGTTCAATATTGGATATCCATTGTAAGTGCCTTTTAAGTAACAGTATATGCTCACTTAAAAGTAAAAAATCTGAATTTTTTTTAATACCGTACGTTATGATGTTGGCATGGCTAAATTTACTCTTTGCATTTAAAATGATTGATTTGCAATTTAAACATTTTTTTTTTAGACAAAATAGAATAAAATTTATATTGGCCAAAACATGAAAATAGTTTTCATGGGTGCATTGGTGTATGCCTAATACATTCTTAAGCAAATTGTCATCTGCAAATTTAATTTCAGGGTCAAATTAATGGAATTGTACCACTGAGTAAACATAGACATCTACAATTTTGTCATAGTTAACAAATTCTTCTCAGAGCTGTAAGTCATGAGCAGTTAGTTTACAGTGCAAATCAAATAATGCTGTTCAGCACTGCCTCTTCTGAACAGGAGTGGCAGGTCATTAAGATGTCTGTCAAAACAGATCCCTTTTAAAAGCTGAGAGTTAATTGGCTGTGTAAAATGCTGTTGTTTTCTTTCTCCAGGCATATGCAGATTCTAGTCTAATCAGTTTATTAAAATGAGAAAAAAATACATTATATATATATATATATATATATATATATATATATATATATATATATAATTGTTAAAAGTCTAACAATTTTGCATATAGATTTAATCATATTCTTCGGCTGTTGATCCGTAAAACTAGAAATTTGTGAACTCTTCAGAGAATAAAGCAAACAAACAAATTAGACAATCAAATGTCAGGTGCTCTGAACATCAGACTAATTCATAAAGCGGCTGTGATGGAGTCAATAAAAGGGTCAGTTGCTGTATGTGTTCTGGAGAGCCACTCTTTTCCTGAGTTGTCAGTCGCTTGAGGAGGAAGACAGAGCAGGATGTGAGCTTCTCGTAACTATGGCAACATATGCCCGTCCAATCATTAAGCCCATGCGTTAGTTGCCGGGGAGACATTCTTCCACAGATGAAAGGACAGTGGTAGTATTAGAGACTGAATTCCCTATGAGGATGTAGATAAAGGGTCATGGATTAGCCTAACATGTCAAAACCCGTTATTGTGCCATCTATATTGATTTTGAATAAATGATTCATTTATTCTACAACTTGCAAATTATATAGGTTTGAATTTGGAATTAGCAAACTGCTCATGTCAGAGAAACATTCTGTCTAAAGCAGTGTAGATTAAAAGAGCTCAAACCATAGAGGTTAATCTGGAATTGAAGGAATGAATTTTGCCTGTCTTATACCTGAAGGGTTCCTGCATCATTAGGCATTTTCCAGAGAGGTTAGTAGGTTAATGAAAGCAGCCGAAGGAGAGACACAGCCTTGGAGCAAGACAGAAACAGAGCGAGACCTGCTGAAAACATTATATCTGGCTGATTAAATCTGAAGTTTAGAGGTTTAACAGGAAGCAGGAAGTCACAAAATGTGAGTGTAGAGATATTACACTAATTGCAGTGGTGTGGATTTTTAACATTAGGTAGTGTGCAATAGCCTTAGTTTTTAGCCGAGTAAAATGTATGTTTTAAGTGAAAGTAGTAAAGCCCTCTATATATATTACATATATATTACTGGAAGTTATGTAATGTAAGACTGTATACTATTCTACTATAAATTGTATAAAAACTATAAATATAATATAAGTTTTACTAAGATTTAAATTGGAATTAGAAAAATAATATTTAAAATGTATATATATATATATATATATATATATATATATATATATATATATATATATATAGCAGTGACAGTTTTTTTGTGTGTGTGTGCATGACAGATTCTTTATGAGCAGAATAAAAAAAAAAACAGAATAAGTAAATAACAAAAAGGCGGAGTGTTTGTGGGTGCAGTGTTGTCATTGTATTTTTTTACTTATGCTTGGGAATATTAAATAATGACCTAGATAGATTACAAAGGATAAGTACTTAAGGGGAATTGCCAAATAAACCTCAGTCCCTTGGATTTATTTATCGGTTCTTAACATATTCATAATTTCTTTGTTGCCATTCCCTTGATTTCTTGCTGTTACTCACTGACTCCACAAAAGACCATCTGGTTGCTCAGTGTAGGGCCGTGGAGGGCCCTGAGGGGACTAATCGCTTCCTCTTCTTTTACTAAACTCTCACTCCATCTTTCATTCAGTCAAAATAGCACATTAATTACAGTTGATGAGTTTCCTATTAGCACCAGCAAGGTAGAGGAGAAGCGATGCGGTAGGTAGAAGGAGACACAGACAGGTGTAGGCAGGAGGACGAGGGAAGCGTTGTCATACAGAGCCACATGCTGTGAATCATAGAGCATCATCTCCAAAGCCATTATTGGCACAGTCATAAATTAATGTTGAATGACAGTGTAGTATAGTGTGTAGTGTCAATCACTGTTTTAAATTTAAATACTAACATGGTCCAACAGTCTGAGACCATTTTTCTAGAATCTAGACCATCAGCATAACATTTCGAGAAAAAAGTTAAACAGCATTTTTTAGATGCATGATTATCTTTCTTATTTTGCATCTTAATGCACCTTTGTTTAATTATATCTGTCTGTTTAAATCAAGTTTAAAGGTACAAAAATTCTAAATTGAATAAAATAAAATTACATTTAGAGGTTTAAATCAAATTTAAAAATATAAAAATGGAATAATCTAAAACATGTATAAAGTTTTTTTTTTCTTTAGAAAAAAAACACGTATAACCAGGTATGTATAATCTAATGTAAATTGAATGTACATTCCCATTGATATTTCCTAATAGTCTCAGACTGTTGAACCCTACTTTAGAAGTATCAATATTTTTAGAAAGTGTACTTACATTATAATATTTTTCTTTCAGTGAAAGAGAAGGACAACAGTGACAGAGTGAGACATCTACCTGTCTCTCTTACTCACCTCACCGTGTGCTGAGGAAACAAAGATGATAAAAATGTATTTGTAACACTTGATGCGATAAAAAGAAAATCTTAGGAAAAAAAGTGTGGAGGGATGAAGCATGAGGAGAAGGGGCAATAGAAGTGTATTGAGGGTTCTGGGGTACTAGAATGTCCCGAAGAGGGGAATTTTAATTGCATCTGTTGGCTGCTGATAAATACATAATCAGCCATCCCCCCCGCTGGTCCTTAATCAGTTCTGTTTTAATGACCACAGTTCTGAGCAGCAAATGCCTCAACACAGAGAATAAAAGAAAGAGAGAGAGAGAGAGAGAGAGAGGATGAAACTCGGAAACAGCTCCTATATGAATGATTTTCCCAGAACTATAGCTTGAAACAAGTTATGCTGAGGAATTTTCCTTTTAATACTATTGTGATTTAAAGCAGGGGTTTTAGATGTGAAGTTCACTTTAATATGATAATCAACTATTTAAAGACACACACTATATATATATATATATATATATATATATATATATATATATATATACAACAAACATGTTACATTTAATTATTGAGATATTATAAGAGAAATATCTGTTCTGATAGAGATATAATATGGAAGAGAATCATAAAAAATGCAATACTGTCAATTAAACTCACTTATTTGCGTTGCGTTTGTAAAAAGATAAAACTTTTATTCTGTCTCAGATTTTTTTTCACAGACCCTATCTTATTTCAATTTCTTTCATTTAACTATTCTACTTATTTTAATAAATTTTTAACTCTCAAATATCATCTGAATAAGTGAACATTCAGTAACACACAGTTTTAAGTAAAGCTGGTATTCAGGAGGCCTAAACTGTCTCCCCATCTGCTCCTAATTTAAACATGTACAGAAGTTCCTCCAAACCATCAAAACCCCTAGTGGATTTTCACCAGCCCGAGCAGACACACCCTACCTCAGAACAGGATCCTGAAGCCAACTTGAAGAAAGCCATTCGACACCAAGTCAATATAGACTTCACTATTAAACATCAACATCAGTCATGCCTTCCACATGACAGGAAGATGGTCTTTACATGTTGTCTAAAAGTGACTCGGACGGCCACACAGATAAGCAGTCTCACACCTCAGGCATTTTGTATGGGACCCTGCTGTCTCTAGGGCAACCGTGGAAGGTTTAGGTTTCCTATGGCAACCGTGAAAGAGGACATCCCACCCAACAATCTCTCAGCCAATGAACTGCTGTTCTGAGTGCCTTTTATCAGAACCGAAATGTTCTTCACTTATTACTTGACCAAAAAGCATTTAGATTCATCATTTCAGTCAATCATAAATGCATTAGTTGTGCTAATAATTCCATCATTTCTGTGTTTGTGTTTGTGTGTGTGTGTGTGTGTGTGTGTGTGTGTGTGTGTGTGTGTGTGTGTGTGTGTGTGTGTGTGTGTGTGTGTGTGTGTGTTTATTTCATAATTTCATTGTGAGATTAAAAAAAAATAATCTCACTTCAGGCCACATTGTATTCTTAATTTCTTCATTTTATATAACTGGCGTAGATACTTTGTTCCTGCATTCCACCAGTGGATCAATCCATTGATACAGAAATATATTAATTAAGGTCTCTGTGAATGTGGGCTCACAGTCCAATTCAAATATTCACAAAACGTCATTACTCTATCTGGCCTTTCAGTGGATCTGCAGGGACCAGCAGTGACCGGTTCATCTCTTTTTAAAAGGCCGCTGGTTATATTGTTCATGCTGAGCTTCGAAGAACTCCATCGTCTTCATCCTTCCAGTTGAGCTCAGGGTTATTGCATTGTGGTCAGGGATACAAAAAAAGTAGGCACAGCTCCAAAACAAAGCATGGGCCCTCTGGGTCTCTATTCATGCTGTCTTACCCACGTGGCCCAGCGTGCATGTCTGTTTGCTACATCTCAGTGAAGAGCTGTCAGTTTGGGAATTCCATGAGCCAAAAGCATCATAGATGGGATAATGAGTCCTCGTTTCACTAAACAGCAGCTATTCTCTGGCATTCAGGTCAGAAGTAACTCATATTATGCTTGAAATGGAGACAAAAAAAGTGCCATCGGAACGCTTCTAACTGTATTTTTCAGTTTATATATTTTTATACTGAAAGAATACCATTCAAGTTTTAGGTTGTCATCCTTAGTAAGAGCAATGTCCATTCTTGTAAAAATCCTCTAGTGTTTTAGTGGAGGTTAATTTATAAATTACAGAATTTGAAAATAGTCATTAAACCCTCAAATTGGGTTCAGGCCATTTTGACACACAGAGGATTTTCATTTTGCTAATTAATGTTATCCCATTGGACTAAGTTGGTTACTTTGTACAAACAGGGTACAACAACCGCCACCCCATCCGCCCCCTGACCCCCCATCCCCCCACCAACCCCACTAAGCCCCCAAACACCCATTAATTTACAAATTATTATTATTATTTTTACTAAAAACTGAGGTGCATAAACTCAGATCAGCAAGGAATCAATTCCCCCAAAATTGAAAGAAAATCTTGTGAAAGTGATTCACAAGCAATTTTTAAAAGGCTGGTAATTTAGGTTAAGCACAATGCAAGGGTTAAAAACATATCGTTCTAAGTCTAATAGTCGACTAACCATTAGTTGGTAGTAGTGAACTATTTGAAAGATGTAACTTTTGCTTGACTTAGCCACTTCCCAAATGAGAAAGCACTTTGTGTTTCTGCTGTCTCTTATTTGTTTCTGACCGCTTTATACTGTTTGTTTCATGGATTTGGTATTACGGTTCATGCTTTTTGTGTATTTTTGACACAAAAATGTTAATACGTTCTGTCTCTGGAAGTTATTTGAGTTGAAAAGGCCTTGTGAGTTTTTTTTTTTTTTTTTTTTTTTTTCATTAAGCTTCAAATGTCATGTGCTCTAGAGTTTTCTCTTTTATTGCAGGGTTTCAATCCAGTTGGGCCATTTGAAGCAACATGCCATTGTTTTGCGGTTGTCTGAAATGCGGCTGCCTGGCACAGTGTCTATCTTACACACACACAGACACACACACATTCACAGCGGGGCTATAATTTCCCTGCACATGTGGTTACACTGCCAAAGACTCCAGATTTCTGTAGAAATCCCAGTTCTGTTGTAGCTGCTGGCCCACAGTGAAGATTTCACAGTGGTCTTAGTGCCTACTGGCAATATAACTTTTCCTACTAGTCTTTTGGCCTCTTTTATTCTTTCATTCCTCCTTGACTCACATACTGTAGGCCTTTATAGAGTTAAGGTTTTCATTCTATTTCTGGAAGGACAGCTTACTAGTAATATTCTTTTTATAAACCAAAATATACACCTAATCACAGTATATGGCAATCTCTAATTTAACATTATAAGCATGTTCATCTGTGATCATTAAACCATTGAGCTTTTCAAGTCTGTAGACAGACCCGTCTTCAGATTGCCTGCAGTGACAGTGCACCACTGTTGGTTAACCATAAAGATGTTCTGCCAACAGAAATCTGTAAGTGATCTCTGCTATTTCTTAATATCTTGGTTCTATCTTGGGAAAGAATATTTGCTGTTATATATATATATATATGTGTGTGTGTGTGTGTGTGTGTGTGTGTGTGTGTGTGTGTGTGTGTGTGTGTGTGTGTGTGTGTGTGTGTGTGTGTGTGATTCACAATAAAGGCATCACAACTATGAATTAACACATGTGGAATTATATATGGAATTATATACATAACAAAATATATATATATATATATACTTCAATCTTTTTTTTTTCAGTAAGCAACCAGTAAAAATCACAGAGGTGTTATCATAATCACAAGAATCAGATTTCAACCCCTTCATTTACTGGCATTTCTCCTAATGGCCTTTCTGAGTTTTTTTTTTTTTTTGCAGAAAAACTTATTTATTTACTTTTTTAAAACCTCTAAAACCTCAGTACATGTGAATGACTTAGGAGGATGCTTGACTTTGAATTAATGATTTACAGTACAGCAACGCATTTTGCAAAATGCAATCATTGCCGATTCCATGAGTCAATAACAGCCGTCATTGCAAGGATGATGGATGCTAAGGGCTGGGAAGACTGTGTGTGTGTGTGTGTGTGTGTGTGTGTATGTGTGTATAATGTAGTATCAGTATGCCATATGATTCCTGTTGAGATCAGGGAGATCTCCAGCTGAAACGGTCATGCTGCATGCAGCAGTGTCACATCTCACATAGGGTTCAGTTTGTTAAAGAGTTACGTGTCTCTGTCACAATATAAGAGACTTAAAACCAAAGGTAATCTCACGTAATATGTGTCAGTAAGTGCACAATTGTATTTTCATAGTGCTTTGGACATAATGCTTTGGTACCATAATTTCATCCTATTTTTACGTAAAATGCCCTGATATGAATATGGTAATCATTCAGTATTGTCATCTGATATTATCACTGTACTATGTTACCACGGTGGTATTTTAATAAGTGGTCTTCATTTTTTTAAACAAGTTTCTCACATAATATTTCTATTACGTGTTGGATATATATATATTTTTTTTTTCAGTAACCATCATTCTAATAGCCCATATTACAGTTAAAAACCTTGTAAAAAAGTTTTTCACTTCAAAAGCCAGCACCATTTTGTCCCTTTTAATTTCTTCTTGAATGTTTTTATGTTGTTAGTTGGCATGTACTGTATGTTTAAGTGTATTTACACATTGTTTCTCAGGAAGATGTTCTTCAAAGTACAATTTCCCATTACCAGGTACAGTATTTATTAGGAAAACCTTAAAGAAATCCTCTGGGAGGCATAAAAATACCTACATTGTAAAATATTTAAAGAGTGAGTTTAGTAGATTAAATTAGTTGTAATAATGATGCCATTACCTTTTTTGTTTACCTCAGAGCGTTTACTGTCCTGTGTAACATAATCCATGTGTTTTTACTGTCATGATACCTATTTATCAGTCCATGGGCTGTTGTCTCATAATTTTTACACTGCTCCTGCAGCACTTCCTGTAAGTGAGTACGTCAGCAAGCACCCATGTCTTCAGATCTTCAGATCTTTTCAATTAATCCTCCCTTTCACTCTGTGTTTTGTGTCATCTCTTTTTTTTTCCAAAGCTAATTGAATTCAGTTTTTCATTACAAATTATATAATCAGCAATCAAACAACAATTGAATTAAAACTAAAATGTACAATCATTTCAGAATGCAGTACTTTGTCCTCCATTTGCTTTAATGCCAGCAGTGCTTGAGCTGCATGAACAGATGTTAGTGTAAAACCTGATGATCATGTTCAACTCAGTGTCTTGATCTTCAGTGGAATTAAGAACATCTGACCATCTGTACAAAGGTCAAGTGATCAGCGTCACAAATGTGCTTATTTGATTAGAGAGCTACAAATAGAATCTTTTCTATCTTTTCTAAAAAAATTATTTTATTTTATCTATTTTTCTTTATTTTATCTATAGTTTTATAACATGGCTTTCTTTGTTCTCTCTCTCTCTCTCTCTCCTTATATATATATATATATATATATATATATATATATATATATATATATATATATATATATATATATATATATATAATTTTTATTTGTATTTTTATTTTTTTTAATCCTTAACAAATATTTTTAAGATTTACTTATATTTTAAATCCCAGATTTCCAGTGTGGCCGTGAATCTGAGGAAGCTGGAGGCATTGCCATATTGCTTTGTGGTGTGTTTGATGTTTGTTGCTGTGATATAGGCCCAGTTGAAAAACTGCTCTGGCAGTGCTTTTCCTCTTTTGTTCTAATAGAATTATCCTCAGATTACTTATATGCACTTTAGGAAGCCAAGCAGATCCTCATTCCATGACCATATTGCTGGATCTAGTTTACGTGGGGTGTGATTCTTTTCGTTGTGCATTTTTATTTAATGCTTTTTAATATATATATATATATATATATATATATATATATATATACAGTATATATAAAAATTATATATAACTTCAAATTGAGTTATTTTAGTACATCAAGGTAAACTAAATAAAAATGACAAATTTGGTTTGTCAAATTGTGTCAACTACCGTAGCTTAAATACAATAAGCTAATTTTTATTTAAATCGTTTATTTAATTTCAGTTAAAGTTTTATTTGATTTCAAGTAAAAAAAAAAACTTTTATGGATTTACTTTTAATTAACTATCGTAACATTGCTCTGTATTACCCTCAACAAACACTGCCATTTAAAAATGGTTGTTTATGTTTCACTTGTTATTTCAAGTTACGATCAGCATTCCAAAATCATTTCAAACAGAAAGTGTCTGTGGCTGTGTATTGTTACGTCTGTTTGAAAGTAGTCATCTTGACATCTCATCTTGAATGCAAGCCTTATTACTACATGTTGAGCCATGGTGCTCATATAGACATCATAAGTTCAATCCTGGCTTGCAACATCCCTTGATCCCATTCTTTTTTTTTTCTGTCATTTCCTGTACTATAAATAAAATGGCAAAATGATCTCATGTTGATTTCTCTTTCTCTCTCTCTGTCTTTCTGCCAGTGTGTGGCTGTGATTTGGCACAGTCCGGATTCTTCCAGAAGAGTGGCGAGTACATCTGCACAGCAGACTACCAGTGCCTGTATGGCACAAAGTGTGACAGCTGTGGGGACTTTATCTCAGGGGAGGTGGTCTCTGCCCTGGGCCGCACATATCACCCAAAGTGTTTTGTGTGCAGCGTGTGCAGGTGAGCCCTCTATACAGACTACTAAAGTGTCTTTATGGAAACAGACCCATCACATCAGACAGAATAAACGTGAGGGGGTGCTGGTGGGATGCTGGTAAATGACGCTCATTTACTAATGTACTGATGACTGAATCTCATTAATTCACTTCCTGACAGCTATACGCTCCCCCACTCATCTATATACTAAGCAATTATACTACAGTTAGTTCCAGTCTTCTAGTTTGATCAGCCAAGTGACGTTCCAAGTCCGCTGATAATTATATAATTTTCTTTGAAAGGAAATCAGTGTCTGAAATGGATAAAAAGGTTTTAGCTTAAGGAATATTTTCAGTTTAACTGAATTTAAAGGATTGGATGGACTGCATGTAGAAAATGGGAAGGCACAAGTAAACTCTGACTTCTTGTGCCACTTTCCCTCTTATCAGTCCTGACCTTAAAGCAGAGCAAGTAGGGCAATGTGTTATAAATAAAATCTTCTACAGACATACACTTTCAGTTTTAATGTCCACCCATATGCAAAAAATATATGAATATAGATAGATAGATAGACAGACAGACAGACAGACAGACAGACAGACAGATACATTCCCTTCTCTTCTCTTGAGTGAATTGCCCTAGAGAATATAATACCACAAGTGAAGAAGGAGCGATCAATGCAGAACTGGGAAGGATATTGTAACATGAGTCAAGGCGGAAGAAAGCGAGGTTTGGAGCTCAAAATATGCAATAATGCCCAGAAAGTAAGCAGAGAAGGGAGGAAAAGTGTAAATGGAGAAGCCACTGAGACTAGAGGTGAATATCTGCAAATGAAGAAGTTAAAGGCAGAGGTGGAAAACACCATCTCTTGTCTTTCATATGTGGCCTATTCTCAGACTGACAAGCAAGAAAATGAGAGGTACTGTAAGACATCCCTGCAGGGACACATTATCTGTCTGCCCACCACTGAAACACTGTTATTTGAATCCCATTTCTTTTTGTAGTAAAAATGGGTTTAATGCAACTGGATATTTTCTATATTTGCCACTTTAGTATTCACATTGGCAGGGCACTTTTTTTTACATTACCTCTGCACTGTCTTCTCTCTTATATGGTTTTTCTCTCTTTTTGTTAAGCTTGTGTGGACACTTTACTGGACTGTGGTGCTGTGAGTTTAGCTAATGTGTCTCTGTTAAATCCCACTTTTAATTACAGCGTGCTTGCTTTGCGCTGATCTAAAGGAAATTAGTTCCACTAAATAACTTGCCCCTCCTCCTTTAGTTCATTACTACTCAGAAAGAGAGTTAGTGCTTGATGAATTTATGTGAGTAGGAAAAAGGCATTTTCATGGAGGACTGGGATTGCTTTGTTGGACTGCATTGCCAATTGGGCTACTAAATGACCCAATGGGATGCTCTTGGCAGGAGTAACCTAAACATTTATCGGCCTGACCAAGAAATAAACAGTCAACAGGAGAGCTAGATTGTGTTACATTTAACATTTAGACCATCTGTGTGGAGACCATTCTCTAGTTTTAGTGGGCTATCATCCCAGTAGTGCTGTCAATGATTATTTATAAGTCATGTTACAGCCCTCTGGAATATATTTTATAATTTTAACTCATATTTCTGTACAGCATTCTGGACCTTTACTTGATATTTTGAGAAACTGTTGCAATTCACTATTTAGGCTGCAAAAAAATTCATGATGCAGTTAATTTATATTATGATATATTTAATGGCCAAAATGTAAAAAAAATTATGTTGTATAAATAAAGTTATATGTATTAAATATGTATAAATGTAGTATATTACCAGTCAAAAATGTGTGTGTGCGTGCGTGCATGCGTGTGTGTGTGTGTGTGTGTGTGTGCCTGTGTGTGTGTACATACTGTATACTGTATGTACAAACATAAAATTTAATCTTACAATGTTGTCTGAAAATATGTTTCTTTTTATCAGTAAAAACATTGATTAAGACATTATTTTTGTGCAATTTTTAAAGATTTTTTAAAAGAAATTTCTCAAATTAGATGGCACAGGTTAATTTTGATGTCCTGAAAGAGTTGCAAGGTTTTTGTTTTTATTTTAGTGAACATAATAAATGCAGCAAAACAAGAAAACTGTAAATTTTTAAAGATCAGGAAAAGCTGACAATGCTGTGTGTGTCAGGAGGGAGTGTGATGTGGCGGTAATGCCAAAGTCACATAAAGACTGCATGGAAAGACACGCACAGAGCCTCATGAGGAAGCCCACACCGTTTTCACATAAAAATATAGAATAAAGTAGGTTGTGTGAAAGAAGAGGAATAAAACACATAGAGAAATAAAGGATATGAGAAGGTAAGATTCGAAGAGAATGGTCTTACCTTAGAGACCATTCTCTCATTGGCACCAGCTTTACTGAAACAATGAAGAAACTAAAGGAATTATTCCACCCTTGTGTCTGACACAGGCTTTGTAAGTGCTTCTGTTGTCTGCCCACTTACCCTGTCATCCTTCACTCTCGATTTCAAAAACATCTTTGTGTGTGGTCTCAATTGTGGAGGAGTTTGTCATGCCATACTTCACATAGCCCAGTGAATAGTGTGTTGGTGAGTGTTCATATGCACAAGTGCGACATTTCTCTATAAATGTCCTCTCTAAGTCAAAACTGATCAATATTAACAGTGACAGAAATAATGCATGATCTGTTTTTTAAAAAAAAACCTGTTCTGTAATCTTGTAAAGTGGCAGAGCCGGTGATCCTCTAAGGTCATGGTTCAATGTAAATGGATTGTTTTATAATTGCTGCATTAGTAGAGGAATAGACTACTGTAATAGGATTTGTCTCCTGGTGTAGAAGCTTCCAGTCATGCTGATTACTTAGAAGATAAAGCAGTGCTGTGGACACAGTGGATTACACGAGCTGTCATGAGACGTGGGCATGTGTGCTAAAGAGATACATGCATTTGTCTGCATAAAAAACATGGCCATTGGTACAGGATTTGACAGTAATGGTGAAGAATAGCCTAAAGACCAACTACAATGAATTTCCAGGGTCAGGTTGAATAGATATGTTTTTTCAGCATAACTAATATGACGAGAGATGTCAAGTCAGTATGTGATGTGAGTCACTTTGTCCCTTTATTTCAGTGGTGTTTGTGTCTTCGGTGTCAGTGTGTCTGAAGGGAAGCTCTGCTTAGGTAGAGCTGGGCAATCATTACAGAGTTGCTCTAGTCTGTGTATAATGCTTGTGGGCAATGTGGGCTTCCTCAACTCTATTTGGGGTTAAATGTTACTTGAACCCTGTCGGGCCTCCTCTCACAAAACTCCTGCTGTTGTGCCTTAAGTTAAATCCTTATGCTGTTGGCTCCCATTACTATATTTGTCAGTGAACATACAGATTTTCATTACAAGACATTTACGATACAGTACAAACATTTGGGGTCAGTACGATTTTTTTAATGTTTTTCAAAAAATCTTTTATGCTCACCATGGTTTCATTAATTTGATAAAAATACAGTAAAAAGAGTAATACCGAAATACCGAAACCTAAACAGTATTCAATATTTAGTTGAGTGTGTGTAGGTCAGGATTGTCTTCATTGTGAAGACCTGCCAACTGTTTTCTCTACCATGTAATTTAGTCTTCTCTGTAAGCATTACAGATTTATTTGAGTGGATCATTTTTTTATTTGGACTAATTCTAGGCTTAGGTTTACTTAAGCATGTGTGCTAAGTTTAATAACATGTTGTCTATTTCTCTGTCTGTCTTTCCCTCTCTAGGAAACCTTTTCCAATTGGGGACAGAGTAACGTTCAGTGGTAAAGAATGTGTCTGTCAGCAGTGTTCCCTCAAGCTGGTTAATTCCAATGAGCCAATCAAAATCCACGGGCCCAGTCGTAAGTCCCATCCTTCAATTTAAACATTTGCCTTTTCGTTTGCATAACATGTGGTCCACATATGCGTGTTTTTGTGCAGAGGCTAGATAGTAAATCATATGTAAGTATTTCACTAAATCTGCTACTCAAAGGTGTTTTTGTGTGTGGGTGTGTGTGTGTGTGTGAGTATGTTTGGAAGTTCTCAGTAGTTTTCTGTATATATATATATATATATATATATATATATATATATATATATATATATATATATATATATATACACACACACACACACACACACATATATATATATATATATTTTTTTTTTTTTTTTGAAGGCTTGGGAGCTAAAACCCTCCATATGGCTATACTGACTTACATGTCTCTGAGGGGAGAGGATAGACCCCTCTTTAACAGATTAGAGTGTGTGTACCGTATGGGTAAACAGGCACAATGCTGTAATATAAAAAAAAAAATCCCAGAAGTGAAGATCATCTGAGTTGTGTCTATGTTTGTTCTTTGGTTGAACAAATGTAGGGAGTCTGAAAATGTCTAGGTCATTTTTGCTATGTAGTCTTTCCCATTATATACTATATAAAATATTTTGTATATATTTGTAAAGTTTTTTAGAGATGGAAATTATATTAGTTAATAGGGATGTTCATTTTGGTTATTTCTCCTAACTGACAACTGATGCTCATTAACTGATTATAAACTGTTTACCGGAAAGATTATTTAATAATTTACTTTATAAATTAAGAAAACGAAGGAAAATACTGTGCAACAAGTAGCCTAGTATGTAGAGTTTTGGTTAATTTTTGTGCGGCGCATAAGGAAACCAAGACGGCAGAAAACTGCATTTTATTTTTCTTTAGGGCTATTTTACAAAAGCGCAAAGATTTTTTTTTTTTTGTCATCGTATCAATGGGATGTTATGCAAACAATTTTTTTTACGTGGCTATTGGAATGCCAGTGAAGTAGGCTACATAATAAATCATATTTTGCCATTCAAATACATTGCGAATACGTAAACATTTGTTTTTGTTGAATGAGAGACCAAACATTGGTTTCAGTTTAGTTTTAGCCTAATTTAATTAATTTTGGCCTGTCGTTTATATAGCTTTAGCTTTTTATATTTTTAATTCTTGTTCTTTTCTAAATACTGTTAAATGGAAAAGATTTATTCTGGTGTGAGGGTAACTAAAATAGCCTAGTTTTGTTTACAGTGTTTATTATAATGTTAGTAAACATTTTGTGTCGGCATTAGGCCTGAATGAAATATTTTGACCATGCAGCAAACATTTTAAAATATTTATAATAATCTTACGGTAAGTTACTGGTTAAAGTGCCATACAGGCACTGGTTAAAGTGAGCATCCCTCTGTTTGTTTTCTTTTTATTATAACTAAGTCAACATAACAGTGAATCTTAAATAATTTTTGCCATTCCACATGTACTTCTAACATGAAAAATGATTTAATATGAAATGCTCAATCCTTCTTTTAGCAATGGCTAACTTTAGCTTTTTATTTCCATCCTGTTAAGTTCCATCCTGTTTGAAATCCTCTTAATAGTCTTGGCATTGTGTTAATAATCAAATTTAAGTGCCTGAGCTTGGCCAGATTAGGTTTTTCTAAGTCAGGCAAACCCTTTTATAGAAATACCTGTTTAAATAACAACAAAATCATATTCAGGTTTTTATTTTTTTTATTTTTTATTACTTATGAGTTACTGCATTGCAAAATAAACCATTTTCTATTTGTCTTAAGCACTTGTAATCACAGCTGCTACAGGGAAACGAAGGAAAGAAGTTGCTGGATTATAAGTGTAAACATCTATCTCTGAGTAAAGACTGACTTTACTGATCATGAAGGTGAACTGAAGAAAGCTGAGCTCTGTTTCACGGTGCAAATACTCTAAACATAGCTGAACATCCTCCAAATGAAAACAAATGATGCACTGACCTTTCTGTGCTCAAAATCCTGTTACAGCCATATATCATATGCTGGCCTACCCTGCCTACACAGCTCAATAAAGCATGTGTTTATTTCTGTTAAACTTAATCTTAATACTGATTTATTGATTTGTATTTTATGTGTTGGTTTTTTTTATAAACCTGTCAAGGCTGACTGGACACAGGAATGACTTTTAAACCTTAAGTCCATTATATAACCTCTTCTCTTCCTTATGGCTCTTTTTAGACTGTGCAGGTTGTAAGGAGGAGATCAAACAGGGTCAATCTCTGCTGGCGCTAGAGAAACAGTGGCACGTCAGCTGCTTCAGGTGTCAGACCTGTGGCCTGGTCTTGACGGGAGAGTACATCAGCAAGTGAGTGAACACTCCTTCTGTTGACCTGCTGGCTTTCTTTCAGCCACACAATGTGTCGCACAAAGCAGCCTCTTTTTTATTTAATAGTCTGTTCATTTAATACAAATTTAATAACAATTTCCCTAATATTTTGCACATTCACTTCCAGTAATAAGCCTTTGTATCCTTTGTATACATGCATATAAAATATGTGGATAAATATACAATTCACAATATACAATATAACCCTCTCTCACTGTATATACACTACCGTTCAAAAGTCATGTGACACTAAAGACTTGGAGTAGACTTGGAGTAGTGGTGCTAAAAAATACAAAATAAGTTGTGAATTTTTTTTTTTGATTTATTGTATTTTATGATCAAATAAATGCAGGCTTGAGAATAAGAGACCCTTAACTTTTGATTGGTAATGTATGTGCATATGAACTTGATTTACTTATAAACAGGTGCTCCTTTTGTGGACTTTTGTGACATTAATAATAAAAATAGAGTCACAGAGGTAATGATTTTCCAGTTTAGTGAAACCTATGTACCTGTATTCTATTTTTAGTTACATGATAAGAATGTGTTTATTCATGTGAGTCTTAATTTGCATGCAGAGACGGCATTCCTTACTGTGAGTCAGACTACCATGCCCAGTTTGGGATAAAGTGTGAAACGTGCGACAGATACATCAGTGGACGTGTGCTGGAGGTGAGTCTACATCCCACCACAGGACCAGTGTCCAATTCTATTCAGTAGAGTACTGAAAGAATCTTGGTTTTCATTTTCAATATTGATAAAAAGAGACTTTCAAAAGCATGAAAAAAATCAGCAACACGTTACTGAAAGCCTTTATTTATAATGCATTATAAAGGTTAATAGAGGGTATAATGCATTATAATTATTCATAGCGTGTGTTCTTATACATAATATCTTGTTGAAAATAACTATAAATGAATTTAAAATAATGCATAGAGTAACAATGAATTGATAAGTGTAAATATGTGCCATATTTACTGTGGTTATAATTATTTATAAGATTGCATAACTTTAAGTTATGTGTTACCAAAAAAATCTTTCTGACCCCAAACTTTTAGTGGTAGTGTAGTGTTATTTATTTTAAAAATGTAATGAAAGTTTCATTCATGTCTACAGACCACCTGTAATACCTTTGTGGACTTCCTGTAGAGAACATTGATCTTGAGCAATTGACTCATTACTTATACACATATACTGTACTTCTATACTTCTTTGTGATGAGTGACTCGTCTTTGATTGCTGTTGACTTTGAATTACCTCAGAACTCTGCTGAATAGACAGCGATTACATTGAGTTATAACCTGAAAAGGACATGAATTGATCCATCAAGCAGGCCAGGCAGGAAGCCTCCGTTATAAAAAGATCAAGGGCTAAGAATTAGGAGATGGATGAACAAGCCCAGACAGACGGGGGAATAAAACCACCATTTGAAGCACTCTTCTCTCAGAAATACACACTCTTTTCTCTCTCACAACGCTTTCACCATTTATGGTTAACAGACAGCAAAAAATACACCTTGGAGAGACTTGTAGAGAATAACACTTTGAGAGAATATACAAGTGAGGACTATCACTGTTATCATTCCTTCTGATATTTATTTTTCTCGGTCTTCCTCCAAAAATATATATTTATTGTATGGTGTATATAATATGTTTTATATTAGTATTAAATGTAGTCTAAGTTTATTAAAGGTGGTTTGAAATGGAGCACTAAAAGTTTAGACCCTTCACCAGTAATGTGTCAGTGGGTTGTTACTGAGGGAATGAGTGATAGAGCTAATGAAGAGCCAGTGGGTTGCCCTGCCTTTAGTTTTCTTCCCCTGTGAGGGGATTGGCCTAATATTCTGGCCCTTGACGATTCATAAGCAAGAATGGAGATTTTGGCAGGCACCCTTTCTTTTGTTGACTTGCTATTTTCTGACACTCCTGAGTAGGTTGTGGAGTCATGGAGTTGGAGGGAGAGACAGAGAACGTGAGAGACTTTAAGTAATGTGACGGTCGCAGGGGAAGTGAAACATGATGAGGTAGTTTACACACAAATAAGAAAGGAGATCATTTGCCAGTCGAGAGTTCCAAAGCTGATAAAGCTTAATGCTAATACACACACATTTTTAAAAACATTGGGTCAGTTTGTGTACTCACACAAATTAACTAATTCCTGTTGCCTTGTTTGCTCTTATCCCAGTCTGAGTGGCTGGTGTGAAGTGCTTCATGTTCCAGTGAGAGCTCAAGTCAGGTTATTTATAGCTAGTGGGACACAGGATGATTTATCTTTATCTGCCTGTTTGATTTGCACTCATTCCCCTTGGGAGACACCTAGTAATACCACATGCCTCTGAGCACTTAGAAACTGACAGCTCGCTGATTCCTGGAACAGTGACAGCATACACTATGTCTCGAGCTCATAAACTGGCCCTGTTTTGCCACCTGCTCTGTGCCTCTTCTCCAGTATGCCCCTTACTTCTCAGGGCTTCCTAATGAGTGTGTGTATTCACGATATTTGTCTATGAATAGCAACTGTCATACTAGTCTAAGAACTTACATTTTCGATACATAATGGTCAGTTAATTTGTTTAGCGTTGTTTTTCTGATGTAAATAGTTTTATATGAAGCCACAGAAGAATCAGTGGTTGTTTCTTTGTTTCAATTCACTGACAAAGACAGTCACTTTTTTTCACAGTTTTGTTCCTGAATAAATAAGTGATTTGACTAAGTAGTTTGAGTGACCAATTCAATCACTCATTCATAAAATTAGTCACATTTTTGTTGTTAAATTAAGACACATTTTATTCCTTAATGAATCGGTTTTGTATGAATCAGTTTAGTAAGTGATTCAATGGTTGAATGACCTTTGTTCACCTTATTTACAAAGACTATAAAACGTGTTGCCGGATTTAAATCAGTTGACTACATTATAAAATAATTGAAGAATTTATTCATCAACACATTTTGTTTAGTTCCAGAATTTGTATTTTTGAGCAAATCAGAACTGAGTGAATGATTCCAATGACTCTCTTAAAAAGAAAGTTACTTGTCGCCATCTACTGGTGCAACAATGTAAATACAAACTGAAAAATGCTATTACTGTTGTACTGTCATAGCAGCACTGTTGGAATGCTGCCTGACTACATTGAAGGACATGTATTAACTATTGTATAATTTTAATTATAATACATGAATACATTTTTACACCATTCACTTGGGTGACATCTCTATCCCATCTCTACCCTTCTCCACTGGAACTCTTAACAAACTGTGAAAATGTTTTTAAAAGAGTTTGTTCTATCCAGTTCCATCAACAAGCTCATATTTTTTTAACTGGCCCAGGGGAACAGTTCTCTCAATTACTGATTCTTGGCACTGAAGGAACTGCTTAAGCTGTAATGTGCGTACGGTGAGCAAGAGAGTCATTAAATGTCTGTAGAGCTCAAATGAGTCTTGAGCAGTATTAAAACGGCAATAAAGAAGGAATGCTCTGTTGCTTAGTATGGAGGACACTGTTGAGACAAGTGTATGTTGACTGTGTTTATTGCACTCATGATAATGGGTTTAACAGGTGGAGCATTAATGTGCTGTACATGTTATTTTAGAAACTTTTAGAGCTACCTACAACATTTCTATTTGTCCCTATCTTTCTCTGTCCAGGCTGGAGGGAAGCACTACCACCCCACTTGTGCTCGCTGTGCCCGGTGTCAGATGATGTTTACAGAAGGAGAAGAGATGTATCTCACAGGTGAGGAGAGGTTGAAGAGGCCAACAGCCGGCACTTTCCATGAATAGGGTGCAAAACAGCCCTGAATCTCTTCCAAATAAGGAAGTGATTTTGGTTTTCTTTCACAACAAATGGTCGGTGAAAGTTGCTTAACTTTCAGAAAATGCTGATTGTCAACATCAGGTGGTCAAAATACTTAATATTATAGAGGAGTTTTATTTTCTGTTCATTTTCTATGAGCTTTGTAATTACCACTCTAACCACTCTACTCTAATAAAATTCTCAAATTCCATTTAATTTAATCATGTGTATGTGTCATTCACGGTCATTCAAGGTCAAAAGTTCATCCTTGTGACATAGCAGATGAGCACTTTGCTAATAAAAGAGCTCTTTTACAATATTCCGTGACAATCTCTCAACATTAGCTTCATTTCCAGAACATCATGAACAATATGCAAGATTCATGTCGGAGATAAAGGCTGTAGTGAGAAGACTTTAATAAAGAAACTCCCCAAGGAGTCACAGAGGCTCATCTTGATCCATCTTAATGCCCCATTCAGTAGATTTCCTCTGTGAAACTGTGTGATCGCTCATATGACTTCCAGTGCCAGCGGCTGGTGGACATTAGAATGCACCGCAGGTCTTTTTCTGTGTTTGTCTGTTCTGTTTCACATTCAGTGCTGAGATGTGTAAGTGAGTTACAGGCTAGCGAACACGCCTCGAGGTAAATGCATTTAAAAGTCAGCAGAGCCGGCCGTCAGCACATTACTATCATGCAAAAAAGAAAGAGGTACGTTGGGAATGAGAAAGGGAGAGAATGAGCTAGCCAGAGACAGAGCATCGGATTAAAAAACCCATCAGTCTGAAATTGAAAATACTACAGTTGAATGAATGCACTCTGGCCTTTCTTCTCATAGAGTGATTGCGTTAAATGTATTTGCATTAGCTTGAGTTATCCATCTGCTTCCAAATCTCAAACTCACCACCAAGGTCAGGAGGAATGTGATTGGCTAAACTGAATAAAATGTACAATAAAAATCTCAGTGCAAGTCCATTTGGTCCATTTCAGTTTATAATATACATCAGATTATGAAATATATATGAAAAAGAAATATGATCTAAATTTAGTATCAATTTTCAATCTTACCAATCAAAAGTTTGGGTTCAGTAAGATCTTTTAATGTTTTTGGACAAAGTCTCTTATTCTTACGAAGTCTGCATTTTCTTTTTATCAGAAAATACAGTGAAACTAATATTTTGAATTATGTTGAAACCATTGTCCTGTTTAAGATGTTTGTGGAAACTGATGATTTTTTCAGGATTCTTTGATTAACAGAATGTTTTTTTTTATTTTTATTTTTTATTTTTTACCATGTTAAGGCCACTTTTGCTCAATTTAATGTGTCCTTGCTAAATAAAAGTATTTCTTTAAAACAATAAAAAAAAAAATCCATGTGGCTTAATCTTACAGTCCTTTCTTCTCATGTCTTAAATCATGTCATTTTAAGGTGTCTTGAATGAACATGTTTTGTATCTAACATTCTCCTCCTCTTTGTTTTGCTGTGTTTCTCAGGTTCAGAGGTGTGGCATCCTGTGTGCAAACAAGCATCTCGAGCAGAGAGGAAACTGAGAGTAAATGTCTTTTTTTAACAGTTACATGAATTTCAAAATGCTTTCAGATCTCACTCTGTAGCTCTTCTGTTTTCTTCCTTTTTTCATTTTACAGCTCAGGCGCACATCCGAAACCTCCATCTCTCCGCCAGGCTCCAGCATTAGTTCACCCAGCAGAGTCATCTGTGTAAGTCCAGCATGAATGAAGACAACAGAGCCGTAAATGATACAAGATCAGAACATTTGATTTTGAAATGATGATCATTTTAGTCATTAATTTGACTTAATGTGTTTGTGTTTATTTTAAGTTAAAGGGACAGTTCACCCAAAAATGAAAATTCAGTCATCTTTTATTCACTGTCACGTTGATCCAAACCTTTCTTTCGTAGAACACAAAAACATAAATTTTACCAAAATTGATTATATAAGTAATGACAGAACATCCATTTTTGAATGAACTGTTATTTTATTGTTACAATGTTTGAATTACATTTCCATTAAAATTTTGGGGTTAAACAGATTAAAAGTGACAGTAAAGACTTATTTTGTTACAAAAAAAAATATTTATTTTATTTATAAAGAATCCCCCCCCCAAAAAAAAGGAAATAGTGATGAGCACAATTTTTAAACTTTGACAATATTATGAAATGTTTCTTGAGCAGCAAATAAGCATATTAGAATGATTTCTGAAGGATCCAGAAGACTGTAATGGCTACTGAAAATTCAGCTTTGCCAACACAGGAATAAATTACATAAAAAAATATATTCAAATTGAAAAGAGTTATTTATATATATATATATATATATATATATATATATATATATATATATATATATATATATATATATATATATATATATATATATATATATATATATATATATATATATAAATATTTTCCACAGTATTACAGTATTTGTAATCAAATAAATCCAGCCTTGATGAGTGTAAGAGGCCTCTTTTAAAGGCATTAAAAATCTTACAGAACCCAAACGCTGCAGTTGTAGTGTAAAGTGCCATGAAGGCACTACAAGGCCTGATACAAGGCCCTTGAAACACAAAAATTAC
Organism: Carassius auratus; assembly: GCF_003368295.1. NCBI lineage: Eukaryota > Metazoa > Chordata > Actinopteri > Cypriniformes > Cyprinidae > Carassius > Carassius auratus. The sequence goes on from NC_039256.1 coordinate 19,080,421, forward strand.
AGGTTTGATTTCCCGAGAATGCATGAACTGATTAAATGTGTAGTTTGAATGCACTGAAGGATGCATTTGTCAAATGCATAAATGTAAGTATTATTGGTCATCCCAAGATTGATTATTGGCTTGTTCATAAGGTGTTTGTGTGCGTTCTGCTGTGGTGCAGTCATTAACATCACATGTGGAAGTAAAGGCCGGCCTGAGTGTGTAACCTTTCTGCTGTGTGTGTGATTGATGTATGCATAACGCAGTGTAAGCATATGTGTTGTCAAGCCCTGCAGGTCCGTACTCTGCCGAAGGTCAAGCATGAGACTCTACATGTGTAAGATTCAAATAGAAGCAAAACATTAAAATACAGTTTGGGGTTTATTTGTAAAGGAAGGTACTAACCTAAAAGTGTTAAAGGGATAGTTCACCCAAATATGAAAGCGTGTCATCATTCACTCACCCTCAAGTCTTTCCAAATCTGTATGACTTTCTTTATCCTGCCGAGGCTTTAGAAAATATCTTCAGTTTTACAAAACAAAGTAAGTCATACAGGTTTGAAATGACATGAGGGTAGGTAAATGATAATAGTTTTCATTTTTGGTTGCACTACCCCTTGAAATAGTATTTGGGTCATGTAGTTTATGCATCCAAAATAAAAACAGGACCTTTAGTTTGCATGTTAACAAAGGACTTTATACTCACTGCAAAAAAAGTCATAAGCAGTTTTTTCAAATCCAACATTTTATAGCATTTATGTGCTGCATTACAGTTTCAATCATGAGCTCAATTGTATTTTAACAGCACTTACTTTAAAGTGTGCCAACTGTTCCGCAGGCTTATTCCCACATTTAATTGTGTTGTTGATGTTGTCGTCACCTCTCATCATTGCTGTTTTTTGCAGGCCTGCTCATTGGGTTTGACGTGTGAGTGTGTGTATCTGTCGTGTGTCCCTCTCCTCAGGCAAAAATGGAGAACGAGATCCTTGATTACAAAGACTTGGCAGCGCTGCCTAAGGTTAAAGCCATTTATGAAGTGCAGAGGCCAGACTTCTGGTCCTATGAGCCCAGTCACAGATACTGCTCCGATGACAGGCTAGAGCGTCTCAGCTATGGGGAGGTATACTGCCCTAGAGACCACTAGAACCACTCTGGGTCTACTTTTAGCATGTCTCCCCCTGTCGCCGGATCTACTGGCCTGGTCCTAGCCGAGCTTAGCTTTGAGTTCCTCATTGTTATGTTGCATCCGTTGGCTGGCTGTATGCTTTTGTTTGCTGAAGCACTATGTTTATGTCTTTCTCCCACTATTGACAGTGAATTTGGTTGAGTCACCTTGCTTTAGTTTGCTTTCGAAAAACTCTCTGAAAAATGCTAGCTAATTATGTGATGTTGCTTAAAGGAATAGTTCACCTAAAAATGAAAAAAAAAATGTACTCACCCTCATATTGTTTCAAAACCGTATGATGATTATTGAACACAAAAGGAGATGTTTATTAGAATGTCAATGCTGCTTTTTTGGTTTTTACATTGAAGGGGACGGTTAATAATTTTGTTTGGTGTAGATAGAAGGAAAATTATAGAGTTTGGAATGACATGATAGTGAATAAGTGACAAGATCTTCAATTTTTGGTGAACTATCTCTTTTTGAATTTATGCTTGCTGAGTAGATAATGTTGAGTTCTATAATTCTGCAGGAGATACAGTACAATGTAGGATGGTCTGAACACAGTGGCTCTTCCAACTCCGTCCCCTTGCTCTTTTCACTTCCCTTGCACATCAGATGTCATGGAGGAAGAGACTGAAGATTTAAATTTGATTTACTGTTGTACTGACTTTCTCCTTTTTTTGTCTCCACAGTCCTTGGGCACGCTCTCCCCTTATTCTCAGGTAAAAATGTTGACTTAAATTCAGTATTGGTCATTTTCAAAATCTATTTGCCGATAAAATCATTTAAAAGCATTTAAAGAAAGTTTTTGTCAGATCCCTTGTTATTGTTAATTTTTTACATTTATACAATTTTCATGAGTAAATAAAATGAGAGATTCTCACAGTCATAGTAATGAATTATAACATTTTATGTGACTAGGACATGTATGACAGTATGGACATAAGGATGAGAAGATCCTCCAGTCCGGGGTACATAGACTCCCCCACCTACAGCAGACAGGGCATGTCTCCCATCATGCCCCGCTCTCCACAGCACTACTACAGATATGGTGAGTCCCTTCTGCTGCGCAGTACAATAACAAAAAATACACTCTCATCCCTGATAAATGGGATGCTGGTGTAACCAGCTTTCAGCTTCATCAGAAGACTATGCAAGTTGATCAGCACGTGTTGCTGATAAACAACATGGATAGTGGACCAGCTCTAACTAGCTTAAACCAGCATACTGGTCTAAGCTGGTCTTTTCAGCAGGAATGGCTTTAGAACTACACTGAATATGCAGTATATTTGGAAAATATACTATATATTTCTTGCTTCTTCTTTATACATTTTATAAAGTGTGGTTTCCAGTTACATAGCAAACATTCAGAAATAAAGGTACAAAAACTTTAATTGGGGCAGTACCCTTGCAAACTGTACATTTTAGGTACTTACATGTACATTTAAGATATCGTTATGCAGCCTTTAGGGGTAAATATGGTAAAAAAGGAGTACCTTTTGAAATAGTACCACCCCAGTGACAGCTTTTGTACCCTTTGTAGAGTGTAGTGACTGATAATGATTTTAAAGTCAACATGAATTGTAAATTTTTTAGAAGTAAATGGTACATTCAGTGACAAGAAGAGAAAGACCAGGATATTATTTTAGTATTATTTGAATACTATTGTAGTATTTATTAATATTTTATATTGTATTTCTATTTAGCTTGATTTCACTTGTAGCTTTTTAGTGCTTTTAGTGCTTATTACATACTATTATTTAAGTTTAGTTTTCATTTGTTTCTGTGTTTTAATTGATTTAAATGAAACCGTTTTTAATAGTTTTAGTTAACATAGTTTTAGTTAACAGTACCCACCATGGGAAAGACAGTGAATATCTATCTGGAAAGTTGTCACCCAAAAAGTCATTAGATTTAATGAATTTAATTTTTTAAATGACGAGGATGTGATGAATTATTTACAGTGAGACCACAATAAGAGATTTCATGTTGAATTTAATCAAAATAAGCTATATAGGCTTTTCATGTGGGATATGTTCTTGCCATTCCACCCACATCCTATGCACCTCTGTCTGGCACAGTATGTCTTTTCTTCTGTTTTGAAATACATACTGTCCCTGCCTGGCTAATCTTGGATCATTGATCTGATGATCGCTGGTGTGATGGTTGAGTTTGTGTAGTTAGGGCACACAGGACGTGTGCACTCATGCTCTGGTTCTGTTACTGTCATTGGCTTGGGGCTTGCTGCAGGCACTGAGAGTGGCAGAAGTTCACCCTATTACAATCAGCTAGACGCCCGGTCCAGCACGCCCACCACAAACCAAGCTCCCAAGCATTTCCATGTGCCAGGTAGGCCAGGCCTCTAAATTCATCTCATTGGCTGCTGTCATCACTTTCATATTCATCCAGCAGTATATATGACTATGTATTAAAGTCTTGCTAATGAATCAAAGTCCCTGTAACTGTTGACTCTGTCTATACTATACATCTATAGTATGGCTGTACTCCATTTTTGTGTTCTCTTCAACTGTTCCACTCTCCCCTACCTTACCCTAAAGGTCCCTGGAATCCCGAAAAGGAAGAACAAAAAAGCTTATCCTGCTCCGTGCTTTCTTCTGCCTGTCACTTACATCTCCTCCATGTTTTATTTCTAATTTCTCCTTTTCTTCTCAGCCACAGGGGAGCCCAATATCTACAGGAAGCCTCCCATCTATAAGAGACATGGTATAGTGTGCTCCGCCTGCCCCGGCCTGTTTTCCCTCACGCTTAGTCTTGAGGCTGTGTGGGCTCATGGGAAAGATGTGTCTGATTAGTGTTAGTGTCCTCCATAGCTGTCCTCCAGCAGACCCTTCAGTCTAAAAGCCTTTAAGAGAAGTAATGAGCAAATGAGGAAGAAGAATGCCTTATATTACAATACAGAGTGCCTCCTGCTTTCCGTTCCTTGCATGACAGAAGAATGTAGAATTGGCACAAACGCATCCTAGCTTCTTAAAAGAGGGTGATGGAAAAAGGATGAGGCTTGCTGAGGCATGATTAAAGCTTGCCATGTCCCCCCACTGCTTTAGATTTACTGGGAAATGGCCGCATTAGATGCCACAGAGAAGCACCACTGAACACCAAGCTAAGATCAACCCTGTTGAGAAACCGCTGTTAGGAAGACAAACCTGTTTAAGCATGAATTGAGCGAGCGTGAAAGCCTAAACATCCTACAGAGGTTCACAGAGTTCAAATGTCAGCCGTATTCTATCTCTAACAGCCGATAACACATCAAATGTTGCATTTTATGTACCTTAGGGACTAGGTAGTCCCTAGAATGCTTCTTTTAGTTATTGGTGATGGATCATAGATAGATTAAATTTATGCATTCAGCAGACGCTTTTATCCAAAATGACTTACAATGCATTCAGGCTATCAATTTTTACTTATCATGTGTTCCCGGGGAATCGAACCCCCAATGCTTGATAAAGCAATGCTCTACCACTTGGGCTAAAGGAACACTAGATGGTAGATAATCAATAGATAGATGGTTGTTTATGTGCATATCTCTTTCTGTTCATTCATTAAATTACAATCTCGTTACTTTTTGTCAAGTACATTGGTTATTATGTCTTCAAAATGTCATGAACTCTAACCCCTATAACTCAACAATATCAATAGTACATCTTTCCCTTAACTGCATGTGTCTGTGTGAATTTATATGTTAATATACTGTGTGTGTGTGTGTATGTATATATGTGTGTGTGTGTGTGTGTGTGTGTGTGTGTGCGTATTACAGGCTTGTGCCATTTTCCGTACAATTAATTATTATTATCCTGATTTTTGATAACAACCAAGTGATAAATATACAATTATACCTGATATATTATAAGGATGTTTATGGGTAATAAAGTGCTCAATATTAAGGATTTCGTCTGGGCTCAACAGTTTAGATTTTTTGCCATGCCAATGTTTTCACCGCACCAAAAGAATGATGTATTTTAATGTACGGAAAAATATTTTATATTTTATGTATATATCAGGGACAAACAAATTAAGTATAATAATGATAATAATCTGGTATTGCAAGTAACACAAGTTTTGTGCAACTAGTAAAGTAACGCATCACTTTTAAATTTACAATTAAATGTTTGAGTTACTTTTTCAAGTAATGCAAGTTACTTTGTATTCCCATTTATTCATTGACACCTTCACTATTGGTGTGAAAGGGCCCTTACAATTGCCAAAAATATAACTTTAGGCTTTTGCTGTTGTTGTTGCATGCCCAGCCCAGAAGACAAAAAGTAACCCAAGAGCAACATAATGCATTACTTTTCATAAAAAAAGTAATGCAATTAGTTACGTTTTATGGAGTAATGCAAAGTAGTATTGCATCAGTTTTAAAACTGGTTTTGTCCAACACTGTTAATTATAATTATAATAAATTAAATGTTTTATTTGTTTTTATTTCTTATAAATGTTTTACTTTATAAGCCCAGATATAATCTTTTTCCACATTGTATTTAGAAGAAATTGTGAAATGAATGAATGTTATGAATGTGCAAAATTGTTTGAATGATAGTTGGTCCAATATTTCAGACATTTTCTGTGCAGTTCTGACCCTTTCTGAGGGATCAAATCTGTGGAATCTAAGCATACTAAATGGTGTTAAATGGAATAGAACATGCTAGACATTTATTGGATTCTGACAGCATCAAATTAGCTAAAAGGTTATTCAAATTAGCTAAAAGACAAGCACACAGGGTTCAGGGGATTATAGAACTTTGTGAATTATGGCTGTTTGAGTTCTTCAAAGCTTCTGGCAAAGATTCTGTGTAGGCCTGCCAATTAGCACGGACAGTACACAACAACAGATTTCTATAGTGCATAAGGGAGATGAATTCTTTTCAGAGTTTTGCACAGAGCTGCACAAATGCTGCAGATTTATTTACTGGACAGTTCAAATACTTGCAGAGTTCATCAAGTTGTGTCTTAGAAAGGTCAGAACCATCTCTGAGAGCCTGTTGGCTCAGTTTACATTTTGTGTAGCCAAGTGCGACTTTTTGTTTATCTTTATGTCACAAGCCTGTAATGAGTACTTTACAAGGAATATTTTGCTACCCATATGGTGGATCTCTATGTGTAAGTGGAAAGTGCTTTTATATTGTTGTAGATGTCTAGCTATGTTTGTGCAAAAGACTTGTACTATTGTAACGCAGATCATTTGCTTCTCTGCCATATGGGTACCAAACTTAAAATCTCACTAAAGACTATGGGATGCAAATATTTCTTCCCTTATTCTCTTTTCCCTGTTTTTTCCCCCTTACCACCTTAAAAACAAAATTCCCTCCACCTCTACTTTCCTCGGTCACCATTCCCTCTGTAAGTATCCTCTCTCCCCGTGCACATCTGTCTGTCTGCGTTTTGGGTTGTGTGTGTGCGATTGATCTCTGGTCCCTCACTTGCATTCCGTCTCTCATCCCTGTGAAGTATTTTCCATTATGGATTATATTATATTAATATTATTGTAATATTCTGTGAGGCCTGTGCTTCCGTATTTGTGTTGAATTTTCTGTGAGTGTTTTATATGGACGGGAGTTCAGTGCTGTTTTTGACTGGTTTTGCTTTAGCAATTTATCAATATCTGTGTCGTTTCTAATAATACAAAGAGTTTTAAAGTGTTTTCTGTGCTTATTCAATATCTCATTTATATGAACACAGATGCTCTATATTGAGTGTTGTGGATTGTGTTAAAGTCAGTTCCCTCTGGGCTGTTAAATGTGAGCATTGTAGCTCCTTTCTTTCTTTCTTTCTTTCTTTCTTTCTGATACCCCCTTAACACCTAGCATTAGCATTAGCTAGGCTGAGTTCACACATAATTGAAAAAGCTTTAGAATTTTTAAAATGGAAAATTAAAAAATGCAAAAGAATGTGTTTGACAGAAGGAAAAAAAATCATGTTATTTTGATATTATCTACTGTTTGCTTTTATTAAACCCTTTGGCTAGTAAAGGATGTTAATATGGATTAGAAGTGAATAAGGCAAGAAACATTTTAAAGTGTCCACGTGAAAATAGACTATAAGAAAATATGAAAATAGAAACAAGAGATTCCAGTTGCATTTCAGTGGAGTAATGCTGTGAATATTGTTAAAATCAGGAGATGAGATCTAGTTTTAGAACCTGATAAAAGTGGGTCATGTTCATGATCACAAAGCATCTACGTTGCACTTACAGCTGGTTTTTGAAGTAGATCATGCGATCACTGGAAATGCATACTAATGTTAGATGTAAAGGGGGCCTGATTGTACCGCTATGTGCTGTTGTATCACAAGCTTTTTCCAAAGATGTGATCCTGACATTCTTTCCCCACAGACAATCACTGCAATCCAGCAACTAAAAGCAAGACCAGTGAGGACATTGTCCAATCTTCCAAGTTCCTATCAGCCTACTCACCTGAACACTACCAGCACTCAGAGTCTGATTACTACCACTACACCAGCTCTCCTAAATGTAAGTGATGAATGTGTTCATAATGCCCTATGCATTCAGCTCACTGGCATCACAGCACTTTCCTGTCCTTAACACCAGCCAGAAAAGTCAGTGTGACTAGAATATATTTAGCATGTCATAAAAATAAAGTATTTGTTACATGTTACTGATAATCAAGCGCAGAGTCTTTAAATATATTTATCCAACAAGAAAGCACTGGAGATCGTAAGAGCAAATGCAACACACAGAACAGGTATGGCGAACTTACACACAACTTACAGACAAGAAACTAAGAAACAAACAGGCACAAGGAAAACCAAAAGAGTAATTTTATTATATTATATTGCAGTTCATTTTCTTATTGAGCAGCCCCTAATACATTGTAGTGATTAAATACTGCATATCTTCATTTGTTTTAAACTGTTTCCACTAAATTATGCTTTATAAATCCCCATTAAAATTAAACTTGTCAAGAACATTTAAACAAACACAACACTATTCATTTACTAAAAGCAGAATAATACAGAAGCTGTCATGAAACATATGAGATATTCTAATATACTTGTGATTAGTGATTAATATTTACCAGGAAAGAAGGCAGTTTTGGATTCTGTTGTGTACCAGAGTTCTTTTATATTTATTTTTGCATACATTACATCATCAATATTCAATTACATCTTCCAGTTGGGAAAAGAGCTGTATTTTATTAGCTGTGTTATATCCCATCAATGTGTTTGACCAAAGGATGACAGGTGGATGCAGTTTCTGAGATCAAAAGTTATCTTACTTCCTTCAGGTTTTTTGGCTCTTTTTCTGATTTGCTGATTAGAATTATGAAAGTTTAACATTTAATAAGAGATTGCATATACAGTATGTATTTCATAGCATATTTTTGCTGCCATTCAATCCCCCATTAATCCAATCCAACATTAGCATCTCTTTTTAGATGCTAATGTTGTTGTTGTTGTTTTTTTCATCAGAATTCATTATTTCCTCTTTCACACACTCGCTTTCTCTCTCATTTTTTTCCCCTCTCAGCTTTACGTGCTCCTAGGAGAAGGTACTCATCAGGTGGAGAAGAGGATGGCTGGGGTCACGGCCTTCAAAGAGTAAATCAATAAAGCACCCTGTCTCTTTATTTTCACAATGCCCTCTAACCAGCCATTAAACTTGTGTCAATTGGATAATGAGATAAAACTCTTCTGGTTTTGATTATCAGCGATCAGTCATCAAGTTAGAGCCCATCTGTCTGCTCAGAGATTCACACTTAACCGTGTTTGAAATCTAGCCAGTAAGCGTCAAGTACTGATCACTCATTATTTCTTTTGTTTCTGTCTTCCCGTTTCTCTGCGTCTCAGATTCAGGGTGGTATCGGTAGGTTGATCCTGAAGGAGGAGATGAAAGCCCGCTCCGGTTCCTATGACAACGACCCCTGGGGCAGCGCGCGGAACTCTCGCAGTGGGAGCAGGGAGATGTTGCACAGCATGGGCCACAACAACACAGTTAACGGCTGTAAGTGCTCCACTGCAGCTGCTGTATGACAGCGGTGTGTTCGGAGGGGGTTGCTGTAGGGTCATCAAAAACAGAGCGTTGCATATCGCATGGTCACTTCATTTGATCCTTTAAAGCCAAACCTACTGTTTGTGTTTGTCTAAGACCACATTTTCCCTTTCCACAATCCCCTCTGGGGAAAATGCATGACGGCAACAGGTGCGGTGGGGTGTTGACTGCATGCATTATGGGAGTTGCTTTGCCTGTGTTAAGTATGGAGTATTCATTGTTCAGTGTATGGAGATGTGGTCAATGAAGATGTGGCACTGAGCCATCTAATTACAGCAGAGGTGCTCTGGAACGCTTTAAAGTCAACGGTGACACAGCCAGCATATGCTGCTGATACAGGACTGTGATGCTGGGAGAGGGAATTCTGAGGGTTTTCAGAAATAGTTCAGACACAGCAAAAAAAGAAGAAAAAAAAAGACCTATTACAACACTACAGCGGTGCAGTGCCATGCACCTGTTCTTGTTCTTCTCTCGCTCTTTTTTTTTCACAAATGCACACACTTCTCTCGGTTGATGTTTTCCTTATATAAACACTCAATGTGACCTTTGTATATCTGACACCCAAATATTTTAGTATATGCATAGTGTATGTATGTAGGCCGATGTGATACGCATCTTGATGTATAGCCTACAGAATATTAAAGATGCATATGAAGCAGCTGCCAATGCAATGCCATACGATTCACCCGTATTATGGGGCAGTGCGATCCGATTTTGGTTCGATTCATAACAATGCGATTCAATGCAATGCAATGCAACGGAAAAAATATGATGTTATGCAATTCAGTATAGTACAAATAGACAGCAAATTATACATTTACTTAAGCGCCTTCTGACTTCTAACACCTCACTACAAGTCTTTGTAGTGTTGTGATATGTCATATTCACGTAGCAGCAGTGGTGATGAGAGAACGCGATTGAGAAATCAATCTACATATAAAACATTGGTCATAAATTATTGGTCACTTTCTAAATAAAAATATAGCCCATCTACCAATAAATAAATATATATATTGTTTCCTACTAAGTCAAATATATTAGAAACGATGCATTGCAGTAAGGCAAATGTCAACTTGTATCTGATGCACACTTTTGCATTGCATTATTAACTTTTATTACTTTAATTAGTAAATAATGTTTACATTTTCATTGCATCGTTGTGAAATATTTTATATATTTATTTGATAAATGGGGTTGGTAATCATATCTGTCTTCACTTAATAACTTTCCTACATTACAACCCACCTTCCACTCCTACTCTTTTTTTTTTCACTCTCTCTCATTTTTCCTCTTTCTTCATTCCTTCTCATGTGCATGTGAGCGGGCTGCTCTCCTTACTTCTATTTATGTGTATCTCATGGGGAAGTGCATGAAGCATCTGGAATTTTCCCTTCATCCCCTCCCTCTCTTTAGTTCCCTGTTTTCCTTCCCTGTCTGTACATGGATCTGGCTTCGCTATTCCTGCTTCGCCCTCCCCCATATCCATCGCTACTCTTCACCATGCTTGGTGCAGCCCATGCTGGTGTCCCATATCTTCTTTTATTCATGAATAGAAATGGGTGGTATTAACTGCACAGCACATGAAATAGATGAAGGGGAAGTCTGGGAGTGACATTGTAGAGCCAAAGTATACCAACTGAATTAATACACTGGATTACAGTGATGGCATCCTGGAAGGTTTAGACAAACAGGTAATAAACACCCAAAGCTGATGATGATCAAACAATCCCACACAATAAGACAGATTGTGGTAAGAGTTTTCAGCGATAAATAAAACATAGCCAGAAATTTGAGACTCTGAATATTCATTGTAATCTTGTGGAGCCAGGAGGAAAGGAAAAGAAAGCAACTTCTGTCTTTGTATTTAATCTCATATTTAATTTGTATATATAAATTAAATATAAATGAAATACACTACCAATCAGAAGTTCATTTTTATTTTTATTCATTTATTTTATTATGTTTAATTGTTAATTTATTTTATTTATTTTTGAAGAATTTCATACTTTTTTTCAGAAAGTATTAAATTGATCAGGAATAAAGTATTAAATCGATCAATTGAATTAACGAAATAGATCCAGATAATGTCCTTGCATAAAATGCAATGCATAATTCAAAATATAGTTTCTTGTCAGGTTCCTTCTTTCCCTTGCTTTCTCCTTTTCTCTTTTTTCTTTTCACTGCCATGGTTTTTTTTTTCATTCATCAGCATTCTTCTGGCTCATTGAGCACTTTGATGTGCCGTGTTGTAGTGTGGCTTGTGAGCAGCTTGCTCTCTGCTCTTTTTGTTGACAGTTTTGAGACTTTTCCAGTGGTTCTTTCAGTGGTCCCAAAACTCAATATCGGTCTAAACTGCAACATGTTATGTACCAGTAACTGCATATTTAGCTCATTCCACACTATGTGCATGACACTTAGTTTAAAGGGAAATGTTTCTTATAGTGTACAGCTATTGCTTTATTTTTCCCAAATTAATGATTTGCATTTATTATTTCCATAGAACTCATTTTCAGATTACAGAAGAAATTATAATGTTCCTTTCTCTTTCCTTTAGCTCCTCGGACAAACTTTGCAGCGGAAAATGGTGAGTGACTCTTGAGACCTTTCTTTGTCCAAACAAATATATATATATTACATTAAAAATAAAAAGATTTATATTAGGAAGTTTGAAACTGAAATTTGGAAGCTGTTGTAGTATTAAGTTTTATTATATACGTTTGGAAGTTCCCATGCTTTTTAGAACCTGAAGATTCCAGAGAAAACCATTAACTCCTGAGAATTGCTTGGGTGCTCATATGTTTTTGGCAAGACATATATTTCTCATATTTTTTGGGCAAGGCTTTTAACCCCGTGGGGGCTATGTCTGTATTTAATTTGTTTTGGATAAAAGTTCTGCATAAATAAAAGAACATAAATGTTTGCATTGTTGTCAACACAGATTGAAGCCTGGTCACTAGCGCCCTCTTCTGTGCTTTCATGGACAAGGCAGTCCAAATTTAACAAACTTATTCTCATATGCTGAGTTTGTTTTAAAAATGCATGTTTATTGTTCTTTCTTATTCCTTGGAGACTACATATCCAAGTCAGCCTCCTTGCCCGGATATGGCCGGAATGGATTGCAACGGGTAAGATTCTCTGAAAAAAAAAAAGTAAAACAAATTTCACTCATAAATTGCTAGTAAATTTACAAACAATTACAAAGAAATGGCAAGTAACACATTGAATTAAACATTAAACTATAAATAAAATGTCTTGAATATTTTGTTAATTGCTTGCTTGTTTTGCTTTTTATATTGTATTTGTTTTAATGTTCAGTAACTGGACAGACAGAGCAGTAAAACAGATGGGTTGGAAATGTCAATTAAAACTTTATCCACAATTTGTTTGCCTGTTTATTTGTTTTCCAGCCTCAAAGTGCAGACTACTATCAGTATGACAGTGGCAGTGAAGCCAACTGGGGAATCAGAGGTAGGCACTTTTTTTTTAAGGAGCATATTTAGAAGTGAAATTATTTGTACAAAGATTAGTTCTGACTATAAAAGCTTTTTTTTTTCTTCTTTCCCAACAGAGTACAAGGTAAGAACGATGGTTTAGCATTACCAGAGGATTAAAGGGGGCCCAGAGAGGCACCTCTGAAACATTACTGTCTTCTCCAGAGGAAAGCCCAGATTTACAGTATGTCAGTCTAATGAACCCTGATGGATCAAAGCAATGTCCTGCTGGTCAAAGCATGTGGAAACTAGAGGATGGAGAAATTAGTGCTTCCAGGTCATAAGGCCACTGTGTCCTTCCCCATCTGGCCCTTAGTGAGTTGGAGACTGCAGGGGCCATGGAGAGGGCAGGGGTTTGTCTGACCCCTTTGCTCCTGGTTGGTCAAGAACTATATTATTCTGCTTGGTGCTGCTTCCTGTCTCGGTTACAGCTACTGTGCCAGAGGCTGTGTGATTTCCTTTCACTTTTTAAACTGTAAGTGAGAGGAAAAGGAGGTCCATCAGTGCACAGCCTGCTCTGAGAACAATGCTTAGCTTTCCATTACCAATCTATGAAGGAAAGTTTCAGTCAGGACAAATTACTTGTAAATCAATAAATATGAGTTTCAGTGTTTATATAGTTAAAAGCTTACATTACAATGAAATGCACTGCTATCTTTTGTTGCAGATCTACCCATATGAAGCACTTATTGTGACCACTAGGGGGCGTAACAGGTTGCCAAAGGATGTAGATCGGTCTAGATTAGAGGTAAAACTTATGTGATATTATTACAATATGTTTGGGGTCCGCAAGATTTTTGTTTGAAAGAAATTAATACTTAATATACTTACTACCTAACAAATTAATACTACTGAGGAAGGATGCATTAACGTGATAAAAAGTGACAAAGAAATGTATAATGTTACAAAAAGATTTCTATTTCAACCTAATTTGTTCTTTCACAAATAAATATTAAAACACATTATTTTACATTGTCATATTTCTCAATATTACTGTTTCACTGTATTAATTTATCATCTGTCTGTCTGTCCCTCTCTATGGATATCTCTGGTCTCAATATTTAATAATTGCTTACAAAAAAATTAAAACAGATGAATAGATGGATATACTGAGTAAGATGTTTCCTTGACATTTTAGCGGCATCTTTCCCCTGAGGAGTTCTATGAGGTTTTTGGGATGACGATGGTGGAGTTTGACCGTCTGGCACTGTGGAAGAGGAACGAGATGAAGAAACAAGCCCGGCTGTTCTAGTGTTCTTATCACACACACACACACACACACACACACACACACATGGAGAGAGAGAGAGAGAGACCTGAATACCTGTTCCAGTCTAACTAAACAAACACATCCTGTGTCTCAGACACATAGTCATGCCTAGACTGTACCTAGAAATTGTGCAACTGTTCATTGTGACAGAGGCATATAAATGATCAGACAGACTATCTGACAAAGGAAGACATAAATAAATAAAATAATATACAGAATGGTGGGAACATTTTAGTTTTTACTTGAGTGTAAAGTGAACACATTTTATTTTGTTTCTGAATGACAAAACTAAGGTATCAGGAATTGTAAGGATTTTGAATTTTGCCTTATGTTCTTTATTAATTTATGCACCAGCAAAGTGAGTGAACAGAATGTAAATACAATTAATACAACTTTAATGGGAGTGGGTGAATCATCTTATGTGATCCATCAAGTACATTATTAAGTCATATTTAATTTTAAAGGTTATAAAATAATATTTTTCAATCCTTTTTTTTCGCTGTTATTCAAGGACTACATAAACGTAGATGGGCTGAAATAAGCGATGATTTTCTTGACAATGAATACCAAAGTCTGACTGTTATTTGTGAAGTTGAGCACTACGGTGCTGTACGATGTTCAGGTCATTTCCAAGGAGTAACGAATGCTGAATGTACACATTTCTCACAAGAAGACTTTAGGATTGTTAGACTAATACTGATGAAACATACATTGTATATTGTGATGGTAGAAATACATATGGCTTGTGTCTGTTACAGATGATGAAGACAAAACAGATAAGAATTAAGGTGCAATGTTATTTTTTCTTTATTTTTTTAAATGTTATGCTCTTTAAAAAAAAAAAAGATCTGTTGGTTAGGATAACGCAGTTTACTTTCATCACTCCTGTTAGGATGGATCAGGAAATTATGTGATACCTTAAGTGGGTTAATTATATTTTGGAGTCATTGCCAGGGTGACTATGTCACCTGATTTGGTAATAAATCGAATGCAAAGTAAACATTAATTGTAAGGCCAGTAACAGGTTAACTTGTTCACACTCCCATATTACTTGATGGAAAAAAAAATAATAATAATACATTATCACACCTTTGAAGGAAGTGACTAATAACAAACTGTAACCCTGATAAGGACCTAACCGTAACTGTGGGGTCTTTCATGCCAAGGGATACTGACAGTAGTTTTTGTACCTCACTGACAAACAGGTGAAACCATCATGTTTTCTGCCTTTGTGTGTAGTGTTTACAACCTGTTTGCCCAATAGATTGTTATGAAGTGTTCTATTAATTTCATAGTGAAGGAAGAGAGCTAGAGTATAACCATATTTTTGATTCTCTTTTTTAATCACAATTGCTACCTTCCTAACTTTATTTATCTGTCAGTTTCAACAGACTATGTACATCTTATATTGCAATAAAAGTTTGTTTTCTTCTGTAAAAATGTGTTTTTGTGTGATGAATGGCATCAGTAGATAAGGGGGCAGTCTGTCATCAAGCCCGGTCATGAGCATTAGGACCCAGCAGGATAATGGAGGGAAGTCGGTCTGTAACTTCATTGAGAATCTTTCAATGCTGATAGTGTCTGTCACTTAAGTACAAAACATCGATGGGTGCACGGGCTGCAATGTGTGTTTTCAACAAGCCGAAGAGTTTTGTTTGATTCTTCTGATATGGAAATAAACTGCAAACGTGAGTAAAATTACATCAGATAATCATTCGCAAATTATTGCATTAAAAGTTTATTTACCTAAACTAACAGAAACTTGATGACGCTGGATAAGCGTAGAATGTTAGTTTTTGGATATAAATTGTTTACTTGTTTACTTACTGAATCGCTTTCCAAACAATCCGAGAACCGATTCTTGGTTATCAGTCGGATTTCCTTTCCTCTTCCAATCAGCTCTACTGTAGTGTTACACATAGAGATCTGCTGTATACGATGTAACTGACAGTTTCTCTCATGTAATGTTTCTCATTTTTGGCAAGAAGTTTCTGTTTTAAACATTAATCTATTTCATACAGACCCTTAACTTCAAACGTTGAGAAGAGACTATACACCTGGAACATAATCCTGCTGTGGGTGGCATAGTGATTTCAGAGGCTTGTAGCAAGGTTTAGTTTTCAATTTCTCTTGGATCTGGGCTCTCAGATCTTTCTTACTCTTGAGCTTCTTTATTTATAATAAGTGAAGTCTCTCTGAGTTCTAACAGGACCCCTATGGTGAGGCTGTAGTACTTCTCTTGATCTCCTGAAAGTCCTACTGTTTTGATAGTTGCTGTTTTGGCATGGTGCAGAAATGAGAGCGCTGCCTCTTGCTTGTGGCGTTAGCTCTTCTATTTTTCTTCCCCTCACTGAGACAATGAGATGAATCCTGCTGGCTCTCTCTGAACAATCCGGCTGCGTCTGGTCAAGCATTGGTCTGGAGACACAGTTTGCTGTGCATATACAGTTCCTCCCGCCAGTGCCTCTCCCAGTAAAGTTAAACCCCAGTCATCCACCTCTAAAAGACTGAGTTTACACAACATATCAAAGATAAAAGGAAAGATTAATAGGTCTCCTGTTCACAAATCATAGCCTAGTCTAAACCCAAAGTTAATGATTCCTAAAAAGGTAAAACGTAAGACAACATTAGTTATTTTTTGAGCAGAAGAATAGTTAATATTACCTTTGTTTGGGGAAGCTATAGGAGCAAATGTATTTATCTGAGTGTGACACACTTTGTGTCTACCTTTCTTTTGCATGCCACTGTCTTTGGATTCCATTCTTGGCATGCATATTTATCTTACAATAAATGTCAAGCTCTCTTAACTCATAACACAATTCCTTAGCCATCAAGGCTTGTGTATAGCACCATATAACACACAACTTTTCACACTTAAAAACAGAGACAACTACCAGGTAAACACATGCAAGTAATTACAGAGCAGAGCACCTTGGCTTACGTTCAAACAATATACTCTCTTCCACTTTCTCCTAAAACATTCAGTCCATCACTAAATCCAGCAGAATTTCTGTTTGCCACCCTGTTATTAGGTTTCCACAGGTGTATTTCCTCATGTATTTGCAGAAGGCAAAGGCTGTGTCTTCAGTTACAGTTACTGTTTACAAGAGTCCTCGCTCCCTGCCAAATTCCTGATCTATCAGAATGTGAATGTGTTTACACAAACACAAGGGACGGAGGACAGAAAAAAAGACATCCAGCAGACATCCCCTTCGGAGCAAGCATGTTGCTTCTGTCACTATTTTTATCATGCTGCTTAATGTCTCCTTGGGGTTTGGGAATGTGAAGACTATCATGTTGTTGTTGTTTCAGTGAGTTATTGGGTTCGTATGGATGTAGTGATTTACTTTTAAAGGAAAAGTTCAATCCAAAAAATAAAACAAAAGGATAGTTATCCTCATGTTGATCCAGATCTTCTTCTACCATATAGTGGAAATCAATGTGGACCCCTGGGCTTTAATGTACGAAAAAAAACATTATTCAGTATATCATCTTTTGTTATCAGCAGGTCGCTTTCATGGTCAAATGTTGACACTTCCAAAGCTCCCAGTTTTCACAATGTATTGCTTTGGTTTGTCTAGTTTACTGATTAGATTGTGGACAATTTTAACGGATTAAGCCATTTGCTCTAATGTGAATCATTAAACTTCGGACGGGTTTGAGAGCAGACAGAGAAAAGATGCTTGAAGCCAGAGAATCAGGTAGGCGTGAAGGGGACTCTACCTCTCCCTACTGACTCGCTGAGTATGTGGGATTGTCTCTTCATGTAAGACTCTGCACTGAATCATGATTATTGTTTTCTTCAGACTGTGAGCATGTGGAAGAGTTTAGGAGTGTCCGGAACAATGATCGTTTGTCTTGTAAATCTTATAATGAAACATGAATTTGCACTACCGCTCTCATCCAGAGTTCTTGAGATCAGCACAATGAATAGCAACAGTGTTTTCTTGTTGGTGCAGAATCTGCAAGCCCGGTCTGGCCTTGATTGTTGTATGTCACGGTTGCAAGTCGGTACAAAGCAACCTGTTCCCTCTGGCTTGCGGGAATTCCACTTTTGTATAAATACATGGATATGGGTTAGCAGGATTTAGTGCAATATCGCAACTGCTCGTCAGCCGTCGACTTCAGCTTGAGCCCTGACAAGGGAAATGAACGGCATGCATGCTATTGTGATTACACAGTTGACTTGGCTTATAGAAACATCTTTGTTTGCTTTGACCATTTTACGTCTTGGACCACCCATTCAATCTCTTTGAGAATCATCTGCCTTCTTGCCAATGACATCTCAACCAGCTGAAATGGACTAGACAGTGCACACCCACCAGACTCTCATGCAAGATAATGGAGGTGTTTAACAAGTTGTGTGTCAGTATTTAAGGTCTTTAACAAGTCTCTGTTGAATCATAGTGCAGGCTGTGCTTACTGATTTCCATGGTGAAGTTGTGGAGTTCTGAGGCTGCCACGGTGACACCATTTGTAGAAAACTACAAATCTGTTTACCACATACACAAGCTTTTATGGCAGTGAGTGCCTAGTTAACCTCAGGTTGTTTAGGGTGGTCTGTTTATATTTTGCACTGATTTGGTGTTCAATAAATATTTATTTGTTTTATCAATGTTGAAAACGGTTATGCTTATTAATATTTTTGTGGAAACCATGAACATTTTTAAAGGTTTTCTAATTAATATAAAGTTTGCAAGAGCAGATTTTTTTTGAAATTACTGATTAAAAGTAATAATTTCTTTCAAACCTTTGAATGGTAGTGTATATTACAGATTTGATTCATTCATCTTTCTTGAACAATATTGGATATTTAGTTGTGCATTTATCATTCACATTACTTTTACCATCATCTAACTTTTGAAAGCCAATGATAGAAGTGTGCATTTAATCTAAAAATTGCATATTAAAAATTGCTGCCTCTATAAGCAGCTTACTAGACTTTGAAGCAGAGCAGTGATGTCAGTGCTCAACCCAAGCTTCTCAGCTCTGTGTCTGCCTGTTGACGGATAGGCAGAGGTCAGAGATCAGGGTTTTACCCTAGCTCTTGGAAGTCTTCCATTTTTCTGCATACCCAGACACACACACTCCAATTAATATGCCTTCCATGAGGATTCCCAGACAAAGCATCCAGTTATTCAGCAGCCACAATAGTGGCTTGTACAGTCTTAATAGTGTCTGCGAAACACTGCATCTCTTTACCGTGAAAAAAAAAAAAGGAAGAGGCATAGCTGCAGAGTGAAATCATGGGGGTTTTCGGGTGTTAAATGATATGAATTAAGCTGGCAAGACTGAAGGCATTCTTTGTATTGGAGATGGGACTTGCCGTCTTCATGCCATATGGTGGGGGTTTGGTGCCCGGGTTTTTTTCTGAAGCGCTGACCTTCACAACCAGGCTGTATTAAAATGAGCAGCTTTTATTTCCACATCCTATCCACTCCTGAACCCTGCAGCTCACCCCACTGCTCTAGGGAGAGTTTGCTTTACTGTACTGGTGTGAGTTCCAGCACCTGCCTAACCCATTTACTCGCTGCTTCCACTCACTGATTGTTCCAGGACTCCGTGGCTCAGATGACCTCAGAAGGGCCGTTGGGGGATTTCCCACTGCTATTTTCTCTGGCTGATATTAAACAGAGACACAGGCCATAATAAAAGAGAATTAGACACTGTGACCACAATTGTGACCAGATTTTAAACTTCAAGAGTTTCTGCTACTTGTTGGCGACAGTGTAACAGAGGCTGTTAGGACTTCATGTGGAAACATTGAAGATGCAGAGGCTTCAGGATTGTTATCTTGAGTCCACTTTTCCATCATGAGCCTACAGACCTTACATCTGCTCCTGTTTCGGCCCTCACTTTACTCTCAGACCAGATATTAGAAAGTGGTGAGTGATTTGATATCAGTCTCTACTACTACTTTATTAATTTTATTTTTAGGTCTAGTAATAATGTTAGCCTAGGCTTTTTGCACCATAAAACATCATAATTCATCTTTACATGTCCTTTTTCTTCCCAAGTATACCGCTGTTCTAAATAAAAAATGTCAAATATAATATATATTTATAACTGAAATATAATGTATTAATTTAATTCCCAGTTTCACCTCAATATATACAAATTATAAAATGTCTCAATTATACAACCTCACAGGTTTAATTCATAATTTTAATGATGTAATTCAGCAATTAATAATACAATGCATTCTGCAATTTAAAACAAGCAGATTCTTTTTAGAACCATTTATGGTTAAATTAAATTTGTATAATTCCAGCTAAAACCATATTTGTTGAGCTATTCTCATTTTTCATTGTACATCCTAAGGTAACTTACAGATAACTCTCTTTTTTAATTCATTCATTAATTTTTTTATTAGTTTATTTATTCAGATGTATTTTTTTACATTTTATCTTTGCTATTGTTGATATTAGATCAGTGGTTCTCAAGCTTTTTTACTCAAAGGCCTCCTGTTGTCTAACACAATACTCAAAGTAATATATGTTTTTCAAGAACTGCATTTTTTAATTAAAAACAATAGCTACTGCGTGGATAAAGGGAATCGGTTGCGATTTTGTGTTTATTTTAATATACTAATTATACTAATTTTTAAGTCATCCATCGCCCCCTTAAATGTTTAACTGATGCCTCCTAGTAGGCTCCGGTTAAAAACCACTGCTTTAAATTACCATTTTTGCTGTTTAACAGTGTATGGTTTGAATGAACTAGTGAACATTAGAGTAGGTTATATAGTATATCAAACACTTTTGCTTCAATAAAAATTGGACACATCCTATTTTCCACGATATACAGCCTGTAAATGCTTACACAGTATAAAACGTACACAAACAGATGCCTGGCACTGAGTGAGAACCCCCAGGCAAAGGGGTTTATAAAGAGGAGCGAAGAGGAGTGTTAACATAAAAGCTTCCTGCTCCCCACCAAGCAAAACTCTTGCCCTTCAAAGCTAGTTAATGCTTAAACAGGTGAGTGGGAGTTTCAGGGTCCATAACTCTGGTGCAGTGTGTAGATACAAGGAGCACTGTGACCTGAGGGAGGCCCCGGCCTAATGGCCAACTCCCCCTGCTTCCTTCAAGCAGCAGCCAAACCCCATCACTGGAGCAGGGGTCATTAACCACAGCAGCTCCCCCCACACAGCACTGCAGCATTAAAGATGGGCTCTCGTGTCTTGCCTCTCTCTATTTGTTTTACTTGGTGTCCTCGATGAGTGTGCAAGATTGTTTTTCTTAAACTATTTATCCATGTTTGGATGTTTCTTAATGTGAACTGGCCAGGAGGGTCTGGTGTTAATGTTGTACTGTATACAATAATTGCGTTTTGACATAGCTGGTCTATGAACAAAACATAAGAGTTTGTGTTTGAGGTTTCTAGATATAAGAATGTGTTAAAGAATTGCTGAATGCTTCCAAAACAAGAGACTGGAAATCAACTTGAAATCAGCTTTGTGTGTGTGTGTGTGTGTGTGTGTGTGCTGCTTCATTTTATGATAACCTAAAGCATGTTCTCATCGATCATAAAGCAGCAGGAGTGACATGTAATTCCACACAAATGTGCTTAGGCTTTAATACTGTATATGAGTCAGATTTTAGAGAGAATTATAGGCTAAGCTGTTCCACATGTTCACCTGCTACCTCTCTGCAGCCTCTCTCTCTGTATTTGTGGTTTAAGATGCAGTGATAAGGGGTTGTGCAGGATTTTCTTATTTAGTTCTATGTTGTAGATATAGTAGTTTCAGATGTATGTATAGTTAAAGGGTTAATTCTAGCAGAATACACACACATTAAGTATTATTATTATGTATTCTTTTGTCTGTCCAATCATTGGCAGTCAGTCGTTGACAAATTGTTTGGTTGCCAACATTCTTCAAAATATCTCTGCCTGTATTACATAGAAGACAGAAAATCATACATGTTTGGAAGGACTTGAGGTTGGGTAAATTATGACTTTTTATGTCAGGGAGAAGTCTCCCTGTGAGATTTAATGTGTGCAGGGGTGTTTTTTTTTTTTTTTTTTTTTTTTTTTTTTGTGAACTCACTGTCTCAACTTAATGTGAAGAGACAACTAGAAGTAAGGCATTCGGTTGATTTCCCATAGTGTAAACTATTCAAATCTGTTTGTTTGAGCAAGCTGACATGTTCTTGCTCAACAGATAGACTGCATTTAGGGCTGGACTTTCTGTTTTGTGAACAATGGCTTGTTCGTAAAATAAAAAATGACTGATTCATTCACAAATAATTTGGAACATAATTTTTACAAAACCAATCTGAATGATTTTTAATTAATCAAACTGATCAGGTTCTCAAGTTAGTCTCAGTGAATTAAAGTTGAAAAATTCCTGTCTGATTAATTATGTTACTGGTGTTATTTTAGACGATTCATTCATGCGTGTGTGAATTCAGAAGAGTTGGAATATAGTGCTAAAGTTATGTACTATTTATGATATTTTTATGGTTTTTGGGGCTGTGAAAGCTTCAGTCTCCATTTATTGTAATTGCATGGAAAATGATGATGTCTCCTAGTTGGTTCTAGGTTTGGAACAACATGAGGGTAAAAGAGAACAGTATAACTATCCAACCTTTATAAGTATTTTTTTATATATAAATGCAAATAGTGATGAGCGAAATACTGTCTCTGCATTTGATTTAATATCACACTTATTGGAATCTGCTCCAATCTATAATACCTATCATCAGTACAAGACCCTTCCACTCTTTTCTAATTCTTATGATTTGTTTTCGTTTTTATGATTTGTTTTACTTTTGACTGAATTTGACAGAAACATTTTAGGATATGTTAACAGATGTTTGACTGTAACATTTGACAAGCACTGTAACTGTAGTTGTTAGGCTCTGTAATTTGTGGCATGCACCCAAATATGTATTTCCCACCACGGTGTCCCATCAGACCAGAGTCTCATGCAAACATCAATATTCCAAGGTGTCCAAACAAATGAGGTTTTGTGTTTGTTATCTCTCATTGTGGGAATTCTAGTGTGACATCATCAGTGTATGTGTGCACAAACTCGCTCCTTTCCCCCGTGGAGCTTTGAACACTGATGATCCGAGTCAGCCTGGAATTCTGAGGGAGATTTTCAATGCTGAATGATCGAAGAGGATCGCTGAGTCGTCAATCCATCCAGGCACCCTTATGTTAGCGTCAATCCAGTCGGATCAAGATAAGATCATTCATTCCTTCACCTTGATGAGTCACAGCGATGTTCTTGATGTCCTTCACATTCCAGTGACACCCTGTCTTCTGTTATGAATTCTTATGTTATGAACAAGAACGATTTGATAGATGTGATGATTTAGATTTGAGACATCACAGTACATATCTCCTTTGAGTCACACCGGGCGGCACGCAAGATTGGTGTGGTAAGTTAAACATCCCGAAACAGCGCAAACATCTGTTGCACCACAGGATATTCATATTTGATGACAGTTTGGTGGTTTATGTTGGAAGGCCTCTCTTGCTATTGACTTTGGGAGCATTTTGCCTCTGTGCCTTCTGACAAAACTAATAAGAGGTTATGCTATATTTGAGAGTGAATGTGAGGCCTTCTTGTAATGCACTTCAGCGTATGTTTTTTGTATTAATAAGAACTGTAGCTCTTGGAGATTTGTTGTTGTATTCCTGCATGTACTTTGTGTGTTGGCTAATGTATTTACAACCAGGTTTGTTTTTAGTGTGACAGTAAGGGCTACATTTGTGTGTTTTTGGAAAGATCAGAGGTCAGAGTGCTCCGTCACTATATTGCTGTTGCTTGTATCTCAGCCAGACGAGCGTCTGCAGAGTTCAGTCAGGGTGTGAGCAATGGTCTGATCTTCCTTGGCAATGATTTAGCAAAAGTGGAAAGTCACTTTTAAAAAAAGGTTAAAAGTGAAAATGTTGACTTGTATGTCTCCTAACAAAATGAACCCAAATAACTCCCTCAAGATGAGGAAAGTAGGGGAAAAAATAGTTATTTTAAATATACGCAAAAGTGCAAGCTTTAATGAGTCCCCTTAAATGCAGTAATTGTGGTTTGAATGTATCTAATCACTTAAATTGCAGATGAATGGCTTCTCTCATATCCACTGTCTCTTATCTCCAGTCCAAAGCTATCTAGCAACAGCCCTGCAAAGTTTAACTACACAAACCTTTAGCGTCTCATCTGTCTCGCAAGATGTAGCATGCCCTCAGGAAAACTTCAACTGGGAAATGGACATAAACGTGTCCTCTTTCAGTGGTGAGGAGATGGAACTGCTGATACGAGCTGCTTATCTGCACAGAAGTGTGTGTGTTTGTTGAAACATACGTGTTTGAGAGAGAGAGAGAGAGGGTTCGGGTGGGGGGGTGGGTTTTGAGATATTCAGCATGTCAGATCCTGCCGACTGGTCCTAGGTTTGCCTGTAGCTTAGAGTAATGTCACTTTGAACGTGCTGATGTGAGTCTGTACATGCCGGCACCCGACTGCTCTCTGGATGGGTGAACACGATGAAGAGAACTAGACCCCCAACTCTTCACTTGAGCACACTGGAAAAATGGCTCTATTGTGCATAACTACAGTATCTAGGGGCACTGTAACATAACAGACAGAGTCTGTACTCTTTAGAAGAGACTGCGGGCAGACAGGGCAGATCAAGAGATTAAAATCAGTGATTGCCACAGGGGTTATGTAAGGCAGGTTTGCCTATAGGAAAGAAAAGTTACAAATGAGAAGGTGACGAGTTCACTTTTGATGTTAAAATGCTGTGTCCCAGTTTAATGTGAATAAAAGTACAAATGGACATATAAATGTTTAGACATTTAAAAGCATTTAATTCATCTTGAAAATAATATATAATTGACTCCTCATTAAATACTTTTTTAATTGTAAAAAAAAATATCTATATATATATATATATATATATAAATACACTGAAAAAATGGCTTAACTAATAATGTGAGTTTCGTGCAACACTAGGTCAGTCTATTTTTGAGCAGCTTCAGATGGGTATGTGTCTTTTACTGTAAATTAGTGATTCAAAGAGTAACTATGAAAGGTGCTACGAAATTAAATAGCAAATGCTTTTCAGTTTTGTTCCTTCTTGAGGAAGAACCTTAATTCACATGTTTCTAACTGGTCAGATTTGCCAGTATACATATACTCTGCAAAACTGTCCTCTAAAATGTCATCTTTGGTTTGGGTGACATTTTCCATGGCTGACATTCATATGTGTAAACTGGCATGACAAAACAAAAAAATGGAACCAATGAGGAGTGTTGCTCTCCATTCTCCCCCCGTGGGGGAGGGATGTGTGTATTTACTCAGGGCCTGTCCCAGGTGCTATAGAACCCCTCCGGATTAGATCAGGACTGGGTGCCTCCCCTTGCTTCACACACACAGTCATCAGTGAGCACCCCACCCCCAGACACAATCCAACAGACCAGAAAGGGAGGATAAATTCCCCTGCTATCCCTCAGTCACTTTTAACTTGGACACAGGAAAAAAAGAGATAAATCAGAAGGAAATGCACCTGTGAATGAGTCAGTTCATTAGCTGATTCCACCATTCTGGATTGCTGTGACTAGTTCAGGAACAACTGCATGACTTACATCTAGGAAAGAGATGGTGGGTCTGGCTGTCTCCTCAGCAGCTGTTTCTGGTAGGTGTTTTGTTACTCACATGTTTGTCTTTTTTCCTTAGGAACTAGATAATTGTGTTATCGAACAGTTTTCACATTTGTGTAAATGGTTTCCATAGAGGTTGAAGTGAAACTTATTGATTGGTCTTAGTTAAATCAAGATGTTCCAACTTGAATTAAGCGTAACAATGTATTGGTATTTGTAGCTGTTTTAAGCCAGTTGTTTTAGTCGTCGAGTTGTAGTTGTGCATTGCTTTGAGTAAATCTGTATAGTAGCATCACACTCATAAAATCCAAACTGTACATGTTTAAACAGGTGTTGTCTTTTTGTCTAAGCAAAATATGCTTGTAAAATAAGAATTTGCCAAGGTGTTTAGAGCTTTCTTCGGATTGCTGTGGTTTCCACAACAGAGTATAGATTACTACAGTATCTCTGGTGGGCATCTTAAAGCTCTTTGGTTGCACTTTTAATGAGGTGAGGAATGTTTCCTCGCTTTACGGCAATGTGTGAGGTGCTGAGTGCTGAAGCACTGGTGCAGTTCTGGGAAAACACCCCATTGTCCTCTAAAAACACAGCTTTCAACGCCAACTTTACATTCCTCAACATGGCTTTTAGCATATGTTGAAACAATATGACTGTCAGTAAAGTGCTTTCAAGTGAGCGAGAAAGAAAAATATATCATCATCTCTGATTTGCCTGCAAAAAAGTTAAAAACATCTCGCAAGGGGTCAATCCAAAAGAAAGCAACAAGCACCCCTGCCATCAGAAGAACCTGCAGGTAAACTTGATCCAGCTTTGAGCGCCTGTGTAGATATCTGTGTTCCCACTCTGCTGTTTTGATGTGGTATTATCAGAGAGGGCCACATGTGCGGCTCTCTGGAGGGGAGTGGGCACGTAGCCCCGTGTTGTGCTTGGCTTTGGAAATGACCCTCCACAGGTGCAAAGAGAAGAGCAAATGTGTTTCATCTCATTTAAGAGCGTATCTCTGTAGGAATCATATATGCTTCACTGCACTCATGTTGGCTTAAGTTGGTTCTAACTGCTCTCTGAAGACTTTTTTTTCATTATGAATTCCAAATCTTATTTTTGACCTCACCTGACTCTTGTGATCTTTATGGGAAATACACCAAAACAAAGTAAATGCTGCATTTTTTACTTTTGCCGTATCCATGGAATAACTGATGGCATTTTAGCTGAATAAAGTTACGTTTAAATGACAACAATGTATTAAAAAACAGAAACGTTTTTCCGTTGCTTTTTTAAAAGGTTTCACGTTTACACAACAGCATTTTCCAAACGATTCGCATTTACACATATCCGCTGAAATGGCCAAAAACGCTGTATTACGTATGCCAGTCCAGTAGTTGGCGCTATGGGCTAGTTGCATATCTCCGCCATCTTGGATTTCCGGTCTTGCGAGTGTGTGCGTAGGTATTTCCGGCTGTGCTTAAAGTCCGTGCAGAGAACCAGAGAAGTCCAAATATTACCTTCTATATGTTTACAGGATTTATAATATCACTTCATATGCAAATAAGATATACACTGCTATTATCACTATACTACAAATGTTAACTGAGCCAGTGGATTTGAAACCTGTGTATGTTTCGGTCCTGTTGAATTAAATACACTAATGTTCACTATTGTTCACGAGATGAAAGTTTAACTCATGGTGTGTATACACAGCTATATAATGTATTTTATCTTACCAAATATGTAAATGTAAAAAATACTTATTTCTCGAAGATGTTTGCATTGTTATTATTATTTTTATATTAAATATTTACCTCGTGAGACGTGGGCTGCGATTTATCTTCAGAAGTATCCATTTCTCAATTGTACACATACATCAGTCCGTTTTATCGTTATTTTCACAAGATTATTTTACACAGTAAAAAATACGTGACTTTTAATATCTGTTTAATCTGATAATTAATGCAAAACAATAACAATGGCTACTGGTAGACAGATAATGATTTATGCTGCAGATCTTTCACAAAACAAATAACCAGATAAAAACACACATGAATGCAAACAGCGATCTTTTATTTAAGGCAAACCTACCATAATTATACTACGTTTAATTGTACAGTTAGTTATAAATTATGTTATCAAATAAAGTTAATAAAACGCTTTATTAGAAATCTCTGTGCGTCTTGTTTGACAGTCAGAAACAATTATCTTACATAACAGAACAAAACCAGCTCTTCGAAAATGAAAAGTATTGCATATTTGAGAGGTTTGTGTTTGAAAAAAGAAATCCCTGTGGACCTGAACTGACGCTGATCCACATAATCAACAGAAGAATAAAGCAATCTCCGCGTTGTATCTTGATGAATTTCCACACAGAGGTACGCAGAATATAGGGAGGATGTTTCCCCATGTTTTTGATATACCACTATGGGCTGTTAAATTTGAAAATCTTTAATTATATACATCTAGCCAAGTTTCGTATGTAAGTTTCCCTTACAGTCAATGCGAGCGTCGCAAGACCGGAAATAAGTACGCACACACTCGCGTCGCTGAAGCTCACCGGCGCCATCTTGTGCAACTAGCCCATTGCATTGTTAGTAAACATTACCTGTAGGGAAGTGATGATTATATGTTGTATATGATGCATCTCCGCTGTTGGTCATAATATTAGTGAAGTAAATTCATAATTTGCTGAAGAATCATTAGCAAACTCTTGAGCAGCAACAACAGTACCATGTACTCCGCCATTGTTTTGTATGTTCGTTCACGCTTGCCTTTAAAATCAACATGTACTGCATGTCTACATACCTTACATAATATGCACGCACATTTTCAAAAACTTTCACATTGAAACTGTTTTCAAAAATATGCATTTTCAGTACCCCAAAACGCTGTTGTCATGTAAACGGCCCCTAAAAAGGAAATTGGATTCCAGCCTGGTTTACCACTTTTCTAGTAGCTTGACTAGCAGCATATGTCATGTTTTCGAAGCTGGTCCAGTGCATGTGATGCTATTGTGATCATGTCTATAGGCATTTCTCAATGTCAAGGATACTTCCTTGGCAGGACTGGTCCTTCCAAGTCACTTCCTTCAGAGGCTAGGAGAGGCTTCTCTTTAGCATTCGAAGAACACATAAATGGAACAGGCTAGCAAGTGCACATCATTACGTCAATTAAAAGGTTTTTTAATAATTTGCTTCTCACCGATATCCGTTCACCGCGGTGTCTCTCCCCCTGGTAAACGGCTGCTAGTTTTCCACACGGAGAGGTATAAACGCCTCCGTTTGTTTCTTGGTCCTTATTAAAAAAAGACGAGAAAGCTATGAATAACGCTGTGACTGGTATTATATTAACATTAAATTACTTTGGACAACTTAACTAGTTATTTATAAAATAAATGTCAGTGGCAGCAACCAAGCTAACAATTGTTTAATCACAGGTCCGAATTTAATTCGTTATAATTTTTTGAACAAGATAGCAAAGCTGCACGCATAGGATTGTGGGTGATTTGAGAGCGCAAAGAGTACGAAGCCTACACATATGCATCCTTTCCTGTATATAGGATATTTTTTGTACTAAGGACTCAGTCCTTGGTTGAAATTCCGAGGATTCTCGACATTGGAACAGTCCTTCGATGGATGTCGATGACGTAGCATCCTATAAATTCTGGCTTCCAAGGATCCTTCCTTGACATTGAGAAATGCATTATACTTTGCTTAACTGAAAGACTGCATTGATTAAACAGCTTGATCAGAAATATCAGTCACATTTAATAATAATTAATAATAATAATAATAATAATAATAATAATAAACTGTTTGTTAACATTTGCTAATGCATTAAGTAAAAATTCTACAGCATTTGTTCGTCTTGGTTAATGTTAATTTATAAATGAACTATTGTTCATTGTTAATTCATGTTTGTTCATTTTAGAACTAATGTAAAATGTGTAAGTATATGTACAAATAAAGATTAATTATTAAATGCTGCAAGAGTGCTGTGTATTTTTTGAAAATGCATTAGTATATGTACAAACTAACATTATTAATAAATGTTGTAAAAGTATTACTTATTGTTAGTTCAAGCTATTGCATTAATATTAACAAATTGAATCCTATTGTAAAATAGTGTACAAAAGCTGTTACTGGGATGGTACAGTAACTTTTCAAAAGGTACAACTGTTTTAACAGTTGTACCTTTTAAGGTGCAACTTTTAAGATACTTAAAATGCACTGTTTAGGGGTAAGTTAGGGATGGGTATCATTAAGGTTTAACGGTATTACTACCGTTACCGATACTGCTTAACGGTCCGGTACTTTAACGGTATTCTTATCGGTACTTTGTGTTGTGTTAGGCAGTCAAAACTTTGCATTTCTCTGTCTGCACATAATGCACTTTTGACAGATTGCTTGTGTTTTCGCGCCGCTTTCTGATTTTTTTCCCCAAAGCCTTCGGGCACTTGCGCTCCTGAGACTTCTGCTGTGGCTAAGCAACCATGACCTGCTCTCTCCATGAAGACGCGGAAATTTCAGCAATGGATGAATGGATTTGCAGCACTAAAATCTGCTTGCAGTAGCACTGCTACTAAATTAATAAAAAAATCCTCATACAGCTATCAGCTGTTCCTTCATCTTGGCTGAGCTTCACCGTTGTTACGGAAAAGGTGAGGAAGTTACATGACCTGCGGTGCGCTTGCAGCATTCTGAAAAGTTGAGATGTTTCCTACTCGATGCGGTGCGGACGCGCCTGGAAAAAACGAGCTCGTCGGACCGCGTGCGCGTCGCGACCGCGTCGCTTCCATTAGGAGCGCGCATACCGCGCACCTGCATTTGAAATAACGAACTTGAGCGCGCAAAAGAGCGATATGTGAACAGCCCCTTTACTTCGCGTGTGTGCGCCGCTCTCGTTCTTGTTGTGTGTGGGTGTGACTGACAGACAGCCTCCGCAGCGCGCATGATACATCTCTTAGATCTCACAGACAAACGTCTTAATAATATCGCAAATTAGAAATGTTTGGTAAGATAAAATGTGCACGATAACATCATTAAGCAAATCTCTTCGCCATCGTCACTCTTTATTACTAAGCGGGAGTTTTCATGCTGTTATATCTGTGCGTGTGCCGCGCTCGTTCTTGTTGTGTGTGTTTGACTGACAGACAGCCTCCGCGGCGCGCATGAGCGATTTCGCAGATCTCACAGACAAACACGTCTTAATATGATCGCACATTAGAAATGTTTGGTGAGATAAAACGTGCACGATAACATTATTAAGCAAAAATACATAGTACCTTAATTTTTTTCCCCTCCAGTACCGAAAGCAGAACCGGTACCGTCAGATCTTACTGATACCACGGTCTTTCATAATTTAGCCCCGGGGCCAGTTTAATACCGGGTTTCGGTACCCATCCCTAGGTACAGCAATGTACCTTTTGAAAGGGTACCACCCTAGTGACAGCTTTTGTTCCTTTTTTCTGAGAATGATACCAAAAGATCATGCTAGTAAGCCTTCGCTGGCTGATGAACATCTTTTAGGTAGACCAGCATCAAACTAGCACTAACTAGCATCAAACTGCCAAAACCATAAAGTTTTAACGCAAGTTTTTCTCTGATTTAATTAAATGTATTCTGTAAATTGTTGCGTCACTTTAGGCATTAGATCATAAGCTTGGCTTAAAGGAGAGCTTATATACAACATTAACACATTTACTATGCTGACACTTCACACTGCCCTAAATGGCTTGTTACTCCACATGATTGGTTTTTACACTAAATTCGTCAAATAATTTGCCAAGTGGGCACATGTAGCATATTTTTGGCACTTGCAAACATTGTTCCACTTTAGTTGCCACCCAACCGAGTCTGTTGAAGAAGGTCATGTTGAGGGCAACACGCAAAGTTAAACTCTGGCTTTTTTGTGATCACAGGGGCCTTGTGTCAACAAGTCTGAACAGAGAAACACTCAGACTTACACACCGGGGGGAGTGCCTGTAAGGCAGCTGGGGACACGATGAAAGGAAGTGAGATATTTTGCAGTACATTAGTCAATAACAAAGGTTCTGCAACTGTGGTGAATCAAAGAAGAAGAGAAAACACTCTTGTCAAAGCAGCAGTTTGCTGACCCAAATTTCAGATGAGTAATTTCTGTACATGTGGGTGTAAGAATGTGTTTGTGTGAATTGGAGTATTTGTGTTTTTTGTGACTTTTAAACTCCTCACCTTCCCCACGGAGAGATGTGATGCTGAAGCGTTTTGACACTTTCTGGACCATAGCACAATCTGACTAGAAGCACATCATTCATTAGGTTTCTCATGGGGATGTGGAAGAGGGTGGTGGCCATTTATGTACAACTTGAGTGAAGCACGGAAAATACAGTGACCGGAGACGTTTTCTATACTTGAAAAATCCTGAATGCGTTTATGTCACGATATCTTACACCATTTGGACCAGCTTCCAGCATATTTGTTCCTGGAAAATGCTGGTAAATCTGGTTATTGTTGAAATTGGAGTGTAGCCATGGTAAACCAGCATGAATGTGCAGAAAACGGATATATCTATTACTGAAAAACAGATGGTTTGAACAGATCTTGTATAGCCTGATTCTCACTCCTATTTCTGTCTCATGGTACTGTAGTATTGCATTAATTTAGTGTAAAATTATTCAAAACTATGATGCAATGATTGTGGAAAGATACAGAGTGCGGAATGATTCTTCCACACCGACTGAACATATCAAAATGATTTCTGAAGGATCATGTGACACTAAATTTGAAATAATAGCAGCTTTGCATCACATGAATCATTTTTTTTAATCATTTTTAACAATATTACTGTTTTTCTGTATTTTTGAGCAAATGAATGCAGCCTTGAGACCCCAAAGCATATATAATATCATAAGCTCACTGTAAGATTGTATTTTAGTTGAATTTCTATCCATCTCCAATCCTATCTTTTTTGTCACTTCAGCATTTTCCTCTTTCTGCTTTTTGAAGGAATTCCGTATTTTAATACATTACTCATGGAGTATCTGACAGCTGAAATTGATCTGAGTCTTGACCCACCACACCTGTTAATATCAGAGGCCCTGAGGTAAATACTTTGGCTCAGCTTGACCCTCTGTCCAAGCCAGATTGTCCAGCTGTGTGATGGACATGGATGATCAGCCCTATTCACACTCCCTTCTTACTCTAGCCTTCTGCTCGTGATCAATGTGGTGGCAGTGTTGACCATGAGCTCATATCCACTGGGACAGGAGGTGTACACATGGCTTGATTACTTTCCATGAACAAAACAGTCTGATTTCTTCCAAATCAGCAAACCTCCTGCTGGGCACACTCTGCCTAGGGTCGCTGATAAATCAGCTTTTTATTGTTTCATGCTGTCTTTTCATCCTTGCAGTCCAGGTTTTTGGTTCCATATTTTTGCTGACAGTGCATTTGCTCAAACTCAAACACTTAACATTAGTAGAAGGTGTATCATTAGTAATGGGTTTGGGAGAGAAAATGTGGTTTAGCTGGTCCTTAACATGAGCTTCAGTTTGTGGGCGGCAGAATCTGTTGAGATATCCTAGGAATTTCAGCTCGCCTCCTTCATAATAAAAAGTCCTTCTCTGCATAATCTAGACATAAGAGACCAGAGGTTAACCCCACTTTCTTATTTGGCTTGAGGGAGCTTAGATGTCAGACTTAGAATTATTTTATTGGGTCTGGACCCTCCTCTGATGCTCTCTGTGAGCATGCTAGGTGGGATGGGAAATTCGCCACAGATCAGAGGGTACGTCTTTGACTCTACACAAGGGTTTTTGGTTTCTCCAGCAGGGCGGTTTTCACCCCACAGAGACCTGGAAGAGAGCTTGAGAGTCCCAGCATGAAGTTTTGAGCTCCCAACCTGTTCCAATTTATAATTCTGTAATAATCCCCCATCTTTTGTCTGCTGACATGTGAAGACACTCTGTGGAATATAATGTTACAAAGAACCATGCATCTAGATCCATTCTGATTCAGTCACCCCAGTTTTACAAGCTTTTGAAAGTCAGAGATGGATGATTAATGATGAAAACCTGAGTTGATCTCAAGCCCGCTATCCCCTTTTCTCAAAAGTCTCATGATCAAAAAACTAAAAATCTTTTGAAAATCTCGGGTTAGGGTCACAAAGTTCATAGTTGCGTATGGTTATAAAAAAAAAAAAAAGAATGAGGTTGAACTCAATGATTTGAATTGAATTCTAAACAGTTGTATTAAACAATATGTCGTCAAGTCGTTGTATGTGTGAATTTGTATGTATTTCTGAAAACATATAGTAAATAGGATAAAAATAAAGATCACGTCATTGACCAAAAACCTCTACAACTGACACATGTTTTCATTTGCTCGTTCATGCTGACAGGTTGATGGTTGGTCTAATTAATCTGTTGTTTTAACAAGCACTGACAGTTGTATAGTCTGGTCTCTATCAACCTCTAACCCTGAGCCTTGACCTTCAGCGATGGAGCTCTTGGTGACGGAGTTGAATGTGCTTTTGAAGCTGTTGGACCATGAGACCCTGAGTTGTGCTACAGAAGAGAAGAAAACAGCCGTGAAGAACCTTCTCAAACAACTTCAGCCCTCAGGTAAATACCTAATATCAGTGTCTGATTGTTATTATCTGGCCCAAGCTGGGTTTAGTGGTTGGACCACCAGCTGGTAGACCATGTATGTCCAGTCATGTTCCTGGAAAGCCACTCTCTTGCAGAGGCCAACTCTAAACCTAATCAAACACCCCTTTCTTTCTCCAAGAGAAGGATTGTAAAACATTTTGGTCAGCTTAGTTAGATCTAGTAGACCACCTTGGATAATCCTATTAGGCCCTGTGGTCTCATCAGTTTGACCACATTGAGCTATGAACTGTTCTGTTTCAGGTGGGAACTGCACAAAAATCGCAAATTAAACATCAGTCTCACAGAGAATTAATAGAAAAATATTCTTGAGACAATTTAGACAAAGAAGAAAAAAAAAAAAACTTTGGACCAGAAAGTGACAAGACCTGATGGAAATAACTTCAGCTTGATGAGGCCTTGTTTTTCTCATAAATGAGACTGAGAAAGCTTTTGGCAGTTGTCCTACATACATATGTTCTTTCTCTTCTCTTACTCGTTCTTTGCAGTCACTGGAAAAGGCTATACATACATGAACACCTCAGTATACAGAAATGGAACCAGCTTTGTCGAATCCCTTTTTGATACATTCGGTAAGTAAAGAATATCTATCTCTAGCATCTCTCAACATCCTCCAATGTTTTGGAATATTACACCCATAAATGTGTTTTCACATTTTTACAGATTGTGACCTCGGGGAGCTGAAAGTTGAAATTGAGGATCAGAAGAAAGAGCCAGAGACAAAACACACTAATAACACCGTCCCCAAACCAGTAAGAAATCTTCTCTCGGGGGATTACCCATAATGCTCTGTTCCTTAGACCCAACGCTAATATATAGTGCATCATTAGCCCTAATGTCACTGTGTAATAAGGGCTGTGCTCTGCAATGGTGAGATACGACAGGAAGATTAATCGTGATGTAGTGAGACCTCCACTTCTCTTTCCAGCTGCATTGCACGTTCAGAGCCAGGTTGTTATCTTAGTCACGTCACCATCAGCATTTCACGAGGTCCCCATAGATTCTATCTGCATTCTTCCAGCAGTGAGATTTTTTTTTATTGTGTGTATCAGTGTGTTTGAGTGCCAATAGTCCTCGATGGCCAGTATCTGATGTATTTCTGAGCCGTCATCCACGTGCCATGTGGGTTTGACTTTTGATTGGATGCAGCGGTCACATATCATGTGTTAATAACTTGCCGAGTGGTGTAAAGGAAAAACATAGCTTTATGTTATTGTGAGGATTCATTGAAAAGCAGATGTTAAGTGTGAATGAATGTGATGGGGTAGACAGATGGAGCAAGTCATTGTTTGCCACACTTTTTTGGACCAGAGCACAGCGGACTCGCCTCCCCCCCTGCCCAACACACCACCTCCAGAGGATTACTATGAAGAGGCCGTGCCACTCAGCCCTGGAAAGATGCCAGAATATATCACCAGCCGCAGTGAGTCTTGTTGCTGTATTTCCGTTGCTTGGAAAACATGGCATGGTCTATATAAATTCCTACAGATAAAATAGCGTGGAGAGTGATGTTACAACTTTGTGTAACAACAGATACTTATTTATGAACGACTTGAATTCAAAGTTTTTTAAGAGTTAAACCATTTTGCTTACATAATGGGACCCATTTTCTTATTAAACATTATATTCAAGAAGAAAAAATCCTAAATCAAGAAGTCAAATCCTAATTAATTTTATTCTGTAGGAATTGACAGGATTGTGAAAATGTGAACGTTACATACTAGAATGGAGCTATATTGAATGTGACGTTACAAAAACATTGTTTAAATGGCTATTGGTTAACGTCAGGTTATCTGGCTATCAGCGGCCGGTTGCATAACCTTAGCCACCGTGTTAAGACTACATCTTAAGAACTATTTTGACCAACTAGCAGTTGCCAAGGGGTAATTAGTCATACTTTTCCAATACAAATAAGACAAATCTACCTTTTCATAACTGAATAAAAAAAGTTATGACCAATCTTGAAGAAAAAAAAAACAGGTTATGCAACCGGCTTCAGCTGCAATTGCCTATTTTTTTTATTAAAAATTACATGGACAAAAGTTTTTCTATATTTAAAATAATACCTAGAATGTGCATTAAGAAAGTAAATATGGTCAAAGAGAGACTGTTTGTTCCACAACACTGATAGTTACCCCTTTATTTTAATTTAAATGAATAGAAATATCCAAGTTTTGGTTATTTTAAAAAATAAATGCCCTAACTAAAAGTTGAGTGCTTTTATGTTTCAAATAAAGCAATAGCAGTTTAATAATGATGCTAAAAAAAACTGTTGTGCATTCATGCAATTCAGTGAGAAGATGATAAGAGATGTCGGTGAAATCACACATCTAAATTTAATTTCAAAGAGGATTGACAATTAGTTCATGCACATTGCCATGCAACCTTTTCTTTGTCTTAAAGTCTTTCCACAAAGTCCGCTTTTTCTCTTGCACTGCAGGTCTAAAGAGCTCTTTAAATATGACAAATCTGCGAGAGAAAAAAATCCACAAAATATGTGCCATTTTACATCTCTTGTATATCTGTAGGCAGCTCCAGTCCTCCTAATTCCATTGAAGACGGATATTACGAAGAAGCTGAAAACAACTACCCAATAACGCAAGTGAATGGACCACGCAAAAACTCCTGTAAGCGGGGGAACCCTGCTGCTATAAATAGCCTTGTCATTTCTTATTAGTAGCATTAGTATACCATTACTTCTTCTACAGATAATGACTCGGATGCCTTAAGCAGTTCTTATGAGTCATATGATGAGGAAGAGGAAGATAAAGGCCAGCGTTTGACGCACCAGTGGCCCTCAGAGGAGAACTCCATGGCCCCGGTGAGAGACTGCCATATCTGTGCATTCCTGCTAAGGAAGAAACGCTTCGGCCAGTGGGCCAAACAGCTCACTGTGATCCGTGAGAACAGACTCCAGGTGAGCTGCCAAAAGCCCTGAGGGA
The DNA here is from genome assembly GCF_003368295.1 of Carassius auratus. Taxonomy (NCBI): domain Eukaryota; kingdom Metazoa; phylum Chordata; class Actinopteri; order Cypriniformes; family Cyprinidae; genus Carassius; species Carassius auratus. The sequence goes on from NC_039256.1 coordinate 19,117,535, forward strand.
TAAAAATGATCATTGATATTTCTTGGTACTATTATAATACATATACACCTCTGAATCTTGTTTTATAGTGCTATAAAAGCTCTAAAGACCAGTCCCCCTACACAGACATACCCCTCAGCCTGTGCACCGTCATCTATGTGCCCAAAGATGGCCGGAGGAAGAAGCACGAGCTCCGATTCTCTCTTCCCGGGGGGGAGGCGCTGGTCTTAGCCGTGCAAAGCAAGGAGCAAGCCGAGAAATGGCTTCAAGTAAACACAGTCCCTCTTTCGCTTGCATGCTTATATATCAGTCCATTATACATACACACAATTGATGTATCCTGCTGCAAGAAACAATATTGCACAAGAGGAAAATTGCTTTTGTAAAAGAGACCCCCTTGTGTGATGGACTATGTTTACACTTGTAGGGAACCACTGATGTGTGTGTATCTTTGTGTGATTACAGGTGGTGCGTGACATTACAGGTCAGGGGAATGGATTGGACAGCCCATCATCTCCCATGATTCCTAGGAAGATTGAACTGGATAAGGTGGGATTCCAGCACACATTTGTCTCATTCATGACTCCTGTGCATCTCCTCTTCATTACTGACATATAAAGTGTGCCAATGATGGATTGGAGGAACTTTTGGGGGATTCACTTTCTGTAAATGATGTTCTCACTTTGAGTTGGTTAGGAAAATAATGCCACCTGTGATGCATAAGATGAATACCTCATTAACTTTTCTTTGCAAAAAAGAAAAAAGGAGCAGCATTTTAAAAACATATTATTGCCAATTGTACAGTCTACATGTCCAAAACAATGTTAAGTACTTTTTGTAAGCATTCCAATTCAATGATTATTTTACTCCTTGTACTGATGTTGAAAAAGATTATTATTATTATATTTTAAAGAAATTATTAATTTTATTCGGCAAGGTCAAAAATGTTGGATTGAAAGCGACGGTAAAAAATACATTGTTACAAAAATATTTTTGTTACGAATCAATATACTTAATAATAAAAGAATCCTAAAAAATGTATCCTGGTTTCCCCAAAACAATTAAGCAGCAACGTTTTTAAAGATTGATAATAATAAGAAATGATTCTTGAACACCATATCGACATAGAATGATTTCTTAGGAATCATCTGACACTGAAGACTGGAGTAATTTAGCTTGCCATTACAGGAATAAATGTCATTATAGAATATATTCAAATATAAAAGTTATTTAAAATTGTAGTACTATTTACAGTATGGTATGGTAATATTACTGTTTTACTGCTTTTCTGAATAAATAAATGGAATCTTACCGACCTCAAGCTTTTGAATAGTAGTGCATATAAAATGTTGTTGTAAATGGATGCGAGTCCGTCCTCTATCATTGTGTGTAATTACATCCCCAGTGCTTCTGTAAATGCCGGTCTGTGTGTGTGTAAACAGACTGACAGCATTTAAATGTTCAGGGCTCACTCTCCATCTGCTTTAATTAAAAGGTGTCAAGCTCATGGTGGTAAATTCTGTCAGAGCAGCTGTAAATAATGTGTTGAATTTAAGGGACCTGTTGTGAGAGGCTAAATCATGGGGAATGTTATGATGTGTGTGTGTGTTTATATGTCAGGAAACACATTTTATCTGAATTCAGCAGTCGGTTGTGAAAGGTAGACTGTGCTGGGAGTGTGTTTCCTGTCTGAACAGTGTTACTGTAATTGTCTGGCCACAACAGCACTCTGTTCCTACACCTAGTTTTCAGTAATGTCCATATCCTATACAGTATTAGCCAAGTTATAGTTGTGAACTGTTAAAAATGTGGCATGTTTAGTTTAATCTGGCTGTGCTGTTGTCCCTGTAGTGCTGTTCTTCAGAGAAGCAAACCTCCGATTCTGACAGTATGCCAAGTGTTGAAAGTGCTCGCGATGGACGGGAAAATGGTGAGATCTTTAGTTTATTCTTCTCTGATTACACTTTTTTTTCTATCTGACTTACAGTTGTTCTGTCTTTCTCTTTATTTGTGATGTTTTCTAAGGCAAACAGTAATATTGCTTATATTCAGGGGAATTAGTTATTAAACTCAAAAGTAAAAAAGTAAAACTATAGTGAAAGTAATTCAACCTGAAATTTTTTTTGTTTTGTGTATGAACCCCCTAAAAGGACTCTGGATACCACCCAAACCACCCTAGCAATCGCTTAAAAATGTGACAAAACACCCTAGTGACCACATAGCAACATACAGAGCTTGGTATATAACTTGCAAATTGTAGTCCGTTACTGATTCCAAATGACATTGAAAAAAAATGTGTAGTTTGTAAATTAAGCAATTACATAATAGGTAATATAATCAGAGTACTTTTAGATTACTTTTAACATTAAATAGGATAATATCGTGCCATACTAATATTAAAATGCAAATAAAATATTCCTTTTGTTGTTAGACAACATAAAGTAAATTAAGCATTACATTATGACAATGTTGTGGGGGGGGGGGGTGTGAATTTAATGAAAAGCTAATAATGAATTACGTCATATGAAAAAATGTCATAAACATTCAAATAAATCATTTTAGAATAACTTAAATCCAAATAAAACATTTACTAAAAAATGAAATATTTTGTTTACCTGCATGTTATGTAGGCAGTTTAGAAAGAAAAATGTATAAAAAAAACCCTGAAAAATAATTAGGGATAGTCAATGAATTATGAATAAATTATTGCCATTGTGTGAATATATGTTTTAAAGTAATCAATAAAAATAACTTTAGTCTGATTACGATAAAATTATAAAATGTAATTTAATCTAATTGCAAGTACTTAATTTTCAGAATTTGATTATGTAATCCATTGAAGATGTAATCATTTACTATTCTGCTCTGGAAATATATTAAAAACCAGACAGAATCAAACAAACAACTCAAAAAGCCTTAAAAAACCACAGCTATTCCCTCCCTGTGAAAGAAAAGACACTCATTACTCATTAGAAACTGCATAGCAATACCCTGGCAACCACTCAAACCATCAATATTATTGCTTTGGAAAGTTAATCGTGGCAAGAAACTCTCACAATTTATTCTGAATGTAAAAATCTTGTTTCTCTCTTTCCCTCTCTCGCTCTCATACACACACACTGTATTCATGATCATTGTTACAGGTGCTCTAATAACAGGCAGGAAGTCTTTATGCATGATGTGGATTGTTTGTGATCATCATTGTTTGGACCAGTGAAATCTTATTAACTTTGGCCTAATTCCTGCAGATTGTGTGTCTGTAGAACACGCATACCTCTACATTTTTTTTCACTCAACCATCAAATGTGTGTTTACAGGTAAACCCAAGCGAGGAGCACTGTCAGAGCTAACAGGCACCGTAAGCCGAGCCGCAGGAAGAAAGATCACAAGAATTATCAGTTTCTCCAAAAAAAAGCCTCCACTGCCAGGAGACACCCGCACATCACTCGATCAGGATCCTCGGTGTGGTAGGACACACATCTTTCTCTCTCGTCTCCCTTTCTCTTTCTCAGATTACAATACCCATGACTCTCTCCACCTGTTATTTTCAACTTCTCTTTCTTAGCCTTTGATGTCAGACAGTGGAGCAGAATAAATCTACACCATGAAACCGAGGTGGGAGTGCTGTAATAATTGCTGTAATTCTTTGTGTGTGTCAGGTTATGTAGGGGTGCTGTTGAATCAGTGCTGGAAGGAAAACTGGTGTCGTGTGCGGGCTGGATCTCTTTACCTTTACCATGAGAAAGGAGAACAGCGGGTCCCCCACACTTCTGTTGCTCTGAAGGGATGCGAGGTCGTCCCAGGCCTCGGGCCCAAACACCCCTTCGCCCTGAGGATACTGAAAGGAGGTGCAGAGCTGGCAGCTTTAGAGGTATTTTGTGTGACGTTTTCACAACTTTGCTTCATAGAGATACTGCATATTCTAGCAGTTAGTGATATGAAAATTCTGGCTGATGAAGACAAGCCAACTATTTTTTATTACAGATATTAAAATGATTTAATATTTTGTCTAAATCAATAAAAATAAAACGCTCATATGTATTCACATTATTTTAGGCCCAGTGTTATTTTATGATTATTTATATACTATTATAGTAGTCATTCACATTTGAATTAGCTTTTATTTTTATAATTTATGTTTTCGCTTTTATTTTAGTTTGCATACTGGTCATTTAGTAATTATACATTTTTATGACTTTAAAAATAGATATTTTTATGTAGATTAAAAAAAAAATTAGATTACATTTTTTATTTTTTTATGTTTTAGTTGTAGTTTATGTATTGATGTATTGTGCCTTCCTATTATACTATCAAAAAAATGGCAATAGCTCAAAAAATATATATATATATAAAAAAATGTTTTTTTTTAATTATTTAATACTCATTTATCATGTGATGAAATTAAAACAATAAATTCTGTCCAAATCTTAGTTTATGTCTGTGTTTAATATATATTTTGTCTCTGGCTCTGTTTGTGCTTGAAACTCATGTTTGTTCCTGTGTGTGTGTGTGTGTTTGTTGTGTTAGGCGAGTTCCTCGGGGGACATGGGCCGCTGGCTGGGAGTCCTGTTGGCAGAAACCGGTTCCTCTGCTGACCCGGAGTCCCTACATTATGACTATGTAGATGTGGAAACTATTGCCAACATCCGTACAGCTGCCCGTCACTCTTTCCTGTGAGTTGAGGGTGAAGGAGATGAGGGCTGGAGTTTTTAGACTGGGTCATCTTGTTGATTTTAACCACCTTGTTTCTTTTCCTGTTTATTTAGATGGGCAACCTCCACAGATTCGAGAATGTATGATGAGGTCCCTTTCGAAGCCATAGAGGTTTGTGGTCGAAGATGAACAAACATTTGATCATGTGGTTACACTCTAACACAGTGGTTTCCAGCCTTTTTCTCAGAGGACACTTTTTACAAGCCATATGCTTCACAACCCTCCCTCCAAAAGAAAATCTTCAGAAAAAAGCTCTTCATTTTATGTGCACACACTTAAATTCAAAGCATGTAGAGAGAAATGCACAACATGTACATGCATCATAGAGAGCATGGCAATTCTGTTGACCTTTAAGAAGAGATCAGATGTATCCTTGTGCCTCTGTGTGCATGTGCTGTGACTGGACCTTAATGAAAAATGAGAAGTGTGTGATGTGTGCAGTAATCAGGGGTTAGAGCAGGTTCAGTTGTCATGGCCTTTGGCCTCTAAGTGGCTTGTTAAACCCATGCTGAACCTTCAGATACACGGCAGAAGATTCGGTTCTCCATCTGTGCATGCCTCAAATCATGTGATCAGGTTACACTAAACAAAAAATATGAGGGACAAAAATGGCATTTGAACCAAATGAAATATATATATATATATATATATATATATATATATATATATATATATATATATATATATATATACTTTTTTCTTTCAGCAGGAAAATGAGAGGCTGAGGGGAGGAGCACAAACGAAACATCGTTCATCTTTCTCCAGCAGTGGCACAGGAAAGCCCTCTCCACAAATCACCCTAAAGCGCCACGGCTCCAGTGAGTCCCATCACACTCTGCACTGTGTTGGATTCAGCTTTGTCTTTAACATAGAGTACGATGGTTTCACGTTTTTATTAGAATCCTGCTGACTACTCAACCTTATTTTGGCCATTTCGAAAATGGCTGCAGAGTTCTTGCACTGTCACATCAAAAGCAGTCAGAGTAATGTAACCTGAGCTTAACAAGACACTTTGGTTTGATCTACAGCTTTCTGCATTTTCACACTCATTCTCTCACCAGATAAGTGCTAAGAGCTTTGCCACCTTCCCACAGACTTCTAGGGTCTGATCTTTGACCTATACTTGACATTGCAGACGCAAATCAATACGGGAGGTATGGGAAAACACGGGCACAGGAGGATGCACGCAGGTACTTGAAAGAAAAAGAAGACCTGGAGAAAGAAATCGACAGTATCAGAAGCGCACTAGTCTTACTGCGCAAAAAGAAACGAGAGGCCAAAGAGAAGATGAAGGGTGCAACGGGTGAGAAAGTCAGCTTTCCAGCCTATTTAATGAGATACTCAGAGACTCTTTCAAAATAGTTAAGCGAGAGACTTTCCCCCACTTTTACTAGCAAAATAACTTTTTTTATTGCTTTTTTTTTCTTTTAACAAATTTTAATTCAATCAAGTAAACGTATGTCCTCATTTCTCTTTTATATCCATGTTTATGAGACATAGTGTTCATAAACTATTCTCTTGTGAAGGTACCAGCCATATTATCATAACACAGAGCACTTTTAAATCGCAATATGGCTTGAAAAAATTAAGACAGCTATAAATATTGGAACGATATTTTATAGTACTGTATAATAATGATGATTGTTTTTCTTGAATACTTATTTTTTATTTTACATTGAAAAGGTATAATTACAGTAGTATTGTTTCTTATTTAATATTTTGGTTATAATAATAATTATAATTATTATTTTACAGTTAAATGGTATTATTGTAATAGTAGTGGTTTATTGTAATATTATTGTAGTAATTTAATATTTCATATTTTTTAAATTTTAATAATAATAATTATTATTTTTTTGTGAAATAGGATTATCACAATGGTGATGTTTCTAGTGTTTTTATACTACATTACAATACATTCTAAATTACAATAAATAATAAAATTGTAATTGTACCACTTTTCATGCCAAATTGTGCAGCCCTACACACAAGCACCGCAAACCTGGAGCTTTTTAAAATCACATTTTAAAATTGCAAACTCATGTTGATGTCATTTCTTTGTTTATTATGGTTATAATTGAGCTGCCAGAAATTCATATGTGAACTGAACTACGTATGTACATGTTGTGCAGATAAGCAGAAGTTGGCTTTAGAGGAGCGTGTAGCCCAGCTGGAGGACAGCTGTCGGGTGAAAGAAGGAGAGCGTGTGGACCTAGAGCTCAAGCTTACACAGGTGAAGGAAAACCTGAAGAAATCTTTGGCTGGTGGAGATCTGGGGGCACCTACAGAGACCAAACCTACGAACAAGGTACTGACAAATATTAGAATTATTAGTGATTTATTGATCATAATTGTTAAATATCCTACTTTCTTTCCTTATAGACTCAAAGGATGGAGACTCAATATATTGATTCGTTTCTCCCAGTCAACTGCGCCTCGGAAATTCGTAAGCGGCCCCCTTCCATCTATGCATCCGCTAAGGGAAATGTTATGCAGAAAGCTAAGGTAAACACATCAGTATTCACAACATTATGCAGTGCAATGCATCAAAAAGACAGATAATGCAAACAGAACAGTTTACTGCATCAATAGAGATCACATTAAAACATTCAGTCTTATTCTAAGTCAAGTCTCTAATGAGTTTTATTGATCAGTTTGGGTCTCTGTTAAGATTTCATGTAGCGGAATAGGCCTGTTTTATGTGTGCGTGTATCACTTAAACCTTAATGCTTTGTTTTTTCCCAGGAATGGGAATCCAAGAAAGGGACTTAAACTGCTGATTAGGAAGACCCACAATCTTTGTGCCATGTCCAGGATAACATGGGGACTTTTCTACCAACTTCCCCCAAGACGGACTGCTGTACATGCAAATCTTTTGACTGCGACGGCTGCCAATTTTGCAACTTTATAATGGGGTTAGAATGACAAAGCAGCAGCTCTATTATAATACTTGGCAGTCAAACGATGATGTCCTTTATCTTGTGAAGTTCTACTTTACTGGCACAAAATATTGAAGGATTGAGGTGGTATGAGGAATAATAGTTTGTCCAATGAAAGTGCAAGAAAGGGCTGTGGGTAGGTTATAAAGAAAGATGGCAATGCATGTTTTAGACAATCCATTTTAAAATGGTATTTTAAGAGAGGCATGGTGATTAAGTATTTTTTATTATTCCATTGCTTATACAGTACCTATGGGGTAACTCCTGCTATTAACCAAGTGGTGCTAATAATGGTGTACATATGCAATTGTAAATAATTATAAAAAACATTTCTAAAACTAGCCTCAATGTGTTTAACTGATACTTCTGTTTGTAACCTTTTCTTTGTCACCTTTAAATGTGAGTAACATTTGCACTTTAAAATGTCTTTAGACGTGGAGAAGGGAATATTCTTTTAATAAAGAAAAAAAAAACACTTATTCTGTGTTATAGACTTTCATGGGAACTATAAATTGGAAACAACATTCCTGAGATCTTATACAAACCAGAGCCTAACCCAAATGACGTGAACATCCATAGTTCCTTAAAACAGATGAGCCTTTAATAACCCTAGTGTGCCACTTAAAAAAAAATCCTTTTAAACTGGATTTACAGAAAGAGGACAAATCCATGGTCAGTTAAAATGTTTAATGAAACCGCTTTAATGAGATCTTAACACTGAGGAACTAAACCAATTAAATTTAAACAAAGACCGCTTGGCGTCAATTAACATACAAACAGAAGTTTAATAAAACGTTTAATAACAGTAAAGCAAACAATTTAAAAAGTACAAAAGTTCCCTATACACAAAGTTTAGAGTTCACACTCAGGGGGCAAGTCAACAGTCAGCTCACTGATCGTCTGTAGGAATGCCTCCAATTCATCATCGTATTCCACTGCTGCAGGAGAAAAATAAAAATAAAAAAAAATAAAAAAAAGATTTAACTGGGCATGAAGACTTTGACCTCTTTTAAAATAGATTTCTAAATGCATCCATCAGTTACCTCTGGGTATCTTTAAAGGTGAGAGTGGCAAACATGGGTCCATAAGCAGCTCTTCCACAGGTGCAGCAGTCGGCCACATCTGTTTTCCCAGACCAGCCAGAGAAAAACGAGAGAGGTAGACTTCATCTGGAACACCGTAGGTCTCAAACTCTACAAATTTAACATGGGGAAAGAATCCTCAAGAGCTCAAGTCCAACGTTTAGCTTTAAAGCCATGAAACAGAAGGCCAGGCTTACCACTGGGATTGTATGGGAAACACTTCTCAATCTCTGGCAGCTCCTCACTGGCTGGCGGAGCAGGAACCTTACACTGATGGAGAAAATAATTTAATTAACCTACAAACAATGTACAGTCATACAATTTTCTCTGAATATCAAGAACAAACCTTGGCTTCAGCAGGTTTGGTCTTCTCCTCGGTTTTATGAGAGGCTGCTGGAGTGGCAACAACCTTATTTATGACACCCAAAGCTTTACGGCTGGACTGCAGAGGAGCGCCAAGACGTGCCTTTCCTGCCAGAGGTGTTCTCAAGCACTGATCTGAAAATGTGAGACGTAACGTTAAATTAAGGACTTAGTGAATAGTTCGGTGTTGGTTAGAAGACAAAACCTATATTGGTTTCTGACCTGGAGCCGAGTGCAGTCTGTTCTGGCGAGATTTGATGGCTGGAGTGGTCAGTCTGCCGTTCTCCTGATCCAGGTAAATCATGGTGTCCATGTCTGTAGCTTTGACAAGCAACATAGTGAAATGTAACTTGTTTGGCTCAAATAATGCCATTCATGATTTATAACTAAGCAATTCGTCCGGCTCGGACAAGTCCGTTCGTCAGTTTTACATTAAACAAAAAAGTGACTCGCGGAATATTACTTTAGGATTATCATTGCATACAGTCATGTTAATTGTACACGCAACTTAAACGTTTTGAGTTAAACCTTACCGTTTCTCTGTGTTAAATCGTTCCTCCTCTACTCAAGCAAAACGACGTTTGTTTTGGTTCCGAGTTTCCCGGTTGAGTTTTAAAAGGCAACCTGCTTCCTGATTGGCTGATGGATTTTCCTCTTTGACCAAGCGATGCTCTTAGTTCATTGCGTAAGCGCGACAGTGCCACCCCACGGCCGGAGTAAGTAAAGCAATAGGATCATAGATAATCTGTTGGCGGTGATGCACGAATGGTGGTGTTCTGATAGTAAACCCGAAGAAGAAAGCCAAATCTCCAAATGTATTACTTAAAATGGGTGGGTGGATCCATGGATGAGTAGATTGGGCGATTATGATTGGGTGATTAAGTAGTCAGATGTTTCATTACTACTGTACCATCATAACAATTTGATTGAAAATGTACTGTAAACACTATTGTTACATATTAGCTTAGGTGATTATTAGTGGCAGAATATATAATATATAATTTATTATATATATAATCTTGCATAATCGCATACGTTTTTTTTTTTTTCATTCCTTTTTTAATTTTAAAACTTTATTCACAGGCTTGAATTATATTTGACAATGTGGAATCAGATTGTGGACCCCACTATACAGTCATACATGCATACACTGACCATTAATGCTTTTATTTAATGCCATTTATTATGGTCAGTGCTTGTGGAGTTTACAGCAACCCTACAGCGCATTACGTTTAACTAGCAAAACAAAGCAAGGAGTAAAACTAAACAGGTAACGCATTGAACCCTTCAGTAAATCAGTAATGTGAAGGCAATTGCGAACAGCGTCCTCCTATGTGTCCTGCTGCAGATGAGTCTGTATGGTGATTTGTTTGTGTCCAAATAATCTTCACTTTTATTATTGTGTAAACACTTGCAAGTCCAGCTCCTTTTATACTGCACTATTTAACTGCATTGATGGGTAATTGATCAAGTCTTTTCACTTACACAGTCATCTGTGTAATACTTTGTTCATTAATGGAGATGGGAGGTAAAGTTATTTATCCATCAGAATAAAAGGTAGTAGAGCCAGTAGAAAATATTGACAAGGAAAAATACCATGGGGAAAAACACACGTGCACGTCTGTCAATGTTGTTAGGATTCTCGACACTCATTATTGATGCTGCGCGGCGAGACATCTGCTTTACGGAGGACAAACCGCACCCCTTCTCTTTCTTCTTGTCTGTGGCTTCATTCCCTTCACATGTCACAGATTGCTCAGGCGTCTCCTGCTGAGCGGATTCTTTTGTCTGCATCTTTTTGGGTGACGCTGAATTTGCCAAATGAGTTGTACCATTTGACTCCTCGAATTCTTTGAGTAGTTCCTGTGAAAATTGAATGTAAAAATGAAAAAAATATAATAGGTTGCAAAAATGTGTCATTTTTTAACCACTATCCAGAGGTTTCTCACCCTTTGCACATCAAAAATGGTCTGGTGCTGCATGGTGCAGAAATGAGCACAGGCATATTCCAGCAGAGCTCCAAAGATGAAGGTGAAACAGATGCCGAGATAGACGTCGATGGCCTTAATGAAGCAGTTGGCATTGGGAAGTGAGGTCCTGGCACCCATCATTAGTGTGGTCATGGTAAGAACAGTGGTCACCCCTGTCAAGTAAATGGATTTGACAGAGAATATTTAGTTTATTTCATCAAGAAATGTTTTGTAGCATATGTTTTAAGCTCTTGGAATCACTGACCGATGCAGGTGCGAGCTGGAACGGAGGACTGACTGATCCAGAAAGACACCCATGACAGAACCACCAGCAATGTTGAGGGCACATATGTCTCCAGAATGAAGAACAATACATTTCTACGTAAAGAGAAGTGCAGAACTAGCTTCGGATAAAAACCTGCAACAGATCCAGAATATTGCAGGTGATTCACTGTGGGAAAAAAAGCTTGCAATTTTCACAAAAAGTAAAAGAATGCTACATTAAAAATGAATAGTTAATTGATTAACTGTAAGATATCTTATCACAAACAATGAACATTGTAAATGGTTTACAAATGGCATTTTCAAATGAAAAAGTAAAAAAAAAATATATATATATCCCCTGAATGACACATATATATTATTTAAATAGTTTTGTTTCTTCTCATTTTGTTATCAGTAATGTACATTAAAGTGTTTTTTGTTATGTGTATGTTTAGTTGCTTTCCGTTTTACCACCTGTATAATCATGTGGTTTTTAGGACATTATAATTGGTAACTGTAGTAATTATTAGTTATTATTAGTAGTAATTATTAGTTATTATTATAATATATATATATTATTATTATTATTATATTAGTAATATTAACATTATATCACTTTAAAATGTGTGATAATACGTTGTAAAATATTCAGGTACCAACATGGCATCTTGTATTAGCTGATTGTCAGCGTATGTTAGTTGTTTTTTTTTTACTGTAAATTTAACAGATTTTTTTATACACTGTAGACAGCCATTTCTAGCAGCACTAGCAATACCAAAGTTATAAATTTGAGTACTAGGAAATATATGCAATGAGTAAATCTACAGTGCGACCAAAACGTTGTATAAATTTTAGTACATAAAAAAAAAACAACAGCAACAACAACACAGATGATTAAACCAAGTAGCATCTGCAGAAGAAAAAAAATGCTATCCAATTGTTTGTTTTCTCATTCTAAACCTTAAATCTCTTCTTGTGGGATAGTGGTGCTTGTGCTATTTTCTTTGAAATATAATTTGGATGATCTTGGTAAAACATAAGTGCCCAAGTTCTTTTTGGGGGGGATTTTGTAAACCATGATTGCACTGTAAGCTGCTTAGAAGTAAGAAGTCTTCCAAATGCATAAATATAAATGTAGAATGTGGCTGAAATACCAAAACTGAGAATAATTTTTAATAAAATAAAATGTAAAAATTACCAGAACATTCACGATAAAATGTGATGCTTTTACCTGTTTCGTACACAGCTTTAGATATGGTTGTGTAGTAGCTCTCCACACTGTACTGAGCCAGACGCAGTGTGTCTAACCCCTTCACTGAGTCATTCCCTCGGGTCCAGTAAAACACCACATCCTGTAAATTATAGCCCCCTGAACATGCATGCACACACAAACAGGTTTAAGGGTCTTTACAGCCTGCTCTCAAATAATCAATAAAAGAAATTAAGCGAAAACCATATGCATTTGTTTTGAAAATGCTTACAGCTTTCTAATTGCAATGTACACTCCTGTCTATCCATAGGATACTTGGTGAGATCCATGTTGCAGGCGATGGTTGCTGTAATGCTGTGGAGAAAAAGAGGAATATTGATTGAACCATTTCAGGGGGAAGGTTCCCCAGATGCACATACATCTGCCCGGAGCACCTGTTCAGCCTTTGGTAAGAAGTTATAAATTCAGAGTCAGTGTTTACCGAAGAGCATAGAGCACAGTGCCGTTGCTGAAGATCCGGATCAAACGGTTCTCCACAGTTACATCATGGAGGAAAGAACGCTTAGAATCAGGGATGAACGTATCAGGGATCCACAGCAAAGAAACCAGCCGCCCATCCAGACTCAGACTTTCATTTCCAGGGAATATCAGGCGAGAATCTCGCCATCGTTGTCTTAGGAAGATAGTGGCTGTGTAGTCCTGAAAGTGCATGAACAAAATTGATCAGAATCTTATTGATCTGTTGCCTGAAGCTTCTTATCAAAGTAAGTTTATACATTTAAATAGTACCATGTTAATCTCAGAGATGGCATCAATGCTGGCAATATCCAAACTCATTCCGATTTCAACAGGCCCCTCTGTGGAAACAAAGAAATGTGTTTTTATTATTAGGATTTAATTATTTAAATGACGGCACGTGTTTTAATTCTCCATCAATATTTAATTAGCCTCACGGTTAAAGTTTGGCCTTAGGTATCGATTGTAGCCTTTCATCAGCCTCTGTATGGTGGGCTGCAGTTGCGAATCATTCCACTCGGCGTAATGATTCCCATAAAATCCTCTTTCACTGGGAGACAGGGAGAGATGTTAACAATGTGACTGTCCGGGGATTGTTAGTGTCAGTGCGTCAGATGTTTATCTCTTTACTCACCCATTTGTAATAAACAGAAATAGACTCATCCAGAACAGAAGATAGAGCAGCATTCTGTGATAATGTGATACAGATGAGCAGGGGCTGTGAAGAGGATTTAAGAAAACAATTGTGTTAAAATCGTCCCCATCAAGGATGGAATATGGCCCTATGACACCCTGGGAACCAGCTGCTCTGATGGTCCTAGGTATCTTGGCATCCCACACTATACAAATTAGAGAATAAGATTTTGTAATAATGCCTTTTTATTCTACATTTTCCTGTTGAAATTTCTTAGACTTATAGATTTATTTCTGATAATTGAGACTTTTTGTCAAGATTATTCCTGGAAAACTGAGGGCTGCAGCATTAGATTATGATTTAGTTTAAGTGATAGTTTACCCAAAAATGAACATTCTATCATGTTACTCACACCTGTATAATTATTTTTTCTTCTGTTGAACATAAAAGAAGATTGTTGGTTGGTAGAATTTTAAAAAAATAAATACAGTCAGTGGGCACCAGAACATTTTTGGTTGCTCACATTCTTCAAAATATCTTATTTTATGTTCAGCAAAAGAAAGAAAGTCAAACAGGTTGGAACAATTTGAGGATTAGTAAATAATGACAGAATATTAATTTTTGGATAAACTATCACTGTGTGGCTGATGATAAAACTGAGTGATACAAAAATTGATGCAGGGTTCGACATTGGGTTCCTGCTGTTTTCATGATTAAATCATTTTTCTATTGCCTTTTTGGTCATTTTTGATTACTAGATAATAATAATAATAATAGAACAATTTGCTAAATAAATAAATATTAATATGAAAAAAAAATGTTTCTATTTTAGAATTGTCATGACTTTTCCAGCCCTGGTAAACACAATTAAAAAATTCTTTGATATTACCAGATTTTAAGTGATTGTGGGATCCCTGTCTGCAGTACCTTTTTGCAGTATCAATACAAAAATCTCTCTCTCTCTTTCCACCTACACTGTTGAATGCCATTATCATTGTTAATTGAGCACATTCAAGCACTCTTTGTCTAATATTAATTGCATTGTTTCCAGGTGTCTCTCAGCTCAAGGTGCTAGGGCAGTGGTACTTGTTAACCCTCCTAAGTGACCATAAACCATGCAAAAACCATCCCAGGACTTTACCACAAGATGGCAGCGGTCCTTTCTGCCCGCACGCAACTGCACCACCAACAGCTTTTCATTTATGTACCATTTTATTTAATGCACAACTTTCCAGTCACTCTTTCTCTTTACTTTAAGCTTATGAAGCTGATTGCCTTGCCTCAAGACACACCACCAATTACCACTGCAGTTATTGTCATGGGACCTGAACAAGAAGCAGTCCGTAGTGAAAGGTGCTGGACCATTTTACCACAGATCGGCCCCCACCAACCATTTCTCTCTCTCTTTCTCTCTGTTTCCCTTTATTCTAAGACTCTAACTCACTCCCCCTTTTTCTCAATGGATTCTTGTAGATTAGAGCAATCTTTCAAAATGTCAGTGCACTTCTATCTCTAAAACAGACCTATTGCAACCTGAGGTGTTAGAGAGTATAAACCTTGAGATGATCATTTAGCGATTTTTGCAATTTCACATACATATTTTTAACCACACACACACACACACACACACACACACACACACATATATATATATATATATTACATTTTTTTAACAAGCTCTCACTATTGCATTAATTTAAAAATGCATATTAACTGCCAGAATTTCCATTTCAAGTGCTATCACATTTATTCTCTAGAATGTAAATAGTGTTTCATCTTCTTGTAGTCATGTCACTCATCGCATCATTGCCACTACACATTCTTTCTTGTTTCCATCTTCCCATTCTTTAATTATTCCTCTCCTCCTCCACCACCCCCTCCCTCCATCCATCATCTGTCCCCATCTCTGTCATGCCGCATGAATATCACAATGACAGCAGTTACCTGTGGAGATCACTCGTCTTGGTCTCTTTCTCTCTTAGTGTTCCAGCTAAATGTATCCAGGTGTTCTCAACCCTTTTCTTTGTATCCTGTTTTTCTTGAGTCTCCTATGTCTTAATTAAATATCTTATTGTATCTTGCTCTCTCAGCACGCAGTGTGTTTCCTTCATCCAAGCATTGCTTCCCTCACACTCATCACTTGACTGGCTCAGAGAATAACCCCTCTCTGCATCCCCATTCCCCCAGCCTCCCCCAGTGACTCTCTCTCTCTCTCCCTCTCTCCCTCTCTCTCTTGTATGTTCATGTGCACAGCTGTGCCAGATGCCTCTCATGGCACCTGTAGTTTTATTGATGAATCTCTCTCATTACTCGGTTAGCTATAAATCAATGTCATTAACAGTCTCATGTGGCTTGTGACATGCTGCATTCCTCCAATCTCTCTGTCTCTCTTCTTTTCACTCAATTGCCACTTCCAGTTTCAACCTCAATGCTGATTTGCTCTTCCTTGTAAATTGACATCACATTTTGCATTGATGTCTTTCATCTCTTTTGTTTGCCGTATCCCTATCATTTTTGTCACACCTGTTACTTTTGAATTTTCTGTGAGATGATCTATGTCATTCTATTTCCCCATTTCTCCTTTCTGTGTCTTTCTCTTGTCACTCTATATTCTCCCCATCTTTTCATCCTGCTTATCCATGTGTTCTTTTAGGGTTGAGAGTGTTTGTCATTCCACAACAGGGATTTTCACTGCTTTTTCTACCACCAACTCTTGGTCAAATCTGGCCTATACAGAACTTTTGCAACAGAAAGCTGTTCCACAAATTCGAATGCAAATAATTCACAATGATTCGCACTCCCAATGCACCTTGTGTGTGCATTGGCTATTTATATTTGAACTGCCCACACCAGAAAAAAATAAAATGGTCTGCCCAGATTATATTTTAAATATATGTTACATTTATGTACTAAACAGTGTTGCTTTATGAAATATATTTTTCAAACTGACAATAAATTGACTTTCAAATTATTTACCTTTCAAATGCCAAATTAATTGTTAATTGGTTAATTGCAATATATTTTGCATAATGTAATTTTGCGATAGATAGATAGATAGATAGATAGATAGATAGATAGATAGATAGATAGATAGATAGATAGATAGATAGACAATTCATACACAAACTGACAGTCACCACTTATAAGCTACTACTAAATATTATAGAAACGTAATTTTCTGTAAAGTTGCATTGTAATGATTTGTATTGTAAAAAGCGCTATACAAATAAACTTGAATTTTATTGAATTTTATTAAAGACAGCAGTCTTTTTTTCTTTGTCCATGGTCTCATCGATTTTTGTTCTGCAGTTTTCCATTTATACTTTTGTCAAATGGAAAGCTGCCAGAGAGGGGCAGTGGACCTGCTTTAATCATTCCCCTGCGGATTGACTGGCTCTCTATAATTGAAGCGGACTCCTCTCAGCGTCCTCAGGCTTTAAGCCCACACAACATTGTAAACAGAGGCGCAAGATTCAAACCGATGGCTAAATGAATGTTTGACAGCACAGAAACACAAAGGTGATGCATCAGTAAGCTCAATTATATAACCTCTGTTCTCTGGCACTAAGGAAGCCTGGTTTCCTTCTTGGATTAATATTTATCTTCTGGTGCAAATCAGAAGGAAGACCTTTTCAAATGACGCCTCCACAGCTTCGAAACCTACACTGATGGCCATTGTTTTTGTGAGGTCTGTTTAAGAAGCTCCTAGCCTCTGCTAGCTTATTTGCAAAGATAATAGCACTTAGCTCCAAGAGGCACCAGGAGCACCCTAGATGAAGGAATTGCCTGTCATCCTCCCCTTTAGACATCAGGCTCTGACTGGTGATCTACCGAGTGCCAGCAGAAAAGCTTAGACCAGCTTGTTGTCTGAGCCAGTGACTTATGCCTGAATTGAACTGAGAGCTGGAGAGGTTTATTGTAGAAAATCAGTAGACCTCCACCAATCATCTCAGCATGTGAATAGCTATTTCCTCCATCCTTCATTCCCATCACAATCCACTTGATAGATTGTCAACACTGCTGCTTCTTTTTTTCCCTCCTCTACTGCTCGTTTCAGGTTGTCTTTAATCCATGTTACCTTCATCTGTCCTTTTCCCATTTTTGCTAAGACCTTCACATGCTGCCCTGTCTTGTAATTGTCTCCTCTCTGTCTGCTTTAGTAGATCACTCTAGACACTTTTTTAATTACAGATCTGTGTGGCAGTGCAGCTCATACATTGAAATGACTTCATATGTGACTCATGACCTCATTTGTCATCACATGACTTAGATAAATGCACCAGCTTTCCATTTACATGCAGGTTACTATTATATTTCAGCTCAGCCAGCCTGAGTACTTGCACAGTTATTTCTATTTTCATAATTTATACTGTCCTACACTGATCTAAGACCCAGAAAGGTTACAGCCTGATGTCATAATTTTTTTTAAAGGGCCAGTTCACTCAAAAATCTGTAATTTACTTATTTTTACCCCATTTCGTTCCAAATGTGTATGACTTATTTTCTTCTTCAAAACAAAAAGAATGGTGGAAACCAAACAGTTCTAATGATTATTAGCTTACATTAAATAAAAAACTAAGACATTTTATTTTATGTTCCACAGAGGAAAGAAAGCCACAGTTTTGGAAAAACAGGGTGAGAAAATTATGACACAAATACATTGTATTTTCTAGTTCTTAAAAAAAAAAAAAAAACACCTCTACAGTATATACTGATGCTTTTTAAAGAACCCAGAAACCAATATTCTGATCTTCAAAACCTATAATAAAACATTGGGTTGATTTAATCTTAAAAAAACCTTATAGCCAGCTCACGTAACATGCAAAATGCTTCTTTTTAAAAATCCTAAGAACCATTATTTTATCTTTCTGTCTTCATGCAAAATTTGCTGTACTCACCTTTTTTGTTTCTCAGCTCAGTCTTGAGTCCGGTTGTGAATGGTAAAGGTGTGCTGGTTGTGAGGATGTGCAGATTCTGTGCCTGTCTCCCTCTCTCTATGTTCTCACTCTCTCTCTCTCTTTCTCTATTTTTTATTACTCTGTCGCTCTCATTTACCCTCTTGCAGGCAGGCAGGATGTACTCCAGTTTTCTGCGAGGAAAGAAAGAGTTTCTTGTCTGAATGCCAATCGTAGGGATGATGTGGATGAGCACATGGCATTAGCACAACTTGGTCTATGCCACACTCGACCCTGTGGGCACAGAACCAAAAAAGAGTTTATAGGATATAATATATATAGGATAATATATATATGATAACAGTCAGATCATCAGCTGTTGTGTGACATTTTATCTTATGATCTGCAGTGTTTCAAAAGCAAAAAGAAATCAAATATGATAATCTAGGGGTTAGTAATCTGCTTACATCCACTGGAATTTCGTCAGAACAGACTCCTAAGAGATGGCTGCTAAAAGTGGTGAAGAAGGGTGAGCAATTTAGTAAATATTTTATATTTAGATGTCAATTTCAATTAAGCTCCTGACTCTTTTCTTTCCTTTCATAACAGGCAACACACATCCTGAATAAATAAACAATAGACTGGAATCAGCGCCTCCCTGGGTGACCAAAGACCTGAACTGACCAATCAGGATTCATCGGGGAAGATGATGAAGAAACCACTCCCACATCCACCTTCAGTGACCAGAGGCAAGTGGGATTTTGCATCAGCGTAAACAAACAACCTCTTCTCTTCTTAATATTCATCTATGGATATGTCTATTTTAATTTCCCCTGAGAGGTTTTATCCATTATCTTTTCCTTCTCTTTACTCACATAATTTTTTATTGTCTGCATTAAAGAAAACAGTTGGCTGAAGCATTTGCTGAAAGACTGTCAATGTCATAGTTCCTTTGAAAGCAAGTAATGCAAAAAGGAAAAGGAATTTGCTTATGGAGAGAATTAAATAAAACATTGGTAAACAAAGAGTTGAGGAAATGAGGGCTGTGGGATTTCAGTAGCAGTGCGCTGAAAATGTTTGTGTTGTGAAGCAGCTGGAATAGAATGAGTGCAGCAGAGCTCTTGTGCACACTACTGACACATTCATTAGTGCTGCATAGGAGATGCATGCACAGTATGCCTAATTTATTTCTCTCTCCAGTGAACAATTTAATTGGCCAACACGGAGAAAAGTTTAAATTTCAGTACATGCATGTGAACTGCAATTTTTCCTCCTATTAGCAATACAATTTTAATATACAGAGAGATAAATATACATATGCATTGGAAGCCCATTATAAAGCAAAACATTACATAAAAAACATTTACCACAAAACAAAAAAACATTTATTTCTGTGTATGTATATTTATATACATATATGTATATATCAAATTAATGATGCCCTTTGTATATAGTTTATGTATTTATGTACTTTATAATAGGTGTTTTCTGTCCTTTGTTTTTCCTTCTAAATCACTTAATTAAATACTCATCAACTCAAATATGTGTTTATAATTGGTTTGGTTTTTTTTTTATGCAGTGCTGCCACCTGCATACTAATGACCCCCCCCCCCCCATCCCAACTATCAAGCACACCAGCTTCTTTTATTTGTTTTTCTGTATTCTCCACAAACTAGCTGATTCCTATCAGCTCACTGGAGTTGGGTCAATAACACTCACATTTTTACTAGATGTGCATGTTTGTTGTCATTCGTCATTTTAAACCTTTAAATACTGATGCATTTTTTACTTAGGTTTTACTGTATATACGCAGCTACTGTATGATAAATTAGAGATTAGTGATTATATAAAGTAATAATGTAAGCTATAATATTACAGTGATATTAGTTGCTGTGTATGGAAATCACCTTTTTTCTAGAGTTAATTTGTATCATTGTAAGTCACATTACATATCTAATGTAAATCATTATCATAAGTGTAATGAGGTAAGAAGGCTCAGAGACTGCCCTGTAGCATGAATCTACACACCATTTATTTCCATTTGAAAGTCCTTTTCAGGCCCACTGTGGAGGCGTGTTGGTATATGCTGATGAATGCTGTATGTGCGGGCCACATCTTACCTTGGGCTAAGTAAGTGCACTAGAGTGAGGATACCAGCCTGATCAGCATGCATCAGTGCGTACATGCTTCTGGACTCATGACTTTGTTGGATAATTTAAAGGTCAACTGCATGGGTGAAGACGTTACATGTAAAAAGGTGTCTTTAATAAGTGTAAAATTATATTTCCATCGATATATATATATATATTTTTGCTATATTTAGATTATTATATGTAGTAAAAGCAATAAATGGTTAGTATTTTCCCATTCAGATGGGTTTCACACACAGTACTGTGTTAAATAGCAAATTAGAATGGATAAGATTTTTTTAAATGTAGCTCTCTCTTAGTCAATAAGTTAGACTTTCTCCTGGTGGCTTGATAGGTTAATTTAATTTAAATTCCTGCAAAGAGGTTTAAATCCCAGATCTACAAACACAGTATGGTCCATTGAATCGGAATATCATTAGCTTTTTTCCAAAGAATATTGATTACACAAAAATCATTCTGTAATTTCTTTAGCATTTTGATTTTATTTATAAATTTTTTATGTGCTTGTCAGAGCCAAGATTCAAGGGTTGTGTCCAACTATTTGAGGGAACGGCTATGCAATAACAAGAGTATAATTGTACGTTGTTTAGCTAGTGCTAGAGAATATGTCACAATATTAGATTTTTCACACCATGGTTACTGTGGCTAAAATAATTCACATAATCTATAGAAACATTTGGGAATCAGCCAAATTAATTTTTACTTTGTCTATTTAGTTTTTCTATTTACCCAATGAAAATAAAGATACTAATAAACATAGGGCACATGCATTTTCCCTTCTTCTTCAGGTCACACTCTTCTCTGAAGCTCCCTATAAAATTAGTTATAACCCTAGCTATGTCTCTTTGCCACTTTGCCAAACACA
This sequence comes from Carassius auratus, assembly GCF_003368295.1. NCBI lineage: Eukaryota > Metazoa > Chordata > Actinopteri > Cypriniformes > Cyprinidae > Carassius > Carassius auratus. Next base: position 19,139,115 of record NC_039256.1, read on the forward strand.
TTTGAATTACACTGCACTGTTTAACCACTAGGGGGAGCAGTAGATATACAACCAGAACATCACACTGAGTGCTTTGTGTCTCACTGCAAACCATCTGCAGTGACCAGATCCGATGATTAGATGAATATCAGGGTTTCAAGTCCCAACATCAACCATAAGCCTGACACTCAAGGATGTGGTGAGGCATCTGTGGGACATTGTATTTGCTTATGAAACATCTCAGCTGTTAGCTGTTGAAACTAATAAATAACAGCCATCATGTTTGAAACCAGCAGCCAGCAGAGTTGGGGCCAAATGCCTCATAACACTCAAGGAGTTTTGTTTTTTTGTCATGTTGACATGTCAAATATTTTAGGGGGAAATAACACAGAACAGTCCATTACACTAAAGTGTTTGTTGTCTCTCAACACTATTTTCACTAAATATTCTATATAAGCCCTGGTACATGCCAGTTCATTTAGAGCACTGTGCTCTCCAGATATACAGAGGCTAGTATCATCTGGAACAATCCAAAAGGATGAATGCTGTCATGTTGGGATGGAATTTGACTTTGGACCATAGACGTGGAATAACTGTTTTCTTCTGTTGACATTTGTCTTCCTCTTGATGTACATTTTGTTGAGTGCACTCAATGGATCATGGCTTCTCTCTCCTGTCATATGGACTCCTTTTCCTTTAAGGACCAAGAAGATGAAAATGGTATCTTTCCTTGGCATGTGTTTTTTTTTAAAGGCTATTGTTTAGTTTTTCCTCTGATTTAGTCAGTGTTTGGATAATATGGATTGCTTTTCATTCTTAGAATGATTGTCTGGATAAATTCGTGGAAAAGCGATTGAGTTTGAGTCAGAGTAGTTGAACTGAATTAAATATGTAAACTAATGTAAGTAAATAATGGTAAATGTTTCAAAATTGTGTCTTTTATTTTTTTATTAAATACATTAATAAAATACTTGTTCTGTGTTTTTACAAAACTTTAGCATGTTCTAATCTTTAGATGTTGTAATATTTTAAATAGAATTCTTTGTGTGTGTGTGTGTGAGAGAGAGAGAGAGAGAGAGAACAAATAATAAATGAGTATTTATTTGGGATTCAAACTTAATCTGTTCAAAAGTACGTTAATGTGACTTTGTAGGAGAAGCTTAGCTGTGTGACAATAATTCAAGGTCAGCCTCTTTATCCTTTGTCTCCTAGCATGCGTCTGAAGTGTGTAAGACTATTTACACACAACAATAACCTGGAACTGGATGGTCTTTCTTCTGCCTGATTCAGTGAATCAGAGTTTCACCTCTCTGCCTGACATCTTGGCGTTGAGTTTACTAAACATTGCTAATCAGTCAATACTGTTTAGCTAATAACAGTGCAGCGCGTGGTTACTGTTTTAGTTTTGGCGTTGTGTGCATTGCCCTTTTGGGGTTGGGGGTTAGTCTCATTCAATGTTCCCCATTTAAAAAACAATTAACACTGAAAAATCAACAGCCTTACAGCTTGAAGCTTATCAGTTCTGTCATCACCTTTTGACAGTTCGATTTCAGTTCATCGGCCCCTTCTTCTGGAACATGTCATAGTCTTGATGGATCTGTTCATGTCTGTTTAGAGTTTACTCTGTCAACACTGCACAGAACCAGCTGGAATGCACCCGACATAACCCCCTCCCACACTAACACTGCAAAGTAATACTATGAATTTTACCCTATTTTTTTTGTTGTTCTAAGGATTCATCATGGCTTATGAATGAATAAGCATATTTGGTTCAGTCTGGATTGAACTAAATCCTAAGGCTTACAGTGACAACCCTTACAAAAGTTTATACCATAGATTCATTCTAATATGTTTATTTGGTGCTCAAAGAAAAACAAACTGTAAAAACAGTCGTGCAGTTATTTGAAATAGATATCTTGTGTAACATTATTAGTGTTTCTGCTGTCACTTTTAATCAATCCTTAAAAAAAAAAAAAATCATTTATTTCCGATGAGTCATACTTGTATAAAACATTTAAATCTTACAACACAATACATGTCAAGTCACCTTTATTTATATAGCGCTTTTAACAATATACAGTAGATTGTAACAAAGCAACTGAACCGCATTAAATAGGAAAATAGTGTGTCAATAAAGCAAAAATGCAGTTCTTCATTGAATTCAATGATTTCATCATCCAGCTCAGTTCAGTTTAAATAGTATCTGTGCAATCAAGTCAGCGAAATTGCTGGAAATTAAGTGTCCCCTACTAAGCAAGCCAGAGGCGACAGCGGCAAGGGACCAAAACTCCATCGGTGACAGAATGGAGAGAAAACCTTGGGAGAAACCAGGCACAGTCGGGGGGCAGTACTCCTCTGGCCAGACAAAACCAGCAGTTCAAAGCTGCAGCAAAGTCAGACTGTGCAGAGGACTCATCTGTTTCCTGTGGTCTTGTCTGGGTGGCTGTCTAGAAGACAAGTTCTTGACTGTGGATCTGTCTCTGGGACTCAACTAGTTATCCGAGTCTCCGCTGACATTCAGGACTGTAGAGGTCCTCTCTAGGTGCTATTCCACTATCTGGGCTGGATCTGGGTGACTGCAGTGACCATCTGATCTGGATACAGACTGAATCTGGTGGCTATGGTGACCTCGGAATAAAAGAGAAACAGCCTAATATTAGTGTAGATACCATTCTTCTAACGATGTAGCAAGTACACTGCTCCGGGTGTGGGTTCATGGTGTGTGTGTGTTCACTGTTGTGTGTGTGCACTTTGGATGGGTTAGATACAGAGCACAAATTCTGATTATGGGTTACCATACTTGGATGTATGTCACGTCACTTTCACTTTTACTTTCACATCGTGTGCTATGGGAAGCGTTCCCGGTTTCAATTTTCCTAATTAAAGCAGCCTAAAAATCAGTTAACGGATTTGAATATTAGAAATGTGTTAGTGTGTTATGTGTTAACCAGGTTAAAGAGGTGGGTCTTTAATCTAGATTTAAACTGACAGAGTGTGTCTGCCTCCCGGACAATGTTAGGTAGGTTATTCCAGAGTTTGGGCGGAAAATAGGAAAAGGAGAGTTTTGAGAATGCAGTGGACATGAAGGACTATAGTGCAACAAGAGCTCATTCAAATAGTCAGTTGCTAAACCATTCAGGGCTTTATAAGTAATAACCAAGATTTTAAATCGCATGAATTAACATTTCTGCATTTGACATTGAGAGCATAGGTTGTAATTTAGATATATTTTTGAGTTGGAAAAATGCAGTTTTACAAATGCTAGGAAAGATTGCTATCAAATATCAAATATAAGTATTGACATAGCAGCCATCAGGTTTTAGTGTTCTAGGTTATTACATGCAGAGATTTTAGGTCCTATAATTAACACAGCAGTTTTTTTTTTTTCAGAATTTAGCAGTAAGAAATTACTCCTCATCCACGTTTTTATATCAACTGCGCTTTCTGTTAATTTTTCAAATTGGTTTGTTTCTCTGGGCCACAAAGAAATATTGAGCTGAGTATCATCAGCATTACAGTGAAAGCATACACCGTGCTTCCTGATGAAATCTCTCAAGGGTAACATGTAATGCGTGAAAAGTAACGGCCCTAGTACTGAGCCTTGAGGTACTCCATACTGTACTTGTGATTGATATGATACCTCTTCATTCACTACAATGAATTGATGGCGGTCAGATAAGTATGATTTGAACCATGGTAATGCATTTCCATTAATGTCAGCAAAATTTTCTAGTCTATTCAAGAAAATGTTGTTGTCAATAGTGTCAAACACAGCACTAAGATCGAGCACTAATAGAAAGATACAACCACGATCAGATGATAAGAGCGGGTCATTTGTAACTCTAAGGAGAGCAGTCTCAGTACTATGATACGGTCTAAATCCTGACTGGAAATCTTCACAGATACCATTTTTCTCTAAGAAGGAATATAATTGTGAGGATACTACCTTTTCTAGTATCTTGGACAGAAAAGGAAAATTCAAGATTGGTCTGTAATTAACTAGTTATTTGGGGTCTAGCTGTGGTTTTTTGATGAGAGGCTAACAGCAAGTTTGAAGGTTTTGGGGACATATCCTAATGACAATGAGGAATTAATAATAGTCAGAAAAGGATCTATGACTTTTGGAAGCACCTCTTTTATCATGTATGTATCACAAATGTGGGAGGGACCATATGAATCTTAGCTTTCTAACTTTTTCTTTTTTTTTTTTTCCAAAAATTATTTAAATGTTGGATAATTTAAATAACAGTAAATGTCAGACCCTCTGCAATAACACTGTGGACTAGTTGGCTACCACTGGATAACTATATTCATGTCCTGATTCTTAATATTTAAAGGGAATATGTTCTAAAAACATGATGTTGAAAATTGATAGGACTGTTTTTTTTTTTTTTTTTTTTTAGATATAATTATTGTTTATCTAAGCTAATTAAAAAGACATGTCAGGACAACTTGTACTTTTCTTGGAAGTCAGTGAAGGGCCCCACTACCAACTGTTATTGGCTGATAGAATGTCAAAATCTTTCCTGGAATACAGAAGCAGCATCTCAAACACATTGTTTTGGCAGATTCCGTTTGAAGGACAGGTGTGTGCCACACAACAGGCAGCAGGTGTAAAAGAAGATTTATAGATTTTAATCACATTATACTGTTGAGAAATAATTCTGCCCCAAGGCTACAGGAAAGAGTGTGGTTGATGAGTGGATATTGAGTGTAGATCTAGTGAAATACATCAACAGAAAGCAAATTAGTCAAACACAAATGTACATTTGTGAAAATCAGTGATTACTGACCTGTTGCTGTAACAAATCAGAGGCAATGTGCACCTATGTGAAACGGGGTGTTGTCTTTGTACACTTTTATTTATTTATTTATTTTTTGCTTTGTTTCATTAATTGTGGTCTCATCGGTCTGCCTACATCCTTTTGTAATGAAGAATTTTTCTGTATGGCTGTAGGCCAAATCTGATCAGAAACAAACAACAACAAAAGTGTCTTTGTTAAATCCTTTGAATGAATTTTCCTTTTTTTATTTTTTTATTTTAATATAAAATAACTAATCAGCTTACTGTGAAAGATATGAGAAGGCAGCTTAAAAATAATATTCAAATCAGAGGTACATATCACGGAGCAGACATTTTTCATTTGTAAATTGCTTTGTGTCAGCCAAACTAATATATATAAATGCAGACAGCTGACTGCAGCCACAAAATAATTTATATATATAAAAGCCTAAACAGAACGATATTCTACAGACTTTAATTTATATTTTAAGGTGTATTTTGATTTCCAGAGAGACATCAGTAATTTTAAACTCCTTTCTGAGTGGAAAACATCATACCGTCTCCATACAGATAAGCCAAAAAGAAACCCCGGAGCATTTCCAAATGGTAAAATAAGCAGTTGGTAATTTGCATCATTACATCAGTGAGAGGGTGTAGAGTTTTCAACCAAAAGCCAGCTTTACTTAAATTTGCTTTATTGTTAGGTTTTGTAAGACTGTGTGTTCCTTGTTTTTCTTTTGGCACATTTAAAACAGACAGTACAAAGTGGAACATGTTCTTCTTCCCTACTTTCACCTGCCACTGCTGGTCGACTGGCATGGAAATGTATACGATATGCCACGGAATCTATGCACTGCTGCATAAAAACAGTAGCAAAATAAGCAGGGATACATGTCATATGCAAATATACCATTAGCAGAATGCATACCTTTCTGTTACAATAACTTTCATTTGCTGCTGTTAATATGCGTGTGAATAATGTTTATCTTTCTCTTTTTTTTTTTTTTCAAAGAAACATTTATGGTTCACAGGCCAACAGAAATGATCAGAACTAATCTCATGGATGAATGCAATAGTGCAAATGATTCTTTGGTGTGCTGAATAATTGCTTGTGTTTTGCATGTTACATTAACAAAGGAATGGCCTTAGTAATAAATCCACATATTCCGTACTATATCAATTTCTTCATCTGATGAGGAAATTCCCCTGGGCAAGCATTTGCTTGAGGGCACATTCTCTACAATCATTTGAAGCTTGTGCTCGCAAACATGAAACAGAATGTAGGGACAAAAATCATGGAACCCAGATTTGGTTAATTCTTAAAAAATGGAATTCCGTGATCTCCTGGGGTGTGTTGTGAGCTGTTATGCAAAACAGTTGTTATATGATCTGAGCTGAGGTCTCCATGGTAAACTTCTACCTGCTTAAAGATTCCCTTAAGTCAGTAAAGACTGTCAGAAACAAACATGAATTCTTTTTTTTTTTTTCTGACAGGATAACTGATTTACTGATACAACATGTCTGTTGGTGACCTTAACCACTTGGTGAAAGTTGCCAAACAAAGTTCTCCATCATGTAGACATTTTATGCCTTTTTAAATTGCAATCTTTAAAGTACAAACACACATGCTTACACACACCACTTCTGCTCTAGAAAATGCTCCGGGCCATAGACTCCAGTAACAAAATTGAGTGTCAAGAAACTGTTCAATTTGTAATTTCTTTTCAATTTTATTTGATTATATATCGTTCATGTTCTCTTATGTTAAACATGCATTGCAATCATCTACAAAGAGAGTATGTGTACACTTAAGCAACACTAACACACATAAAGTGTATTAAACCCAGGAAGTTTAATTAGAGGCATATTACAATTTCTTTACTTAATCTCATTTTTTATTTAATCTTCAAGAAACTGCTAAAATTACATCTCTTCAATTTACACTTGACCCTTGAACAGAATCACATATTTTTTTTTTTTAAATAAAATAAAAATGACCCTCTAACACTAGCATTCTCTATTTATTTTCTGTTCCATTTGCTTGTTTTCTTTTTATGTATTATTTTAAAAACTAAATGTGTACTGTATTGTACTAACCGAGACTTTTCACAGCATTTACAGATTATTAATCTTTTGTTGGTTTTGATTGCTACTGTTGTCCTCAATTGTAAATCGCTTTGGATATAAGTCTCTGCTAAATGCCTAAATGTAAATACTGTATCTGTGACCAAATATTTTTAAATTAATAATTGAAAAAGGAAATTAAGGTTGTTACAGTTTTATCTCAATACCAAAATACATGTACATTTTCACTGTTGTTTTCTATACCATGATCAAAATGGCATGACAAAAAAATATAGGAACACACTCCTTTTAACAAGTTAGGTTTTTATTGAATTATTTAAAAATAAAAATGTTTTTAAATTATTATAATTTTTTATTAAAGCTTAAAAAAAATCTAATATATAATAATTGTTTTTAAAAGATCAAATAAAAAGTCAGTAATAAGTGATAAAATCCACAAATCTATTTTGACATATTATCCGTTGCGATCTCTATCACTATGTCAATCTCTATCACTATGTCAGTGTCAATCATTACAATTTCGTGAATTACGTGACTCATGGAAAGATAATTTATCAGATTCCCTCCAGTGTTGAAATGTAGCTGTCATCCCAAAAACTTGGCAGAGCATAAGTTGGCTGTTGGTCCTTTTAGCAGCATGGAAAACAAAACATTTATTCAAATCATGAATGGGATACACACTGAAAGCTTGCAAAAGCACTTCCTACTGTATATAGTCATTGACTCACTGTGTTTCAGCATGACTGCAAAAACTCTTGTTATAATCTCACATTGACTTTAGTAGAGATGTAGTAAATCACAGTATGTTTATATTTGACAACCAGAATGTTTATATATATATATATATATATATATATATATATATATATATATATATATATATATATATATATATATATATATATATATATATATATATATAAATATATATTTATAGTATATTTTATTGTTTTAGATTGTTTATCAAACCTACAAATCTATGAAATGTTTTAAGAATGCTTTTTGAAGCCACATATTTAAGAATAATGATATTACCATCATCACGTGAATTTTATGGAAATCATAAAGCAGAACATGAAGGAATCTGTTTACTATCATTTACCATCTGGCTGTATCAGTTTTCTGTTAACTAAACAAAAATATCAAGCTCTTATCTCGAGCAGCCAATGTGCTGTCTTACAACATATTATCTCTCATGTCATCATCACAAATGCTGACAAATTTTAAGTATAATTGAAGCACTGCCAAAAACCATGGGCTCAGCAGTAGCCTACATAATATGAAGTGAAAGTCTCGAGAGAAAAAAAGGGAGGAGTTATGACAGTTAGAGTGACCTGATGAAACTAGTTCTAGTTCTTTCAAGGTCATCTTTTTTTTCTCTCCCATGGACAATCTGAGATAATGTTTGATTTTAATACAATTAAAACGGATTTGTTTTTAATAAAATACAAACAGATTTTCTTTAATAACATTATTTAACTTAATAACATAACAGTCAGTTTTAAATTTAAATATATTTTATTAAAAAAGAAGCAATATACACCCAAAGACCTCATAGTAAAATAAAATAATAAAATACACATTCACAAATACCCAACTTTACAACTATACATAAAATGCATACAATACAAAGTATCATATGACAATACCAGCATACAGCAGAAGAAAATCTGCTTCACCGTGTGTATTTTCACTGGAGTTTCTCTGCCCACATAAGAAGATTCATCTGTTCTGTTTCATTACAGGTGCTTGAATTCGGTGTCAGTAATATGAGTTAAGTAAGAATTAGATAGGTGCTTAAAATGGCCAAGTCAGAGCTGCTGGTAACAGGGGCCTTTGCTAGAGTCAGCCTGTCATATCTCATGCTGACTAGGCCATTCCTGTGGGAATTCATTCGTATCTTGTGCCCACAGAACTCAAAGGAGTTCAGTTAGGCCAAAAGCATGGTATACTGTAGTTTCAGGAAGACAACAGTTTTTTTCCTTCCCCCTAGAGTCTGTGGTGTGAATTGTTCTTTCTGTTTTTTTCTGTTTTGGCTGTCACCCAGTTCCCTTCCTATACCTCTGTGCCCTCCCGAGGGTAAAGAATGCTTGTCGAGCTCAAACCAGGGTAGAAATGCCCATTAAACTGACTGAGAACAGGCCCGCTGTAGCCTAAAGCAGAATGGGAGGGTGATGGGGAAATGGGGGGAGGTGGGGGCAGAGGTGATGCCCACTCGGACACTGTGGAGCTGGGGGAGTAAGTGCCAAACCCTGTGGGTTGTGAAGCTCTCTGTGCTCCGTCCACTTGCAGACTGAGTGCAAAGGGACGACTCAGGGGATCTCCTTCCATGTCGAGAGAACCAGCTACACCAGACATCTCGGTCAGGAAGTTGCTCAAGCATGGTGATGGACCTGTGGTTGCGGGTGGAGGGCCCTTTTCAGGCGAAGTGGAAATGTCAACAGCTTGATTTTTTGGGCTGCCCCTGCCACTACTGTCTCCTGACTCTGAGCTCAGATTCCCTCCAGAACTGCTTTTCTCTGGGATACTGTCAGACTTTCTCTTCCTCTTGCGTCTGAAGTTGCCGTTGTCAAACATTTTTTCACAATTCGGATCTAAGGTCCAGTAATTTCCCTTGCCTTTAAAATGAGAGATAAATTGCACATTAAATACAGTCAGATTATCAAAGAAATCTGGTTATTATATGGTATCATTAATTATTTATTAAAATGCTACAAATAAAAACTATTAATTTAAATATATTCATACATTGAATATTAAAATGAATCAAATTGATAAATATAACTTTTATATTTATATAAATAATATTTAACTAAGAATTACTGTGTAATTTGTATATAGTTTATTATTAAGACTTTACAATTTTAGTTGTGAAGATTTTTTACTTGTTTTAATAAATGAGAATCAAAGAGACAAAACACTCACCTGGATCATCTTCATCTCGTGGAACTTTTTTGAAACAGTCGTTTAGTGAGAGGTTGTGACGAATAGAGTTTTGCCATCCTGCTTTGCTCTTGTTATAAAAAGGAAAGTTATCTGCAACGTACTGATAAATCTGACTTAGAGTGAGGCGGCGATCTGGGGCACCGTGTATGGCCATCGCAATAAGAGCTGAGTATGAATAAGGTGGCCTGACCAGCTTCATGAGATCCTCCTGAGAAGGCATGGAGAACCAGCTCAGTTCACCACCAGGACCACCTGGTCCCCCAGGTCCCAAATACGGCCTTTGTATGCCATAGTGCTGGGGGACAAAAGGAGGTCCTGCAGGGCCAGGTGGTCCACCCAGATAGGGATTGCTATTCATACCCGGGCTGTTAAACCACAGGTAGGGGTTAGGCGATGAGGCGGCGTAGTCTCCAAGTTCGTATGAGGAGGGATTTGTTCGCTGTGGACTCGGCAGTGATGGTGGTGGATAGTAGCTCTCGCTGTACAGACTCAATTCTGGAGGCTCCTGTCCCAAGTTTGGGAACTGAGGGCCACATCTCGTCGGAGATTGACCTTGAGATTCATAGGATGTCATTGTTTAGTGATCCTGATGTGCTCCACTTGGAAAGTCTTTCTCTCTCCTTCGCTTCCCCTGTAATGACCTGTAACGTTACTTCTTTTTTACCTTTTGGTCCAGGAATATTTTCAGTAACTACGATTTTTCCAGCTGGAGTTATCCTGCGTGTGTCCTCTCTTAGTGCTGTTGTGCTTCCTTCTGCTGTTTCAACAACATCATCTGTTGCACCTGTTTTATTTATGCATAGGCTATGTAGCACCGCCTAAGTCCCACCTTGTTTAAACCTGCCACGTGCATAGGCTCTTCCTGAAACAGCCCTCATAACCACCCACCCACCCATCCACAAACCAGCAGCACCACCATCACCTGAAGGCGTTCACAGGGTTTAGCCTGACACACTGGAATTTTCTGTTACGAACCACCTAAAACCCCTGAAAACATATTCTTGAAACCATTTTTTTCTTCATAACTTTAACATCTCAAAATATTTTATGAACAACAAGCACTTACTTACTGAAGGAAAAGTTTCAGTTCCAGCTTTTATTTGTCAGTAGAATGGTGTTTACATTCTTCTCATTCAACCCTTCTGTGTATCCACCACCATCAAATCATTTCCCTTGTCGAAAATGTTGGTTGCAGTTAATTAAAGCATGCAAAAACATTTTAGCTAAAAGTGCTTAATGGTAAGTGCAAACTGAATTGCATTGGTATTATTATATAACATTTATTTATATGTGTTCATGCTTTCATTTAGATGGCCACGCCAGAACGTCAGAGATGACGTCATGATGTCAAATAATCTATTAATCGTTTTATTAACATTTTCATTGAAACGAACACTTTTAAAGAACCGATTCGTGTAAATAATTCGGATGTCCCATTACTGAAATCACGCTGATATTGCAATCACCGCTGATATTTGAGCGTGCACGCGTGAGAGAGCCGTTAAATCTACGTTGCGCGTGCCTTGCTCGAGTAACTATCAACAGCAATAAAACACGAAACATTAAAAATTGTCTGCAGTTCGTTACATTTCCAAGGTAATTTGCTTAAGTTATGCGGTTCTATTCACTCTACACGTATATTCATTTTATTGACGTAATTTAAAGCAACTTGTTTGAATAAATAGAAAACGGATTGACGAAAAACGAGTAACGTCAGAGTTGATTATGTAACATTAGGTGTAAAACGTCTTATTTCATAGTGAAAATGTAACTACTTTAGGATACAGAAACAATAATCCAGCGGGAGTTACAGAATTTGCTGTTTTTTAGATGTCTGACCATATGTCGAGTGTGCAATCATGTGAGGACTTCAGTCGTGAGAGGTTACAACTAAATCAACACTTGGAGAAGATGACTGAACAAATGGAGAATGCTTCAGGTAAATTTAGATAGCAAAAAATACTGTTTTGAATATAATATTAATGCTGTGAATGAAAAATCTTTTTCTTTGTCCTCAGTTAAGTTGTCTTGGATGGCCTATGATATGGTTGTGCTACGGACCAGTCCAGATCTTGCAGAATCCCTCAAGTGCCTGGAGAATGAGTTCCTTAAGTGCAAAGCTGTTATTTGTGGTCCCACAGATGGACAAGATAAAAAAACTCATCCAGCTTCTGAAGAACCTAATATTCCCCAAGAAAAAAGTTAGAGTTTCAGTATAAAACAGGGGCCTCTAATAGGAAGTTGTTAATGGTGTTAAAACTAATGGAGTTAAATCTGCCAGAGTTGTTTGGTGCCACCATATAGGCTTTTTGTAATTTAACATGATTTGATTCCCTCATACAAATAAATACAAATATCAACAAAGCAGACATCCTTATTGTGAATCTGATTAATGCAATTCATTAAAATGCAAAAAATGGGATCTGAATGGTTTTCTCATTACATCATTTTGTATGCAGATTTCTGTGTTCTTCCAAATGAGTTTAGTGATTTATTGTGTTTACACTTTCGGAAAAAGTTCCTAAACTAATAGACAAATCTTATTACAATTATTCATGAGGATTGTGAGAAATGTGTTGCATCTAGCATGCTAAAACACTGTTCCATTTTTAGACCTTATTATGTTGTCATCCATTTGTGACCCTGGACCACAAAACCAGTGTTAAGTCGCTGGGGTATATTTTTAGCAATAGCAAAAAAAAAAGAAAAAAAAACTGTATGGGGCAATGCAAATGCAAAATTATATTTTTTACATTTCTTACCATAAATATATCAAAACCTAATTTTTATTAGTAATATGCATTGCTAAGAACTTCATTTTAACAGCTGTTCTTCTCAGTATTTGTATTATTATTATTTTTGCACCCTTAGATTCCAGATAGTTGTATCTTGGCATTTAACCCTTCCAAAGTGCACACACACAGCAGTGAACACACACACACGGAGCAGTGGGTAGTCATTCATGCTGCGGCACCCAGGGACCAGTTGTGCGTTCAGTGCCTTGCTCAAGGTCATGTCAGTCATGGTATTGAAGGTGGATAGAGCGCTGTACCTTCACTCCCCCACCTACAATTCCTGCCAGTCCGAGACTTGAACTCGCAAGCTTTGGATTACAAGTCCGAGTCTCTAACCATTAGGCCACAACTTTCCCAATTTATGACTGGTTTTGTGGTCCAGGGTCATATTTAAGACAGAGAGTGACCATATAAATGGTAATACATAATTATCCTTACCTCTGTCTGTAATGGATTTACAGATGGAGTCTAAGGGAAATTCCACCGAGAACAGTGACCATGGTGCCTCAGATGGCCTGGATTATATTCTGAAGCAAATGGATTTGTCGGAATTGATTGACCAATTGGAAGGTGAATTTGCTACGTTACAAGTTCTTTTTGTGAGCATAATTTAGAGACTGTTAGTGATTGTTGGACCTAATCCCAACCTTATTTTACTAGATTTTTCAACAGCATTGTAAAATTACCTTACGAAATGTAATAATAATAATAATATACACTTTGAAAAGTCCTCTGTGCACACTCATGTTTTGACAATTTTGAAATGTGCTGGCAGTTTCATAGTTCCTCTTTTTTTTTAGTGTTGGCAGAAATTCTTCTGGTGGCTTTGAAATGGGTACTGCATGAACTAATTTTGAGAATGGAACATGTGGCACCCTTGCCAAGGGTGGCAGTTAACGAGAAGTCAGCGCTAAGACATTAATCTGTGCCCGCCGTCAAGGCTAACACAAACATATCAGCACTCGGAACATCCTGCAAATCCTCCAGGGCTGTCAAAAATGAATTTTATGATGTCATAGAGCCATTGGGTTTGGCAAGAAAACATGTTGGCTACATCTATTGCTGAGCCCTGTATATCCAGTTAAGTAGTACTAAACATCGTTGAATATTTCGACAGTTACGTGTGGATTAGACCTTCTATAGTCGTATTAAAACCTGCTATAGCCTTATTTTAGATTGATTAATGAAAAATGATAATGCACTGATAGATTTTCCTTTTGGGTGTACGTTAACAGTAACCTTTGCATAATACATAACAGAATGCTTCTATTTATGCACTTTGATTACAGTAAACATAACCTGTTGGTGCTGGTTATGTTTCAGTCACTCAGAATGGAATGAGAGGGTCTCTTCTTGTGTTCGTCTTGCTGTATTTTCAACCACTACACTCTTTGTTTTCAGTGAAGATCCAGCTGCTGCAGTGTAACTTGACCGTGTGCTTCACACACCCTGATAACATGGCTTGTCTCCAGGCTGACGTGAAAACCCCAACATGGTTAAGCCATCAACAGACGAAAGGAGACTAAATACGTAACAAAAGAAAAGTGCTTTTTCACTTAAACATCACAGTTTATTCGAAAACATGGTTCAAACTCTAAAAGCATTAGGGATATTTAATTAAGAACAGACAAATATACATTTTCAGAGTTGATAATAATAAGTACAGTTGCCTCCAGCTAAAATTAAGTCTAAAATGCATCTTGATTTTAACATTGATAATTTAAAGATGTAAAGATGTGTTTAAAGATTTGTCTTTAAAATTGTACACAGTCATGTCTGATCGAATTAAACTGAATATGATTTATTCATTTAGTCATGCACTTCATTTTTTAGTGCTAAGATATATTGGTGTTGATTGGCAACATTGCAGTTGCGCCATTTCACAGACAGCGTGTCTGAATTCCATCAAAGTCTGTTTGACACTGGAATCCAGTCAGTATTAGCTATATACAGTAGATTGCTCTTCTGCTTTGTGGGTCAGAAACCCGCCGGGTGCATGAGGCAGCACTGCCGATGAAGTCCAGCTCCACGCTCCGCTCCGTCTATCAGAATCAGTGGGGTATTCATGTGGTGCGTGATCATGTCCATGACACTGGAGAAATTCTTGGATACACATATAGTCGATCATTTGAGGGAATCTCACAGAACCAATAAAATCACTGCTGATAATCTAAAACACAGTCTTCACTCACCCTAGTTAACCCTATAAAGCTTACTGTTTCAGATTTGATTCTAAGGCCTCCAATTTATCAACAATTTATCAAAACTGTTGTACACAATCTGCTGCATGCCTTCTGTCATCTACTTGATAATTTATGTTTGTTTGTTTTTTCAACGAGCAAAAGACTTTCTTAATAAGTATATAAATATAATTCTAATCTCCTTCAGGCTGTGGTAAACATGTAAGAATATGTATATGTAAGTATATGTAAGAGCAACTTTTATACCTTAAGTAATATTCCAATATGAACACTTACTATACTGAAGCAACTTAGGTTTATTTGATTATTTGTACATAATTAAAAAAATATATATATATAAACTATGATTAGGAACATGTATTTGTATGTCTCTTAATCATCTTTGTATTGCATATCTTTGTGTATAGATATATCATTATTTAGATGTAGAGTAACAGAATAATACTCACATAAAATGCTTTTAATATTAGTTATGTAACAAATATCTAATTTAATTACATGACAAGCTGTCAGAATTTTTGCTTACTTTTTGATCGTTTAAATATCTGCAACTGCACCAACTTGAATATTTTTTTCCACCTTGAGTATGAGGATCATACCCTTCTATATCACTTTTATTGTACTATAAGAGTCATAAAAGCCTGATGTATTAAATTTGATACTCAACATAATAAACACAAATGAACCCTTTTCATGTCTGATGAACTGTTTAATAAAAAAAAAAGTGATTCTTCTAAATACTATTTTATACGCCAAGCTTTACAGGGTTAATCATGACCTTATTCATGACTGACGTTTCTGTCAGAATCAACAGATGCCATTACCTCAATCCCATTTAGGCCCGTGCCCAGGGAATATCCATCGCTGTTTCCAAGGAAACGGATCTGGATGTTGTACACTTTTTGCTGGTGTAGCACCATGAGTGTGTATGGCTGCTCTGTGCAGCCCTTTGAACTGTCTCTCACCAAGAAAGTGCCATCCTAAAAAAAGATGCCTTCATACACATTAGGTTCTCTATTTTGTCTCTCTCTCTCCATATTGTCTTTCTCTTTATATTCGAAGGCCTGCATTTTTCATTGCGTCTTTAAATTACAAATTAATTCTGAGGTTTTTTTTTATATTCACATTTTGTAATAATTATTTATGAAGGAAGGGGTGCATATGATATCATTTTAAAACATTCTAGTTGTGGAACTCACTCTTTTAATTTGTCTGAGTGAGACTTCGGCCTGTCCTCGTGACATTTGCCCGACATACCACCGTGGATCCATGTCCTGGGTGCATAAAAAACATTCAGCCTTTACACTGTGGACTAGCATGTGTTCGCTTTTATTATGACATTATTACAGAAAACACATTTTATAGTTTCTATGATTAAAAATAATGCAAAAGAGATGTAATCAATACTAGGGTTACATTTATTTTGTTTAGCTTCCTTGCTATGATTGAAAACAATGCACAAGGCAAGACTAGGTTTCAATTTCTTTTGTTTAGCTTCAGTGTTAAAAAAAAAAAAAAACGCAGGACCACGTGTAACAACAGTGCCATCTTGTGGTTGTCCAGTCTAATTGCGTGCTTTAAATTCCTGGATGGTTTGTGCGATTGTGAGATGCTTGTTATGTTTATTAGAGGTAATGTGATTGTACTCACCTGCCCCATCACTTCTACAGGTGGAGGAGGAAGATCATCCCTCTGTTGGATATTAAATCTGTGTTGGAGATTGAAATATATGTTGGTACTATACTGCTCTTTGACTTTAAAAGAATGAATGCAAGAAATTGATAAAGATACGCACCTTTTTGTGGGTAAATTTGCTGATTTCAAAGCCATTTGTAAGGGTAAAAATGTAATTAAGTAGAAAACAAATGTTTAGTGATATAAGCATACCATACAAAAGGTGATACAAATACAAAAAGAATGGTAGCTGATTTGCCAATACCTTTTTTTGACGGAGCAGATGAGCCAGGTTTCTTACTCCGATCTACCATTGGCAAAGCAGGTTTGCCTGTGGATATGATTTGCAGAACGTTCAGAGATCATGCTTTCATATCAGAGGGATTTGAAAATGAACTCACTTACTTTGAGCGGGGGGAACGAAAGGCCTGTGTGGAGAGGGATCCGGTCGTGATGGAGGCTTAGGTGTCTGAAAGTAAAGACATTCATCTTATGCACAACCCAATAGTTACAGCATTTACAGTAAAAAGAGTCATTAAGGTGTATTAATGTTAAAAAGATATTTACTTACATTCAAAAGTCCTCTGGGATGAGATGCTAACTTGTTCTGATTTGGTCTTGCAGAACCACGTGGGCCGCTGTCTACACACCGCCACAAGACAGAATGGGTGAGTGTATCTTACTAATTGAGATACATGGATTCTTTCATTTATTTACATATAAGTGATTTGTGTTAGTATTGAGAATTACCTAAATAATCACCATCACCAAGAGGCTTGGCAACACGAAAGTGAGACGGTAATTCAGAAGGTGTTTCGGCAGGAGGCGGTTCATAGTCATCATCTGCATTCTCATCATCTTCAGTATCACATGATGCTGCACATATGTAGTTGTCTTCAAACGCATTACTATCATCTGGCTCCTCATAGTCGTTGTCACTTCCATCTTGGTCCTGGAAATATCAATACACATCTTGCATTTCATACTAAGATCCAAAAAAGAGTGTTGAGATTAATTTTTTAAAAAGTATAACATGGGGACTTACAAATTCATCAGAGTCCCAACCTCCTGGACTAGGTTCTGCAATTATTATTTTTTTTAAAGGAAATAATGTAGAGACAGTTAGGTAGTGTGCATAATGGGTTAAGTAGTGTAACCATGTAGCTGCACAATAGTTACCTTGGTTTGGAGGCATCCGATGATCTGATCTAGTCAAGGCAAAGCATTAAAAATTACAAACTCTCATGCATGTAGAGACAGTTCAGCTTTGTTTATTAAGTGTTTGAAAGCCTGATCTTGCTTACCTATGAAACAGACCCTTCTTTTGTTTGTTATTCTGATTAATATCTCTGCAGATCTTCGTGATAAATCTTACAAATAGAAAAACAGAAGTAAATGAATATAGAACAATGCAACAAGAGAAAGATTACCGCAGGTTCAACTGACTATTTTGAATATGTATTATAATAGTATTTGGAAGCGAGTTTAAAATACAGATACATTGTGTAAGCAGTCTTACTGGTGACTCACTTAGAATTCTGCCTGCAGGCTTTTAGTTTTTTGTCTTGTGTTGGACAGTTGCTATAATAGTGTTTCTGTACCCCAAACAGTAGAGAATGGTGCTAGCAATGCCAAGACCATGAGTTTGAATCCCAACTCATGAAATATTCTAATGCAATTTCCAGCCAGTGCAAGTTGCTTCAGATTTAGACGGCTGCCAATACAGACACGGCAGAGCAAGAAAGCACATGCCCTTTATCCCAGCCAATATCTTTAGTTTATACTGTTTTACCATATCTGGGAGATTTTTGATCTTGACGTTGAGCTTAAAACTCACGGTATATGTGTTGCGGGGAACTTCTTAATGTCCTTATCAGTCATGTTCTAGAATAAGATAGAAACAGGAATTATTTGTTCTATATTGTGATTTGGCTCATCTAAGTGTACTTTTATGTGAAAGTCTGTTAGTTTATTCACCAAAAATGTTTCAAGAAGGTTGTGTCTTTTTCTTTAGAGTGCAAGCAGAACATCTGATTACATTACCAAACAATATTTTTGATATTAGTAGTAATAATCCAGTGAGATATATGTATGCACAATGAGTCCAACAACAGACATTTTGGCCCACACAATCTTTGAGTACATCATTAAGTGATTACATTTTTTCGGTGAAGAATCTAACGTACTTACAACCTTGGCACAGTATTGTATACCGTTTATTGATGGGTTACATACAGCACAATGTAGTGCATGCAATACAGTTTAATTTGGAAGTGAGATTGGTCTGAGTTTTAGTGTATTTATCATAGAGACAAAACTCATTTACCAAGAATCTTGCACCACTCAAATTGCTTTTCTTCACCACTCTGTCACACCCCAACAGTTTCATCTGAAAACAGAAAAAAGTGTGATGGCTGAAAACTGATCTGCAGTCACACTTTGCTTTTAATAAACTCACTCAATGACATTTGACATCAGCATGTTTTAATTTAAGTACAGAAAAAAGTTCAGGATTTTATATAAACACACAACAATAAACTATTTTTTTAATATATATAATGCATAATCTCTTTTTTGTGTTTCGACATGACATTTAACTGAATGATTGCAATAAATTAACTGGGTCCATTAGAAACTTTACACAACTTTTAAATAGACAGTTCAGAAAACCACATTGCGTGAAAATCCATCAGCCACACTTCAAGCGCTGCAACTGAAGAACACGAGTGTAACTGTAACAAAGATCTCTAAAGATTACCCTATCAAAGAGCATTCAAATTCACATTTGACCACTGAAGGCATCATTGTCATAAAAACCTCAATAACTTTAGCTAGCTGTGTTTTAGAGTCTAGAAGTGTGCTTAAAAGAAATGAACTAAACATTTTGTAACTTTTTAACCTTGACAGCTGCTTTTAAGACATTTAAATCTTTCTTTTTTTTTTTTTTTTTTTTTTTGTCAAAAGAAAAATAGGATGAATTTCAAATACTCACTTTTTTGAGATAATCAGCCAAGTTTGCAGAGTTCCAGCTCATCACCTCTGACTTGGATGGTACACTTTCAAAACTCATTGCGAATGGATTGGTTGTTTCCCCAATACAGTGGAAATGGACTGCTCTATAACTGCAGATGTTTCTTGCTGTTAAGTTTTTGTTTAAGAATCTATGATGATAACTTTTGCTAAAAAGTATACAGCTTTGCTGAAAGTTGCAAGGTGCTTTTCTTGCTTGTGGCTAGTTGGTCTAAGACTGAGTGTGATGATACTATTGACGCAGAATAGCAGGCTCTCAGCTCTCTCTGTTTCCTGTAACTTTGTATAGAGGAAGTGCCTCATCACCAAAGATGTGAAAGTCAAGACTTTCAGAGCATGACTATGAACATTATATACTTGTATATAACTGCTCTTTTGAGGCCCTATAACATAAATATATCAGAACTGTAATAAATCTAGTGTGCATGTTTAGTTATGAGCAAAAACATGTTAAAAGCATTGCAAGGGTTTCAAAAGTACACTATTTATAGATCGGACACATCAAAAGCAAATGACCTCACATGTTCTTAGCATGAGCAAATAACTAGGCCATGACCGCAAATAAACAATCAGATGACAGGAGATTTAGATGCATGCAATGCGTTCCATTATTGTAGGTCAGTAAATGCCCGGTCCCTTTTCACCTTTTATGCATTGCATTTTCCAAACAAACAAAGTAAAAATCCATTTTAGGAACAATACAGCATGCATTCTAACACCAAGATGAGTGTTGAAGGCCAGCAGGACTAAAAACGTGAAGAAGCTGCTTCCCCAGGGTGCTTTACATAGGAAGGAACTTTTGATGTGAATGTTTTAGGTGTTAAAGATCTTAAAGATGACCACATTTCATTTTACACATTTCATTTTTTCTATAGGTACATTTTTTACAGTGTGCTTTATAATTTTTTTCAGAATTGGTGATATTTACATGACATAAGACCCAAAAGATCTGAAAAAATAAAAATAAAAATAATAAAAATTAAAGGTAATTGGAGACACTATTTCAATCTTTCTACTTCAAAATGTCACATCTAATTCAGTGTTGCTTGATGATTCTCTGTAATAATTTGTGAAATTTACTAGTGATACTCCTACATATTTTTTAGTGTAGGAGGCACAAGGAATTAACCTGTCATGTAAAAGAAAGCCAATAAACTAGTGCCAGAAACCTCTAATGAATGACAAACAAGCCAAGGAGTCGGCACTTAGCCTGATATAGAGTGTGGCAGTTCTTCTGATGAAGAAACGGCACATTCCTTGTCTTTGTCATGCGCAAGTGGAATCCTTAAACTAAAAGGAAATAGGTCTTTTGTGGAGTGAAACAGACTTGGATCAACGGTAGTGCTGGGGTTTTGAAGTGGTAAAACCAAAGGGCTGCACTAGATTACAACCTGATTCTATCCATATGAAAGGTCTGTAAAATAAGAGACAAGGAGGGGATGGGAACGGGGGTCATAGCTGAGATGACAACAACATGCTGTATTTGAGGGGTTGGCCACTTTGTTCCTTATTCATTACATCTCAGCAGGGTGGCCTGGGAAAAAAAAACATAGCATCCTGAAAGGCATTTTTTTTTTGTAAACTTTCAGTCTGTGTGTGTGTGTATATATACATATATATATATATACATCAAACTTTTAATGCTATTTTTATTTAAAGCAAGGAGTGCTATTATTTAGTCAAGTAGCCTACCTTTTAAATATCAAAAGTGAAATAAGTTTTGTCTTATAACATGGAAGTAGCCAAGGGAAGTAAATTAACTCACTGTAACACACTACAGTATTTTGAGAGTCCCACCCCTATCCTCTAAGTCAGACCCCCATTGGAGCTAATATCCCATCATTCATCAGGCCAGACAGTTTGGCAGATTTATGGCATGTCCCACTGAGTAAATTGACTATGTGTCAAGTAATAGGCTAACCAAGTGAGATATCTGCTGATAAATTATATAAATACAAATGTCATGATTAGGTCATAACATCCAATTTGGTAAAACATAATCACTCTATGTTGACACACGAAGCAGCCTAGGCCTGGTTTTGCAATGTAAATGTGTCCTCAACCTCGTAACGTGACTAATAATTGGATTCAGCTCTTTCTCTTTGATTTATTTACATGCATCGCGGTGACTTCCGCAGGTGTGATTATGTACACCAACACAGCAGTAACGCGGATTAACATGCCAAACACCTTCCAGCGGTGGCGTGTTTCCTGCGGGCTTTGTCTACACTTTTGTCACCGGGGCAGCATACTGTCCGTGCTGGCCGCATATCAAAGTGCGCCAGAGTCTAGGCAAGGGAGGCGCCTAGGACCAAATGTGACAAAGTTAATCCATTTAAGAGTATTCATTAAATAAACGCTATATGCTGTAGTACTAATTGAGACCCCTATCATTGGCCTACTTTTCTTTTCTCTCTCTCTCTGACGGCGCGTTTAGGTTACGCTCAAATGACTCCGTGAAGCATGTGATAGATAGCAACGTAGCAAAATTCATAATTGACTCACTTATTTAATTAGGCTGCTTATTGCGTCCCCGACATCTCTTTGCAATACTTACAATTAGGAAGTTTGCTTTGCTTAAACATAGACAGAAACAAATATATGTGTTTGTAATGTAACCTTGTTTTAAAACCATGCAAAGCCTCTGTCATCTTTCACCGTCGTTTTGATAGGAATGCAGGCAACCTGAGTACAATTTATGGTTGCTGAATCTTTAAAATTTGAGGAAAGACGGGGGCAAAAAGAAAAACTGACTTTAACTATTGTGAGTTAACGTTAAGTAGATACAACATTTTACACTCAAGTAGTCTAGCCTAACTTTAAGCGTGTTTTTAAATCTTAGTCTTTAAAATCGTTGGTCTTTTGCACGGAAACCCTGAATGACCAAAAATATTTTAAACACCACCAGAAGCAATAATGGAAAGCAGCATTTTCAGTAATATCAGAACCATATAATCATATTCATATCTGATCTATGTTCATGTTTCTTTCTTCATCATTTTTTTTTCTTCATAATACTACGTATTTTGCAATAGATTTACACTGCATTTTCCCATTGATACATTCCTGTTTATATGTTCAACATACAGAAAAAGCCACTGTTCATGATTAGTTTATTCAAGATTCAAAATCTTTATTATTGAATATTATTAATGAAAATAATGCAGTTTATTGAATAATTTTCACTTGTTGATACACAAAGATTAAATGAGACCACAATCAATTTAAATTTCTCAGTTTTATTAAAATTATGTTAATATATAGTTATATATAGAAAAGGCAACTATTAATAAAAAGTGCAATAAAAAATATGGGAGAGGGGTGGGGGTTATTTTGGTCCTCGAGGTCTGCGTCTTTGGTGTCCGTGGTGTCCGTGCCTCCGTGCGCAAACGTGTTTGACAGTGACCTGAGAGCAGTTCTCACACTTTACTGTGCAGCACCAGTGGAACTTGCAATTGCAGCTACTCACTATCTCTGTGCGCATCTCCTCCACTCGCAGACCGCACTCATGGCACAGTCTGCGGCAGCTTCTCCTTTCCCACTGCGTGAGACTTTCCCCGTGTTGCACGCACTCCCGACCCTCCGTGCCAAGAAGCCCGATGCTTAGGTTCTTGGCGCAATAATCCGGCGAGTCCTCCAGATATATGAGTTCAGACCGGGGAATGGAGCCGAAAGTGTCTGCCATGGCCACGCGGTTGTCTGCGCTGTTGGCCGCGCGCATTCGTCTCTTGTCCATTTCGAGTTTCTGGGCCTGGCCGTGCTTCACTTTAAGGTAATTGCCAATCTCACGGAAATCAGAAAGCTGCATCCAGCACGTTTGCATTGTGCAGCTTTCTGACATGCCATGGCACCTACAGATCCTCTTCATGGTAGCCTTGACAGCCTAGAACACGAAGCTATTGTTAATGGACAGATCTTATGTGTATGTAAGCTTATTCTTCCTACATATAAACATGTCAAAATATTTTCAAAAAAGTTTCATTAACCACAAAAGTTAGTTGGCGAAACAAATACAGTTCAGAACAACACAGTAGCAGAGAATTCGCCTTTTTAGATGTAACATAACTGCTTAGTTGCGTAATATAGTTTGCCACGTCACTTGCGCAATATAAATAGCCTATATCAAAAAAATAAATGAATCAAAAAAAAAAAAAAAAAAAAAAAAAAAAAAACATGGCGCCCCCTATTGGAGCGGTATGATTGGCTATTTTCGTTTAATTTTTAATACTTGATTTTAGAATATTTTAATACTGTTTGTCAGATGTTTTACTTCGTCATTTATTAATTTAAACTTTGATATGAAAAATATTGCTCAACTCAACTTACCAAACGTCCAGCTTCATTATTATGAAGATTAACTGCAGCTCGAGAGTCTTGTCCAGTCTCAAGCGCATCCAGGTATTCTTTAGAAATTCTCTCGCCAAAATCCACATTGTCGCTACATCCCCCCCAAAGCCAACCACGACCCCCTGAAATAAACAATGTTTAACCCATAAGCGCATCATGACTGTTAAACAGCAAAGTCTTAACTTTTATTGCATTGTTAATACATAAAAAGTTTGTAGTGTTTAGTAATGTTCTTACCGAGTTTGCCGTTCCTCGAACTGTCACATCCGCAGTCGTCCAGATCTCCAAGACTGCAGTTTCTGGTTAAAGTGTGCATAACGCCTGCTGCGCTTATTGCGTGAACAAAAGACGTCTCCCTCGTTGCTAGAGAAGTTTAATTAAAAGTTAGTTTTTTTTTATTTATTTTTACGTTTTTAGAGATAAACATCTCACATTTATGAACATATCTTACAACTTCTGAAGCCTTTGTAAGTAGAAAGTTGCAGCGCGCTGTCTGGGCAGTTCCACCTGTCCCAAGCAAACTGATGTTTGCACTCACGTATTCCGCTTTGCGCACCCACCTGCACACTACTTGCATAGGTAAGATAAGCCTATAAGAAGATAAGATAACCAGTTTGAGGATTTTGATATTATACAAAAAAATAAAACAACAACAATATCATATGGTTTTGTAATATTTTTTTTTTCTTCGTTATCTTTTTCACTTTTTTACCTTTGGTCCAGTCATCAACAAATTGTTCATTTTCCTATGGAAGCAAAAGGCAAAATAAAATACGCGTTATGTTAACAAGAGCAATTATGTTTACATTAAAACAACTGGTAATAATTCGCTAATGCAGCCTCACCATGTGTGCCCAGGGAGAGCCTTGTCGCAGATAAAGAATAAAAAAAAACAAAGGAAGAAATAAGCCATTATCTTAGATCCACAGCGATAAAGCAGACAATGTACTGTTTCGAGAAAGTGATGTGCCTTCGTGTATTTTAAACTCCTCCCAAATGGGGTCAGAATACCTTTTGTTACAGGATTCCTGCCAAGCTATTGGTCTACAGTCACCAGCCAAGTCAAGGAAACGCCTCCAATGCACTTCAAAGGATATCAATACACTACAGCTGATTCTCTCTCCCCGGACAGGGTCCCAACTCGTGGATCTGATGCATAATTCAATTGTGAATTGGAGTGATTTTGCATCGTTTGTTGACCAATAAACATTCGAACCAGTTGTCAAACATGCACAATGAAATTGACCACTCGGAGACTGTAATATAGTTTTAAATATTTAATTACAAAATAAGTCAATTTAATACATATAAACACAATGTGATAGTTAAAAAATAATTGCCTTAAATAAGTTCCATAAAAACAGAACACTTCAAGCCCCTTGTAAAATATTACACACTGTCAAGTGATCTTTGCGAGAGAAAAAAAAACATGGTGCAAATATTCAAAACAACCTTTCAACATAACCAAATCTGTGATCTAATGTCGATAACGAAAAAGTGCAAACAATGAAGTTAGGCCTATGTGAAATTAGAATTTAGGACGTGACCAATTCAGTTGACAGAGGGACGAGAAAGCCATAATATGGGGTTCGAATTTACATTTCTCCTTATAGTAATGTGCATAATAATAATCAACAGTAAAAGGATGTATATCTTAAAATACCCATATAAAATATATTTACATTGGAAATATACAAGTTAATATATTTGCAAAGATGAGTTTATCTATTACGCGCATGCTGTCTTCTTCGTGAATTGTTGTGCGGCCGACGTCTTTTGTGCCTTTTTGCGCAAAAATACTTGGCCACAGTCTGAGTGCATGTTTCACATTTGACTGTGCAACACCAGTGGAATTTACAGTTACAGCTGCTCACAGTCTCTATCCTCCTCTCTTCAACTTTCAGACCACATTCGTGGCAGAGCCGCCTGCAGCTTCTCTTCTCCCACTGAGAGAGATTCTTTCCACTTTGTAGGCATTCCCTGCCTTCTGTTCCATGAAGTCCCAGGCTGAGGTTTTTCACGCAGTAGTCTGGAGAATCTTCCATATAAATGAGTTCTGTGCGCGCAACGCTGCTGAACGTATCCGCGATTGCGCCGCGATTGTCCGCACTGTTACCAGCCCTTATCCGAATTTTGTCCATCTCCAGCTTCTGTGCTTGATCGTGTTTCATTTTCAGATAGTTACCGATATCTCTGAAGTCAGCCAGCTGCATCCAACATGTCTGAATACTGCAGCTTCCAGATACACCATGACACTTGCAGGTCCTTTTGAGAGTTGCTTTGACAGCCTGAAATTTATAAAGTTTCACTTTAGCCATACGCACCTACGTGCCGCAATAATAATAATAATAATAAAATCGTTTGACTGGAGAAAGTTAAGTAGATCAATAAGAGAATACAATTATACTCACAAGTCGACCAGCTTCGTTGTTGTGCAGGTTGACTGCAGCGCGAGAGTCGTGACCACTTTCCAGCGCGTCCACAAATTTTTTAGCGATTCTTTCTCCAAAGTCAACATTGTCACTGCAGCCTCCCCAAACCCAACCACGACCACCTTAGAAATTAGAAAACAGTCTAATATAATTGGTCTGAAAGCATTAAATGATTTTAAATACAGATAGTTCATATTAATAAATAATAAAAATGTCATACCCATTTTTCCTATCTTGGAGTCGTCACAGCCACAGTTATCGAAGTCCCCCATGCTACAGTTCTTTGTCAATGTGTACATAACTCCAGCAGCACTTATGGCATGCACAAAAGCGGTCTCTCTGGTGGCTAATAAAAGTAATAATAAAGACATTATAATATAATAATAAAGACGTTATTAGCATGTTCAATTCAATGCATAAAACGTTAAATCTGGAACAGTTAGTGTTTTTAAGTTCTTGGTGTTGCAATATAAGTTTTTGTGCAAAAAAGTAAAAAAATAAAATAAATAATAATAATTAAAAGTGAACAATTAAAGCAGAATGCATAATCTGATTTTAATAATGCTTACCACTTCGCAGACCGTTATGTGTAGATAACTGCAGCGCGCTTTCCGGACAGTTCCACCTGTCCCATGTGAACTGATGTTTACACTCTTCAATACCACTCTGAGCCCCAGCCTGCACACTGCTGGTGTACGTAAGGTAAGCCTGATGAACGTAAAAGACAAACATTAATTAGACACTGTACGATCCGAGGTTTTTATGCAAGTATCAAAGTAACATATTTAAAAAAAAATATGGCTGACATAGATAGGAGAACTTATATTAGGCTACCTTTGGTCCGGTCATCAGAAAGTTATTCACCGACCTTGAAAAAAAAAAAATATATACAGCATGCGTTAACAAGTTTTATAAATAAATACCAGTGACAAAACAAATGAAATATAATAATATCTCGAAAATTCTATAAATTCTAAAAATGTCTGTACCATGCTGTTGTCGACAGAATGTGACAGCACATAGACATCACCACCAACGCAAAAAGCTGGCAAGGGTCCATTGGTGCGTGAGCGACCCCTGATTCTTCAACGCTCCCTTCTTGTGGAGATGCAAGACACAAACACTGAGATAGATACCCAGGAAGAGACAGAAGACATGTGACTCAGTGCTCGAACGAGCAAGGCATTTATACCTGTCGCCAACTTTGAGTGACAGGCATCTCCCAACCTTTGACAATTTGCTGTGAAAAGACGTCGAGGAGGTCACTGGAACTGCGCGGCCTTAACCGCACTTCAAAGCTTTAACACTTTTCACTAAGCCATTCATTCTATCTTTCAATAAGAATTCGTTTCAGTATGTTTATTGATAAACTTTTTTAGTTAGTTTGACTAGTTCAAATTAGTTAGTTGCTATCCGTTCAAAATAATTCTGCCACTTTAATGTGTTACAATTTGTGTATTTGAAAGACAATTTAAATGAACGGGGCTGTCCAAAGCCATCAGATTGTTCGTCTAATATCCATTCACTCGTTGAAGGTGTTGTGTAGTGTATTCATGAATATGCTGAATGTTGATTCCGTATTGGACATGTACCACTGGACATGCATTTTTGCATCAGAATAGCCCTTTTGTCTGACTTTTTAAATAAGGGTTTATTAGTTTAGAAATAATACTGGGCGTTTCTATACACAATAAGGTAGCTACATCAATAGGCTATACACAAAATAATACGTATAGTCATACATTTAACATTTTAAATTCATTTTGGTTTATTTAAGCTTCTTGACTTTATATATGTTCTTTATTTTAGTCTTGGCTTTTCACGTTTTGGGAAAGTGTTTTACCGGGAAATGACACTGAAACGTAAGGGGCTGCTCTACATTGTATACAATAAGCCATAAAATCATTCGGCTCCGTTCGCAAAGGGCCATGCAAATAACATGTAACACTTCTACGGCTCTGACACTCTGGTGTTAATAGAAGACAAGCTGATCCCCTGGGAACAGCTCTGGTGTTAAAAATGTCTGGAAATGTAGTCAGATGTAGCCTATAAAGTGCAACATGTCATGTAGCCTACTAGTCTGCAAAAAATATATAGCCTACGATTTATTCGATCATTTGGCTTTTGGAACATTGGACTCGAGTGAAAATTAATACATTTCAAGTTGCCCATTTCTTTGGTTTATCAAAAAGGTTTAAAATGTTTAAAAAAGTATAAAAAAAAAATAAAAAAAACTGATTTGCTTATGAACTCTTAATTAGAATGTCTGCATAATATGAGTTATTCATTTTAGAGTGTGTGGTATGAAAATGATTGCTGCCAGAGTGAATGAGGCTTCTTGAAGTTGTGAGGGCACAGGCGCTGCCTCCATGTTGCCACGTCCAGCTATTATAAACGTTTTTGGACTTTTCTTTCAGCTTAATTTGAAGCTTTAGAAAATTAATAAAGTAGGGCATTGCAGTTTATGGTTATCGGTATCTTTATATTATCTTAATTGCAAAATATTTGAAATATATATATATATATATATATATATATATATATATATATATATATATATATATATATATATATGTGTGTGTGTGTGTGTGTGTGTGTGTGTGTGTTTGTTTGTTTGTTTTAATATCAATATCTGGCAACACTGCATCGAAGGTGTGGCACTTAAACTGACCACAATCAAAAAAGCCCATGGACAGGCTATTGCTGACAGGAACTGTAGGCCTAACAGTAAAATGTATTGTTTCATGAATAATAAACGGCTGATAAAATGATCCACCCCTAACCATACTAAAGTTTTAACAAATTTCGATGCATAAATAGGGTATGGATTATCATTCCCCCAGAACAGAAAACATCTTTCACTTCTTTTGAAGTGTTTATAGTGTACATACTTAGTTGTATTTGTAGAGTTTATTATATCACTTTTTTTCTTCTTTTTTTTTAAACCTAATTTTCAAATCCTGACTTTGGCCATGTCAACAGCTGAACCATGTAAACAAAAGGATCATGCCGATTATATTTCATCATTTTACTTTCGATGACTTTTGCGATTAAATAATATGCTATAAGGAGATGTGATTTTTATAAACTGTTGCTCGTCGAAGATTAATTGTAGAAACCAGGTATTTACATCTTCGAATCAAATCGATAGCCACTCAAAATCCCTTTTCAAAGCAGTATTTATTTGATGGTCGGATAATGGTTTAACCAATTCTGCTGGCTGGAAGACAATGGAGGGACGCGCAAGTGAGGATAATCCCCACTAATTGGACATCGGGATCATCAAGTCTACAAGGTGCCTGAAACCCAAATTCCCACACCTACTTGTCACAAAACAAAACCGTATTTAACAATGATCTGGTACAAGTGGACCTCACCTAAACGGGACCGTCGTGCCATAAACGGTCTCTAGCAGACATCTCAGAATGGTTTTATGGAACTAAGGGGAATGGCACGTCGCTTACTTTCACGCTTTAATTCACGTGACTAACAAGAACGAATAATCACAAAGAAAACATTGAAATGGCTAGATTATCACCACAGCGTTTTTTTTTAAAGTCCAGAAATCAATCACAGCGTTTACTCCCTACATCAGCCTGATATCAGGGAACATGGCTCACCTTGCTGCACAGATGATCCATTTTGAGGAGTCGCTCACGGAAGCTCAGGTGCAGTTCATTAGCCAATGCTGTGTTAAGGCTTTTCGCCTTGTTTTGTGATTAATGAAAGCACATGGCCTACATGTTCTTTTGAGACGTGTTTTGTTCAAGTTTTTGTGAGAAATATTTGTGAAATCATAAATAGTATCATTTGACCTAAATAAACTTTTTCTTCTTAAAATTGTCAAAGATTTAGACCTAATAAAAAGTAGAAACTCCTCTATTAACAATTCCGCAGATACGGTAAAGTTATACCCTCTTCTATCATTTATATGCACTATATTCAAAATAACCAGTTTATTAGGTGTTTGCACGGGCAACATAGGCGATTTAAACCAATTAAAGACATTTTACTTTTTATTTGTTTTTAAGTCTTAATCGGCTTACTTGATTGTTTTTAGTTATGTCAGATTTCGAGAGAGATAAATTGGTCATAAAAGGTTGTTCAGAGTGCGGTAAATGTGGCAGGAACAGTGACGCCAGTGCGCAGCATCGCTTCTCAGTAACATCTCAGCCATAATTGAGTTCAAAGGGGATCTAGGCGCGTCCTCTAGCACCTCATCAGCAGGTGTTAATTCTAAAAACAAGAATAGCCATGTTAAATAGCTACATGTAGTATCGGACAATCAGCGGTGTTCAAGCTGCAGGATGACCTGACGAGAAGACGAACTTTTCTCGGCGCTTTTTTAATTCATTGGTTGGATGAAGGTAGGCCTATCTCATGCCGTCGAGAGTATATGATTGTAATGCACTGAGCAGTACTACTGTAAGTGGCTTCAGGTGTGACATAATAAGGATAGTGGTGATTAATAGTGGTGCCTCTGCTGAACACACCACAAAACAAACCCTTTTATTTTACACTTTTATGGTTTTTTACTTTATTAGCACAGTTCTTTAAGTTTATGCCAGGCTGAAAACTAAAATATTTTCTAAGTAAACACTTAATTCATTCTGAATTTCCAGTTCTACTACTAAAAATCGTATACTTTCTAACTCCTATCTTTGCCTTCAACTTCAACAAGTTTGATGCCACTGCTTATATATTTATTTCAAGTCAGGTCTGACAGATGATTATTGCAATATATTTTAATTCAAGAGTAATGTTCTCAAACCTGTTCACATTGTGACAACTTACCCCACCGTTGGTGCCTGATAGAGTGAGGTTCATGAATTACAGTACTGTTAGGTTTGGATTCAGAAGGATTTTTGGCAAAATAAATAATTATTTTATTAATCGAGATTTACTTATTTGATCAAAGGTGACAGTAAAGACTTACAAAATTATTTTTAACTTTCTGTTCATCAAAGTATATTGTAAAAAAAAAAAAAAGTATAAAAGTTTCCACAAAAACATTAAGTAGCACAAATGTTTCAACTGTTAAGAAGAAATGTTACTTCAGCACCAGGTCAATACATGAGAATGATTTCCGAAGGATCGTGTGACACTTAAGAATAGAGTAATGGTTGCTTTGTCATCTAAATAGCTTTTAAAAAATATATTAAAATAGAAGAAAAAAAAAAGAGTAATTTTAGGACTAATGTGTAATAAAACTGTATTTTTGATTAAACAAATTCAGCCTTTGTGAGCAAAAAAGACTTTGACTTTGTGTTTTGAATAATCATGTACTTGCACCTAAAGAAAAGTCTTTTTTAGAAGAGGAGTCATATTTGGTATTTTATTTGTTTTACATTTCATTTTCTTTATTTCATGATGAAACCCTTTAAAAAAATGCAATAAACAGAATTTGGTAAAATATCTATGAACCCTGTCTCAAGTTTTCCCCCTTCATCACACTCCCATTCATAGGCCCCAGTGACTCCAATCGAAATGGTAACCATGTATCACATGGGACAATAGCACCCTTTAAACAGAAATAGGAATTGTAACATCTGCCATGTCAGAAGAACATGTCATGTGCTTGTCTTCTCCTTGTCTCTTAGGTCAAGGGGTGGCATCGCCTTTCCTCTCCTGCTCAATGGCTGAAAACAGAAAGAGATGAAATATAAATGCTTTAGAAGAGTAAATGCCTTTATTGTGCCAGTAAAGCTTCTTAAGAGAGAGAGAGAGAGAGAGAGAGAGATGTGTTTGATGGATGAGGGATGGCATTATTGCAAACATGCTTATTCACATGGGGAATTCTGCAAGCAGGCTTAGGTCTGCACTGCAATGCTGATGGAGGACTTTGAGCTGACACCCATCTGCTGACATAAGAGGCTGAAAAAAAGACTGAGCAGACTGAGAGTGGTAGAAAAACCAGAGAAAGGTATATAAGATGGAAGATAAAGAAATGGCTGGAACAAAACAATAAATAAAGAGAGAAGGTAGACAGATCACTGCAGAGAAGAGAAGGGCAGATGGGGGAGAAAAGAGAGAGACCAACACCACACCCCAAACTGACTGGACACACTGAATGCTGTAATGTAACAGACACTCACTCTCTTTGGTGGGCAGAGGGTTCTTCTCTTTTGTCTCAGTCTTCTTCAGCTTGGTTTTGTCAAACCTGGCGATTTCTGTGAGGTCTGGCTTGTCAGACATGATTGCTGTCAGCAGAGATGACAGATGTGACTTACAGAGCACTGACCTTGCGTTTGTCTTTTGTAGCGTTTCATAAAGAAATCTTGCATGCTGTTAATTCACCTATTATTTTAGCCATTGTACAGCAAGGTCTTAAAATGTTAAATTTTTTATTAAAACGCCTAGATATTACAATCATTTCAAATGTTAAACCATCAAAATGCTACATTTCAAGAGTGCTCAGCTTTTGAGAAAAGTCAGTCGGATGCTAAGGGAAGAAATGTTTCTGTTCTCTCTGTACATGTGTGTGTGATGGTAGCATGTAGAACACGTGTGTTCCAGCATGGATGTATAATGTTCTAATGCTAATCGCCTACCTAGCCAACTCTCAGTGCAGCTTAACATCTATCTTGCCCGTTTGCTTTTATCAGATGCCATTTGTTCCTTTATGATGTCTTTGTTCTTTGTTCCACTTTAGCATGCAGGCAGCCTGTTCCCTCACACGCTAGACTGCAGTGTCTGCCTCACGGTTGAAATGGCCATTTATCTTTCTATATCCCTCTATCTCTCTTCACTCTGTCTGCCGCACCTATAGCCAGGGTGGATTTGCCATATCCATCCATCGCAGTATTCATGCTAAAACCCACAAGCCACATGAAGAGAAAGGATGATATTTATTGTTATAATGGATAAAAGACTTACCGTAGAGCACAAAGTGGCTGTATCCACCGGCTGGTAGAAAGAGAGGAGGACGGCGTGTCTTCTGAGATTACCCAGACTGTGTCTGCTGGTATCTGTGTATCTGCTAGGGCGTGGAATTATGAGGAGAGAGAGAAAGAGAGAGAGAGAGAGAGAGGGAGGGAGGGAGTGAGGATGCTGGAGAGCTTTAGTCAGCCTATCCCTTCCTTCCCGTCCAGTTAATATTCATGCTCTGTAGAGAACAGACATCCGATGCCGATACGTGATTGAATGATGAATTAATAAATATGGGATGTGACAAATGTGTTTCACAGGGTTAGCTAGAAGCAGGGTCCTGTCACACCGTGTGGCAGCTGTCGGGTTGGGGGCTGGGATGTCATACTGCCTGAGACCCTGAGTCATGTCTCATTTTAAAATGTGCCCCTCGCTGAGCCAAGGGGAAGCACCATTTAACTGTTCTATAATTACACAAATATAATTTTAGATGTTTAAATAGCTGTAGGTTAAATCATAGAAATTAAAAATAAGAATGGCAAACAGGTTATATGATGCAGTATTCCAGGTTATATGCATGTCTATGAGGCTGAAATGAGTGGTGATCCGATATCATTTTCTCATTATTTTGCTAGGTGTGATCATTTAGTCAGTTACCTAGTTAGTCATAGGATCTCACATTAGTGTGACATCATTTCACTTTTCAGTCAGACTAGTCAGCAGTCTGTTTTTTAGGATGATGTTATGTAATGCTGTGTGTGTGTCTATATATATATATATATATATATATATATATATATATATATATATATATTCATGCTCTGTAGAGAACAGACATCCAATGCCGATACGTGATTGAATGATGAATTAATAAATATGGAATGTGACGTGTTTCACAGGGTTAGCTAGAAGCAGGGTCCTGTCACACCGTGTGGCAGCTGTCGGGTAATATATATATATATATATTTTTTTTTTAATCAGTAAGGACATTAAATTGATCAAAAGTGACTGTAAAGCCATTTATATTTTCACAAAAGGTTACGTTTCTGACAAATGTGATCCTGGACCACAAAACCAATCTTAAGATGCTGTGGTATATTTTTAGCAATAGCCCAAAAAAACATTTTATGGGTCAAAATTATAGATTTTTCTTTTATGCCAAAAATCATTAGGATTAGTAAATATCATGTTCCATGAAGACATTTTGATATCCTACCATAAATATATCAAAACTTAATTTTTGATTAGTAATATGCATTGCTAAAAACTTTCTTTGGACGACTTTAAAGGCTATTTTCTCAGTATTTGGAATTTTAGTTATTTTTTGCACCCTCAGATTCCAGATTTACAAATAGCTATATATCAGCCAAATATTGTCCGATCCTAATAAACCATACATCGATGGAAAGCTAATTTATAAAGCTTTCCAGATGAAGATGATGTATAAATCCCAATTTCGAATTTACACTTAAGACTGGTTTTATGGTCCGGGGTCACAAATGTCGTTCTTTTAAATTTTCTTTTAATATATATTAAAATAAAATATATTATTTGTGGTCAAATAAATGTAGCCTATGTGAGCATAAGAAACTTAATTTAAAAAGTTTTCATACATACATTCATAGGTCTACATGTGGCTTTGAGACAAACAAGAACAGAAGGTTCAAAAAATGGAACAGCAAATAATTTTAAAAATCATCTATTATAATTTGAATCTGATTTTTTTCCTTAACTCATACTTTTAGTATATTCGCTCACTTATTTTCTTTACGCCACTTCTCTGTCCATTTTTCAGTTATGTTTTCTAAATTCATTTAAGATAGATCTTCTTCCTGCATCATTTGTCAATTTACTTCCTTATACAAATCTTCATATTTGTGAAATGAGAACAAGCTCAGCATCTGTAATGAGAAGCCGCTGTTTTTTGGACAATGCTGAGTGTTTAACAGTTACCAAAACATACTTGTACATACGAAGTTGTATGTACAAAAACATTCATATGCTACTTTAAAATGGGATTATTTTAGTATATGTATTACTTGTAGCCTATGTGCATTAATATCTTTTGAAGTTTCAAGGTGGATGCTTGTGCGATACTAGACCAGCAGATGGCGATATTTCTTTTTTTTCTCAGTGTGACTGATGCCCTCTTTGGCAGCATAGTGCAATGCAGGAATATCATACATGACATTATGAAAGCATAATTAATTAAATTACAAATTCAAATATTAATTTACTGGCTTTCCATCTGGGGTGATTCCGTGGCTTCGGCATGATAGGCTCCAGCATCCCTGCAACCTTATATAGGACAAGCGCTTTGGACATTAGATGTGTGTTATAATGAGAAGACTTAAAATAGTATATCTTAACTTTAAATAAAACGAAGAACCTATCTGATTTCGGACTGCACCTGGTGCTCTTTATATATAAAAAGACACTTCATAATTTTGAGAAATATTTAAACCATTTCTTAATTCACCCCTCTTCAAGTAAAGTTCTTTTTCCTTACAACTTAACTTAAACTGCAATGAAAAGGGAATCGTTTTAAAAATATATATATATAATTTAAATATGAAATCAAATCAAGGATTCAAACTCAAAAATATATCAATAGCATTTGTAATCTGCAAGACTCAGTCAAACTCTTTTGACAGATTACCATCTGCTCTAAAAGCTAACCTATTTATCATGCTAAATGCCATTTGTATAGTACAGCTTATCCATGCAACCACTGTATTGTTGCAAATCCGAAGATAAATATCCTTTCACGAGTCTCATTAAATCTCATTTAAGTGTTTTTGCAATTCCTCTGAGCTGGAGACATCAGAACGTGCTTGTTGTCTGATGTCTGAGCTGGCAGGAAGCTGAGAGCTCCATCCATAACCTTCAGTCTGGCTCCAGCTCTTTCCATTAACCTTTGAGCTGTAAATGCTAGCAGTTAGGAGGTTTGGGGCCAGAGTCCATTGATAAGGTCAGTCAGACATCCAATTTAGCTCATGAAAAGGCCAGAAGCAACCAACAGACTTTCCTCCTCTTTAGTGTCTTGTCAGCTTACACTAACTCACCGTTGTGTTCCTCAGATCAGCCTCTCACAAATTGAAATTGCACTTCGCGGTTGTACAGCAAACTTCACAGTTGATTTATGACATGTGACCACATGGTGGCAGTAAAAGTACGCTTATTATAAACTGAGCATCATGTGGCCAGAGATGCAGACATCAATTTTCCTCTCCAAACCTCTGAACTGCATGCTTAATTGTCACGTGTGGTGTTGTTGTGACTTTATCCGTGACCTTTTCTCATCCCACTCAACATATATTTTTAATTTTTTTTATTTGTATTGTCATGCAAACTTACCCTTAGGTGAATTTTACAGCCACCTATCAAACCATATGAAATTGCTCTAGTAACCATGTCATCAATCCCCATGAGCAGTGGGCGGCTCTGTACAATGAGCTCATTCAAACGAAGGCAGCGCTGAAGAGCTCTGTTAAGTACATTGGATTAAAAAAAACTGCATTACTCATTGACGCCCTCAAAAGCGCTTTAATAATAGTTGTGATTATATGATTAGTAGTTTTAGATTATTATTTTTTTTATTATAGAAATCACAGAAAAAATGTAGACATGAGATGCCCTAACAAGACCCAAAGTTGTCCCATGATTACATTTTTGGCCCATCATGCCATAGAAGTAGGTCTAGCCTATATTTTTATTCGTAATTTGAATTTTGCTGCATTTTTTTTGTGCATCAAAATAATAATAAAATCTGTATTTTAGTGGTCAGCGCTGGTGCAGTGTTGAATTTGACTCTCTCTCAAAAAAAAAAAAAAAAAGGCTAAATTATTTTTTTTTGCGAACTTTGCTTTTATTTAGATGCATTTCTTAATTATATATATATATATATATATATATATATATATATATATATATATATATATATATTATGTTTCATTGGTAAAAAGAAAGGATTTGATAAAAAATAATAAAATCATAATAATATATACAAATTAAATCATTTTAATTATAAAAATACAATTAATGTTAATAAATAAGGGTATATATGGATTTAATAAAATATTTACTTTTAGCAAGTTTGATTTTTGGCCCTTTATATTAAAAATGCGACCTTTTAGACATATTGCGATGCATTTGGGCTTGACGATGTCAATACCTGATTGTTCCAATGTAAAATCTTTATTTTATCACCCAGCGTACAGTGCTCGTGCAATGTTGAATTTGACTCTCTGAAAAGGCCAAAACTGAACTTGTTATATAAACTTGCTTTTATTTTGTTGCAAAATGAAGAAAATTGTTGATTTATTCTGTGCAGGAGTGTTTTGAAGATAAATGAGACAGGTGAAGCTTTCTCTGTGCCCTAGGTTTCAACCACATACCGCTGCGAGGCTGTGTCCACTAAGAGAATTATGATGTGCTGACCTGACAGCAGTCAAGGTTACGATGGAAATAGAAAAAGGCCAGTGGTATTTACTCATGAGGTTTAGAAACAATAAAAGCCTGGCAGCATTTAAGAGATTATAGACAACCCCACACACATCAGTGGACAGTCCTCTCCCATGCTCTCGTCTCTCTTTCCCTCGATTTTCTGCTCTTTGACGCTGGGTTCACATGACATACCACCGCTGGGATCACTAGAGCGAAGCTTTGGAACAGAGCAATGTTTCCCACATCAGTGAGTGCAGCCTGCGACCACACACACGCATACCTCAAGCTTTCATTGTTTTGTTGTCAGTTTACTTGATATATCTCTTGTAAAGTCATTATTTTGAATAATGACACAATGATATGCACATAAACTACAAGAGCACTCAACAAAAGTAAATAATAAATAAAAGGTCCTGGAGTTTCTGAAGTGATCTGAGGGCTTTGTCTTGTGAAATCTTTTCAACTGAAGGATGTAAAAAGTACTGTGTCTGTGTAACAAGGGTACACACACATAAACATACTTTAGCAGAAATGTGTTCTATATTTCTCTGCATTCCTAGCCTGGATGCTTTCTGCCATGTGAGTGTTCAAAAACTGACATTACGAGGCAGTTATGCCCGATACGTTGGTGTATTTTTTTTTCACTATGTTGTCAAGCTCAAGGTTAGAAAGATCTGGTACAAATGGTGTTGTGTGCACTAACATGGACTGTGGATATATGACTGGCACAGCAGAACCCAAGCTTGTTAAAAGATTGCAATGAAAGAACATATGAAAAAATGATGATTATTTTTGTTATTATTATTTATGTTTGGTATGCAAAGCTGTTCAGCAGGATGGACCGTGCAATTTTTGCAACTTTTTTGTCTTAAAGTAATGTTTCAAGCTCATTACAAGATCATTCAACTATTTGTGGCATAAAATTGATTACTACAAAAGTAATTGCCAAAGATGATGATATATTTAATGATAGTAAAGTTTTGGGAGAATTTAAAATGTGAAATGTGAAGACTATAATTTAATAAAAGCACTTAAATTAATGTTTCTGTTCAAATGTTGTTGTTTTTTTCATGTAACAAAATTTGTAAAAAAAAAAAAAAAAAAAAAAAAAACATTTATTTTGACTACTAAACAGAGAATTGTATTTTTTCTGGATTGCCTCACTTGAGGGAAGTGGAAAATAAGAGACAAAAATAAATAAATTCCTTTGTGGTATTCAACATTATTAGTGTAGCCTACTGAGGGTAACTTGTACTTAACTCAGAATATACCTTTAATCATAAATACAGATTGTGTGTTACATGGTTTTCAAAGAAAGTGATCTTATCAAATAGTTGCTTTTTGAAAGCAGTGGAACAGACAGTAAATGGTGTATAGTTTTATATACGTAAGGTCTTTCTGCAGAACTGGATACACATTCTTCATGTTCCACCCAGATGTGGGTTTATCTGGCCCAAGCAGCCTGTGAGCAGAGACAGAGATAAAGAGGAGGGGTGGGAAAAGGAAAATCAGGGAAGACCATACACACTTGTACATGGAGAACACACACTCTCAAGGCACCTTATCGGGTTCAGACACAAACTACTATCTGGAGTATCAGTGTATACTGTTCGTTTATTTTAGGGTGAAGAGAGAGACTGAGAGAAAAAGAGAAAGTGAGAGAGAGATAAAAAGGCAAAAAGAGAAGGATTTGGCGGCCTATTTTTTTATATTCTAGTGTTTTTCTCTCTTTTTTGCCCCCCTTTTTTTGCTCATGTTTGCAAAAACAAGGAGACCACTGACTAAAGGTTTACACTGGGGGAAATAGAGGAAACTTTTATCATGTCTTGTCACGATTGTTCTCAGGTGTCTCTATAAAAATCCACTCATTATTGTTGCAAAAAAACAAAAAAACAAAAAAAAAACAGAAGAATGAAGCGTGTTTATTTATATATATTATATATATATATATATATATATATATATATATATATATATATATATATATTTGTAATTGTAATTTTTATTGCACACCTAATCATGATGCTCACTAAGGTGCATTGCTACGGATGTATGTGTTTCCAAATTTTTTTATTATTATTATTTATATATTTTTATTTATTTCTTTATTTCTTTATTTTTGTTAATGACCTTGATTCCTAGTCACATGTTGACCATATAATTTTTTTTTTATATATATAAATCTTGGAAGGGAACCATTTTTAATGGCATTTAAAATCATTAGGATAATTTAAAAGCAACATGCTGACAAAATCAAGGACTCCAGAAATTGATATGCTTAATAAAAAGAAGCCCAAAACGGACTATGTATAAACATGAAAATGAAAGCTTGGGTCATGGCGAGGCTGAGTGGGGAATTGAGACTGGTTCCCGGTGCAGGGCTTTTGCACAGATGGCAGATTCTAAGCTCAGTGGAGGTGAGCTGCGAACTTACCATGCAGTGTTCGTGTGTGTGGCTGTGCTGGTAAAGACAAATGAATTCAGTTTGTAGGGCCTCAGGTGCTTCGACTCAGCTCACCGTATCATGGAATTTTCCCTCTGCCGCTCACAGACCATTCCTCAGAGAGAGAGTATTGATTTGCCCCCTCCATTCCAGAGCATTGTTTCAATATTCTGGGTGAATGATAAAATACATCTCTTTTCTAAAAAGGCCCTTAGCTTGCTTTTTGCCATGATATGACATTTATCTAAATATACTTGGATGTAAAATAGGATCATTAGAGATTCCTTGTACTTTGTCCCCTCTTACTCGAAGAAGCTGAATATACATTTGGCAGTTCAAAGACATCTACTGTAATTCTGTGATTAAAAAGAGCCATATATTTGAACACTGCCCTAATGTGAAAAATCATGCAATTCTGGCATCATACACAACGTGAAGTACCAAGGTTTGTGAAGCAAGACTTACTGGGATGGGGGGGGGGGTGTTTTATAGAAGCAGGCGTCCATTAAACAAATACTCACATACACACTATGGCCCTGAGATGTGCTATTATATACTTCTCAGTGAGATGTTATGATGTAGCAGGGCCTCCAAAGACCTCAGTAGGATCCCAGGAGAGGAATGAATGTGTTACTCGTCTCCTTACATTTGTACAAATCGGACAGGGCTTGAAGATAAACAATATAAAGCATGTTTAGCTGTGTGTACATGTGTGTTGTGCACATGTTGACGTTTCTGTCTGCAAGTGTTGGGGAGTAATCACAGGTTCTCAGACACCCTTCCTCCACACATTAAGTGACCGCATACTGGGCTGTGTCTCTTACTCTCTTCTCTCGTCCATATTTCCCTCGCTGGCCGCCTTCCAGTGCTGAGGAGCCTTATAATTGGGTGAAATTGAGCATTAATAACATTGAGCTGGGGCATTATCTGGAGAAATAAGAGGAAGGTGGACACTCAGTCACACTGAGACTTAAAAACCAAGACCAGTGGTTTGGCAGCTCTCTGTCGGTTCTGTGCTGGGTACTCAAGTCTTCACGAATCAGCCACAAAACTAACATTACATTAAGCTCTTGTATTGACTTCAGAATACTTTGACATATCTGAGCTATTTTTATGATGTTCTTTGTGCTTTTTTGCTGCTTAAAAGCTGTTGCTGTATTGTAAATGCTTTTTCTCAGCAGAAATGGTCGTATTGGTTTGAAAAGACACGAGTAAATGATGACAGAGCGAGTTAACGGAATTTTATTAATGCAAACTTATTGCTTTGCTTTTGTTCGTTTTGATCATTGGGTTGCTTTTTGTCTGTTATCCAGTCATATGCTAATATAGGGAGTTATTTATTGGGTCATTTGCAGACCTGGCTGATGAAATATCCCCTTGTTAAATACATTTATTGTTGAAGCAGTCAATGACAGAGGCCAGGAACTAATTGTGACTATGACGTCTTGTCAGGTGCTATTTTATAGGTCCTCTGTTGGAGTCATTCTCCGAATGGATGGCAACAGAATACCCTACTTAAGCTAATTAAAGTTACTTCAACATAAATGAGTTGGGATAATATATCTCTTACTGACAGAACACTTTAGATCATGGCCTTGGCCCAGATTTTTCTTACAGTAGCATTACGTATTATCTTTCACTGGTTAAAAATCACTTCGGCATTTATAGTCCATGCAGGTGAAGTTTCACCTTCCAAAAAAGTTTCTATAAATTCAGTGTATGATCTCCACTAGAAGGCCCATTGATTGGATTAGAAACGAGAATGAGACAAGGGTCACCTCTGAGGTGCAGATACTACATTGACAACTGACCTGCTTTGAGATAATTTGACCCTGTTCATTTTGTGCCAGGTCTTTGTTTTAATGGTATTACATGCTGCCCAGCCCTTTTGATAAAAGCGAGCCACCATACATTTATCCTGAGCAAAGGAGCTAGGAATTGATTCTGTAGATAGTATTGATGAGATTCTTGGTCGAATCATACCCATTCTTCTTTACTTTTGTGGTTAAGACCTCTTGATAAGCATTATCTCTATCTCGTTTGTTATGCACCACTCTAAACTAAAAGATCTTCACAAGTGGTGGTCGTTTGTCAGCATAGCTCACTGTCACTGTATGACCTCAAAATGTCTTGGACCTCCTGCTGTAGGAGGAGCGAGCTTCCTAACAGATGCACTGGGTGGAGTGCCATTCAGCTTTCAACCACCAGACCACAACTAGCAGCTGATAAAGGCAGAAATGGGTCAAGATGATGCTACCTGGTGCTTCAGCAGAACTTTTTACACCAGGGTTTCCTGAGGAGAAATGGATTAGGCAATTACACAGCTGAGGCTGGGCTCTATCTCCTAAGCCTGTTAGCTTTGCCTGTGCACAGGTTTCTGCAGATAAGTGACCATTCTTCTTTCTCTCAGTAAGTGCTGTCAGTGCTACAGGAGTCTCACTCTGCAAACCCAGCTTTTGGACTGCAACAGTTTAGAGGCTTCATTCCCATTTTGTTATACTCTTTAAAGATATTGTTCACCCAAAAATGAACATTCTTTGTTTCATTCACCCTGATGTCTTTGCAAACTTGCACAGTTTTCCCTCCCCTGTGATTATATAGTTTATGCTATAACACTGGCTGTCAAACCTAAAACAGTCTAATCAAGCACTTTATTTTAAGTCTTCTGAAGCCACACAGTATGTTTTATTTTTTTTTAGGAACAGACTTTAAGTTTAAGTGGTAGGTTACTCTCAAATAATTCATGTAACGCAGAACATGAATGATTTTGGCTCTTAAATCAAATATGTAGATTGGACATCAGTAACATAAACCAGCATTCTAACTTCAAAGCATGCAACATGTTTGATTTCAGAGCTGCAAAGTGTTTTTAGAGTGAATGACTTCAATTTCATAGTATGACTATGGAAGACTTGAAATATAGTGCATGAATCATATGGGCTTTTAAAAATGGTGCTATTGTAGCTTTTGTCCACTGTGTATTGCCATTGTATAGAAAACATTCAGAAATATCAGAATAGAGATTTGGACATAGTAGGTTGAGTAAATGATGAAATAATTTTCATTCATGGTAAACTACTTCTTTAACAGTGAAATATGTGAGAGTAACAATCTAAACATTAAAACAGGCTGCAATTTGAACTTGGGCGAATTGTCTCTAATGTGGGACATTTATCATTCATTTTCAGAGCAAACTGAAATTCGAAATTCATAAAAAAAAATGACACATTCATACGTATATATTTGTAATCCAGCCTCATGTTTATTAATAATGAAGAGGCCTTCTCCCTTGAGGGGCTGTTGAGAATTTAGACTTAGATTAATGATGAGATTTTAGCCAATATGTTATTTTTCCAG
Source organism: Carassius auratus (assembly GCF_003368295.1). Classification (NCBI taxonomy): domain Eukaryota; kingdom Metazoa; phylum Chordata; class Actinopteri; order Cypriniformes; family Cyprinidae; genus Carassius; species Carassius auratus. The sequence continues at coordinate 19,182,500 of NC_039256.1, forward strand.
TGCTGAGAGCATCTCTGCTTGGCTGGTTTCGAATTTTCACTTGAGAAACAAAAATGGTATTTTTATACTATCTGCGCTTTATTCAATAAAACGTTTAAATATTCAGAGGAGTTCAGAGTGAAAGCTGCACAAATGAATGAATGGGCTTTCTGAATACCTTGCATCTGAAGTCATGGCTGAACAGTCAAGAAACGCAGCAAATTCAGCGCAACAATAGCATTACATTGACCACTTTCATGAGAAATTAAACTTGGCACAAAATGTCTTTTTGCAGGAAAAAGAAACGAAGAGAGAAAAACATGACTATCCATAGGATTAGTACAATTGACTTTTTCTAAAGTGTCCACTCAATAATCCTCAATTTCTTTAAGCCTAGTGCTCTTTCAGACAGCTGTGGAGGTAAAAAAAAAAGCAAATTGCTTGGCAGTGGGCAGAAACGAGTAAGTGCGTCTATGCCGTCTAGATTTGTCTGCATGCCAACAGGAAGTGAAGTCTTAATGGCGTCTCTCTGTTTATCTTGTCCCCTGGCCTATTGAGACCAATTACCATGACCAGCCGAGCCTGACAAGGAGATTTCATGCATCAGGGGGCCAGGAAGTCAAAGGTTTCCTGTATTTTGGGGTAAAGAAATGATTCGCCGCCACAAGAAACAGAAGAAAACAGGAGTAGGGATGGAATTGGAGACAAAGCAAGACAGTGGTCTTGTCTCTGCTTTTATCCTTACTTATTTCAGGTAACAACTACAACATTTTTATGTTCTGAGACAATTTTAGGGTATCCATAACCACAGTGCTTTCAGAAACAGTCAAATGCACTTAATGGGAGAGATGTTTCCATTCACCTTTCCTGTGCACCTAAAGTATCCTCTGAAGCAGTCGCACACTAAGTCAGCTCAGAGATTCGTTTATACGTGCAGTGGGTGCAAAGAAAAGAGCAGATGTTGTTTATGGCATGAACAAAAGCCCCCAGAGATTCATTGCATCAGAATTCCCGTCTGTCCCCATGTGTTGTGCTCCAGCCTTCACTTCCATCCACTCCATCCTGTCCACAGGGCTATGTCCTATCACCCACATAGATGTTATCATGTGCTACGCTTTACCTGCATAATGACCTAACAGACTGACTGGAATATAGACTGGTGTATTTTGTACTTGAGTGATCATATGTCATTGCATATACTTTCACTTATTTTTAAGTAAAAGCTTTATCTAATGTGTGTGTGTGCAACCCACTTGGCATCTCAGTCAGGGTCTAAAATTATTACATGCCATGTGCCAGATGAGAGTAAAAATCTGTGTTGTTGAGCGTATGAAACTGATACTCATCAGCTGGCTGATAGTGAAACACGCCTCTGTGTTTGTTTACACACAAGCAGCTCAGTGTCTTTGAGTGGATCAGTTCACAGTAACACAAACCGTATCTCTGCAAGCACTGAGAGTTTGAGTTACTTTTTATGTGCATTTTAAAATGCAACACTTGCCAACCATCTTCCTGAATTTGTAATGAGATTAGCTTATAAGTTGGTTAAGGTTGTTTTATAAAGAGAAGCTTTAATGTTTTACCCCGGTTTTCTGCCAAAATAAAAGATAATGATAGTGTTATCCTACAATTTGTCTTCTCAAGTGAATTCAAATTAACATTTTGGTGGCTTTACTAGGGAAAAATATTATTAATTAAATTATTAGTTTGCTCTTCTAAAAGTGTTACAGTGTCTTATCAAATTTCAATCAAGCTTTTTACTTTTAAATACTTCAGTATGAGTTCATATTGAAACTTTTATTGATTTAATTATTTTTACTCAGGTAAATTTTGGCTGTGTACTTTGACTATTAATTGAGTTGACATTTTCAGACACCTTCCCTTTACATCCTTACACTAAATATAATTTTGCAGAGCTTTTACCCCTTTGAATACAAGCACATACCATTCCCAATGCAGACACAAGAGATGCTTCCAACGTCAGGTCCATCTCTGACTCACACACACTTGGCTCACTCTGTGCTTGTTATGAAATATCGAGACAGATCTTGAACCAGCTCACTGTTGTTTGTCAGTTTTCACAGAGGGCTCTGTTACCATGGTAATTCAGATGAGTGAAAGTGTTGCGCTAACGTTTGTTGGTGTAGCAGAGGCGTGAAGAAGGAAGGAAAGTAATGATTGTGGCCACAGATGTTTCCAAATGACCCATACATAACCCAATTTCCTCTTTGCCAAAAATTCGAATACAGGCAGTATGTTTAGTTACTCTGTAGAGTGGGGCAGAGGATGTGTGAAGTCTGCAGGAAAACCACTTTCAGCGAGTCAACACTAGATTTAAAATTCATCTGTTGAAGGGGGGGGGGGGGGGGTGGAGCAAAATATCTTGCTTTTTCACAGACAGCCAGATCAGAACCGACAAGTCCAGTCTTTCTGTCTCTGATGCGCACGCACACACACTCACACTCACTCCCTCACAAATACACTTACATATCGCTTTAGCACCTGCCTCGGGCCTTCTTGAGGGCTTCCAGCCTGCATAGCAATGGGAGACTGACAGCGTGCATCCACTAGAGGCAAGGTGAGGCTGAGACTCTCAGAACTGACTTTGCATGAATCACTAGAAAGACTTTGTTTCCACCTGCACCTCAGTGAGAGAGTGATTCCTTGCTGTGACTCCTCCGCTGCCTCCAACGTACCTGAACAGATCAGTGTCAGTGTTGTGGAGTAACTCGCTAAATGTAACGACGCTACAACCTGAACTACATTTTTTTGTTTTTTTTCTAGTAACAAGCTACATTTTGCACAGGGAGTAGGTTGTGGAGAGCGACCAAACATTACTGCTTTATTACTGTATTCGCCTACCGCATATATGTTGGTCAAATGTGAAAAAGGGTTTTCAAGAATCAAATCAAGTTTAATACAGCTTTAAATTTGTTATTTTTTTTCCCAATACAGTGGAATGTGTCATGTTTAAGGTATTTTTTATTTATTTATTTTTTTTGCAAAAATATTAACTGTTATATGGTTTTATTGTGATTTTACAGAAGACACCTGCTAAAATCTAGTTCTGTGTAACACTAGTTAATATACCAAGAAATCTAGTCAGGCATATTAGGAACCAGAATCATCTGAATACACACATATATATATAATGTATTATTCTTTTCCAATCTTTACTATCCTTTAAACCACTAGGTTTTACCCATTTGTTTTTATCATTTAAAATGACCTTTTTTTGTGTGTGTATTTGTTAATTTTTACATAAATATATCTGTTATGCTGTATGACTGTGGAACATTATTTAACATATTTTCACATTTTATTTTCAGAAAAGTTATTCAATATATTAAAGTTGATACTTTATTTGCATTGCAAATGTCTATAAAACCCCCTTTTGTACATTACTTTGGTGCAAACATCAAAATGGGATGTCTTGTCTTTGACCCATGTATTGAAAAGTCTGATTTTATCTAGTTTATTAGTTTGTCTCTGTTCTCGCTATCATGTCATTTGCTTATTTGTAACCCTGGAAAGATTTATTCTAGTGAAGTGGTTTATTCCACTATTTGAATATCTTGTTGTACCAAGCCCTCTCTCCTTTACATGGCCTTGGAAAGTCCAACCTGAACGCGCCCCTCTCTCCATAATTTATGTACCGTTGAAAAGTTTCAATCGTTCTAGTGAATTGATTCATTTTGCTTTGTCCTCTCTCTTTTAAAGTCAGCTTCATTAGTGAATTGTCTGAAATGGTCCTGACTATCCATTTGTCATATGTAGCTTTGGAAAGTTGTAGGCTAGTGAATCAGTTTGTTTTACTCTGTTCTCTTTCTCTTATGTAGGTTTAGAAAGTCTGATTCATTCTAGTGAATCAGTTTGTTTTACTCTGATCACTTTCTGTTATGCAGGCTTAGACATTCTTTTACTAGTGAAATGTTTCTTTCAGAAAACTCATGTAAATAAATTATATTTTTATAGCTCACTATTTATTTAATTTGTAGTGTTGTTCATTTCAAGGTTTTCAACTTATATACATTTTTGTAATTAGTATGACTTTCTGTATGATGCTTTTTATTACTGTGATTTAAGATTATTCACTCTCATTGTGTTTTTGACATATGATTTTAACTGTAAATTTATACTTGAAGATATAGCCTCCTTAAATATTTTCAGTGTTATCTTTGTACAGATATTCTTTGTAATTATAATCAAAAAGATGCTCATGTATGCATGAAATAAGAGCCAAGAGTGCCCTTCAAACACAGTAACACTCTCTCTCTCTCTCTCTCTCTCTCTCTCACTCACACACACACACACACACACACACACACACACACTCACATACATTCAGGATGAGAAATTTTCTTATGCTTTAGAACCTAAGGATAGTGATGAACGGTTATATTTATTTATTTCAGAGGGCATCTGAAGGAAGCAGTAGGTGCTGGACTGCAGGTGGTGACCAGATAAGATGCTAGACGGGATTTTAAAAAACTGTACTAGTCAGGCTGTCTGCTTCCAGTCAATGCACCACATGATTTCAGCCTGAACCACTTGGAATTGCAGTCAAGTCAGTTGGGGAAATGTTTAGAAACAGGACTGATTTTTCTGACACATCATATTCAAGGCTGCATTACATTCTGCTCAGAGATTCATGTTCAGATCAGTTCTGTCTCCAATCCATCTGTCTGTTGCTATGGAAGAGTTTGAGACTGTAGTTACAGAATACTTTAAATGTAAATTGAACAGACTGAACTGAGAAAACAGTTCAGACTTGGGACTAAGAACTGATGAGCTGCTTTATGAGTAAGCATGAACCAAAAACTTGAACGAAGGAGGGTAAAAAAAAGTGATTAAGACTAACGTACTTAATATCCTTTAGACATGTGAAATATTCATGTTTCACATAATTATTTGTTGTACAGATTATAGTGACCGCATGACATTTGTGATTTTGTATTGTTGGCCCAAGGTTGAGCACTATATCCTTTGGTTTATCTTTACCATGAGGCATAACCGTGCTATGTGTAAAAGCACATTAGGTTTTCTCAGTGCTCCATATGGGCCATATTCCCCATCCTCCGAATTGTTATTCAGCCATTACATTTAATTATCACGGAGAGACTTTCTTTATTACAACTGGCCATCAGTTCAGTACAGGGCACATGAGAAAAGGAACACAAGGCTGCCTAAATGATCTTTTCCCCCTCCATTTCCTTAGCTCAAGTGCCTCAGTGCTGAAATCCGATTGTCTCGCTGTTTTATTTCCCCTGTGGGTCTGTTGCCGTATTGTGGGTCATTTGTGTGGCTTAGACTGCTGAACTCAGAGGCATACTGGGCTTATAGTCATCGTCGACACACACACACACGAGCACAAAGCGCATCCCAACCACCATCAGGAGAACAGATGCCTTCTCATCAAAGCGTAAATGCCTCTGACGGCCGGGCTTTCCATCACAACACATCAGCCTTTTGGTTTTTTTCCATCCACACACACTTTTTGTTCATGCCAGCTTGAGATAGGAAGGCCACTGATTGACACAATCCTTACTTTATGCCTCTCGGCATCGCTGTGATTTGTAAAACATATTTAAAGTGATGAAAAATGTCTGTTCGGAGAAACCTGTTCACGTTTCTCTCAGTTTTCAATGTTCGGATGGTAATTGTTTCTCAGGGTGACATCTGTAAGAGGGCATTTCTACAGCTTCTACATGATTAAACCTATGCATTCAGGTGCCAGTTGATTCATGAGGAGACGAGGGAGTTGCATCAATTTTATTCATGTAGGCAAAGACAGTTACATACGAATGTGCCGCTAAATACATGCTATACGGTTTATAGAATCATATTCTACAGTGAATTAAGTTTTTTTAAATGAAGGATTTACAAAACAATAACGGTGTCATAAACAATTTGCCGGCTTGTAAAGACTACATATGATCCATACGAAATAACTGCTCTTTTTTTTTTTTGTAACAATTTACTTAAGCCTTTAAATTTAAGCCTTTAAATAATGCATCAAGACTATAATTCATTATGCATAAAGTTTATGTAAGAAAAGTGTTACCATTTTATTTATATTTTTATTATTACACACACTCACACACTCTTCTCCTATGGTGGTGGGTAAGAAAACCAATGTTTCCAATTTCGTACAGCAGACTAGAATGTGTCAATGCAGAAGGTACCATACCTCACATATCAATGTACAACAATTACTGTCTTAATAGGGCTTTTGTTTTAAGCTGAAGGACACATTGTCACTGTGTTTTGGACTGAAGATTGTGTGTGTGTGTGTGTGTGTGTGTGTGTGTGTGTTTGGCATCAGGCGGAGTGAGAGAAAGAACAGAGGGTGAGTGACACAGAGAAACAGAGCGCTTCACTGGAGAGGCTGTTCTTTCAGTCCAGTCAACCCATGGCCTCCTGAAAATAAACCTTTGGATGAAAAGCACATCACAGCAAACTAATTGGCCAGGAAAGATCAAAATGGCCTGAGGGACCCATTTTGAAGGGGATAGAGAGAGAGAGAGAGATATGAATGGGGAGGGCAGTATGTAAGAAATAAAAATAGAGAAAGAAAAGAGTAGATAACAGCAGTGGAATGCAAAGGAAAGAGGGACTATAAAGTAGAAGAGGACATAATTCTAGCTGATGCCCGCAAACATGGAGTTATTGGTCATTTGTCTTGACCCTCACAGCTTTTTAACCAACATAAGTGATGGAAGCAAATCAAATGAAATACATAGAGGCACTCCAAAATGATTGTCTAGTGATGATGGAAGTTTTTGTGCTTTGTTTCCGCTGATCTTTTTTCTCTCCTGAGTGTCTATCTAGTTGTGAGTTGCCTATAGGCACAATAGAGAGAAAGATGACAGAATGACTGTGTAACAGGTTGATTGTGCCTGATGTGCCAGCATGTATTGTTTTAAAGAGACAACAGGCAGTGATTAAGAAATGATGAATGCTGTGTGGTTGCGTACGTGTGTAATCAGTGTCAACGATGATGAATGAAAACCAAGTTCAGACAGACACATGTCCTGCAGAAATGTACATATTGGGCTATGAAATCCTACTTTAATTTATACAGACTAAGGTAATCATTGCAAATATTTTGTCTAAAAGCAATGGTGTGCCTAAAAGCAATAAACTAACCAGTTTTGTGTTCGTTTACTTTTTCCAGTTCTATAATGTTCTGTATTGTTTTAAGTTTGATTCCTGCCCTATTTTATTTAATGTCTTATTTAATTTTTCAGTTCTGTACATTTTTTTAAGGTCTAATTTTATTGTATTTTTTGCCAGAAATAAAGATGCACTTTTTTTGCTGTTAATAATTACTTGTTTAATGCTACACAATTTTATGAATGTATTTGTTACTTGCTTATATTAATAATTATTTAGAAGTAATACTTATTTATTGCTTTCAAAAAATACATTCAAAATTCACTTTACTGAAACAAATGCAGCAGAATCCAGCAGAGCCTAATTGTAGACCCTTGTAGTCTTTTCCTCACAAATCAAAGTTTCTTCATTAAAATTTTGAAAGGTCCGTATTTGAAGATTACAGGATGGCAATGTAGTGACAAGCTCATTATTAGAGTTACAAAAAAAAAAAAAAAAAAAAAGTTGCCCTCTCTGTTTCTCACATTTTTAATCAGAAACTGTCACATTTCTCTTGGAGAGAGAACACAGTTGGTGAAAGATGGAGAAGTTTGGGTTGTCCAAAGCACCTGTGTGTGCTTGATGTGATACTTCTCCCCTTTTCTGTGATTCCATCTCTGCTCATTATGCAGCAGCGAGGAGCATTCTGTCAGATAAAAGCAGAGCAGTAATGGAGGATAATGACTCGCTCACAGTTCTAACTGCCTGTAAGACAGAGCACTGGGCTTTGAAACTGTGAAGCCCGGTCCCTTGACTGCCGTAAACAATGAGAGAGGAGAGGCTGACAGAGGGAGAAATGTCGATGAAGGAGAATTAACCCCTGAGATTGAGGCATGTCAAGGAGCAAAAAGAAGCAGTTCCTTCAGGTGGAGTCAGTAAGCCAGGCCACTGAGGGATTGTGCTGTTGTAACATTGTAAGCATACAGAGACAAAGTTCGAGTGTAGTGCAATGTTGATGAGCCGGACCACCGGCTGCTGACAACCAATCACTAACCTTTAGTAAATCCTCTCGTATCAAAACCTGCTATTTTATTATGGGAGTATGGAAGCATATGGGTAGCATTATTCAATTTGGGATGTAATATGCAAAATGACAATGCAATATTTAAAATGGCAATGCATTTCTGTATTTACATTTACATTTTCCAATACATTTGTGCAACGTTTGGTGCAAAATGAAAATGAAAATTAAATTACATAATTTTCATTTGCCATTTCCTACACCAGTTTTAATATGTAAAATGAATATTAATTTTAACGCTTTATAAGTTGCAAAATTAAAATGAAAATGTATTACAGAAATGATTAGATATGTCTAACATGTTAAAGCAAAAACTGTGGCAAAATGATCATTTAAATGCTATTTTTCTTAATTGCATTAACACTCACAGTCAAGACACTTACGATTGCATTTTCATTCGGTGTCCCGCAATGAATGTAGCAAAACTCAATGTGCACATTGAAAATGCATTCCGAGCCGATCACGTGTCCCCGCCCTCGCGCCACGTCAATCATTGTGTGAAAAAGGCGGGGCTTACAGAAGGTCAGAGACTCAAGTCTCAAGAAGAGGATTCAATCAAGTGAGACAACATGGACAAGACAGTTGGTCTGTGTATGTATTGATCCTTTCGGTTTATGGCTTCAATATTTCATTCGGACTTATGGGCGGAGCTGAAACGCTGCTTTCATCTGATTGGTCGAATCGGATCGGTTTTCATCTGACAGCCTTCAGCTGAAATGTCTGAAACTACACTCACTGTTAATTAGCATAATATTTGAATCAGATGTAGCTGGGCACATAATTCGTGCTGCTGAGACCTGCAAATTATTTCTAGGTTGTAGTATTGTATGAATATTGTCCCACTGATAAAAACAGTGCAAATAGTTCTTTCCCTTTGGATAACAGTAAAGTGGAAATAAATATAGTTAAATTTATGAAATAAAATTAAATAGGATTTTTTGGGAAGGTAAGTCTGGCCAGTTATACAAGCAACACGAGTCTGACGAGTCTAAAGATATGAGCTGAATTGGGTGAAACATTAAAGTTCTAGTCTGTGTCAATTACTCTCATAATAAATAATAATAATAATGTTAACTGTATTTTTCGGTATAAGTTGCATCAGTCCAAAAATACGTCATGACGAGGAAAAAAACATATATAAGTCGCACTGGACTATAGGTCACATTTATTCAAGACCAAGAGAAAACATTACCGTCTACAGCCGCGAGAGGGCGCTCTGGGGTAGGCTACAGGAGCACTGAGCAGCATAGAGCTAATTTGACTATTTTTATTTAGAAATGTAACTATATTCATTTTTACAATTATTTATTAATGTCTCTCACACACACACACACACACAAACATACCTAGTGCCTTATGACTTAAAAGATGAGAGTGGTAAATGTTACAGACATGGAACTGTTCAGTCTATTATTGATTTTAATTTCCACTTCACTGTTATCCAAAGGGACAGAACTATTTGCACTGTATTTATCAGTGGGACAATATTCATACAATACTACAACCTAGAAATAATTTGCAGGTCTCAGCAGCACGAATTATGTGCCCAGCTACATCTGATTCAAATATTATGCTAATTAACAGTGAGTGTAGTTTCAGACATTTCAGCTGAAGGCTGTCAGATGAAAACCGATCCGATTCCACCAATCAGATGAAAGCAGCGTTTTAGCTCCGCCCACAAGTCCGAATGAAATATTGAAGCCATAAACCGAAAGGATCAATACATACACGGACCAACTGTCTTGTCCATGTTGTCTCTCACTTGATTGAATCCTCTTCTTGAGACTTGAGTCTCTGACCTTCTGTAAGCCCCGCCTAGTTCACACAATGATTGACGTGGCGCGAGGGCGGGGACACGTGATCGGCTCGGAATGCATTTTCAATGTGCACATTGAGTTTTGCTACATTCATTGCGGGACACCGAATGGAAATGCAATCGTAAGTGTCTTGACTGTGAGTGTTAATGCAATTAAGAAAAATAGCATTTAAATGATCATTTTGCCACAGTTTTTGCTTTAACATGTTAGACATATCTAATCATTTCTGTAATACATTTTCATTTTAATTTTGCAACTTATAAAGCGTTAAAATTAATATTCATTTTACATATTAAAACTGGTGTAGGAAATGGCAAATGAAAATTATGTAATTTAATTTTCATTTTCATTTTGCACCAAACGTTGCACAAATGTATTGGAAAATGTAAATGTAAATACAGAAATGCATTGCCATTTTAAATATTGCATTGTCATTTTGCATATTACATCCCAAATTGAATAATGCTACCCATATGCTTCCATATGGGAGCCTGTTTCTGCTACTGAATTAAAAAAAAAATAGTGGTATTGCAAACTTGTATATCTCAAATTCTGATTTTGTTTTTTAATAATAAGTAATTTGTGCTTTTTTTTCCCCCCTCAGAATTACGTGATTAAAATTTTTTATATCTTGGAATTCTGTTTTTATAACACAGTTGCGACTCTTGTGAGTTTAAATTTCACAATTGCAAGGAAAAAGTCAGAATAGTAAAAAAAAAAATGCAATTATGCTTTTTTTATATATATTTTTAAAGTCAGTAGCAGAAATGGGCTTCCATATTTTTGAAGATAAACATTTCTAATAGGTATTTTTGTAACCACCACCAAATTTTCTCTCCCTGAAAAAAAAATGTGGCCAAATTAGAGAAAAACAGTAATATTGTAAATTTATTTTATAATAATGCTTTCTATTTAAAAATATTTAAAATCAGAATTTCTTATGAATTTAATGATTATTATGATGATGATGATGATTATTATTATTATTATTATTATCATCAATAATGTTGAAAACCATGGTACACAGAAACAGAAAAAAAAAACTAAGATACAAAAAGATTTACAAAAGATTTCTCTTTTAAATAAATGCTGTTGTTTTGAACTTTCTATAAATCAAAGAATCCTGAATCCAAATATTAGTGTTGTTTTACCTTATTTTTAATTACATAAATGCAACATTGGTGAACATAAGAGTTCTTTCAATATAAGAGACTTTCAAAACATTAAACATATTTATAGACTTTAGTTGAATTAATTTTTCGCGAGTCTTTTCTTTTCTTTTAAATTATCTTATTTTTTATGTCTGATTTTAGACTTTACAAGCTGTTTGCAAAGGCTAGAATTTTATGCTGTATTAATATCATTATGAAAGTGGAGATATAATAATAATAACTTATTTTTGTGTAACTTAGCTAAAGGTGACTATTCCAGTGCATAAAATGTTTGATCAGCTGATAAAGTGGTAAATCTGAAAACATTGTTACACAGAATAAAGCGATACACCACAGTTTGATCTCTGGCCTTTAAAGATATGCACCAATTTCTGAACAAGAGTGCTACGTGATCAAGAGTATATTACACACATACACACATACACTGGCTTTATAGAGGAACCATGAGTGAGTGGAAAGTACCAAAGTGGCCTCTCAGCTTTGAAAGGACAGAGAGAAGAAAAACACCTGAAAGACACCTGAGCACTTCTCAGCAAACAGAAGAGGAAGGGCTGTTAGACCGGCTCAGTCTGGGCCTCTGATTGCAGTGTCATATAAAGACTTCACATGGCATATGAGTCCTTTGTGAGAGGGGCATCATAGCTGTAGTCGCCTGGAGCTCAAACCCTCAATTATCCAGGACAAAGCATCCCTCAGAAATAGCTTTGATGACTGTCTGGATTGCTTTGTGTATGATCCTGACTTCTGAGTAGATGAATGTTTTTCAAAACCTTTCTTCTATTAGACATCATTTATTTGCAAGTATCCTTTAGTTTCACAGAGCATGCATACTTTTCAAATGGAGGAAATAGGCAGATACATTGGGTCAAGGAGAGTGATATTTGTGTGTTGTGTTTTTCCAGTCATTAAATTTTCCTGTTTTCCTGGAAAATATTAAGACATCCTTTAAGCAACAAAAATGTACTTGAGAGGCAAATTCCAAAAGATATCGAGACTCATCCATCTAAATAATATATTCTTAATAAATCATTAAATTCTCAAACAATCGGGGTTAAAGGAATAGTTTACAAAAATTTGCTGTTTATTATATTGCAGGTAATAATTTTGTAAATAATATTTCTTGCACAAACTGATGGTTTCACTTCATAAGACCTCAATATATCGTCAGGATTTAGAGATTAATTTGGTTTTGCCTAATATAACTTTGAATATCAAAGTGAAGGTATCCACTGACTTCTATTGGAAATTTTATAAATGACCGAAGAACCACGGTTTCAACTAAAAATTGTCTTTAATGTTCTTCTGAGGAAAAAAGTCACCTCCATTTGTGATGGCCTGAGGATGAGTACATTTCCAGCAAACTTTCTTCTTGGGTTTAACTGTCTCTTGAATCACTTTTGTAATTTAGTGCATTTATCTTGTTTTAGGATGTTTAAATATTAACAAGATTAACAAAAATAATTTAGTGTCCTTGTTGACGAAGGAATGAACACAAGGATCTTTGAATCGCATCCCTCTCATCAATAGTCTGTTCATGTGAAACCTGGCAGATGAGAATAAGCTCTCTATAATCATGGCCGCTGCTAACAACCTCTCAGTATCTAACAAGAAAACACTCAATATCCTCACAGGACTGGGCTCCTCTCGCTTCTCAAAAAGCCTCTTTCCTCTCACAGCCAGCGATTATAACATGCTCCTCTTGTTCATGTTCAGCAGAGTGTGTGAAAGCAGAGCGGCGTAACCATGTGTGAAGGACCGTACCATGTGGAAGAAACTTTTATGATTTACCACTTGAGTTGCTGATACGTGTCAACTGTTGTAGTCAGGAGAGAGTTGGAGGGTTCAGCCAGACAAAGCATTTAAATTGAAGAGGATCAGAGTAATTTTCTGCTTCTTCTATGTGTCATGTATGAGGGCAATTTCCCTCCATTTCTGTCCATCATTTCGACCCTATCATCATGCATCAGCATGCACAGCCCCGTAAAGACAGCTCTTTCATAAAAATACCTGAAGGGGGGAAACGTCTGGGATAGACCCTATGAGGCAGCTGCACTGGAACAAGAGTGGTAAATTATAGCCTATAGTGCATTTCAAAAGTTTGAGGTACGTTTAATATGAAATAGTATTCCAGTATATATAGATATAACTGTTTTCTATTTGAATATATATTTTGAAGTGTAATTTATTCATGTGATGCAAAGCTGAATTTCCAGCAGCTATTATACAAGTCTTCAGTGTCACATGATTATTCGGAAATAATGTAATATACTGATTTGGGAATTAACCCTATAAAGCCTGCCATATCATAACTGATACACAAATTTTCTAATGCCGTTAAATTATCAACATGATCAAAACTTTGGTGAAAAATATCATGTTTCTGTTGGAAGATATTTGTGACAAGTGATGTTTATGAGCATTTTATGCGAGTAGTCCATTATGTGGTTATAAAAAAATCAAATTGATTTATAGTTGAATTGGTTTACCATCAGAATTTCAGCCTGAAGCCCATATAATGATCATAATCTATTTATATTCTTGTCTAAAGGTTCAATAAACTGGTAAATTTTATATACATATAAAATAGACTTTTTTTATATTTAACATATCAGGTTTTAAAGGGTTAAGAAACCTTTCTGATAATCAGTTTTAAATACAGTTGTGCAACTTAATATTTATTTTAGAACAGTGCTTATTTTTTCAGAATTCTTTGATGAATGGAAATTTCAGAAAAGTAGAATATTACTGAGCCTGAGCTTTTGAAAGCTTTATAAATGTGAAATATGCTTTAATACATGCGAGCTTAAGCATGTTAATATCAGACAACAGCAGTGGGGCTAAAAGTGGATCCTTCCTGGTTCAGGTTCCCCTTCCATGAGATATGCAAAACAGAAATGGTAGCACTTACTCAAAAACCTGAGTGGAATATGCTGGCACTATGGTCCATTTAGTAAAAACAAAGAGGTTTTAATGGATATTATTATTCGGCAGGAGATTCAATGCCTTTGTAAGCTTGTTAAGCGCCGTCTCTAAATGGCATTCGTATGCACCAATGGATCTTCATTTCTCATATCCAGATAATAGAAGCACCTGCATTCATAGCGTGATAATGATAATTCTAATAATAATACTCTTAGGCTTTGAAGCGTAATGAATTGGTTTTGTGATGTTTTTCTGCAAGTTAATATTGTGCTGGAAATAATTTGCAGTTATTATTAGCTTTCTAGAGTTCTGGAAACTAATGCAAAGGTTTGTATTCTCCCTCACATTTCTGAGGTTTTTTTCAGAGAAGAAGCTTAAATGCTTGCAGCAGTTGTAAAAATTGTTTATGGTCCATGCTGGTAGTTGCTGTTGAAGGAAAATATTCAGATGATAATGATGTGGCTCTTGTGACTCTTGCAGCATCTTGTGGCTCATGCTCCATTAGTAAGGACAAATCTTTCACCATGAGGGTCATTATGGTCTTTTAAAGACAGACTGGTGTAATTCACTTCCCCTTATGTGTGCTGCAAATATGAAGAGAACATTAGAGCTCTGTGTTCTCATCTGTGCTGTTTGTTTGTAGAAAACATCATGTTTGTTCCTCAGTGTGAGAGGAGTCCATTAGGACAATGCTAATAGTGTGATCCTTTGCTTCACTCATATTTTTCTTTATCTTTCAGCGCAGAAAAGTTTATAGCAAAGCTGAAAAATCAAGTCACATTTCCTGACAATATATAGAAATAAAACTATATGATAATAATAATAATAATAATAATAATAATAATAATAATGAACTTTTACATGTTTTATTATATATATATATATATATATATATATATATATATATATATATATATATATATATATATATATATATATATATATATATATATATATATATATATAATTTTGTGGTAGTTGAATGCCAAAATGGGATGCAACCAGATTATTTTCAAATTAAATAAATTAGAAAGTTTAAATTGATTGTTCATAGCTGTGACATTGGTTTATTTCATGCCCAAACTTCATGTTTCAAAAGATTCCAACCCCTCTGTACCAGCGTTATTTTAGTGTTATTTATATACTTCATATATAGTTTTTTTAAACCTATTTGAATATTTTCAGTTTAAATTTTTTTAGTCTTTTTTGCTTTTAAAAAATATTTATAAAACGTTTATTTATTTATTTATTTATTGTTTAATTTCAGTTAGTTAACATTTCTAACATTTCTCATTTTAATTTATTAAAATTTTTAGCTTTTTTGTAATGAACAATTTTTTTATAGGTTTTGTTAACAATAATGACAACGCACCACACTATTTTAGCAGAAACACATTTTTAACAATTGCATTTATCTGAAACAAAACAACTGTATAAGAAAGACTCTATACCACATTCAAAATCTTCATAGTTATTTGTGTTGCGTTTGTGGCGACTATCGGTGGTGACAAAATTAAAATCAATTAAAATGTCCCAGTTCTGTCAATCAATTCCTGCATCTTTATTCTGCCCTCCTTTTGGGCTGCCGTAACAGAAGCCAGCATCTGTGAAGCGCCTGACTCAGTGTTTCAGCCTTTTGCTGCGATGAAGTTATTTGTGGCAGAGCCTTTGTTTTTCTATGCCTGAGCAGCACCGCGAGCAGAGGGGAAGACTTTCAAGAGCACACAAGCTTTCATCTCAGTTTCACTGCGAGTGAGAGAGGGAGCCACGAGAATGAGAGAAACTGCCAGTACTTTAGATTGTTGCATAAAAACAATGCTTCCAGCCAATCGATCAGGTTTACATCACAGTAAGGTGGTGTTTTTGTTTTTTGTTTTTCCATTGGTTGATGGTTGCTCTCATAATTATATTTTTACCTAAATGTATTATTTCAAAAAAATTTAGTAGTGCTTTTATGTACTATTTTATTTATTTTTGGTATATATATGATGTGTGTTTGCAATTGTTGTACCACATGACATTTTACAAACAATGACCTGCCTTAAATTTTTATTTTAAGAGTTTTGACACAGTCATGAAGGTTACCAGGACAGATAATTTCCTTTTTTTTCTTTCATGTTTAACTATTTTCTCTGACACATGACTGATTTCTTTGGTTGAAGTTTTGCAGTTGTCAAATATAAATTTTTAATAATAGTGAAGTAGTTTTGCTACAATTATGTGTATATTTTTGTACAGTATAAAAACCATTACGCCTATGGGATGTCCCCACTTTTCACAAAAACAAACGTGTGTGTGTGTGTGTGTGTGTGTGTGTGTGTGTGTGTCTACATACATATATGAATTTGAATTGATACTTTTTAATAGTCATATGGTGTGTAGTTGCATTCATCCTTTCACTAGTGAGCCACATTAAAAAAATACTGACCATCATTTCACTGTCATAACAAAGCTGGCCTTCATTGAAGAAAAGTTTTTGAAGTGTGGTATCAGCTTTCATGAAAGAAGGGAACCAGAGGGACAAGAGGGATAAGAGGGCCAACTAACAGAAACACTACAAAGGACAGAGGAGACGAGGCTGCTGTTTCGCTGTGCCTGTAATAAACCTCTTCAATTTCTGTTTTCTTCCTTCTCACTGTATGATGCTCCATTGATGAATGTTGAGGGCCGTACAGCAGCCACATCAAAGCTCCAGTCTAATGTGGATCTCCAATAGTAAGGGATCCAGCATTATGGATGATCAGATCCAGGCTACAGTGTGAAATGAAGGGTTTATTTAGCCTCTGTTTATTTTCTTCCCATCCCAGTGTTTGTTTTCATCTCCAGTCTTTTTTACAGCAACCACCTCTGGGGTTATCTAAACAGGCTCTGAAATTAATGAAATGCACAAAGAGGAGAAAGAGAGGATGAGACTGAGAGGAGAAGTTGCCTGCGGAGGGGTGATGTTTCTTGAAATCCACACGGCTTTATTCCCTGGAGGGTCCTGTAGGGGTTGATTCACCCCCCACAGCTGTATCAGTAAGTCTCATGTGTCTGTCCCTACCCTGACCTGGAATTCTTTCTGAATTATTCGGTGCCTACGTGCCTTTAAAACCATGGGGATTATGGTGAAGCCTGAATTTTGATATATGGAATTAATGGCTTGAGGAGGACTTAAATGTGCTGTTGCTGTGAGCAAGGCTGTCGCCCTCATCGCTGTTATTAGACGACAGAAGAGATGCTAATTTCACCCTCTCCTCCAAGTGTGATCAGGGAAATGGATTTGAGATTGAACTGTTCTCAGGATCCCAGGGGCGCTGTTTATGCTCATACGCAAGCTGAGCCTGAAGAAACAGACAAAGTGTCAAAGAATATTTCTTTTTGAAGCAATCTAAACTTAATTCTTTGGAGACAGAGAGTTCAACTGATCATCATGAATGTTTTTCACTGGGATGCAAAACCAGAAATTATCTCAGTGTTTCCCCTGACATTATATTACACTTAAATATGGATTAGTATCTGTAAGCAATAAGCCACAAAGATGCTATATAAACATAAATCCTGCATGTTTTGATTGTCTGTGTTAGTGAATGGCACGGATGCATGGTTTGGTTTACTACACACACCGAAGAGCACATGACGCTTGTGAACAACATCTCCAGAACACACATCACCCACTTTACCCAGTTATGCCATACCATCTACTGTACTGCTTTATTTTTCAGTACTTTGAGGTTTTGGGAACAAAAATGCAAAGCTTTCTTTAAAAAAAAAAAAAAAACACTTTAAGATCAGCAAGCTTTGATAAGGAATAGAGATGTTCGAAAAACAAATTAGACTTAACAGTTAATTAATGGGGTTAAAGTTAAGTTTTTTTAATTTGGATCTTCATTTACATCATCTTTTACTTTAATCGAGACATGACAAACATATGCAAAACAACATGACATCTTCTAATTTGTGTGTTATGTGAATTACCATAAGTAATAATTTAATATTTCTAGATCTCTTAAAGATACAGTTCACCAAAAATGAAAATTCACACTTTTGTTCCAAACCCATAAGATCTCCATTCATCTTTGGAACACAAATATGAAAATCTGAAGATCCTTACATGATCAAGGTCCAGAAACATAGCAAGGAGATCCGTAGAATAATCCATGTGACGTCAGGGGTTCAACCGTAATTTTAAGAAGCTGCAAATATAATTGCTGCTAAAGGAATTTGCTAGGCACAATGTGTAGTCTTTCTGCAATGCTACCTGGAAAAACAATGTGAAAGTGCAACTAGGACAAAAGCTTTTTTTAACCCATAGTGTGGTCAGACCACATGTTGATTTAATTAATAAAAATCATTAATAAAATCTATTTAGAGCATTATTTTTGATGGCATCCTCACTTTTTTAAACAAGTGCCTAAAACTTTGCACAGTACTGTAGCTGTGCAGGTATCTTGAAGTGATTTGGGGACATTGCCAGAGTTCTTCTGGATTGAGTCAGTCTCGGTTTGTTTTGTTTCTTCATGTTATTCCAGACAGACTGGATGATGATGATGATGATGATGAGATCAGTTCTCTGTGTGGAGCACCGGCTGCTGTCAGAGTCCGTATGCAAACAAAAATCTTACTGGATTATTACATTTAATGGCAAAAATAATGTTTGTAAATGTAAATTGATATTTCCTACTGACACACTAGCAAAACATAGAAATAACTGACTTAAAACCATTTTTTATTGGTGAAAATACTAGTGGACTAAGACATTTGCACAGTACTGTACATCTGGAATACTGTATATTTTTTAGAAATGTTCTTTTTGTTGTTGTCCTTACAACAGAGGTAATTCAAGTTAATTGTATACACAGTGTATTTCTTTTTCATGACACTTAAGCTAAATATGCTATAAGACCACCTAAATCATCTTTTCCCCAAAAGAATAAGGCTCTTAAGCACCACATCAGTACTCCATATAGATTCTGACCTACCAGAATTAGCAGGCATTTAAAAAGCATCAACTGACACCGTGACAGTCAGGGAACAAGTTTAGCAGAACATCAATATTGACTGATTGATTGTCTAATGCCTTAGACACGGTGCATTGTGGAGGTTCAGTCTATATAGGCATTTTCCACCCTCTGTCTCTTTTACTTTTTAAAATGTAAGAATAACAGTTCTGCTTCATAGAATTCTCTTTACCTTTTCCTAGATTGATGTTAACATGGGAAGTGTCTCTCTTTAAGCAAACCCTAAAGATTTAATTTAGATTTTGTACTATTTTCCTTTTTGTTAAAGTCTCCCCACTGATTACAAATGACCCTCATTACCTGCTGTACACTCAACCTGTCAGAGAGAGAGAGAGAGAGAGGCGGAGAGAGAGGTCAGTTTAACAGACTTACTGGCACAGTGCAAAATCCCCTAATAATCACTCAGTTCAATCATGCGTCTGAAAGCCATAAAGAAATAACAGGGATAAAAAGGACTCAGGCACTGAACTGTGAAAACCCTTCTAGTGTTTGAAGATAGATGCCAACAGGCTTCCGTAAAGTATTATCTAAGATTTGCTGGTGGGATTACTTGGGCTTTCTCACAGGAAGAAATTTATTAACACATGTCAACATCATGACGAGATGGCGATTCAGTGAAGAGCTCTGATAGACCTGGGATCGATCAAGAACAGCCTCAGAAAAGCCACACTAACAAATTTCTTTGTGTTACGTTATTAAATATCAACTCAAGTGACACTGATTTAAACAAAAATATGTCATAAAAACACTCCAGCAAAGCGTTCTATAAAAAAGAAGTTCATTATGGTTTCAAAAAAGATATGTTGGTTCAAATTTGGAAGAATGAAGTATGAAAGTTTGAGAAAAGCTCTATTTTGTCTCAAACCTTAAGGGTCCAAATATATTTTGGGGCCACTATGTTGCAGTATTTACTGAACATATTTTACAGTGTTTTTACCTGCAAAATGACATGTTCAACTTCACCTGGCAACAAGCAGAATTTAGTCATAATCAAGAGATGCATTGCTCTGAGTTTGCTACCTATTTTGTCTATTCCCCTAACAATGTGACAGACATGCACAACCATAGTGGTGGAAGGATTTATCTCTGATACTGTTTTATAATGAAGTAGGAGCTATTTTTATTGGGATGTTTAGTTAGGTGTTTTTATCTCGGTGTGCAAAGCACACAGTTGCCCTTTGGTTTTGTGATTCTCTCACTAGGCGGATGCTAGATATAGGCTACAATGCCTTTCTCTCTCTCCTTCATGTTCTCTCTGACACATTTAGACACATACATTCCCTACAGGAAAGGTTGTTTCATTCATTATTTTGAGTTTGTTTCCCTGCATGTATTGTTCTTCCTTTTATGGTGTGGTTTCTGCAGGAAGTTGCTGGATGCTATAAAGGGAAATTACATTTGCACAGCTCTTCGCCATTGATTAGGCAATCTTTACTAGACCCTTTTTGTAGATTGCACACCATAAGCATCATATACATCGGTAACCAACCTCACTGGGGAAAAAAGCAGAATGATAATACAATAATACTTTTTCATTACTACTTCTCATCATTTTCAATGGGAAATATCTTGTGACTGGCACTTAATGCATGTTAACATTGGTGTCATTGGTTGTTGTACACATTGCAGCAGTATAAAACAGAAATATGGTGCTAAAAGATTAATGTATTTAACCAAAACAAACATGGTATAAAAACATTTGCTAAAGCAACCATGCCATTTTGATGGTAAAATGTCAATTCAGCAAAGTGTACTAATATACCTGAGATTGATCAAGAATGGCTGCATAAAGTCTTTGGACACTTCAGCTTGTTTCTGCACACTCTACAACTCTTTTATTGTTACTCATGTTTCATGAGACTTGTACCCGAGTTCTCTGCATTGTCGTCATTGCCTTGTTTTCTATAGCGCTTCACACAATAAAGATTGTGTCAAAGCAGCTTCACAGTGATAGCATGAAAATAGTAGAATCAATTTTGGAAACTCATCGCAAGTGCTATGCTGTACCAGGTGAGCTAGCGAGTAAGTTTACTCTGGCAGAAATTAAAGGTAATGAGATGCAATTGTATTAGTTCACAAATGAGGCAGTATTTATGAGGAACCATGAGCCACTTCTGTTAATTTCAACTGGAAACAGCAGTGAATTGTATGTACATTAAAGCTTTTGGTATTTGGATATTTACAAAAATGTAGATAGAAGATTTTTTTTTCAATGAGCCTATAGGTTGTCGGTAAGAGATTAGGTATCATGAACTAACAATTAATATTTTTACAACAGACTACCTACAGTATTCCCTTCCCACTTTCCAATCCATATGTGAGTTGAAAAATGAATGAGGGCATCCACACCATTTCCATGAAATATTCAGACCCTTGTATTGTTCCCAGATTTCTTCGCCCATTCCGTCATGACCACCCAGCACTAGAAATAGCCAGGTGAGCTTTTCAGAATCCATTTCCTGCATGCTAAAAGAAGCTCAGGAATGAAGTTTGTATTTTCCATTGCCTGAGGTGGCTAGTGGAGTTTCATCCATAATTCTCCATGTAAAAGCATAGCATTTCCCCACCAGGGTCGGCTGGTAATAAAAAAAATAGGAAGTGAGATGCATGCATATCTGTCTTTCTACAGAGAGTGTATGTGTGATTCCGCTCATGCCTGGAGGTCCAGATTAGCTCTAATCTGTGCAGTGTGAAAACCTGCTAAAATGGAATGCTATTGATGTCATTATTCCGTTGAAATCATGTCTCAAAGCTTCTTTAATTCAGTGGAAACATGCTCAATCCACTCAGACACCGCGTCTCAGATGCATATTCGACCTGATGTGAGGAGGTCAGCATTCAGAAGCT
This sequence comes from Carassius auratus, assembly GCF_003368295.1. NCBI lineage: Eukaryota > Metazoa > Chordata > Actinopteri > Cypriniformes > Cyprinidae > Carassius > Carassius auratus. The sequence continues at coordinate 19,204,413 of NC_039256.1, forward strand.
ATTATTACTCCATGGGCCTTTATTAACCCCTAAATCTGAACCATGGTGCGCTTGAGACTCATCACTGTCCATTTCAGCAGCTCATTTTCACCCCTCTTGCCTCGCCCTGGCTCAGCCAGAGTTGTCAAGGAGATCATAAGCATTAATTGTTAAGGACAGTTTTAATCACACAGTGAGGTCATTATGTAGCAGTGGTCACTGCAGGAGCACACAGTATGACTAGAAGAGAGCACTGAATTACCCACAAAAATGCAATTAGCTGCCCCCTCGCAGACAAGGATGTGTCTTTGCCTAATTATATGAAGGTCTGGTAGGATCATTTTTGTTCAACATTTCTTTGGCATTTAAAACAGAAAATATTGCATTTATAGTCCCTGTGAAAGGGCTTGGTGAGTGCAGCTTTTCGATTGAAACAAGAAGTCAGGGCAGAACATATTGAAGAGATCGTCTCTTTATTTGAAAACAGTCAATAGTTTTGTTTACTTCATAGCCCATATACTCCATAGTGCTTCAAAATATAACATTCTGTGTTGGCTGAATTCTTTTTGTGGTTCACATTGTCTTGAGCATGGAGCACAATATAGGGTTTTTCAACACTCCTCATGTTCTGGGACATTGAAACTGCATCGCAGAATAAAAAAAGACACTGACAGACAGGACAGAACAGGTTACTTTTGTTATTTTTTGGTTAGTGCTTAGTTCGATGCTAACCCTGCTTCTCCAAACGTTTTTCCTCTTATGATTAAGCAAGGTTTAGAATGACAATAAGCCGGGGTTAAACTTCATTTGTCCCACTTGAAAAAAATGTATACTGTAGGAATCATTCGTTCATCTTTACACGGTCCACATTCATCATATAGAAAAAAGTAAATGTGTGTGTCTTATATACTAGGTGTTGTAATGCAAATTTGAAGCACACTGGTTTATAGATCAATTTAAGGCAGACATATTCATACTCTAAGCCACAAAATGTATGGAGTTTAAATTCCAGGCTCTTCCTGAGCAGAGCCCACCAGACTTCATAAGCATTCCTGTCAGTCATCTTTAGGAGTGCCACTTTTGAAATATTGCTCTTGAAAACAAGTCATTTTTTACATGATCCTTTTAAATTGATTCCATGCTTCTGTCCTGCCTCAGTGATTAGGTAATTAAAGCCATTTAATGGGCCAATCTCATTTAGCTGATTGATATTGTGACCGGAAACCACGGCTCTTGAGGGGCCAGCATGCTGTATGCACACACCTTACAATTAAACATGCTGGTGAATTTGCATTGGAAACAATAACCATTAGCACAGCCCATTACTGAGGCAATCATCTTTTTTAATTTTTATTTTATAATCGAAATATGAAGTAATTAATGCTGTATCTGTGATTATGATTTGTTTACGTGAATGAAAGCAGTTTTAACTGGATTGGGGCGAGTTATATGTTAATGTATATCAGTGTTTATAAGATACGCTTGACAGGAATGTGCTGTTAGTGTTTTTTTGGTTGGTGGGACACAGTATCATGGAAATACTTAATAATTTATGTTCTAGAAACTTTATGAGAAACTTTTTCTGCATAATAAAGATGTGGATGAACAGGGGTTAAACATTTTGAGGCAGTAACTGTAGATTTATGTTGTCACATAATCTGTTCTCATTATCTTGAAAAGCATCGAATGATAAGAAATGGCAACAGTGTTGGTTGGGTTCTTAATGGAGAAAAGTTTAATTACAACTTAACGCCTGTGTTCAACTTAACAACTTAACGCTCACTGAATTTAAATATTTAATTTCCTCACTAAATGAAGGATCAGCTATTGTTTGAATATAGTTCTATTGAAATCTAGCTGAATATGGTAGGTCAGATGAAGTTTGCCTAATTGTTTTAAACCTATAATGAGAAAAGGAGAGTGAAATTATGAATATATCTTAAGAGACCTATACTTTGCTTTCTAGGGAGGAATTAATATTCTTTTAGATACAGAGAAATAATAAAGATTAATTGGCATGGTTTAGGATAAAGTGTTTCTTATAATGAAAATCAATAGCATTTAAGTGCTGTCATATTTGTCAGTGGTGGTAAATGTCTGTATGTAAATAGATTTATGGATCACTTTTATAATACTTTAATTAATGGCGTTTTAAAAGCTTAACACCTCTAGTCGTCATATTGGCAAATATAGTTTTGTGTTTCATAAAACAAATGAACTTGAAACAACATGATAGTGAGAAAATTGTAATTTTGGTTCAACTGTTCCTTTAAGAATCAGACACAGTCTATCATACACTTTGGAGGTTTGACCTGTGTTTGATGCTGTCTTCTTCTTCTTCTCTTTTCTGTTCTTTCCTCGCCCTTTCATGTCCTTCCATCCCCCCTCACTCTTTCTGTGTTTCTCTGTCCCTGGCTCGGTATGTGTTCTGGCACATGAATAAACCTGCCATTAGCTGCAGGTGTGCAGGAGTTCAGGTCTGCTGTTGGCAGGTTCTTGTATCTGAATTCACACAGAGGACAAGTCGGACAAGTGCTGGTTCATGCAAACCAATGAAATGAAGTTCCGTGGAATATTGTGTATAACTAAACTCTTTTAGAACTGTTTAATGTTTGGCCTACCTGAAAATATATTTATTTGTATTTTTTTTAAAATACAGCACTTACAATATTAGTTATAAAATAAACAGGGATCTTAAAATGTTAACTTGTGTAATAAATGTAGTTCTAGAAATAGGCTTTAATATGTGTAAATCTGACTGACGTTTTTGATGTGCAACATAAAAAATTACAGCAAACATGCATTTTAATGTTTTTTTTATTTATTTTTATATTTTTTAATTTTTTACATTTATTATAATTAATTATAGATTATAGTGCATTTAGTACACATACCAGTCATCGACCTTAAAAAGACATTTAGTTAAGAGTTGCAATCCCCCCCACCCCCCAAAAAATGGCTTTGCATTTAACAAAGAAAAAAAAATCGGAATAATCTTTTCTTTTGCTGGTTTCTCTCTTTTTCTCCTTCACTGAATAGGTGGATTAGAAATCACAAAGTGTTCTGAATTATGATCTTCCTGCATATTTCATGGTGCATCATTTCCGTAAATAAGCTCTCTCAATGCTCTTTATCTTCTTAATGGGACTTGAACAGTTTTTTTGCACATTGTCAACACAGTGCAGAGATGATCTGTCCGTTTCAGTTCACATCCTATAGTACAAGATCTAATCATACAATTGTTTCACATATCTGCTTATACCCATTCATGTTGCTCTCCAGTAAAATGTGAATGTGCTAGCATGTCAAGGTGACAGAATGAATGAGAAATCTTATGAAAATCCTACTGTTAATAACGAAAAAAGCCCAAATCCCTTCAGCATCTGTGTTCATTTGCACAAGGTTTCATTCCTATAGCACCCCACTGTCTTTCTCCTCCCACTCTGATAAATCAGGGCATTGACAGAGATGCATCTCGGCTTGTCACATGCACATTTTCTAATCATTGAAGGCAGTAAGTGATTTTCTCTCCCTGTTCCTGTGAGAACTGGCCCTGTGGCTTGTTTCATTATTCTGTTAAGTTATTGGCGTGATGTGCTCTCAGAGGTATTACAGGTATACCATTGTATGAGGATATAAACAATACCTCTGTTGTTCACCAGCCAAGCTTTTGTTTGAGACTAGAAATCCATGATCCTGCATCACTGCCTTGTACAAATACACATCATGGTTGTGCTGTGTTTGAAGAATAACAATAGAATAATTTGATATTCTATACATTTCAGGCCTGACTGTGTGCTGCAGGCCTCTAGAATGCCAGTTGCCATGGTTACTGTTGCCTGTGGAAGCTGGATGATTGTTGCAGCAGCAGCTCACATGACTGTAAATGTTCTCAACACATGCACACATATACCTTATCAAATGGATGAGAAGCTTTGGAAGTGTGTCGACAGTTACTGCACTTAAGTAGATGCAAAGTATCAGTGGGGTACTTGTGCACTCATTCGTGTATAGATTGTGTGTGTGTGCATGTGTGTGTGTGTGTGTGTGTGTATATATATATATATATATATATATATATATATATATATAATGTATGTGTATAACATATATATAATGTTTTTGTGTGTTTATGTTTACTATTTAACTAATACCATTTGTTAGTTTGTATAATAAGCCAACAATTTAATTGACATAATCTCTGACCTTGCGAATTTCCTAAAGCTGAAATATGTTGGATATTAATTGGACACCAAATATTTATTTGAGTTGGAATTTTTTATTATTTTTTTTACCTCAAAACTAAAGGAGAAGAAGATTCCAGATTTCACTTTGTTATTATTTTATGCCGCCACTTGATGCCAAACTTGTTTATCGTACAAGAGAAGATGTCCTTTAAATCAAATGTTGTCATTTATTAATGTCACCATGACATTGTAGCCCAAAAATATGCAAAATTACTAACATATCTTATGCTGGATAGAAGAAAATCCACTGCATAATATGCAGTTTGGTCGGTACAAACCATGTTTCTGTTCTTTGCAAGCAAATTCATCTTTAAAATCATATTTTCTTGTGTGGTTTTGTTCATGGTTAGCATCTGGCTTATTTGACAAGCTTCTGCTATGCAACAGATGAACATGCACTGTATCATAACGTGATTAATAAACAATAACAAATCATAGGCTACATGTTTTTTCTTGATGAAAAGCCTGCTATCTATAATTAATCACATTTATTTTTTGCGTTTACCATTGTCCCCCCATTGTCATTTAGAACAGACCTGCAACCCATTTTTTAACCACTTTACATGTTTTTCCTATTATGTTTTTATGAAAGGTAAAATGTCCTGACAGAACTCTGGGGTTATAATTCTTCTAAAGCAATACAGAAGTGTGTGCAAGGAAGTGTAAATGGCTGTGCTCCTATGTATGTGTGTGTGAATGTGCATGCATAAATTGCCTTTTTATGATCTGGAGAGTACAATTTAAAAACTACACAGAGCTCTGAGCTTGAAGCTTTGAGCGGAGAGTCAGTCGGGAGAGAGGGATTTGCGCTGGGTGGTGAAGACGGGCGAGAGTGAGAGAGAGAAAGCTGGAGCCTGCAACAGACACTAAGCTGACAGGCGGTATGGGGGGGGGGGTCACTGTTTTAAACACACGCTGTGTAGCAGAGAGACCCACATCATCTTAGCCATCCTAAACCCCTCCATCATAGGGAGAGTTTGAGCAACTTTGCGTTAGAGAAATGAAAGCTGAGACTCTGGATCAGCCTGATCCAATAATGATTGCATTTCAACAGCATGGATTTGTTCAATGAAAAAATGTTTTATTTGTTTTCTTCCACCCTAACTGTCACTGGCCTGAGATGCATAATATACATGGCATTCTGTGCATTATACTATATACAGGTTAGCAGTATATTTTTGTTTTAATTTTAAATTAATTTTAATTTTTCATCGCTGCTCAGTAGTCTGTAATGTTGTTTTCTGCCCCATAAATCTGTGCTGCTCTTATTCCCATCCAACCTTCTCTCCAGGGCAAGATTTGGCCCCAGGGGATGAGATGACAAACCTCGAAAAAGAATGATATTACATAAATGATCTGAAACAACTGCACTGGGGGCAGATGTGCCATCACATCTATGGCCCCGCTGTGTGAATCTGTGCAGAAATGTTTTGAGATTAATACTCTCTAATCAAATTAATTATGTGATACACTGTGCACTTCCATGTTTGGATAATGAGGGCAGTAGTTATTTTAAGGCCCAAAAGTATAAAACCTTATAGAAGAGAAAGGAAAAGTGGAGAAAGGGATGGAAACAACAGTCTTCTAACCAAAGCCTTGGGCATTTTGTTGTTTCTAACAGTTGTATAAAATATATTAACATCTCCCTATGAATGGGGATGGGAATTGCCATTCCACATGCAATAACAAGGTCCAGTGCTTTGAAAGGATAGTTCAAACAAAAATGAAAATACAGTTTTTCAGTGACATGAGAGTGAGAAAATGGTTACAGAATTTTAATTTGGGTGAGCTGCCCTTTTAAGAAAGGGTGAAAGGAATATTCGGATTCAAGTTTATTCAGCAACATTTGTAACAATGTTGATTTATCAAAAAAAAAAAAATGTTTCGGGCAAGTTGTAAACTGGACCGATCTTTTGTACATTCAAATGAAAGTCTTTGGCTTGAGTTGCAGAAGGCATGGGATAACATTAGTGTTGAAGATCTGAGGAAATATATATATTTGTTTATGTATATTGTGGCTATATTTAAACCAGTATTTCTAACATTTAGAGTTTGGCACCATTAACTTCCATGGTACTTTGCTGCAATCCAGATTTTTGCTTTTTTACTGACAAGTGGAAATTGTTTTTGTGGTAATAAACATAATTCTATGTCAACTGAGCTTAACTTATACTGAACCTGGAGCATTCCTTTCAGCTATGGACAGTATCATTGTGTAGATAGTTAGAGGTCAGCTTGCTCTGGGCTTTAAAAACCAGCCTGAACAAAACACATTACCTCATCTGGTATCGTGTCAGCTTTGCCTTTAGTTTCTTTTTTGACAACTATTTTTAAAGGCACTGCACCTCGAACAGAGGAAAAGTAATCGAATAGATTCTTTACTCGAAAGAAATCATTCATCCTTTCATACAGTTTGTTACTTTTTATTTGTTGTTATTCAGTTCTTTTCTCCAGCATACTTGAATAGAAGTGGCTAAGTAAATTTTCTTCCTTGGGGTGTGACAGCTTGCCGTTAGCAGCAGCATTTTTATCTCTGAACAGCTTAGCTGTGCTCATTTTCTAAACATAATGGCTGGGTTTGTAACTAAACAGCATCTTTCAAGAAATATATTGTTCTCTCTTGTAATGGACCAGAACTTCTCTGCTGGCGAGGATGGAGTTATCAGCTGTATTCTGCACAAAAACATGCACCATCATCTCAAGAAGTTCTGCAATTACCAGTATAATTCAACCAAGTTTAACACTGCATATATGAGAACCCGATTGACTATTGCCCATTCGGTAATTTCCTTTCAAGCTCTCCTGGACTAGACATGTCCAAACAAGAACTGACAGTTGAGGTCATGAGCAATTACAAAAGACTCTAATTGCATATTTAGCCACTCCATTCAGTCGCCTGCAGGTATCTGCTGAACTGCAGGTCAAGTCTGGATTAATTACACTGCATATCACCATTGATCAAGCCTTCCTGCACGCTCTGTTTGAATAGGCTGCAGACAATAAGACGGTAACATTGTGATTACTCCAGTGCATTTGACACAATAGCTCATCTGAGTCACTGAATGCATAATAAGCCATCATATAGAGAAACAATTGAAAAAAAAGAGCTTTCACCTTCTGAGATTAATATTGATTTTTAAGAAAAAATGCATTTTCAAGATGTGTGGATTCGGTAAAAAAAAAAAAAGTTGCTGTGATCATCTTGGAGACCCTTAGTAAGTGTGCATTGTGATTTTGTTCTTTTTTTACCCTTTAAATGTCAAGGAAAAACACAAACAAAATTGAACGCAGCGTTCAATTCGCATACCCATTAGGCTGCTCAATGAAGTGAGACCTCCTATTTGTTTTTCAATGTTTAGGCCTTCATGTCACATGTTCCATTCGATTTGAGACCAAAACCCGCTATGGCCGAAGGCTGCAGAGGTAATAACAGAAGAAAAGAACTTGGTGTGGGACTATATGATGTGTATGTCAGAAAATAACTGTGAGCAATCGGTCCGAGTAGTAGTCACCCTTTAGCAGCATTTCCCCAAAGATAAATTTCTTGGAGCAACTTGAAATTAATTGTTTGCTCAAGGGTACAATGATTTAATGCCCCATATAAGACATTTTTTCTGTTAGAAACCTCTAACATAGCAACACTGGACATACAGTAATCATTAAAAAAAAAAAAGAAAACAGTAACCGATAGTAATTAATCATTTAATTCAGCAAGAACACATTTGTAAAAGTGACATTACATTGATGTTATATTGTCATTAATATGAATAAATCCTATAGGTGAGCATAAGACACTTTTTTTTTTTTTTTTTTTTTTTTTTTTTTTTGCAGTCTTACAGACTCCTACATTTTGAATGCTAGCATACTTAAATGCAGACTGTATGTGATATATAGATATGGAAATGATTTTTCATTTAGTAAGTTGTATATAAGTTTAAGTGAGGACCGCGACCGGGCGGGAGGGTTTAGTTAAGAGCTCAGGGTGCCAGTGGGAGATATTCGCTGTGTCTGAGCGGAAACACTCGGCCTAACTCTCAGATTGGCACTGAGAGCAATGATCACGACAGCTTTATTAATCACATCAATCATCCTCTGCACCATGGCGACCGCTGGGAACCCTAATCGCCTTTCACAGTGCCACCCATTTCTCTCCTTCAGCTGTCTCACTCCTCCACATTACAGTAGCTGTAAGTGCTGTGAGCGAGTATGTGCTCAGTTCCAGTGGGTAAGGATGGCCAATTGTGCCCAAGTAAGATCTTTGATCATGTTAAATAAAGTAGGTTTTTTTTGTTGTTGTTGAGTTCTAAGTTCTGTAACTTTCATTGCACTGAAAGAAATCACCAGGAGGAGGATGTCATGAGGGAGGTGGATAATGTACTGTATTTATTCAATATAATTAATACAACAGATTTTGGTTTTCAGTACACTTTTGTCAAATCAAATCAGATCAGTATGTTTGCTAATGAAATATTTTAACACGTTGAGAAGCTTTATCTTTTTTTTGGATGTAATTTTGAAGTTACTCAGCCCTTAAAACAATATGCTTCAAGTGAAATTGAATGACAAATGGGCGTAACATTACTGTGAACAAAATATGGCCAAAATGAATTTTGTGGGTTCAAAGTGTTCTGAAAACTTCAGATTAATATTTGTTCCTTCCTTTAGTCTGTCAAGGGCAGACAGAAGTGAAAATATGAATACATTGGAGAGCTGCTTTATGAAACTAAAGTTGTAATTATAACAGAAATAGTGATTCTTCAAGAAAGTAAGATATACAGAAGATTGTAAGTCTGCAGGAGGGTGTTTAAATGACAACAATTTTGTGGGAAGAGTATCCATTTAAAAGCTTGATTATCATATTTGGGAAGTATAGTGTGCAGCACATATTCATGGAAACATATTCATCTAAGCACCTCTTCCAGCAGCATGTGTGCCATTGAAATGTTCACAAACAGTATACCTTTACTCAGCTATTTCAAATTTCTGTTTAACCCCTAGTGAAGAATAAGAAAAAAAACTTTACCGATAATATATCAGGGCCTTCAGTTTTAAACTCTCAGTCGACGTGCAACTTTTAAAATGCTCTAAAATTGAATAAAGAATCAGATCTAAAGTATGCTGTGGTGGATTCAGCTCTTCGTCCTACAGGAACAGCTGGATTATTGTATAGTGAGTGGAAATGGGACTCTGAATCACAGAGCAGATCCATATGTTTGGCTGAATAGTAATTACCTCTCAGCATTATGGACTATTATGATAACGCATCTCAAAGAGGATGATGTTCTTCTTTGCAGCTGAACAGACAAATCAATTTGAGAGCACCCCCCCCCCCACCCACACACTAAGGAAAAGCACTAAGATGCATAAAAATGCTATAATTTCCCAGAAGCCCTGCAGATTGGTCAAGTCCTTATCTTGCCTTTGTGTGTGTGTTCAGTGGGACAGCATGGGATGCACTGGATACATCTGCGTATCTCAAGGGATGGACAACGAAATCTGTCACTTGTATCCAAAGGAACTTTGTTTATTTGTTGGATGGTTTGGTGTATAATTGGGTGGAATGGTGTATAATTGGGGGAATAAAAGATAGCTAGGGAGATTTGAATGAAACATATTTGATTTCTGTCTGAAAAAGCGAACTTCCTCAAACGTTTCCAGGTGTTTTATTCAAACATCGCTTGCCTCAGGCAAACAGCCTCAGTCTCACAGTAACAGGGTCTTGCATCAGCCCTGTGGATCTGGCAAATCTCAGCCCCATAAACGCATGGATCCAACAAAAATGTGCAAATCGAAGTCGGTCTTGCAAATTTATTGACTGATGGAATACTGTGGTACAAACTGCCTCATCTGGTTGTCAGGTTCATAGCATATGTAAAGTCTAGACAGTCAGTGCACAGGAGCTTAAACGTCTGAGTAGTGATTTAAAACCAGCTGTGGCGAGAGTCCACAGACATGAGGCATTTTTTCCCCTTTTCCCTTAAATTGTTATTTGGCCATATGTTCATTCTCTGTCCGAGCACGCTTCCTCTTCTGGAAACGGTCCATCTGCGATCATGAAGTGCCACTCTGATTCCCATCAAAATAAGCACAGTGTCATTTGCTGGAACTTTGTGGCTCCGGGCATCCTCTTCTGTCCCATCTATCAATGTCCTCAAATGCAAGCATCGTTTTCAGTTTGCTGAAACCTTGAACATCACTATTTCTCTTCTCAGGCTTAATATATCATCACATACTGTAGTAGTCGTCTGACTCCTATAACATGTCCTGTTCATTCTGATATAGTAATAGTTATCATGTCCGCAGCCAAACTGAGGTCCACCCGACAGAAGATTCGCACCATTATGACAGCATTGTACGGAGCGGGGATGTCATGTTCTCTTCAGGCTGTTTTTTAATGGGGTGCTCTCTCCTCATTTGTTGGAGATAGGAAGGATTCTAATAACGGCCTTATCTCTTTGTGGCGGCAATTTGTCTTCGTCCCTCTCCCTGTGGGCTCTTGGCCGCTATCTGGCGACAAGCTTTGTCCAGTTTGACACAGGCAACTGACAGTGGCTAATGAAGGTTAGGGGGCCAGTCTCTACTTCTCTTCTAGCTAATTCACACACAAGACCACAGTTCCCCACCAGTCACTCTTTTTAATGGAGGAGCAAACTCTTCCTCTCATTCTTATTTCCCCCTTAAGTAGCAAGCTACTTAGATTTAGCATCTGAACTGAAAGTAGGAGCTGGCACGACTTTCTGGGTATTGACTGGATTTACTTAAGCCACTTATTATTATTATTTACTTAAAACAAAGAATCAAAATGTTTAAAAAGTGCTGTGTTATTTAGCACAAGAAACACTGCAGACAAGAATGACAACTCTGTCATTTACACACCATCATGTTGTTTCAAACCTGCATGTTTGTTTTATTTTCTGTAGAACACGAATGTAGAATATTTTTTAAGAAAGGTGATGTTTTTGTTCACACAGTGACAGTTATTCTTAGAAATAAACAAGCACATATGACAGCACTAAATGTAACTTCAACAGCACCATGAACAATGCACTATTAAAGTGTCTTATGAGCAGTCCATACTGCTTGTGTAAAATATTCCCAGTCTTCTAAAAGCATGCATATAAAATGTAATTTAATGTAAATTATCAAATGTAACTTATAACATTCTTAAAAGACAATATCTAGTTCAAGAATCTTTTAAAACATCTGCTGTGATCTTCAAAAAATAAATAATAATAATAGAGTTAGATTTTTTTGTGAAATGTCTATTTAAAAACATTTGCACAATTGATAATAAGAAGAAATTTTCTTAAGCACTAAATCAGCATATAAGAATGATTTCTGAAGGATCATGTGAGATATGCATCACATGAATAAAATATATTACTATGGAAAACCGATTTAAATTTGTAATAATATTAACAGTATTATAGTTTTTACTGTATTTTTATCAAATAAATGCCGTTTTTGACACTTAAAACATTAAAAAACCCAGACCCTTAAAAGATTTCACAGTAGTGTAGGTTTGGATAAGCTATAAAAATATACACACATGAATGTACAGGCTAGGCAGGCATAGCAATGGAAAGGTTTCTAAATAATATGTAGTCATAGTCAATCGTTAAGTGCCTCCCTCATGGTCCTAACCTTTATAGCAAGACTTCTGACATTTTGCTCATTTCACTTGAGAGCTGGAGGTCAAACCATTAGCTTTTTGGTTACAGCTATGTATTTTCATTTGTAATGTTTCTGCTGCCCCTTTGTAGGGCAATAGTGGTGGTTAGAGGAGGGCAGTTCAGTGAGCAGGAATATCAGGCCGAAGTGCTTTGAGCAATACACTTAACCTCAGGCTATGAACCTTCACTCCACCATTTTATCACAAGAATTAGGCAAGGACGAGCTGTCTTGAGATGCCAGTGTATGTTTACTTTAAATAAACACATGCAATAATTTTATCTAATCTGATTAGGCTATGCATTTTCTTAAACTATGCATTAGTGTTTCTATGTCTGCCAGCTCCTGCGTTTAAAACCGACTCGCTCTATTTCCATATGTTTATAGCGGATGAAGTTTATTTTAGATTTGCTGCAAGGGAGCTATTCATATTGCTTTGCCATCTCATTAAAGGCTCTCCTTCACAGCAAGTTTATAACCACTTTTGCCGGGCTAATGTGATCTGATTGCTAATAATTAATTCTTCACAGTGAAGATGTAGCATAGGCTCCCAGTTCCATTAACTGTTGTAATACAGATGAAAATGCTGATTAACAATGCTAATTAGGCTTTGTTGCAGTAATGACATGTCAAGAGCACTGCAGAATAGGCTGTTATGTCTACAGGATGTTTTCCATTTACATTTAATGTTTCGGTCAAAATTGGATTTCCTATTAACATTTGTTTGACCTTTTCCATGGATGACGGAGCATTTTGACAGGAGAAGAAGCCAGGAGGTCTGTAGGGGATGACTGCAGATGTATCTCCAAGTATCATTTTATTTCAAAAAGATTTTTTAGACGAGAACAAAGTGAGCCAAGCTCTTAGGGGAGAACTCAATGGCTTTCTTGCCCCTGAGATTTGATTACTTTTCAATGCAGTTTCCATTTCCCAAGAGGTCCTCCCAGGAAAGAATTATATATATATATAAAAAATAAAAACAAAAAGCCTTCTTCAAATGCCAGGGGGCTGTTTAATGCCAGAATCCAGTGATTTTAAAGTTTTTTTTTTTTAAGCTTCACACTTAAATTTTAGAACAAAATATTCATGGATCGATATATATGCGTCAATATGATGTTGAGAAATTATATTTATTACTTCACTGAAGAAAGAGGCAATTTTAGTCTTTTCGTAAACACTCTCCTGCGTGAGACATCAAAGACTGACAGAATATGAACCCTCTGCTCTGGAAAGAGAAAAAATGTATTATCTAAACAAATCAATAGTGCATTAAGCCCCTGAGGATCTCCCTGAGGAAGAGCGATGCTGAGACCGAGCCAGCCTGAAGCTCTGGCCAGCACCGGCCTCCCCTCGCCCTCTCAATCAGATGAAGTCTGGAGGTGATCCATTACAGACTGATGGGAAACGTTATTACCACAGAGACGAGGAAGATAGGCTGCGCTCAGCTGCTGTATGAGGCTCCACACTGACAGGCACATACAGAGCGAACAGATCTCAAATCCACTGAGCTCAGGTACTACACAACACTGTTCGTCAGCAGTATGTTGTTCGCAGGATGTGTACTTTGAGATGACTGGAATGGTTCAAACACACATTTCTGTCATTGTTTCCTCACCGTCATGTTTCAGACCTGTATGCTGTTCTACTTTTTTTGTGGAACACAGATGTTGGGATTTTTGAAGAATCTCTGGTGAATTTTCCACACGATGACGGTGTACTTTGAGATGGCACTGTTTTTCCCCTCACTTAGCAGCACTAGGAATACAGGATTCTCTTCAATTAGTGTTTGACTAATGAGATTTTGCATTTCATTGAGCACACAAGAAGCACTGTAAATGAACAATATCCAATGAATATCCAAAATATCCAAATTCATTTTTAGGAAATTTCTTACAAACACGTTTGATGTTAAAATACTTTATTCTGTTGCTTAAAATGCAGAAACAAATACATTTTGTTGATTTCTTTCTTTCTTTTTTTCTTTCTACAAAAAAGTTCACATAGGAAATAGTATAAAACTATAAAAAAGTATAATAATAAACAGTGTTGGGGGTAATGCATTACAAGTAACTAGTAAAGTAACGCATTACTTTTTAATTTACAAGAAAATATCTGAGTTACTTTTTCCAAAAAGTAGAAGCAGTTACTTTGTTACCCCATTTATTGACTGACAAGTCTCCTGTCCCCATATTGGGAGAATCGGAAAGTACAGAGGTGTTATGTGCACTATGTGAACAAGTAGTTCTAGACTAAATGTGAATATACCTTAATTAATTACACTGAAAACATATTTAGTATTCATCGAGATTAATTAAAACAGTGAAATGCAAACTCAGAATATGAAGCATGCAATAATTAAATGTTAAATAACACAAATGTATCTAATCCCATTTTATTAACCAATGTCTTTGCTGCTGACCTTTGATGATCTTGTTCAACCATACTAATAAGCAAAAACGACTTTAGATAAACCAACAATTGTGTTTCATTGTTTTTTTTGTTTGTTTTTTTTTTTTTTTTGCTGAAGAGTGTTAAATCTTCTCCTGTATTCTGTTTTTACAGACGTGAATTTACTTTTCCTTCAGCTAGAGGTTTGTTCATTACATTTTTAATGTAAAAAGGCTTTTATATTTGTTATAAATATAACTTATATTAAAAACAATCAAGCCCTGTTCATATTTAAAAAGTAACACGAAAGTAATGCAAAAGTAATGTAATCCATTACTTTCCATAAAAAGTAATTAAGTAGCATAATTAGTTTTTTTTTTTTTTTATAGGGAAAAACACAATATTGTAATGCATTACTTTTAAAAGTAACTTTGCCCAACACTTATTAATAAATATATGAAGTACAAACAAATGAAGTAAAAATACCAGACATGAAGATATAAAGCCAAAATGAAGCATGATGCAAAAATCAGTGTTTTTATTATAACTTAATCTATAAATCAACCAAAATGAGAGCTTTTAACATTATACAGTAATAAAAATTAAATATACTTCTAAGAAATCTTCTAAATGTTCAAATGTTTCACTTTTAAAAGTGCATCTTCACCTCATCTAACTGTAATAAGGCTAGAGCAAGTCCACCGCCATCTCCTTGACATCCCATCTGAGGGGATTTCATCCCTTTTACCGTGAACTCACGACTCCCAGATTTAGAAAAAGGAATAGTAATCATTAGTTAATTAGCGCAGAGTTAAATAATGTCAATGATGCAAGGAAATAGGGGTGTGTGAATGACCCAGCTGCTGGACTCTCTGACGTAATCTCTCTTGAAATCAAGAAGAGGGCTTTAGATGGAGAGAAAATCAATCAATTGAGCTTCAATTTTCGTTGGTTTTAGGTTTAACTGTATAAACTGCTTCGGCCAGGGAGTTTGATGGATTTTATTTTTTACTTCTTAGTAGAAATGCATGACTGTGGCATATTTAAAACTTAATTAAATAGTATATAAGTAATTTATAAAATAAATAAGTAAATAATATAAGGGTGTATAATTGAATAAGAATTCAGAAAAGATGGGGGAAAAAAGTTCTGCAGCGGTAGGTCATTGAACATACAGTAAGTGCACTGTGTGTATGTGTTTCTAAAGCTGATGTGGACTGTACAGTGGAAACACCTACTCTACATTTTCACTATGATCTCATTTGTCCTTGGCTTTCCAGGCTCTCTCTGGAGAACACTTTCTCTATAGTGTAAAAGGGACAATTAATTTTGGGTTGCTGCTTTGGGGCATACTGAAATTAAAACCATCTCTCATAGATTAGTTGGAGAGAAGAGGGGAAAATGATTATTCCATGTAAAATCACAGCTTCATAAGTCATTTTCTTGGACCTTTTAATGTAACTGATACTATATTGGATAATGCTATTATGTACTGTAAACAGGTGTTCTATTCTTTTTCATTTGTGTATTTTTATTTTTTTTTACGTATTTTTTATATTCATGTTGTTTAACCTGAAGTCAAAAAGAAATGTTCTACCGATATCATCAAAAATAAAGCTAATTTAATATATTAATATTTTGTGACAGCATAAAGCCAAAGCATTTCAGGATTGTCACAATTAAAATTGAATTATGAAGTAAAAAAGACCATGAAACACGACACAAAAATGTAAAAGGTAATGTACAAATGTGCATATTAAATCAGTGTTTTTGACTAGTTGACCTTATGAAACAGAATTTAAGTCAGTGTTATAATACTGAAAGGTTTTTTTTTCTTCCATGTGTGACAACTTGCCCCAACTTCCATATAAAGTTATATAGTATTGTTTTGTTTTTTTCTATGGCCTTTGACCTCTGCTGTTATTATAACTTAATCTATAAATAACCCTGTATGCAATCTCATGAGTAGCAAATTACATGGTTGCATTTAAAGTCAAGTATGTTTTGACAATGTGAACAGTGAGAAGGGTTTATTTCCTTTCCTTCAATGAAACATTGTGTGATCTTAATATAATGTTTTCAGCTTTCCTCTGTGTCATATTCAGAAAGACAAAAGCAGCACAACTTTATTGCATTCAGATCTCCAGTGTTGATGGTTTGAAAAGCTGCAGAATCCCTCCTGATGTAATTACATTCATGTGAGAAGAACAACATGTGCAGTATTCTATTAGCCTGCATGAGGCAGGGGAAACCTACTCGACCTTTCATGAAATATTTACCTGCATGATTTACATTCAGAGCAGGCTGGATGTACCTGTGAGAGAGACAAACCGAACGCTTCTTAAACACCTCTCAAGTCTGTGTAATCTTTTTTACTCTTTCATGAATATTATATAAAGACAAACTGTAAAACCACACTTAGCTGCCTCCCTCACCAAACACACTGACTACAAATCACAGGCAAGCAATAAATATAGTGATATATACATCTGTATTAGAGCATAAATTAAAGTTATTGTGAATAAACAACTCTTCCGTTGAGGCCTAGCGGTTGGCGCACATGCTCTAAAACATTGAGGTTTGCCTCTCATATGTATAATGCATGTTTGGGGCATTCTTCCAATGCAATTTAGTTATCATAATTATTAAGATTTTTTTTTTTTTTTTTTTTTTGCATTCAGACGCTGCTTTTCTTTTGGACTGAAAAACAGTGCTGTGACATAACTATTTATGACGGACCATTGATAATACAGATGATAAAAGTTTTTTAGATAAGATTGCATTTAAGTGCCACTCCATTGTACTTAAAATATATTGTTTTTCATAGTGATGGTACATTATCATATTATCAAAATACCTGGGTAGTTCTGTGATTATATTTGACTCTATATTCATATTTCTTAATAGTAATGTGAGAATTTGACTGCATAATCATAATTTTAATATTATATGCACTGCTTTTCAAAAGTTGGTACATTTTTACAAATGTTTCTGAAGTAAACATATTCAGCATTTAATATGCTTCAAAAACACAGCAACATTTTAAATATTGTGAAATTTTAATATTTCCAATAATTGTATTTTATTTTAATATATTTTAAAGTCTAAATTTTCATGGCGGCAAATCCATTACTCCAGTCTTCAGCATCACATAACTCTTCAGAAATTATTTTAATATGTTGAAATGCATTTTTTACATGATTCTTTGAATAATAGAAAGTAAAAAAAAATGCTTTTATTTGATTTGATTTTTATATATTTTATTTTTGGTAACAAAGATTTATTTTTATTTTTATTAAATTAATATTTAAATGAATGCTAGTATTTATTATGGTATTCATATTAAGTATTAATTTCATTTAAAAAAATAATCTTTCTGATGCCATACTATTGAACAATGGTGTAAATAAATAAAAATCGACATCCTCATATTCTTCTTGTATTCAGTTTTAGTAGTTACTTAGGTTCGCCCCTTCCCAATGATTCATCTTGAGTTCATGTGCTGGTGAAGGGAAAGGAAATATCAAACTTGTTTATTTTAGTATTCGAGATCTTGTTATTCAGAAAACAGTATTTTTGCTCATGTTTTATATGTCTCTGTTCTTATTCTTCCCTCCTGAATCTTAATGCATTTCTGAGGAAGTGGAAAATTGGCATGATCAAAAGGATGTTAATGTGTATCCTGCCTGTTACCAATTTTTGCTTACCACTGTATACGATTAACTTGCCACCTACTTAATGGGGATGGTGGAGTACATAATTACGCCATCAGGCTCCAATCAGAGGCCTTTGCTAATGCCGAGCTGCCTGAATGAAGACCAGGTCTCTTTGGAGATCAACACCTGTGCAGGTACCTCTCTCCATAATTGAAGGGAATTAAAGCAATGTGGAGCGTTTTAATGAGCAAACTGTCCATCTCTCCCTGTTCTCCCACCCCTCTGGAGTGCACAGAGATGCAGACTTTCATCCCAAATCAATACATCTGCCAAGTCTTGCGTAAATAATCGAGCATCTGTTTGTAGCACTAATATTCCACCCATGCTCAGCGCTTGTTTTACAGCTGTTTAACAGATGTTTTACATCAAAAATTTCTCCTTTTATTCATTTAAAATATGTTTTAAAGTTTATACTCTGTATTCTTGTGTCTGCTTGAATATGTCTCTGTACAGTGTATTTGGAGGAGTGACCATTGGTACTTGCTCATGAATAATTATTTAAGGAAGGAATAAATGCTTAAAGGGAATGTGAACTGCTGTTGCTGGAAATTAGTAGAGGTTATAGGTATAGGCTACTGTGTGATGAAACTTATTGACACTGAGATATTTTCACTGCTGTTAAGCAGAAGTGCTGGAGCACATTTATTAGCTTGCCATTTACTCAGAGGAGGATGCTCAACAAAGACTATTTTTGCATCTAATCAGTCTTCTATATCTACACCCTGTTATTAAGTGCAAGAACATTAAATATGAAAAATCAGATACCAGGTTTACTCAAATGTTAATTTGTTGCCTAATTTCACCTACCAGCGAATATGTGGTTGAATTTGATCGCTTTGTTTAAGCTGATTTAACAAAAAATAATGAATATTTTATGCAATAACTATAATATATGTGAAATGTTGATGTCAACAATAGTGGAAATACTTATTAGATATTTTTATGTGAAGCAGAGGCATAATTTCAGTTTTGTTAGGATTACAGTAATTATACTGTAGTGATACATTTGTTTTTGACATTTTACAACATTATGCAACATTTGCATTTGGCAGATGTTGCAGCAAAAAAAATTTTAATACTTTTTATATAGTGAATATAGTGTTTAAGTGCAAATATCGCTGTACTTCTTGGCTTGGAAGTGTGCCTATGTCTTTGTTTACTGCCATGTTTTTTATCCGTTTGCTAAACACCAAGAGCTTTCTCCATCAATACTCCAAGCGGCCAAGTTTCAATGCTCAGAGACCGTAAAGCCCTGACCCCTATCAAACATGCACACACAATGAGCATAGGACTCTATATTTCATCACTGCTACTGCGTCTGTGTATTACTCCACACTTTTATTTCTTGTTGTTTTGTTGGCATCTGCCCCGGTGCTTCCACCAGCCACCGAGTGGGTTAAAGAGGTTACGATATTCACTACACAGAGCTATGATTCATATTGTTGTGTCTGAAGCTTGTTTATTGTTTCATTGGTGCTTCTGTGGTTTGTTACTGATGTCATACTGTGGACCATTCAGTGGTTTCAGAAACGACTTCATTGCAAACTGCAAACACCCATTAAAACAGTTTTAATTTGTGAGGACATTTCAGACAAGTCAATTAGCTGACCGGATTTCATGGGTCTCGATGAATGCTTATTAGGATAATAACACAATGATTATCACCATTAGTCCTGGCTTAATTAAGAGGCTGCCCTAATTAAAAAGGTGTTCATGGAAAAATGCTCTTTGTATTGGCTGTTCAATAAATGTCGGTGAGAAATAAGGGGGGAAAATCTGTCTATTCATTTTTAGTTTCTTTTTGTTTATTACATTACTTATTACTACATTAGCCACTATTCTATTTTATTTTTTCTTTGGAAGTGCTACTCAGACTTTCAATCTCATTACCTGAATGTGTGGACCAAATCAAGGTAAAAAGAACAATGTCTTCCCTAGACTTCTCAGAGCTGCTCAATATCAGACACCTCAGGATAGTCTGTGAAATGATCTATAGAGTAAAGCGCCAAATCTCAGATAACACTCAGTCCCACATAAATCAAGCCCAGTGTCAATATTTTTAATTTGGAGAGGGTTTTAACTCTGTTGACTTTATTTGACTCTCATCTTTCTTCCTAAGTCTTTAATCAGACAATTGCTTTCAACTTTTCTAGCAAACTCCAAACTCTATATATATAACACACTTGCTCACATCATATAGGTAACCGAGCAGAAGAAGATGGAGTGATTGCAATGGTGGAGGTCAGAGGTTATTTTGTACTGACATTATGAGTTGTAATATGAGAAAATAACTTGCTGGGTGATAGAGGAAGAT
The DNA here is from genome assembly GCF_003368295.1 of Carassius auratus. NCBI lineage: Eukaryota > Metazoa > Chordata > Actinopteri > Cypriniformes > Cyprinidae > Carassius > Carassius auratus. Next base: position 19,224,728 of record NC_039256.1, read on the forward strand.
GAAGACTAGGGGACAGAAATGGAAAATGAGAAATAGACATCATTATCGAATCCTTAGACAGCCAGGCAGAGGACTATATGACTCATCCCTCACTCTCGAAATAAAATGGGCACAGCTCAAAACATAGACAAACACTCATACACAATGCCCATCTTGGGAGGTGACATACATGGTGTTCATGCCACAAACTTGAATATCTGACTTTTTGAATGTCTATTCCTGGTTATGGACTGTAGAAAAAAAAATAAATAAAAAAACATTAAAATTGTATAAAGTTATACAAATGTTTGTCAAGGTTGCATTTATTTGATCATAATTACGGTAAAACCAGTACTATTGTGAATTATTATTACAATTTAAAATATTGTAATAACATTTGTGTTCCTGTGACGTAAACGCTTAACTTTCTGTTTTCAGTGTCACGTGATCCTTCAGAAGTCATTCTAAAATGCTGATTTAAAACCTTTTTTTTTGTTGTTGTTGTGGAAACCATGACATTTTATTTTCAAGATTCTTTTCAAACAGGAAGTTCAACTAAACAGCATATATCTGTCACATCCACACAAGGAGAGGAGAAGACGGGTAAGTATTTTCGTGAAGCTTTATTAACATAGGATTTCAACAGAGCTGGTAAGTGTGGTCACAGACGGTGAATCTTCAAGCACTGATCAATAGGTGAGTTCAAGCACAAAGCTAGGCCAGACAACAAAGAGTCACTTCCCTTAATAGCTGTATCTGAATCTCCACAGAGTCACAATACGGTCCACAAGGAGCAGGCAGAAGATCCACACAGAGCGTTCATGTAATCGTGATTCCAGCCGGTGAGTGAATGAGTGAGGTGAGTATTTAAAGGTGTGGTGATTGCTGGTGCAGGTGCAGGTAATCAGTATTCAGGTGACGGTTCACGTGAGCGGTGCATGGGAGATTGAGTGGATGGTGACTGGCAATGGTGACTGGGGCTAAGGGAACGAGCTGAGGGTGTGACAATATCTGTTACAGATATCTAAATGTCTTCACTGTAACTTTGGATTACTTGAATGCATCTTTGCTGAATAAAATGATACTTTTCTTCCCAAAAAAAGAATAAAACTGATCCCAAACTTTTATACACTAATGTTAACAGAATTACAGCATTTAACCAGAGTTACACCCCTACTGTTTTCCAGCCATACCCATTGATTTTAATGCCTCAGTTTAAGGTCAGTTTAATTTAATCCAGAGTACTGTGTTTTTTATACCATTACCTTTTCCAGCAGCAACCCAAGTAGGAGGTGTTTTGATCAGTCTTGCTTTATTTCAGTCACTAGTGGGATTGGAAGACTGCTGGCTATATTGGAACGTAGTTGTCTATTGCTCAGCTAAAGCTTGTATTTGTAAATACTTTGATATTCTGGCTAAAACAAACCTGAGGGAGCAGCTCATTATCCATAATTCCACTGAGGAGGATTTTGTTAAAAGGCTTCAAGTTCAGTTATCATGGTCTTCAGTATGTAGGACAAGAGTCCCGAGAGTATTTCCATGCTGACACATATGCTGAGCTAAGGGCTTTGCGTTTGGCATGGGGTTTTGCAGAGCTGCTGACCCACGGCAGACACCCCTGGAACAAGCAGCAGTTGTTCCCAGATGCAGCACCCCAGGCAGCTGACGGGACCAGCCCCCTACTCATCTGTCCCAGCCAAAACCAGGGGAACATGATCCATCATGCTTATGTGATTATCATAACAAATACTCTCATTCTCTCTACTTTTTCCAGAAGTGTCTCTCACTCTCCTTCACACTTCATTGGCTCTGCACGGCAAGCTGGAGCTTAGAATTTAAAGAAAATAAAAGAGTGGGACACAACAAGCCTTGACAGGCAAAGTGGCTCTCCAGAAAGTTAAATATGAGATATTAGTAGTTTTGGTTGTTGTCGAAAACTAGTCTTTCAGAAAAAGAGCAAAGAGTTTCTGCAGCTATTGGGACTCTCATATGGGATTTGGATCTGAATTTACATAAACCCAACTGTAGGGTAAATGTGATGTCATCACACCTGACAAACTTGATGTGACAAATAGTGACAAGTCAGATGTAGTGTCTGAGTGATTAGACTGTAAGGTTAGCTTGAGTTCACGACAGCATATCAGCCATGTTGATAGAATTGAAGATGATTGTGATGATTTGGTGGTTTGGAAAATTGCTTCATTTTCTAAGTCATTTTTTTATTCGTTTAGACTATATTGCAGATTGTGTGAGACCAAACAAGAACAAACATTTTTTTGATGGTTATTTACTCATGAGCTTCCCCTTCGTTGTTGACTTGAGAACTGAGTCAGTCTGATTAGTGAACAAATTATGAAAGTGACAGTGAAAATCGTGACATTTGCCAAGTATGGTAGCCCATACTCGGAATTGGTGCTCTGCATTTAACCCATCCAAGTGCACACACATCAGTGGGAAGTGAACCCACACCCAGAGCAGTGGGCAGCTATAGATCCAGTGCCCAGGGAGCAACTGGGGGTTCAGTGCCTTGCTCAAGGGCACTTCAGCCATGAGTACTGAGAGTGGAAGAGAGCACTGTTAATTCACTCCCTCCACCTAAAACTGCCAGCACAGAGAATCAAACCAGCGACCTTCTGGTAACTAGTCCGGCTCTCTAACAATTAGGCCACAGCTGCCCAAAGGTTAGGTTCTTTGAATGAATCAAACGATTCATTGACAAGATTGATTGATTGCTTCTTCTTCTCATTGCATTCTCAGATATTGCTACTTCTTCCATGCTTTAAGGTGGATGTTAAGATTTTTAGTTAATAAATTGGGTCTGTTATGCACACAAAGCTGTTTTATAACAATAATAATAGTTTTAACTGTGCTTTTTTTCATGTCTTGATAGCCTTAGTCCTCATTCACTAAAAGTGGTAATACTTTTTGAAATCCAGCATTTATGGTGCATGAAAGAAAGAATAAGTGTGTAAATTATGATTTTTATTTTATTTTACTTCTTGAGTGAACTATTCCTTTAAACTTTATTTACAGGTTTGCCCGTTTTTGACAAATAATAATAAAAACAGTGCTACAAAACAATGAGTGTGATGGTAAGAAATGGACTCTTGTCAGGGATTTATAGAGGTTTTTAAAACAGCTGGCTAAGGCTTTTAATATGCTCACTGTTGGAGCCTCACTCCACTGGTAGTCTTATTATTTTTCCTGCCGATTTAAGGAGATGGAGTAGTCTTGTCTTGGACCATTACATTTTTATACCATGCTGTGGTGCAGCTCTGGAGGATACTTTGGTGGTAAAGAACAGGCAAGACTATCATACGTGACATCTGGCTTCAAAAAGATCCAAGAATGTGGTAAATTACATGAAATTGCTTATTTTATTATTTATTTTTTAACAGCAGTAAACAGTGTTTCTATCTCAGCAGATCGGATCAAATGCTGTGTAGTTCTATACTATGAGCTCTACTGCACAGGGAGTTCTTACTCTTCTGCACTGGCCTCATTGCTTCCCTTGACACTGACTCACTTGCTCACATTCTCACACACTCTATCAATCAGAGAAAAAAATTATTAGATTTAGATCTGTTCCAAAACCTAGTGAGCTGCAGACAGCTTCCTTGTGAAGATCTATTTATACCTGATGAAAGGCCAATTAAGTGATTATAAATCATAAGAGAAGTTGATTTACAATGTCACAGCATCTAAATACAAATACACAAAATACAAATGTAATAATCTATTTTAATTCAATTTTTAGTTTTATTAAATGAACATTCTCTTACCTTGTCCGCCACCTTTGTGTTACACTGAGCTTGTCACAAAGCATTCTGGTGTTGCCTGGTGTGAAGAATATATGCTGCTTTATTCGACTTAAATGTGTTATTTTATAAAGTAGCGTAACTAGCTTTTAGAAAGGCTTCTCATCAGTCTACAATGCCTTAACATTCTGCCTCCATAGGCAGCTCAGTCGGGTTTTGGAATAGAGCAATTGTGCCTATCAGTGCGAGATTGAGAAGAGATAAAAAGAGATAATCGAGTTCCTCAGATGATGAAAAATAAATCCTGTGTTGGGGAACATTTCTGTATAGAGTGTATAAAATGAGATATCTTTAATTTTCGTACTTTTGTAATGGTAACGCTGCTTAAATCATCTTAACGCAGATCATCAGTATTCATTTTAGCAAAACAAACTATCTAGTGAAAGAGCTGGATTGCAGGCAGGAAGCTCATTGCCATGCACAGTGTAACGTCAAGCTAGATGAAGCTACATTTAGGTGGACAGAGTGAATACATTCCTCCCACCCAAGCTTGCATTTATATTTGGTTGTTTTCTGTGGGTTGGACGGCGAATATGGAGCTCTAGGTTCCGCATGTCTATGATATGATGTGTAAACATCAAGGTTTTTCAGGGCAGATGAATAAAGAAATCTATTACGGTGTATGTATACGTATATATACATATATTTCTTCCCTTGCCTCTTTATTTCTCTGTTTTCTCTTGCATCTTTTTTTCCATGTTGCACATCAAGATGAATCTGATGTCGATTGCAGAGAGCAGACTAAATCAATTTCCCATGATTCATTGAAATAGACTATTGGTGCCCCACTCTGAGGGTGTGCGTCATTGGTGGCAGCGTATGGACAGGGTCTTGGAAAATCACTGTTCTCTATAATGTCACACTTGCTACATGTCTGGGATGTAAATTTGTCAGTGCTGACAAGCTGTGGCAGCCTCATCAATCTAGCCTTTATCCTGACCAGCCTTATATAAGTCTCACCCCTTGGTTTCTGACCAGCACCTTCACTAGCACTGGTTAAACCTGACTAGTTAATGTAATTGGCCAAGTTTTATTAGACTTTTTTTGTTTTTACATGCTGCTCTTGTTGAAGCATGTTTAACTGTACACACTCAGTCAGAAGAAAAGAAAAGTTCAAAAATACACTTGTATACAAAAGGAACAGCTTTGTACCTTATTTACCCTTAAAAGGTTCATAGTAGTGCCTTAAAGGTATAGTTCACCTAAAATTAAATAATTCTTTTTTGAAAAGTTGTATATTATTGTGATGTTTTTATCAGCTGTTCGGACTCTTATTCCGACTGCACCCATTCACTGCATAGAATCAGTTAGTGAGAAAGATGCGATGCTAAATTTCTCTAAATCTGTTCAGATGAAGAAACAAACTCATCTACATCGTATATGGCATGAAGGTGAGTAATTTATTTTTAAGGTGAACTATTCCTTCAACTTTACATAATACAACTACAAAGTGCTAATATGCACCTTTTAGGGATAGATAAGGTACAGCATTGTCTCTTTAAGGATACTTTCCTAGTGATAAGCTGTTGTACCCTAAAAGGTTAATTTTGTCTGGGAGTGTACAACATGTTTAGTAAATCACGATTGTTTTGAACCAGACAGCGAGGAAAGTCAAAAATAATAATATGTCCTTCATATTTCACTGAATTCCTAATTTCCTTGCTAGATTTTTTTCTCTCTCTCTCTCACATGGATAGTGCCTCAGGAAATCAATTTTTGGCCCTGTAGAAAATATATATATATAACCACAGTCTTTTTCCCCCACAAACAGACACATTATTCAGTGACACAAACATTACACAAGCTGAAAACTGAAAACTGCAGGATGGTGATATAGCACATCATGAGCTTTTCACAAGGTCAGGCTGTTCGAGCGACACCTAATTTCACTTGCTTCTCTCTTCTGAAAACAAATAAACTATATTAGCATGGAAATTCTGATTTATGCTGCTCTGTCTAGTTTTGTTTGCTAACCTGGAGGAGAAGCCGGGTGGTGACACCAGCATCATAAAAACAACATATTTGCTTCTCCTCTTTTACAGACATGAGGTGCGCTTGGAAGAGCAGAGCAGGAATGCCTACATCTGGCTGAGAGGAAGCCCTGAGAGTTTAGAAGTAAGGTGATTATGTCTGTCTGACGACGACTAAAGCTTTGGCCTGTTCCCTGATGGAGCACTGCAGGGGAATCCAGCTTTGATAATCACACTGCAAACAGGAATCAGACGGAAAGCTGTTCTGTCCCTCAAAGCCTGTTAGGCCAGACCACCATGTGTGAGGACAAGACAAGCACATCCAGGTCCATCTATCTCATTCAAACACATATGGACACATTTTAGTCATCTGTTGAGTTTTCAAACATTTATGGGGCAGTTTGCTAACAAAGAAATGAGGAGACTGATAGTAAATAAATAAATGTAATAACTAACTGAAATAAAAAAGTGTAGGTTAAAATATTATTAAAACTGAATAATAATTTAAAGCTAAATAGAAATGATAAAAATATGTATATAAATGTTACAAATGCACATAACAAAGTCATTAAAACTTAATATGGATATGAAAATGAAATTCTAATTAAAGGCCATTCAGAATAATTTTTTAATGAATAAATACTATAATATTATTTACACAATACTAAAAAAATGTAAATGTAAAATGTAAATTTTGCAATGTAAAAAAAAAGAAAAAGAGAAAAAGTAAAGAACCGAGAAGGTTCACAGTGGAATGGGAGAGAACCACAGATATATATTTTGCAAATCAGGCTTAAAATCCTCTAGTGTGTGGCCCCCCCTTAGTAAGAGAAAAATGCAGCTCTTCTGAGCTGTTAAATGTCATTTGAATCATGTTTGATTACTGATTCTCTCTCATCAGTTCGTCCCAGAGCTCTGCCTCTCATCTGATGCCACTACTTCAAAACATTTTGGGTGATAAAATATTGATTTTGGAAATTCAAGGGAAAGCAAGGGGTGGAGGTGTTGTTTGCACTTCATAACTCAACATGATGGACAAATGATTGCATTTTTTTATCTCCTCTCCCATGAGTAGTGTGAAAAATGGCTGTCTTCTAGGGGTGCATTAGTTTCATACTGTAGTGTTATTTATTTCCATTTTGCCTGAAGAACTGTCAAAATGGCACCTAACTATTCAAAGAGTGCCAGGTGCTGTAAATGAATGAAGGCCTCCGTAAGGACAAAACTTCTGTGATATTTAGAGTAGCCCAATAGGAAAGGTATCTGACAGGATGACCATTATCCGTAAGTTAACTTATAACTTGCTAAGGACTGTTAAAAAATAAATAAATAAATGTTCTCCTGAATGTGAATGAAGAGGAGTCAGCTATTAGTCTACCAAAAAAAAAATTAAATGCCAATAAAATACTGGGTAAATTAATATCATCTTGGCTGCCATATTGGTTTTTCTTTTCTGAATTAATTTTTTTAGAGATCCAATCCACAGTATCTCAACCACATACTGGATCAGCTGAAATGTACAATCACACTCTCACTGACTCTAATATAAAATGCTGAACCTGGCAACACACACTGTGCAAAATATCAACACACTCGGGCATGTAATGTGTGTTTGCATAGTGCACTAGCAGTTTGCTGTCAGATCCATCTAATGATTTTTTCATAGCTGTAAAGTAGCAAATCAGATTGTGAAGTAAAGAAGGCAGAGAGAGGGTGTCAGGCATGGCAAGGGCAACTCTCAGAGTGATTCGGAAAAGTGACGCCCATAAATCATGCCAGACATATGCAGCAAAGTGGATCTTAAGTCTGCATCTACAGTGAGCCTCAATTTAGATGGAGAACTATAGTGAACAAACAGATGTGGATTTCATTTCAGGCAGCCCAGCACTGAGAGGGTTGATAAGAATGCAGTGCTTTTAAGAGCTTGGCTATCAGAGAATTTTAGACGCTACACTTCCCTACGGTAAAGTAAATAAGACTCCGTCTGGCACAAGTTAGGTGGAGCATTTTGTTAATGGAATCAAGCTGCTTCTATTTTCGAACCAAAATTACTGTGAAATAGCACCAGTTCTTAACAAAAGTTCTGACAAGTGCCATGTTGTCATTTTATATAATTTTTACATTGCAGTTGTTTTGGGTTTCATAATGACCTCTCATTCAAATAGATAGATGTTAATAGATATGCTGTTGGGTCCACTCTTCTGGGAAGGATTTCTACAAGATTTTGGAGTGTTTCTGTGTGAATTTTTGCCAATTGACCAAGTAGATCATTTGTGTCTGGCCCACAATATATGTCTCGGTTCATCCCAAAGGTGTTTGAAAGGGTTAAGGCCAGGGCTCTGTGTGGGCCAGTCAAGTTCTTCCACACTAAACTCATCCAACCATGTATTTATGGACTCTGATCTCAACACTGGGGCGCAATCATGCTGGAGTAGAAAACTGTTTCCACACAGTTGGAAGTAAAGCATTGTCTTGCTATGCTTAAGCAATAAGTTTTCCCTTCACTCAAAGTAGTTTCAAAGTAGTTTATGTACTACCAAGACCCGTAGACACGGTCCTTGAACATATTCATTTGAGTGAAGAGTTTTGATAGTTAGCTCTATGCTTTGCAAACTAGCCCTGTGTGCTCTGCTATATAAAGACTTGACTCACACAGAAGCCTGTACTTGTATGCGTGCTCTGCTATATAAAGACTTGACTCACACAGAAGCCTGTACTATAGTATGCATGCTCTTCTATCTGTGAAACTCAGTCACGAGAGAAACTCATGCTAAACACATAGTTCTATATGCGCCTATTCGTCGTTGAATTATGTAACAATCTGCACCCCATCACACCCCACTCCTCCACGCAGATATAAAAAGTCAACCATCTTTGAGAAAAATGTTTGCTGCATGCACGCCAGGTTGTCAAGGAATAATGAGGAGTGACTAGCAGATGGCTAAAGAATAACATGTGTCATGAAATTGGCCTGTGTCCAAAAATGTGTCTTGATTTTACCCACTATACATGTCTTCAATGAATCTCTATAGCTTTGACGCCCTCCTGCAGAACATCAATAGCATGTGTGCAGTTCTTCCAATGGTATATTCAATTTTTATTTTTAGGTAATTTCCTTCACTATCTTAAAAAATTTGGAGTGCTGTTCACTCTCAGAACATTGTGTCTAGAGTGGAGTGTGTTAACCTGAGTTTTAATGTATTATTGTTGTGGTATTTCACGATAAAACCTGTTCCTTCAAACTACAGAACCCACTGAACCTACTCTTCGGAAAGCTCATTAAAATAAACCGTCCGATTTTACAGCCACATTGCAAGTAGAAAAAGTGAATGTGCCTTCATCATTTTTAAAGCCAGACTCTGTAAGGATATAGAGAGAATATATTCTCACCACAGTAGAGTTGATAGTTGCTGGAGGTTGTCAACAAAGAATGAATTATGGCAGCCATTAGCACAGGGCATTTTTCTTATTAATTAATTTATTTATTTTTGCTTGCTCGATTAGCATCCGTTTCACAAAAGAAATATGCAAATCTCATATCAATGCTAACAAAAATCTGTGTTGAATTCAGTTTGTGTGGTGCATTTTGTCTTTTTAGCTGGTTCTGAGTAGGTTGTGCATCTAATCTGACCACTGCTGCTACTGAGTTCAATAGAAAATATATACAAATATCCATTTTAAATGTAATGCTTGAGTGCAGTGCTGAGCATAAATGGCCATAGGATAAAAAGCTACTTTCAACACTGATAACTTAATCCATTATATTATATTATATTATATTATATTATATTATATTATATTATATTATATTATATTATATTATATTATATTATATTATATTATATTATATTATATTATATTATATTATATTATATTATTGTTTAATCAGTGATTAGTAATTCTTGTAGTATATTTCGCATGACTATTGCTTTTAATAGAAACAGAGCATAAATGGTATGCAATAGGGTACATTTTGTTAAATAACATTTATAATATTATGTATAACCAATACTAATCAACACTGAATATTTCATGTGACTATTGATTTTAATTGAACCCAAGTATAAATGGTAAAACATAGAAGGTGTGTTAAAGTTCAAGTATATTATTCCTAAAGCATGCTGTAATATGATGTGGAAATGCTTTACAGTCTGTCTGCTCGGTGTCTGTCTCTCAAAGGTGAATTCATGTACAGTATGCAGCTGATGGAGTTTGCTGCAGAGCATGAAATTACATTAGGCATTGCACTGGCTCTGGCTTCCCACACCTGTAAGCCAAGTCAAAATATGGAAGGCTTTTATATATTGTAATAGTAATGGTAATGTTAGGGTAGATTTCTGCAGACCGTATTAATTGCAGAGCTGAACATGTTCATGTTCAAAGGTTTGAGTAATTTTGCTTGTACCCAGGAAACCCTTCTACACACGCTTTAAACTGAAGTAATCTGAGCTTCAGGTTAGTTTAAGAAAATACAATAAAAAAAAAATGTGGGTTTTAATTAAGATTCTTTTGGAATTTTGTGCAATTATGATACAAAATTAAACATGAAATTGTCAATTTGCAAATATTTTGAAAGGTTTCAAACCACCCATTTTCAGTCTAAATGTAGGTGTTATATTAATAATTAATCAATCTAATTTGAAAATAAAGGACTCAATCATTATTGAAATTGTCTCCTATATCATATATAAGTGGTTGATTTTTTTTTTTTATTCATTCATAACCTGTTATATCATCTAAAATGTATGCCGATTATATAAGCAGACTTTAATCATTTTTAATCACTTGTTAAAATAGAAACTGTGTATACAAAAAGAGCGATTGGAGATGGCTTATGATTAATGGAGGTGCTGTCTCAGGGTCTCTGTAGACAAATACTTAGAGGAGAAAGTCATTGATGGTCTCATTGATCTTTCCCCCAAATTATTCACTACATTAGAAGCGTTCTGATTTTAGATTGCACTGAGATTAGATCCTGTCTGATGAGTACTAAGATTAATTTCAAGTAGCCTATATTTCATATGCCTGCTTTGTAAACAAACCACAGCTTTGACCTGCTCTAAATAAAATGAAAGCAGATGTGAAATGCTTTTAAAAACTGTGTGTACTACATATATAAAACATATTTTGCATTAAGCCCCTAACCCTTTACACTGTATTTAACATCTTAATAAAGCCCAGGCTGATATCACTTTTAACTGTGGTAAAAGCAAAGTTTTGCACTTTCACTATGCAGTGTGAAACGATACAGTGATAGAATGTTAGTTGTTGCAGTGAAATTTTTAGCAGCACAGTGCTTAACTCATTTAATATTCATTCACTGTGAATAGCCCCAGAAACTTTCACATGCTGTTTAGTTTTTATCATTTTAGAAAAAAAAGAAACTTTGATGTTGCTGTTATCATTGTTAACTGTTTACTTGCTGTTGTGAAAATTGTTTTTTGGTTCTGCATCTTTCATGTCTGATGAAACAGCAGAGAGGACTGATTGGTCTGATTTGTATAACTGAAGTTTCTGACCTCATAAATATGCAAATAAGTCAAAAAAGGAATTTAAGTATGAGCAGAAACATGATAAAAGTTAACAATCGATGATCACATAAGGGATACTGGCACACTGCACAACAAAATGGACACGTTTATATTCAAATTCATAAATAAACCTTTTTTAACATTATTAAAACTACATACTGAGTGACTGAGACCATCTTTGTCATAGAAAACATTTTTTGGTTCGCACTTAGTTTACAGTTTTAATGTACATGTTTGTTTTAATTTATTTTCAAGAGCTAAGGTAAACTATCTGTTGTTGATTTCAGTAGGGCTATAACTGTCATGCAATATGATATTCAAACTCACATTAGACACTTTTTACACTGAATAAAGCACACAATTAGTAGCTACCTAAGATTATTGGTATGTCATAGTTTTTATGTTATTATTGCAGCCGTGGCATCATAGAAATAGAAACCATTTCGAAAATAGAAACTTTGCGTGTTGCCATCGTGGCTGGTTAGAATCCTTTTGGTAACACTTTAGAATAGGTAACACTTGTTAACTATTATCTACGACATTCCTCTCAATAAATTCTTAACTTGCTGCTTATTAATAGTGAGTAAGTTCGTTGTTAAGTTTTGGTATTGGGTTAGGGTTAGGGATGTAGAATAAGGTAAAGTAGAATAAGGCATTAATATGTTCTTAATTAGCACTAATGCATGGCTAATATTCTAGTAATATGCATGCTAATAAGCAACTAATAGGTGTTATCTATTCTAAAGTGTTACCATACTTTTTATCATGTGTCGTGTCGTGACGGATCATTTTACGTGTAGTTAGGACACGGTATTACACTAAAGTGATTCATTTTGTGATAACTATCTGGATGTACATTATGCCTCTTATTACACAGCTATAAGTAAATGCTTAGACAAAAAATATTGATTTGAGTAAGAATATTTTGAGCCTAGGCAAAAAAAAAAAAAAAAAAGTTTAAACAAGGGATAATGTGCAGGCACTTAATGCATGGCATTTCACAACATAAATAATGAAAGGGACATAAAATGTTGATTTGAGAATAAACTATTTTAAAATCTTACCTTTATTATCTTATCTTTTAATCCATTATAGTGCTCAGTTGTTATAGCAACAGGACGAATGCTTCAACAATGCTGCCATAGGCCTGCTATTAATACTTAAGTCCTTCAGTTTAAATTTACAGTTAATACATCGATAACTGAGAAGATGGCAGCAGCTGCCTTTGAATGAAATAAGACAGTGTGTTTGTGGTGTGTTGAGAGAGACATGAAAGAACCTCTGGTCTCAAATCGATCATTATACAGTAGCGCTATTGATGACGGTCATTATCAGGGAATAACTGACTTCAGGATGTCATGAATGACCAATTAGAATTGAGCATTTCAGAGAGCGGTCTAAAGAAACCTTACTGTATGGTTAAACAATGAACAAGGTACGAACAAAGACACCATGAGCACATTAGCTTATTTGTTCCACAGTAGGAGAACAACAAAACCGAAGTGTGCCAAACGCATTCCCCGCTTCTTTCTCTCTCACAGCAGAGACAGTGTTCTCTTCAGCTGCCAGCAAATGAATGAAATAGGTGTGATGGGAGGAGACTGATACCTGCTAGGAATGTAAAGAACTAAGACTCACTCCAAAGACAAAGACTGCAAGGGGTTAATGAGTGGGGGACGGTGACTGGGGAGAGCCTATTATCACGCAGCTGAGATGGATATTAAATTGAGTCATTTCTTTCTGGTCCAGCTGGAAGGCTGCGATAAGGCCCATTCCACTGAACCTGTGTACCCTCCAGAATCCATCAAACTACAGAGCACAGGCCTTTAAACACCGCACACCTTTGTGTCTGAGCCTTGTTTACACTCCACAGAGTGCTGGAGGATTGTAACGCTAGGCTAATTGATAATTATTTGGCCTCCGTGAGTTTAAGATATCTCTGAAAGCGAAAGTTAATGCTGACTTGCGTGGTTTTCAATGCCATTTTGTCTCTAACGAACCATAAAGAAGCCAGATTCCATAATCCATAATCTGCGCCCCGAACACATACAGAGTGGTGCATCATTAAGAATAGAATTAAAACCGATTTTCACGTTCAAATTAATTTCCTGCATTTGAATTTTATTTGAACTAGTGTAGCAACAAGGATGCAAATGGCGCTAGATGTTAGAAATTTGCATTTAGTTAGTATTCGTAGTACCTCTTAATTTTTAATTAGAAAGTCTGTTTAAAAGTTAGGGGTATGCTTCGAAGGTTGAAAAGATTAGATTGTTTTTCTATTGCAGTTTGAAAACTTCTTTGTCCTGTCATTTGAATTGAACTTTTTGTGGGCTGTGGTTCAGTGTTCAGTGTTCAGAGTTCAGTGTTGCACAACTTTAGCATCACATATAAGTTCTAGCATGTTTAAAACCGCATGCTGTGCCGTGTTTTCCATTAATCCATGATTGGCAGCATTTTATATTATCAGAACATATCTGCTGGAAGAGAGCTCATCTTTATCACCAGTGTTTAGCTGCTCGGGGACAGCAGCATAATCAGTACAGCATTGTAAAAAGCAATTTAGAGCCTAATTAAAAGAAACATCCCAAATCATCACTGGCCTCTGCTCATTACTGCATTACTGTGCTGGGTCAACAGTCTAAACATTTGGTTAATCATAACACAGTGAAAGCTGCGGCGCAAGCCCTGCCAACATAGTAATTACTACAACTGTAAGCCATAGAAGCAGTGAGCTACAGAGCCAGAGAGAAAAACTATTAGTCATCTTCATCAAAAAAATTCAAGAACCGCACACTTTAGTAGCTTTTGGTTCTCTTTTGGTTCTGTATTTCGTATTGATTTTCTTTTTACAACCTGAGACACTGGTGAAGACAAATTGAGTATCGAGACGGTTCTATTTATTATTATTATTATCTAGCTTGTGTGCATCTGTGATTATTCATCAAGTGTGGAAAAGCTCCAGGCCGTGGAGACGTTGAGGTTAAGGCCTTCCAGGGAGACACATCCATTACCTATCCCCCTCATGGCAGCACAGGGCCAGACGCGCCGTCACACACTGGCCTGATTTATTGGAGCTTTTAAAGCCTCGTCATCAGCGGCCCATTTGATTTACACAGTGCTGTCCTGACAGCTGTCGATGGTTGGCAATACAGCAGCTTACTGTAAACTAGCCACTCAGGACAACAGTTTTTATCATCGCATGACTTACAGTCTGCAGTCTCTAGAGCCCTATAGTCACTCTGAAATACATTTGTGGGGATTGCCCAATATTAACAGCACAGTGCTTGTGTGTGACATGACAAACTGTGTTGTTTAATAATGCTAGTTTTTACATTTCACATTATAATTTATAATAGTGTAGTCAGGACCACTTTTGTCACATATAAATGTCTTAATAAGAATTTGAAGCAGTTATTTTTTTTGGTGTTGGCGGTGTGGTTCTGTTTTGTTCTGGGCAAACTCTAGCCATGCTTGGACAGAGCACAAATTAAACCCCTCATGGGTAACGGACCAGATCCAGCAGAACAAAATGTTATAAAATGACTGATATTTTTTGCATCGAATACATTTGTGAATACTTTCAGGGTTTTTCTACATGAAAATAATCTGAATCTGTTCCCATCTGTAACACTCACTTTGAGGCACACTGTAAGAATGCGTCACAGGTACAAAGAAATGCAAATTACTTTGAATCTACAGTGCTCCCAGCATGCACTGCAGCACAAATGCATTATGCAGTTGCTGTTAGGAGTATTGTTGTGCTGATTGCTGACTTTGTTGTTGTTTTTATCATCGCCATCGGCTGTTTGTTTTGTGTGTGTGTACTGGGTATGTTCAGAGCATAGTGTTGAGATCTGCATAAATATAAACCTATTGGATTGCAAGACTTCTTCAGAGGCAAAGATGGCTGCTAACTGATAATTTGTTGAAAAATAAATTTGTATTAATTGGCTCAATGTTGCATTTTGGATTTAGTGAATGATTCAAATCAAATTGACAAAACAAAGTACTATTAGTGGTATCTGAGAGGACTCAAAAGTATCAGTCTATCATGTTGACTTCATATAGTATTTAATCTAATTTATTTTAGATATTTTTATAGTGTAAATATATGGGTTTTTTTTATATTTACAGTAGATTTAACAAAAGAAATAATACTAATTTAAACAGAAAAAGAATCTAACAAATCTGGATAACATTATCTACAGATTTTACACAAAGTTTTGCAGTGAAAATTACAACATTGTGAAATTCATGGACATTTCTGACTCCCTTTGTTATTCAAATTTTGCTGAAAATATCTTAAATGTATGAAATTATACAAATGAAAAATAAAAGCATTTTCACCGGTGTTCACTGTGACTTTTGCACCCCACTGTATGTTTTTATAAAAATGAAATGGCATCCAGGGGCATGTGAATCAATTGCAGCAGTGATTCACTGATTGCTTTTGAAACAAACCAAGGAGCTTTGCAGCAGCGAGTGCATTTGTAAGTGAGTCAACATACCTGCTGTTTTCAGCTGCCGTGTATGTAATAAAACACTGATGAAAGCTTGTAAGTGTTGCCCCACGCTCTCATGACCTTGATAAGCCATTGAGCTGCTGGCTGCTGAGCTGCAACCGCTCAATGGGAAATTTAAACAGGGTCTTATCAGAGTCTGCAATTCGCAGAGTGACCGAGTGCTGATATAGACAGAACTTACCAAGGAGGAGAAAGTGTCTCACCATCTGCATCTACACATAAAAGGCTTGGTGGTGCAGACATACTGAGCCATGGCACTCATACAAGTGACTTGGGTTCAAACCCAGCCTGTGATGTGATGGCATGATCCAATTTCCCCTTCCCTTCCTGTGGCTCTCTACAGTAACCAATAAACTGGGAAAAGCCTTAAAATAAATCTTTTTAAAGGCCTTGCCTCACTCGCAGATAATTGTTTCCTCTGGAAATCTAACACAGTCCGCATCAGGAGTCGAATGAAAAACCTGTCTACAGTCCTCCCTGAGAAAATAAAAGTCCCGCTGCATAATTTTCCGACCCAGAATTACAGTATTTATAACTTCAGTAAGCACTGGTAGCTATTTTAAATATATAACACTTTTCAAAAGCAGAAGAGGCTGATACGGGGCTCAGGATAGCAGAATGCATTTTGAAGCATGGTGATAAGTGATAAGTTATAGAAGCCTATGCGTCATGGTGTTTTAAATGGAGTTTCTGCTCAGCTGTGCTTGAAATGGAAAAAACTGTTACAGTGGCAGCCACACCACATCTTTCTCTCTGCATCACTGCAGCAAAGGTGTCAGGTAAGGACCGCTGACCTGCTTTACACTCCAGCATGTGCGGATATGTGAATGAATGTGTTGATGGCTCTTGGCAACATAAAGCTCAGGTGCTGTGCGTTGTGAGCGCTGGAAATTATCTTTGTGATGCAAACTGTGTATTGATCATCCCTCATGTGAGATGCCTGGAATCTTCTTTACAACCTGCTTTGATTACAGTCAGTAGCGCACAGTAAAAATCTGAGCTGGTATAAATGAATTGAAGTCAAGTTTAAAACGGAAAATGAGGTTGTCTTCCCTCATCTGTGATATATATCCGAAGTGAAATGATCTCTCGAACGAGAAACTTGATTTTGTCCATTGTGAATTAATCGAATTGTTGAATCACTGTTATTTGGTAATTGTTGTGATCTTGTATGAAGGGCATAATGTTTTTGGGTACAGAAATGTAAATAAAAAATGTGAACAGATAAAGTATTTATTGTAAACACTATTATATTCCAAAATTATCTTACGTGTACTTAAAAATGTCAAGTTTCTTTGACTTTTACCTGATTGAAGGTAGAGTTCATCCAAAAAAATAAAAATTCTGTCATTATTTACTCACCCTCATGTCACTCCAAACCTGTAAGACTTTCTTTCATCTGTGGAATAGAAATTTTGTATGAAAAATGTTGGTATAAAACATTTTTTTATATAAATGGTCATACAGGACAGACATTCACATTTTCAGGTGAAATTTTCATTTTGAGTCTATAATAACAAAATAAGTTTTTATTGTCCCCTTTATTTATATTTTAAATATTCTATCATGTGCTTCATCTCACGTTTTCTATGGAGATCAATGACAGCAACAGTGTGAATAAAACTGGCAAGCTGTCAAACAATGTAAACATATTAATTATTCATGGGGGTGAATGCACCTTTTTCATTTCTTATTCAAACACAAAAGAATGCATTAACTCAACACTCCAAAAAGTACAAGAAACTGCATGCATGGTGTTGTTTATCTGTGTTTCCTACAGACTTTGTGGTTAAAAATGTAAAATGCCTCCATGTAGGAAAGCATGTGGTTCCGGCATTCTTTCCTTTATGTCAGGAAATGAGATCCTTTTGCATAATTTCTCTTCAGAATCCTTCTGTCTTCAATGTGATGTGTGCTCTGCACAGACAGTTATGGCAGTTTATCACATTTTACTGATATTTGTCTAAAGTCAGGCTTTAGACTGATCATCACAGCACAAGGCCATTAGAAAAATCACCTGATATTAAAAAGCATATGGCCTACGTTCGTGTTCCATCAGACAATCTCCAGCGCATTACTCACTGTCATATCGCAAATGATTCAGCGTGCCATGCATAATGCATCAGTGGGAATCTTTAGAGGCTGTCTGCAGATTGCCAATGCCTCAGACTGCAGGTTAATCTATTCTATATTCACTGGAGAAAATACAAAACTGTTGTTACCTTCTGCTGTTCAGATCTCACTTTAACACAGGTGGTGTGTCTCCCATCATCTTTCTGTCACTTCAATCAAGCCACTGATTAATTAATACAGCCTGATTATGGTTGTTTCAATGCATACGGTTCTGGATCTCATTACCACTGCATTGTTCTTTCAGATGCTATGTAATGCTTCTATTAAACCAACCAAGCTAAGAAAAATCTGGAAATGGAATTACTCTGGGCTTTAGGGGGTAATTGAAGGAACAATTACCTTGCTTCTGTCATTATCATGGGAATCTGAGATTGACTGTGCCATCATCCTCTGTGGGTGCTACCATTTCTTCTCATTCTTCTCTCAACATCCGCACCAATATGTCCTCCTGAATAGCTATCTTTCACTTTTATTCTTTTCTCCCAGCCTTTGAAATGACTGAGAGGTGAATCAGAGGATGCCAAGATTCTAGGCAATAACAATAAAACGCTTTTGGTGAGAAAGAGGGAAAGCAATAAGAGTGGAGTGTTCTCCTAGTGTGCCAGCAAGCAGCTCTGAGACGCCTGAGAATCAACCCATCTGCTTCAACTCCATTTTCGCTGTTGTGGATTACACAAAATATTGACGGAATTAGAGAATTAAATAGGAAGTGGTGATTTAGCATCTCCAGATATCTGGCTATTTAACGCTAATGTTCTGTCAGGGGGTCTGTGTGAGCTACTGATTCGATAACTCACTTCAGAGCTTCTGTAGGACATCTGTTGCATTAATAATGTTTAACGGCTCAGAGACCCTGGAAATAAAGCATGTTAACATTCTTTGAATAGTGTGCACAGTATAGAAGTACTCACGGGCAGTTATTTCATTTATTTATTTATTTTGATTTGATTGACACTCAGACAGACAGACAGACAGATAGACAGAGAGACAGACAGACAGGTAGACAGGTAGACAGATAGACAGACATACACAGTTAGACACAGACAGACACACACACACAGACAGACAGACATATGTATAGAGAGGTAGACAGACAGACAGACAGACAGACAAATAGACAGATGGACAGACATACAGACAGACATGTAGACAGAAAGACAGACAGATAGACAGACAGACACAGTTAGGCACAGACAGATAGACAGATCAATAGACAGGTAGACAGACAGACAGACAGACAGGTAGACAGACAAACACACACAGACAGGCAGACAGACAGACATGCAGACAGACAGATAGACAGACAAGTAGACAGAAATTCAGACAGATAGACAGACAGGTAGACATACAGACAGGTAGACTGACGAAAAGACAGACAGACAGGTAGACATACATACATACAGACAGACAGATAGACAGACAGGTAAACAGGTAGACAGACATACACAGTTAGACACAGACAGACACACACACACAGACAGACAGACATATGTATAGAGAGGTAGACAGACAGACAGACAGACAGACAAATAGACAGATGGACAGACATACAGACAGACATGTAGACAGAAAGACAGACAGATAGACAGACAGGTAGACAGACAGACACAGTTAGGCACAGACAGATAGACAGATCAATAGACAGGTAGACAGACAGACAGACAGGTAGACAGACAAACACACACACACAGACAGGCAGACAGACAGACATGCAGACAGACAGATAGACAGACAAGTAGACAGAAATTCAGACAGATAGACAGACAGGTAGACATACAGACAGGTAGACTGACGAAAAGACAGACAGACAGGTAGACATACATACATACAGACAGACAGACAGACATACAGACAGATAGACAGACAGGTAAACAGGTAGACAGACATACAGACAGATAGACAGACAGGTAAACAGGTAGACAGACAGATAGACAGACAGGTAGACAGACAAACAGACAGGTAGACAGACAGACAGACACAGACAGACAGGTAGACAGGCAAGCAGATGGACATTTTTATTGTTATGTTATTCTCTTTTAAATATACAGAAAAAGTAAACAAACAATCAGCCATACATCATCAATCGGAATACAAAACCACATAACGTGGTAAAAACTAGATTACCTTGCTGCAACCCTTGGCATTTAAACCAAAATTTCTAAAAGAAGTCTGCAATAGAAAACAGCAAAATATGTGAACAACTTTTTTTTAAGCTTTATTCATCAAGGATGCATTGCATCAAAAGCAACAGTAAAGCCTTTTACTTTGTGTGAAAATAAATAGAAGAAATTCTGTTCTTTTGAACTTTCTGCTCTTTATAGAATTCCGGAAAAAAAAAACCCAGAAAAGATCATGTGAAGACTGGAGTAATGATGCTGAAAATCCATTCCATCACAGGGATGAATTACATTGTAGAATAGAAAAATAAATAAACAAATAACAATATTAAATATTTAACAATAATGGTGTTTTTAATGTATTTTATTGTTTTTTGTAAAATTTTGTCTTGATGAGCAAAAAGAAAAAGAAAATCTGATCAAAAAAGGTTTTTAATACAGTAGTCTACTTTTTATAGAAAATATCTGATAATTTCCGAAAATGAAATCTTTAAAAAGAATGAAATAACAGTTATTGAAATCAATATTGTTCACTGTTTCCATCCCTGTACTTCTCTGTAAGCGGCAAAACTCATTGTGGGATCATGTTCATATGAGTGTCTTGGGTTTCATATACTTCTGTGAATGTGTAATCCACTTGTTATCAAGCTCATTAGTCATTTATGTCCTATCTGTATTGCTTCCAGGCTTCCCTGAGGCTTCGAACTCGAAGGTCTGTATGTTTACACACATGCAGCATTTATAGTTTATTAACCTCAGTGGCATGACATCAGTACAAGTGCTGCAAGGGAAATATGTAATGGCTTCAAAGTGTTCTGCCGTTTCCATAGAAACAGCAATAAAAGCAATTAAATGTGATGTGCAAAAAAATGAGTACATAGAGCCATTGTTTCAGAATGGCCCTTGAAATTCCATCAGTCATTGCTTCAGATTGTCTTGCTCTCTTGCTCTCTGCGTGAAGCTTCAAAATGTTCACGTGCATCATACATTTGATTTTGCTCTGCAGTTTTCCCATCATGGTATCTGTGGCATCAGGGGGAGGGTGGCAGAGAGTGGTGCTCATCTCTGATGCGTGACACATTAGCAGGTATTTGCATAATGTCTCCAGGCCTTATTAGGGCCATGCAGATATGCTATAGGTAGGATCTCATGGGTCTGATCCTGTACAGGCATGTTTCACACCTTCCACTATTTTGCAGTGCAAATGAATCACACATGTGAACAAATTAGTTTGAAAGCAGTTCCTAGTCTGGTCTTTTATCATAACCAATCAGTATACATGAATGCCTGAATACAACCCAACCCTACACCATGTGTGCACATGGGTTTACAAATCTATATTTCTATAAAAGTATTCCTTTTCCGTCGATAGTCTGTAGTTTAATTAGTTTTATTCTTAATTGTCATCATCATCAATATGATTATAATTTTTTTATTTCTTATTATACTTTCATTTTGTCTTTTTAATTATGTGAGGATTTAATAAAAGACACTTTTTAACGTTTTATGCACTGGTTAATTTAGAAATATTGGGCTGTTTTGCATCCATAATTTGACTTCCAAACATCAGGTGTTTATTATATTACAGCTCTTCTACTTGATCTGTGGATTTGAATTACAATATCTAACTTTAAAGGTTGTTCTCTTAAAAAACGAAACAAAAAAGCATCGAATGCATCGAACCAGAAATCTCCAATTCCATACTAGCACTTATTGCATCAAATTTTAGTTTTATTTCTAGATTTGACAGATAAATAACAGATTTGTTCCTATATATTTTATAGCTTTTGACAGTGTCCTGAAATTCAAAATTATATGTCAATAAAATGAAACAAGAATTTAGAATATGGCTTTGTGCAGTGATATAATACTTATCTTCTGGAAATGTTTGAAATATATTGCATATTTGTATATATTTATATACAATATCTCATTGCATATTTAAACATAACATTTCAGAAAACATGTAATATAATGCTTTAACTGGGTCTGATATATATATATCACTTAAAAGTTTTACCCTATTTACCTTTAGTGTTTTTCCTTGTAAAGCCTTTAGCCTATATGTTTTGTACAGTACTTTTGGTTCATATTCTAAAGCTTTTCTGTGTGATTTTTACTGTAAGTATTTTCTGTCTTGGCATGACATACTTTTGGCTGTGTAGCTTATGTTCTACAGCTTTTAGACCTTCAGGTGCTCACTTAGAGGTCACTGGAGATCTCCATTAGCTCCAGAACCATACTCAATAAGCGATTGTGTAAGTATGAGGGGTTTGTTAAAACAAGTCTACAGTGAGCCATAAATGAGAATCCGTCCTTTCTATGTACGCCTCTCCTCACAAATGTTCTCAAAATGCTGTGTGCCAAACTGTCTATCTCTAAACAGAGTCTTTTGTGAACAGCACAATGTGACTTCAGGCTCTGATTGTGCCAGCAATGGAGACCAAGAGGCAACTAAACAAAAATGTTCAATAGGAATGTGCTGTATCTGTGCATATTGTGCAGCATGGATGCTCGGGGTTAAAAGAAGATGTAACAATCAATATCTTCCTCTGCTTGTCTTTTGCCTTTGGCTGTGTCTTTCTCTCCTACTCGATCTTACACAAAGCGCAAACTAATGCGCATAAGGCAGAACTCTAACAGATCACTTTGTTTTTCAATGTTTTTTGCTCACACCTGGTCAAAAAATCAATATATGTTGCAGCAATTTGTAAGCCATCCATGATCTAGAAATGTTGAGGCCCTTCACAATTTGTGAATTGTTATAAATAACCATAGCTCAAATATGAGTGGTATTAATGAGAAAGGGGCCAATGGCCAATGTTGACAAATGAGAGAAAATTACATTTAATATAATTGCATATAGAAAAGCTGAGCATGATTAAGTTTTTTGGGGGTTGTTTTATATATATATATACATATATACATGTGTGTGTGTGTGTGTGTTAAATCTTATTTGTTGGTGTTGCTACTCACAATTTGTCAATAGATGTATTTGATAATTTTGTGATTTTAAAGAATCGTTGCTCAGTCTTTCAGGTGATTTACATCACATGTGTCCATCCTTGATAAATCATCAAGTACACTCAGGAAACATTGCTCTGATTATTCATAGAACATTAAATGTAGGCAATTATCCTTTTTAACAGTCAGTATAAAATCCATTTAATTACCTGCTATAAGGCATTTATGTATTATTAACTGAATAATTTACTGCTGAAAAAGAGAGTCCCAAAAAGGACATTTCAGTTAACACTCGGAGGGTGGGGAGGTGTTCTTTGGTCAACAAGCTTGATTATGAATGCCATGAATGTACCAAGCTTAACTGACCAAGCTGCTAATTTTCTAATTTTATGTACAATTATTGCAAAATGTTTTTATAATAATAATTATAATAATAATATAATTCCAGAATTCTAGAAAGTTTCAATAACTGGTTAGTTTCAGGATTTACACTTTTACACCAGTTCATTTGTGTGACTCTTCCAGTCATTTGTGATTTCGTTGAGGGAATTAATTAAATAAGAATACAATGACAGTTTACATATTGAATATGTCTAATTTTAACACTTGTTTTTTTCTTATTTTAAATAATTTGTGTGAATTAGTTCTACTTAACAGTTTCACTCTTTATATGCACCTGTTGAAACTGCTGCACAGAGAATTGTGTAGTTGAATTTTTCCCTGTCTGACTTAAATGTCTTATTACACTGGCCAGAAAAAAAAAGTCCCTAATACTTTTTCTTGGTTGTTCATGGATACTGAGCAAAAATGCATCTTCAAAGGCTTTCTCACATTTATTTGCATTTCCCCTGTTAATGAAAGCACTATCAGAACTCTCCGCCCCACCGGCTACTCCCTGACCACCAGACATTGAGTTTGAGCTCAGCCATTACAAGGCCATCAGAGATGAGAGGGGTTTTTCACCTCCGGTCACTTGGGAGCAAGAGCCATTGGGAGCCTCACTAATTGGGCTGGCAACAAAGGACTGAAGCAACCCCAAGGCCTTGGTGCTCCAGAAGTGACCTGAAAAGCACAGGCATTTATGGAAGGAATGAATGTTGAGACAGGCCTGCTACTATCTAATGGGAGACCATATTTGTGGTATGAACCGAGAGTTGTTTGTTTCCTCAGTCCAACAGCTTCCCTTATTCTCTGGTGAGAGTTGAGATGGAAAAGGCTTTTGAATGGTACTCTTCCCTCATCTCTGTTACCATAGGTGCATCTCTGTTCTCATCCAGGTCTGGGCTGCACAATCCGGTCTGAACTCAGAAGGAGAAGGGAGAGTAGAAAGCAGTGTGATGTTATGAGAGAAGGTGATAAGGCTAATCTGTGGGGAGACGTGCTTTGCTTTTGTTCTGTGCCCATTGAACAACACTAAGGCTAACAGAAAATGTAGGTTGGTTTTGCATCACTATTTAAGCGCCATATATACATACAGAGACACAGTCCATATTTTTCAGGTTCAGTATGACCCAGGCTCCATTTCATGATCTGAGAGATTGGTCAAACTACACCAAGATCAATAACCCACAGGTTCTGCTGCTGTGCTGAAAAATTGAGCTTTCAGAGCAAACCTTAAGGGGAATTTATAATAAGAGTCAAGCTTTGATTGCTGTGGTGCTTCCTCTAATGTATACCGGTGATTTCCATGCACAAGATGAGATAGAAATATGGCGATATAGAAAGATGGCTTTAGCATTAAAAAACAGTTAAGTAGTTATCTTACAATGCTTCTGTGTAATAATTGCCTATAGTTCATGTTAATGCAATGTAAGACTAATCTGAAAATAAGTAAAACATACCTATAATACTTAAGCACAGCTCACACAAATGTCCCTTTCAAACTGCAGAAAAAAACAGCAGCAAACTAAAGTTTTTGCTCATCACTTGCAATGTTGTTTTGCCTAATGACTTAAAATTTAATTTGGTAATTAGCATCCTAATATATATATATATAGCAGAAAAAAATCACAGGTTATTCATTACACTGGGAATTAAAAGTTAAAAAAAAGTTAAAGACATACAGTAGTTCCCCCAAAAATGAAAATTCTATCATTGATTACTCACCCTTATGTCGCTCCAAACCTATAAGACATTTATTCATCTTCAGAACACAAATTAGGATATTCTGAGAAATCTGAGAGCTTTCTGACCCTGCATAGTTAGAAATGCAACTAAAATGTTCAAAGCCCAGAAAGATAGTAAAGACATCATTAAAATAGTCCATGTTATATCAGTGGGTCAACCGTGCATGTATGTTCATTTTTGGAGTGAACTATACCTTTATGTCCAGCAAATTGCATTGTGGGACAGAGTGCATTTCTGCATGAAGCATTTTGTATACCACACATTTGGGCAAACTTCAGAAGCAAAAATGTACAAGCTTTGAAAGCAGTTCAGCCTCCCTTCTGGCATCTTCCAGCTCTTTCCCACTGAAAATGAACTGGCAATGTGCACAGATATCACAGGCGTTTTCCCCTGTCACATGTGCACACTGTGATTGGGATAGATTGTTTGTCAGGGGTGGTGAAATACTCCTGGATCAATTATATGTGTGCAATGAGGTAATTCTTTGTTCCTTTCTGTATTTATTCAGCAGGGATCTGAGTGTGTGCCAGGTATGCTTGTCTTGCTCTTTCTGTGGAGTGACGCTGACGACTCTCTCTTCTGACACTCCTCTGGGGTGGCCCGCTTCCTCTCATCCATCCATGAATTTGTCTGCCGTGTTGACAAAGCTTTGCAGGTCTCTTTCCATCAACACCGCCACTTGACAGCACCACATTTTACACCACATGGAAGACTGTTGCAGAGTCGGGTAATAGGTTTGCTGACACAAACTATGTGGGTCAATAAAACTCAAAGATGTTTCGAGCTCTAGGAAATGTCTTTCCTGTAACGGTCTGCACCATGATGTAGCCCTTTGAGGAGTCGGGAATTGGGCCTTTAATATTGACCTTTGGCTATACTCAGACACCAAACTCTTGTTTTGAAGCCATTATTAGTCTACGACACACTCAAGAAATTTTCAGACGCTCACTTTGAAATACTCACAGCAGTCACTATCTCACATAAAGACATTTCATAAGATCCCGTTTGGATGTTTTCAAAAATGTCTCACTGGGACATATTTTTTTTAAATTGACCATTTTTTTACAGATCTTGTAAAGTTTTCTGTGCAGTGCTGTAAGTGTATTTATTTATTTACTGATGATACGTGTGCTCTAAAATGTTTGTTCAAACCTCATTGTAACCCTTGCTGCTGATATGGCATAAAAATAACTAAATGGATTTTACTATAAATACATTTATAACGCATAACTATTTGTTTGTTTATTTTGTTTATTTATTTATTTGTATTTTATTTTTTTTTAATCCTGACTGTGGTTCAATTATTTTTAAATACTTAAAATAAGTCTCCACCAGTTTGACCCCTCCAGGCGAATTGTGGTTAAAAAATGAATATGAGAGGCTGTCACTATCTTTCTGACACAGTAATGAGCCAGTTATAGTGCAGTGGAGGCACCCAAAATTATTTTTAGCCTCCTCACATGCACCCCATTTTTTTAGCATCTAAATGAAATGAATGAAAATGCAAAGAGCTCACTTTGTTCATATATATATTCATAATGATACATTACATTATTGTGTCCTATTAATAATTTTGTAATGATTCTGTCCTATCAATCATTTTCTATGCCCTTTGTAATTAGATCTTTCCCAGGTCATTTGTAGGATGCTAGTATGAATCACATCATGTCAATGGGTAATGACACCAGTAATTGGCATGGGACCTTTACAAGATCTGTTAGCTTTAACCTTTGTTAATACAGTGCAATAAGAGTTGAACCCTGTTGTACATACCTTTAGGTGCAGGAACTGCATGCATCACACCTAAAGGTCATCTAGGCCATCTAGAAACATACAGCACACTCTAATTACAAACAAAACAGAGTGTCTCATACGCATGAGCCCTTGTTCATGTTTAATTATTTTAATGAATTCCAAGTGAATACGTGCTGTAATGTGCACTGCAAACTATTTCAGGACCCTCTGGTGGCTTTATTATTTTTTTAAATATCCCAACCTCATAATGAATGTAGGCCATACTGCCGTTTGAGGACAAGATGAACGTGGATTGAAACTATGCTGATGATGATACATGTATCTTTGCTTTGGCACGGTGTCTTTATTATAAGATATGCGTAAACATTGTTGTTTTAATAGGGGCTGCTTCTGTTCAGGGAAAGCCCTATGTGGAGTAAAGTCTCATCTTGGCTGCGATATGGGCCATGTTACATATTTTGATTGTCTCAGAGGGAAAAAAAAAACAAATGCTTCAGTGAATTCCATGTGTAATTCCAAAAACACCTACATAATGTAGGCTTCCAGAAAACACCTACACAGAAACCATATATTAAAGGCGCTTTAAGTGATTTCAGACTTTCTTCTGTTCCGTTTCTGATTGGATAAAAAGCTTTATATTTCAGGTTTTGTCAATATCCATTTTTTTGTGGAATACTTCTAAATCCATTAAATTTTTTCCCTGGCTGCAGTGTTTTTATCTCATTTTTATCTCATTATGGCATTATTTTCCTGCAGTTTCAGAATAACTAGTCTTATTGTTTTATGGATTAGGTGATTGGCTCAGAAAAACCTGTATGTGAATGTATAAAATCTGTCCTGTTGGTCTTTTTCTATTTCACCCGATCCCTTCATTCATTCATCCTGTCATTGACTTTTTGTATGGCATGCAGGCGATTGCATCAGACAGCCGAGCGATTGAGATCATTAGACGAACTGATTTAATGAACAGGAAGCGTCCTGCTTGGCCGTGGCAGGCGTGCAATACTCACACAGACAAGCACTAATTGATTTCTCAGCCAGTGATTTCCCTGGATAAATATATGAGGCCCAACACCTCCACAGTACGAGCCGTCAGCTCAGGTGGCTGAGAAGGTGCTAGCACAGCATAAACAGTACACGAGGCATGATACGCAAATCCATCAACGCTTTGTTTACCTCATATGGCCTCCCAGCATTCTCGCCTGTTGCCACGGAGACTCATATCACAGTCAGGGTTTTAAAAAAGTGATGGTATGATGGCCGGAATCAGGAGTGGCTGCTGTTTTGTATATAATGTGACATGGATTTGCCTCTTCGGTTTTGACCTTGTCCATCTCCTGCCTGTTTTTGAACCTTCTGCGGTTTAGACGAGTTGAGGCTTTGAAAAATTTTCTTCAATTTGAGATCATAGTATTTGGTTTTTAGCATTAAACTATGATTTCATCCAGTCTGATTATATCAAACATGTGTGATATTTTGAGCGGATTCTAAAACAGGCACATGCTTCTGCTTGAACTTTTCCACTGTAACCATTTACAAAGTCAGCAAGTGCCTAGTGTTTCATAAACTGTTCAGACTGTTCAGAAGTCAATTAGTGTATCCAAGCTTTTAGTGAAGCATTCAAAACATAAACATCTTGCCAGTTAAGACTTTTTTGATGGCAGGAGAAATCAGTTAGTTCAAGTCATATTGGAATCATTGTGTTCACAAGTTGAGCAAATATGAGTACAACCTTAAAGGAACAGTTTACTCAAAAATAAAATATTGCTGAAAATTTACTCACTGACAGGCATCCAAGATGTACTGTAGACAAGTTTGTTTCTTTATGGGAACAGATTTGGATAAATTGTATTACTTCATTACTTGTTCACCAATAAATCCTCTGTAATGAATGGGTGCCGACAGAATGAAACTCCAAACAGCTCATGAAAGCATCACAATAATCAACATGTAATCCACATGAGTCTAGTCCATCAATTAATGTATTGTGAAGCAAAAAGCTATGTGTTTGTCAGAAACAAATCATCATTACGGAATTTTTACTTTAACTTTCCCTGCCATGTGTTGCATTTTTCAGTGCAAAAACATGATTTGTGGAGGACCATTTGATTTCAACCAATTGTAATTTATCTTAATAAGTGATGGTACAGTTTAGTTTGTGCTTCGTTTGTAGAGATTTGTGTACTGAAGTTGCTGAAGTGTGGTATAAAATATTTTTGCCATAATTCTTTAAAGTAGCATGACAACAATTAAAATCATCAATCACATACCTAATGTGTATATTTTGCTTTTCATTATGTAGCATGAAAGCTTTAAAAATATGTCTTGAAGTATTTTAACTGACCAGTCCTTTTTATTCTGACAAAAATCAGTGTTACACATATCACATCATAATTACTATTTATTAAAATGAGAACTTTCTAAAGTAAAACATTTTTCCCCCAAACAAGACTTGAAGTTTTAGAATGTTTACTTTTTCTTGAATTTTTTTTCTATATTATACCTGATGTTATGGTGACTCAACAGAAACCTTTACACTAAAACCCCCTCATGATTGGTTCTTTATGTTTCCTAAACAGCCGCATTTTGTGATGCCACAGTGATGCCATTGTCTGTTGATATCTTGGCCCCATCAGTTATATCTTCACCCCTCTGTTCTCTGAGGTCTTTGTGTGTGATGGAGAGAGCAAATGACTGCCAGTCATGGTGATTGGCACTCATTATTAACATTGTGACTGCTTTGCAACCAGGTCCAATTCCATTTAACAAAACGCAGCTATTGCTGTCAGCCATTAATTTGTTTTGATTGATTTTTAATGCTTGTCTACTAGTCACATTTGGACTGAAGCAACCCTGATGTGTCTTGCTGTGTTTCTTTAACCCACACATCTCTGTAGCAGATCACATTAATTTCCTTGTTTCCTGCTCCTTTTAGTAGAGATGGCTCTGTTACATAACTGTAGATGTATTAGAGCAGCTTTTAAAATGTGGATCAAAGAATAGACATAGTTCAGAAGTAATAGCCTCTCATCAGTATATATCCACCCATCGAATACCCTGTCTTTCATCCATCCTCATCAGTGAGAGTTTCCGCCTCTTCACCTTGTCTTTATTTTCTTCCCCTTCCCTACATGAGCGTACCAAATGAATGGCCATGTGGCAGGCAAAGTTCATAAGTATTCACGATATTTCTATTTTCCCAGAGGGAATTCATCATGAGTCCAGCGATTATAATTTGTTCCCCGAAATTTGTCATGTCTGTGTGCGGGGGTGTTCGATGTTCTGGAACCTGGCGAGGTATCGACTCCATCAATCAGTATTACTGTGGTAACGTTCTGAAAGCCCTACATCCAGCGGCAGGCAGCGGGATGGAAAGACAATTAAACAGGGAACATGGAATGAGTGAGAGAGACAGATGAGAGACTTAGGCCCTTAAAAAATGCCAAGCACACATTTCTTTGACTTGCTTGTTTTCTACCTTTCCATCAGTTGATGTCAATTGCAGTTCTTTCCGGCGTAATTTGTCCCTATAGACCAGTTGTGGTTTAGAATATTCAAAAAGGGGAAAATAAGGGATCCAGAAACAATTAGGCAAAAATAATCAAAGTCTGATAAGGCAATTCTCTTCAGTCAAACAATTATGATAATTAATTCAGTCATAACACTGTCACCATAACAATTAATGCAAATTTGCTCTAAATAATAAATATTTGCTTGTCTCTTTACGTGTTCTGTAGAATCTACAGACATATGGCTTACACTACAATCGATCACAAAGACTAATTAAGTAGCACAACAATAACCACAATTAAGACAGAGTTAAAGTTAAGCATGCTTCTCAGATACAGATTGATCTCAAGCACTGATACGCTGGCCTAACAAGTCAAAAAAGGCTGCTTATTAGCCAAGAGTAAAAGCTAGTGCTGTCAAATGATTAAGCTGCAATTAATTGCATCCAAAATAAACATTTTTGTTTAAATAATATATGTGTGTGTACTGTGTATATTTATGATATATATATAAATACATGTACAGTATATAGTTTGAAAATATTTACATGTATGTATTTCTATTCATATAATTTGTATTATATATAAATATATTTAATATATAAACATAACATCTTTTTCTTCCAATATACACATGCATGTGTGTGTATTTATATAAACATAATTAATATACACAGTACACACACAGATATTATGAAAACAAAAACTTTTATTTTGGATTCCATTAATCGTGATTAATTGTTTGACAGCACTAGTAAAAACAAAAAGGTGGGACTGGTTCTGCCATATTGTGCATTACAGTTTCTCCCATCAAGACTACATGTGATCCAACTTGGTATATACAGTCTTTGGTAATGGTCAAGGGTTTCGAGTGCATCATTTTGGTGACACATTATTGTTCAATTTGTGTTGTTGACAGTGGCTGTCTTGGTAGTGATTATCAATTATATTTTCATTCGAGAGCAATTTGCAGAGCCAAATAAGTTTTTAAGGTCAAACGTGTGTCTGAAAAAGCCAAACTTTAAGTCCTGCAATTCAGCCCACATTCATGATGTGAAAATATATAAATATATTGGTTTCATATCTAATTTAATTTGTCTATATATCTGGCCTGTAAACCTTCAAACTTCAAGATTTTGAAAACCTTTTTTAAAAAACAAAGCTTTGTCAAGTGAATGTGTATGTTTGTCAAATTCTACTTCAGATTTGAATTGCAATACCATATCCTGTTTGATACTGCATTTCAAATATAGAAACTGAATTTAAATTTAATACATTGTTAGGTGAAAAATTCTGGTATACTATGCTGTATGCAATTTTAAACTACATCAAATATAAGTGTGTTGTGAATAAATTACATTTTACTTAGACCCAGACCATATGGAGATGCATTTTGCTGTATATGCTTATATTTTGTATTGTATAGGCGTTTTGTCCACATGGATCTGGCATTTTGGGAGAGTGAAACTCGGGTCCCAGAGTGGATAAATCTGAAAATGCCTCTGATATATTTTCTGAAGCAATGAAGTCATCAGACCACATCTCCCCCCTAGTCTGACACCGCTACGTGACATAACAGAGACAAAAACATGAACAAACACTGAACGATAGTCTTTTTATTAACTAATATTAACAGATTAATAAATGTATTGTTCTATGTGCATTTGTATACCGCGCAATGTTTATGCACATAGTCCAAGTTTTCTTCTCCATTTTTAGCGTAACTCTGTGAGCCAGAATTACAGCACCACATACTGGTCTGGCAGGTATACTACATCGTTTTGTGGTTTTGCAGACGCAGATATTTCTTGAGAAGAGGAAAAAAAAAAAGATTGGATAGGGAAAGCTTTGACTTTGTGTGGATGTAGCCTAAATTTCTCGAGAATCTCATTAAAATAATCAACCAATTAGGCACAGGTGGGGCACGTTCGGATCAACTTAATTAGCATGATAGTAAGTATATATACAGCCAACTCACCTTTGTCCCGTGAGTTTTATGGCATCTTTCCTCCAAATCCTCATTCTGAACTATTCCTTTCCCAGCTTGGGATAATGAGGAATTACCTACGTAATTCTTCTGGGAGCTCAGAGCCCTCCCCTCGGACAACACACGAAATATGCATACTACTTGCTCAATCTGATTATATGTAAGTGTGAACTTGTCCATTTATGTGGCCTGCTAGAAGGTGTTATGTGATTAGTGGTATGGACATAATGCTTAGTCTGAGCGTATGCAAATCTTTGTGTCTTCCTGTGAAAATGGAGGAAAATATGTAAATTAAAGATGACACTAAGAATCAGTATCGCGGCCAATGTACATGGAAGAAACACATGCTGGCATTAACAGAGTTCTTTGACAGCAGACACCATACTGCAAAAAGATAATGTTAATTAGGTAGGCCACAGAGAACAGTGCGCAGGGCATTCTTTACTGAGAGAACAAGCTGTGTGTACAACAATCAAAACATCTTACATAATGTGTGCAACTCATTTCCCAAGCCTCTAACTACTTGCTCCTTTTGCCTTGATGTTTAATAGAGGTCTTTCGGGTTGAATATGATACAGGCTTAATGAGAAAGGCCTCCTCACCTTCTCACTTTCCAATGAGTAATTGAGCTTCATGGTTAGAAGCTGGTGTGGCTGATTGCAGCCCATATGCTTCATCTCGACTCATTTTGTATGTGTGCCTTCCTCTTGAACTCGGTTCCTAATAAATGATACCTTCTCTTTCACACTTTGCAGATGATGGTAAGTTCTCAGACGTTCTTTCATTTTCTGCAGTCTCACCAGATTTCCTCGAGCCTCAAAGGTGTCATAGCAGCCAGATACAGAATCCATCATGTTTTATCATTGGCGCACCGCGTGTGTTAAATTGAAGACAGGAGAAAAGCACTCCTGTTTCTCACCCCACACCCATTTAATCGCTTAAATTCTATTGTCAGTGAAAATATGCTAATTGGGCCCTCTGTTTGCGTGAGAGCGTATTAAAAAGAAAAGCAATTTTTCCATCATCCAGAAGGAAGAAATTGCTTGGGTCTGATAAATGAGCTTATCCTTAATCCTAATTATGTCAAAGGCAGGATTTACAACCTTTTTCATAAACAAGTAGGGAACGCCACAAAAGATTTGACAAAGTAATGTGGATAGAATTCAGGCCCACCTGATGCAGAAACTTGGTTGAGCCGAGACCTGGCAGGTTTGTTTAACAAAATATAACAAATGACAAAATGTTTTCTCAGGCATGTGATAACGTTACCTAGAAGTGTGATGTATAATACATGGAGCCATGAGAATATGAGCATCTTGAATGGCTCATGTTTGAGAATTGTTGTAGTGATGCTGTGACAGTGACTGGCATGTTGTTTCCTGCAGTGTTTGCCAGCAGGTAATCTCTATCGTACTGAAAGTGCAGTGGATTATAAATAACCCACTGTTGTTCTGAATCAGCCCGAGAGCTCTAATCTTGTCATTGCTCTCTCCAGCTCAAAGTGGCTGTGAAGCTGGCTGTGCAGCTCTTAGTGGTAGAGCCACATAATAAAGGATGGTTTCAGTGCTTGACTTTAAATATTGTGCCAGTCAAGGAGGATGAACCATAAAGTTTCAAATAGTTCTTTTGCTCTTATTTTCATCCTGTTCTCAGACGTGTATTACGCTGTTAACTTCGACTATATGAAGTTATGTATTTGTTGTATTGATTCTGTTGTATTGTTAAAGAATGTTTTTGTAGTCTAAATATTTTTGCATGTAATTAGCTGCCTGATTTACAAGGTCTGGATGGAGTGTTCACCCTTTCCCTACACTGAACAGGCTGTTACCTTGAAATCCCCTGCACTATGATCAAAAAAAGCTAAAACTTGAGTCATACAGATGAGAAGGATTTCAAGTATGATGACATGCTTGAATAATTATTTAAACTTATAATATTAGTTATGTTTAGTGTATAAAATGTACATCCATGTGTATTGGGATGTCATGGTGTATTGGAAGAGTGTCTGAAACCTTCATTTCCTTATGAGGGACCTGGGCAGTAACTGTCTTCGGCTTTAGGCACAGCAGATGGTCTCTCTGTCAATGTCGGCCAGTAAAGTTTAGCTGCCATGCTCTAAATCAGTGGTTGTCAACCAGGAGGCCTCAGCAGACTTGGTGGGCACAAGATGACAAGATGAAATATTCTAGCTTAGTATAATAAAAAATGTGACGAGCATCATATTTTTTTATTTACATCTGTCCCCACAAAAACTGTTATTTTTGCTAAAGAACATAAGGTTCTTGAAACTGCTGAAAATAATAACAGTTTATTATTTCAATCACTCCGATGTTTAAATATATATATATATATATATATATATATATATATATATATATATATATATATATATATATATATATATATATATATTATTATTATTATTATTATTATTATTATTATTATTATTATTCGTCATTACACGAGAGGAAACCAATGGACACATCTGACCTCTGCGATTGTTGTCTTTGACAACAGAGCACCTTGAAGTGACAGGTTACCCCGCATACTTTGAGCGCGAGAAAGACCGCGGTGTAATTCAGTCATACAGAGTAATTGTGGACGTAAGGAGAAAGTCCACAGACGGTGTTGCGCTGGAGTGGAATACGGTTATCAGAGTCCCTCACTCACTCACTCACTCTCTTGCGCGCCCGCGGCTCTCAGAGGAAGTGCTGCTTGTGCTGAAGGAACGGCTGGGAGCGCAACATACACGGACGCAGCGCGAGCGAGGACACCACGCGCAAAGAGGTGCACCTGTAATCCACGCTGCTCACGCGCCGATGTACGGATAGTGTGAGAGCATCCAGAAGAGATATTCGACACCACGCGCATACCCATGCTTGGGATTTGGCTTTCTTTTTCTTCGCTAATGCAAAAGGAAATATGCAGCGAAGCCTCACACTGCTCTGCACCAGTTTTCTGGGATTGTGCCTCGGTTCCAGTTTTCCAAGTAATATCAACATAGGTGAGTGAATGACAAAAGTGAAGAAATGGAGTGTAGAGTGATGCGTTATGAATAATATTAAAAATAAAAATAAGAAAAGAGGAAAAGAGGCGTAATTATGGATATAATAATTTCACTTGTGTTACCAGAAACCTGCCTAGGTGGTTTTAATGTATTGTGGGATTTTTCTTCCACCACAGGAGGGTTATTCCCAACCGAATCACACGAATATGAAGTGTTTCGGTTTGCGCTCTCGCATCACCAGGATATCCCTAAACTGGTACCTCAAGTGGATATGGTCAAAATGGGAAATAGCTTCTCCATGACATATGCTTGTGAGTACAATCTGTTTTTACAGTGTAGAGATAAATGTGTGTGGTGAATGTCTTTCGCACTGCAGCTGCTGTACGCGTCTATCTGTTGCTCTGATGGCTAAATAATAAAGTGAGGAATTCTGGATGGGAAAGTTTTTGTCTGGCTGTTGCGCATACCTCGGACGATAAAATCGATCTTATTTGTATTTGTAATATAATTGACATCAAATGTGGCGCTTTTTGATTGCATTAGTGATATGTGGTTCACAAGCGCAGAAAGTGCTGGGTTCAGACGCATAAATGCGTGTGAATGCGCTTTACGCCTGGAATACATCGTTGATCAGTAACCTAATTATCAAACACATTTTTGCAAGACATTTTTTCTTAATTTCGTTCCACCGTGCGTGCAATTAATCTCAATTATGCGTCATACGCGCATGCTTTATTGCTGATACATCACGAAGCCATTCTATTGTGTTCATAATGCTGATCATTTGAATTAATAACGGTTTTGTGTAACATTTCGGGGGTCAGGTATTTTGGGTCACAGGACATTTTATTATTTAATAGACTGTCAAATATTTTTTTTGTTTCTGGTCTCAAAGCGCGCAACGCGTGGCAGCTTCCGTTGAACAGAACATAGGATCAAAAACAAGCGCTAATAGCCAATGAATTGATTAATCAATGACTTTAGCTCTTTAGGCTCATGTAGATGTCTAACAGGAACAATATAGTGAGGTTACAGACAGAGAGCGTGAAGTCTATTTTTTTAGTCTCTGTGTCACTGATTTCCAGCAAGAGGTATGGAAAATTTAGATTTTTGCTTTACTAAAGATATAAAACAGAATTGTGACTTGTATTCATATAAAATCACTGCTAAGTTTTTTTCATATTTGCATCTAGAAATCCATCCAGAATTGTTTACAATACTTTGCTATTGATTATTTTATTAATCAATTAATGTAATAGCGTCCACTTCAAATAATGGTCCATTATAATATAATTTAAGAAGAACACATTTCTTGTTTAGTGGTGAGGGGATTCTTGAGCCTTAATCATGGGAGAAAAAAAGGTTGGGACACACTGCTCTGTCTAACTTTTTTTTTTCTCACAAAAGCATCAAAGAATGTGGAAATATATATATATATATATATATATATATATATATATATATATATATATATATATATATATATATATATATATATATATATTTAAATATGACGCAAACTAGACACTTGAATATGAAAATCAGTGTGAAGATGTCTTTCAGTTCTGTAGCATGTTTTAAATATTCGTTGTTCAGTAATACTACTGAGAGCACATCAAAGAAATGCACTTTAAATCTATGCATTCGTCTCCCCCGAGCTACCAATATTTCTTTTCTTGATGTGAATTTTGAGCTATGCATAGACCCTCCCACCTCATCCTCCCTTCATACTTTCAGTGTGTGTCAAGTCAGACCAGTCATCCATCAGCACTTTAAGCCTGCTCTCTGGTCTTGAGAAAAAATATGAAAAGATATTATAATGGAGTTCCAAATATTAATGCGGAGGTTTCCCAACAGTGTAATTAAACTCCATTCACTGATTCTGTCAGAGCTGGAGGTGTGCTGTGGGATTTTTAATAGCGTGAAGAGACAAATCAGTCCCTCTATGAATTTCATGGTGTTCTCTCAGGTGGAAAATGCATCATGCTCATTAGTCAATGATGTTCTTGCACTTTTTTCTTCACTGTCTTCTAGATAAGGCATGTGTGATTCACTGACCCATTATAAAGCTCGGTCATATTTAAATGCGCCAGCAGTTTGTCCAGGATAATCGAAGGTCTTTTGTATCACTCTGTGCTCCCGTCCTGATCTGTTGCGTAGTGAATGGGCAGCCCTTGCGCAGCGAGCTGTGAGAGGAGTGCTGTGAAGGCCCCGACTCTGTGTAATGCTGAATGGCCTCTTGTGCCAGGAACTGAATGTGTGTCCGGAGACGCCTGAGGAAACTTACCCTCAGCTGCTCCCTCTCTGTGTGGGCTCAATCCTTAGAGCAAACCATCCCCGTCATGCATTTATGAAAAGTGCACATGTACTTTGTGGTAAAACAGTGGACTTAAGTGGGATTTTATTTTGTAAGAGGATCTTATTAAAATTTTACATTTAATTGTTAATGCTAAATATTTGAGGTTTCTGTATATAGAATCACAATCAATCTCAACAGAACCTGAGGGCTCAGTCTAGCTTTTGTGGTTTTAAGTTGTGTGTGCTACTATTGTTCATTAATGCACTGTATGAAACATAGCATCAGTTGAAAACAATAACTACTGATTTCCCAAAGCCATGTTTGATTTAATGTCTGCTGCACTCTTATTACTTTAAGTAACTCTTATTACTTTAAGTAAATGTAGATATCCTCTATGTAGAGATTAATATTATGCAGATGCCTGATAGTAAACAAATAATTTAAAAAAGATGAATCATAAACCGTTTTTTTTTTTTTTTCACTCTCTCACCTTCCAGGTATAGACACGTTTTAGCTTTCAATTTCAGAAGAATGCATCTCTATAAAGGTGTAATGCAGTTTATTCAATGACCCCCAGCCGTCTCGCTGACATTTGAAGTCCTCTCAGCTGATGGTAGATTCCTTTTTTTGATCCGTGAACAGAATTAGAGCTGATCAATAGCCAAACCCCATGCAAAGACTCTACAATCAATACAAGATGTTCACCTGTTCCTTCATGCAAAGACTCAAGGGCCCACTTAAAGATCTATAGGAGAGTGTGCATTCATAGACCTCCAAGAAAGAAAGACTTCAGGCCAGAAGAATATTAGCATGCTTCAAAAAAAATAAAAAAAATAAATATAGAGTGAAGCCTCATAATATAATACTCTAAATGAAACATCTGGGTTTTTTTCCCTGCTCTGCTACTGTTGAAGAGTAGTATGTGTGTGTGTTTCCCTTTATCATTTGTTTCACAATATCTAGTTTATACCTTCGCATCTGATGTGATTGCTCTTGGGAGACGGCTGTAAACATGTATCAGAGTATCTCAGAAAGCAGCAGCGGTTTCTGTCATAAGCCTGAAATGTCTTTCCGTGTTTCGCACTGAGAAGAAAATAATAACCCTCTGCAGCAAGTCTTTCTGCACGTAGAAATGCATACAGACAGCACGGTAGTTGATTTCTAGGATTGTGTCTGTTGGGGGAGTTTGCTCCATGGTGTTATTGTGTAACAGGAAACCGGAAGGGGGGAAGGGATCGCCCTCAGTCACCACATCTCCCGGAGCAACAAGACCTCAAAATTCTGAATGAATGAATGATCTGGAAGGGATTGCCTGAAGCCAGACATTCAGTTAAAGCGCCAAGAGGTTCAGTTCCTAAATTTCCTTTGCAGAAAAGGTCTGAACAATCAAGAAAAATCACTAAATAAACATAAGTTCTGATTGGATGAGCCACGCTGCACACCTGTGACCAAACATCAGTAGTATTGCTTGGCAACTGTAAACAACCTACAGTTAATCACTAAATCACTCCAATTATAATCAGTGCACTACAACAGAATCTCTAGCAGCTGACATTTCTTCAGTCACATGGCACTGAAATTGTGTAAACACACCTTGTCAGCTTCTATGTTGCGTATGCATTATGTATCTTAACAGTCACATATGGAGGAAAATGTGATGATTACATTTTTTGGCATATTTTTGAATGATATTAATGATTTTATTCATCAATCATGCATTAAAATGACAAGTGAAGACTTTTTAAATGTTAAAAAGATTTATATTTCAAATAAAAGTTTCTATTCATCAACGAATTTTGATAATAATTTTGGTAATAATAAGAAAAGTTTTTTTGAGCAACAAATTGGCATATTAGAATGCTCATAGAAGGTTCATGTGACACTGAAGACTGGTGTTAACACTGTTGAAAATGCATCTTTACATCACAGAAATAAAATAGATTTAGTAAACCGTGATTTTAAACTGTCATAATACTTTACAAATGTTAATAATATTGTTCACTGCATTTTTAATAAAATACATACAGCCACATACACACTGTACATACTGAACATGCTTGGTGAGCATAAGGGAACTCTTTAAGAAACTTCTTACTAAGAAAATCTTACCAACCTCGAACTTCTGATCTCTTGTATTTAAACATTTATCAGAAATTGTGAATTAGATGGAACCAGTGCCAGTCCGGATCTTCATCTCGAACTGTTAATTGTGAATTTTGCCCTGAAGCAAACACTAATGCAAACACCACCCCATGACGTCCCATGGCAGCTCTGGAAATCAGCAGTTTGGGAAAATGCAATGCCGTTTAATGTATTTTGGGAATTCACAACAATAATCGGGAGGTAATTAAGGCCAGTGTGTGGTGGATTTATATATGCTGGCTTTGTATCTCTGGTTTACTGTAACTGTTGGTTTTTGTGAGAACTGTGAGAAAGGATCCAGCGAGGGATGTACTTCTCAATGAGGCAAAGACAAGAGCTGTCATGTTCAGTCTGAGTGTCGAACAGAGACTCCCTTGTCTCGCACAGTCCTTTACATTAATGAGAGACAAAGAGAGCATCTCGTCTTCTCCCATCTGTCTTCTCTTCCTCAGAAACATGACAACTGTTATCGTCCTGTTTTTTTATTTTATTTTTTATATAGAACAAAGAATTTAAAGGTGGTAAAACACTAAGGGAAGCTTTTGATTTTTGAGCTGAAAATGACAAATACAAGAATCAGTATAACAGACTGAAGCATGAATTCAGGATGAGACAGTCTTGCCTTGACATTGTTATCTAGTGCAAGAGACTCCACTGTCCCCCATACCATCATATATTGCCATTTTAAATAGTGGAAGCAGTCCAATTATGCTTCATTAGGAGTATGGCCCATATAGCCTGAGCTTCCTGTCTTAATGAGGACACATGTGTCTGTCTTGGCTGACATCACCATAGAGAATTTAAGAATGTTTTTTTTAATTGTGATCTCTATAGTTTTTAGTGCTTGTGTAGATCTAATCATAGGCTGTATTATCCATGTTAGGAAAATGTTTTATGATAGGGAAAATCTGACTCAGGTATATATAAATATATAAATCTTACCACCCATAAAACCATGAACATTTGCATTCTTCCAGTGATCTGGATGCAAAACTGCACTTAAAACACTTTGATTGACTAGCACTGCTATTGGTCTTATGCTACCGCTACCGAATTCATTTTAGCTGAATTGTGAGCTAACTGTCTGAATTGAACATGATGAAAGAGAGAAAGTCTTGGCTGCCAAGAAATAATAAACTGACCGCACACCTTTCTATTTCTATTGCTTCCTCAGAAGTACAAAAAGAATCAAAATGGAATCAGAACCAATGTTCTTGGTTCCAATACTTACTAAGATATGTGTTTGTGGGTCAGGCTGCTGTCTGTTTTAAGATGTCTTGTAAATGGTCTGGTTTTCTCAGTGATCAGCATAATTAGCCAGGGTTCCTGTACACTGGTGAAAGACAAAGAAAGATACCACCCCTCTCTGAAGACGGCATCTGCATCTTTTATTCTTTGCAACTCTGCTTAAGCACAAGAGCTCATACGTGAAACTGTTGCCCGTCTGAGGGTTGTGCTTTTGTCCTGTCCGTGATGTCGAGGACACATACTGAGCCCAGCGGCCACAGGCTCACAGCACTATTAACACTCTTTGAAAGTGTGACCTTTTTGTTCATCCCCTGCACACCAAGACTGAGTGTCAAGTTTTCTGGTCAGCCTGCCCTAACACTCTTCTGGCCTACTTAGTGCTCTGATCCTTGAGTTTAATATCCATCCGTAAGTACGAGAGGAAGAGTTCTCAGCTGGGAACTTATTATTGTGCTCACATGCATTAAGGGTCAGTGATGGGAATAACAGCGTTATAAATAACGCCGTTACTAACGGCATTACTTTTTCCAGTAACGAGTAATCTAATTGATTACTCTTCTCATCTTAATAACGCCGTTACCGTTACTGCCAAAAAATGCGGCGCGTTACTATAACTGATGAAGCAGTTTTTTTTTCTTATCAGACCATCTAGCAGGGCTGGACTGGGACAAAAAATCAGCCCTGGACTTCATCCAGACCGGCCCACTATGCATGTAAACATGCGCGCGCACACACACACACACACACACACACACACACACACACTACATGTCTATACATACATTAATCTGCGTGTTAAATTACCGATTAGAATGTATTACTATCAAAACCAAGAAAAAAATATTAAAATAATAAACAAAGAAAATGCAAATGATTTTATCAGGCTTTATTTTAAATATCTAAAGGTCTTAATTTATGTGCTTTTTATTAATCTAATAGTGCAGCAACATAAAAATTTTTGTATTTATATTAATTTACACATATTACCTCTGACCTGTTGGCTGCTTATAGTAGGCTAGTATAAAGACCACTGATCTACAGTAAATGTGATTTATAAAGACCACTGATCTACAATAAAATAAAAGAGTAATTAAGACAAAGATCGTTGTGTAGTGATTTATTTTAAATTGTTCTTAACATAATCAAAGGCCTTTAAAAATCCTTGAAGTACACTGGCTTATATATTCAAACGCAGAGCTCAATGCTAGGGTTCAAAACTGTACTTGCCCTGCTAAAAATAAAAACATAAAAATAAAATTGCTATTGTTTTCTTTGTAAATAAGCTGCAATCTCATTTCACAATTCCAATACCACAATAAACACTAACTATTAAGTTCAAACATAAATGAAGACAAGTGAAAAGTCAGCAATAAAATAAGAAAAAAAAATCATAAATAGCACCATTTTCAGGTACAGATACTGCATATCCAAATATAAAATACTTCACGTAACACACACATACACACACACATATACATATATATATACATATACATACACACTTGTTAAAGCTGTTATTCAAGAGCAGTGAGTTATTTCTCTTTGTCTTCTGTTCACATTAATGACACAGACCGACAGTAGGTATAAGGTTTCTCCCTGGCACTTTAAGAGATTTTTTTCTCAATTGATTACAAATTGAAAAAATATATCTCACATAAATTCTGTAAATATATAGAGACAGAGCATGAGCTGGTATTATTAAAGGTTAAAAATAATTAAATGTAATGCAGTTTTCATTATAATGACAATTATTTAATGACAGGTGAAGATAATAAATATGCACTATAGTGCACATATTTAGCAAAATACTCCTTTCTTATGGCTATTTTTCAATCTCAACTAACCTTGCTATGGTCTTTAAACGGCTTTCTTGAGGTAAATGTAACGCTCTGTGACATAACTGTTCTCCTGTTTTGACTGATGACTGATAACTGATCGATATTATTTATGAGGCATATATACATTTCATTTCTGTAAGTTGTACTGTATCTTTAAACAGAAAGTAACAGATGATCGATTTACTTGAACTGAGGCGCTAAAGCGATCTGTCACGTCACATTTTCTAACGCCAAAACGGTACTGTCTGAATTTTGTAATAAAATGGACAGAACCTGAGAGCTGAGAATTTTAAATGTAATTTATATAGATCAGTGAGTGGCTGCATATTACAGATGGAATATCCTAACTTTTTGAAACAAAACAATGCAGTAGCCTCCGTGTATCATTACATTTCTGTCTCACCTCAGCAGTCAAGTCCCGCCCTGCTGACGTCTTCACGTCTTTTGCCTTCCAGCAAATAATTTATATATCTTGACACCTTTGGTGGCATCTGCCTCAAGTTCTTGTCGTTTTTTTCTCTCTCAACGTTCGGCCCCTCCTTTACGCTTAGATATTTTATCATTTAACACAGTGGTTTTCAACCTGTGGTCCGCGGCCCACTATTGCAGGTGGGCCGCCAATTATTTTCTGTTCATTTCCAGTCCATTCTAGGGCTGTGCGATTAAAAGAAAACGTCCTAAAATCACGATTTGAGCGTGCGCGATTTCTAAATCGCTTTATACCACAATTTTCCGCGGCCCTGACCTCCCGTATCCGATCCCATCAGAATGCATTGCGCCTAGCGCGAGAACAGAGACTGGGCATATGCCTAACTCCAGGTTCACACACTGTCTGTGATGCGCCTCTTTTCTGAGCCAATGTTGACGGATCAGAGCGTTCTCAATGCGGTAAAAGGCTAGAAATAAAAACGTGCGATAATTCATGTCTAACACATGAGCATAGAGTGAATTTGTTAGTGAACAGGATGCAGTTTAAGTGAGAGGAGACACGTTTTAAGTGTGCACACTCTCTCCTCGCAAAGCAGCGTGTATCTGAGCAAGCACGACCGGTTTTGTGACAGAGCAAAGGAAATCTGCTGCGAACAGAGAGATTCGCACTCGTGCATTATTTTAATGTGCTTTCGCGTTATATTTATGCGCTCTCACTGCTGACCGCATACACATACTGTATGCACACTGCAAACACCTGAGGCACCGCTACAATTAATGAGCTCTATGAACAATGCATGGCAAAAAAGAAAAAAAAGTCCCTGTATATGGGATTTTTTTTGTTTTTTTTTTTGCCACAAGTCTATACATTTTTTTTACATCTTCACTATAGTGATAATTTTGACTTATGTCTGTTCTAGAGATGACTTTTTGATAAAGCTCTGATTGGTTTTCTCTTGGAAATATGTTTCAAATTAATCCTGAATGCATTTATGACTGTAAAAGCATATGGATGTGTGTCACAATTGCAAAATTGATAAAAAAAAATCGCGATAGTTTTTTGTGTTTTTTTCCCATATCGCACACTCACAGCCCTAGTTTATTCAATAAATACAGTTTAAAATCTAGCTTCGGAGTACTAAGTTATTAACCCAACAATAGCGGGGTCAGTTAATTTTTTTGAAGTGGGCCGCGCAAACATATGTGTTTGGTTGTGTGGGCCGCGAGTTGAAAAAGGTTGGGAACCACTGATTTAACATATTGAGTTTCGTTGCAGTTGTAAAGCGGCCGCTTTTCAAGGCTAGAATTTGATTCTGATTGGCCAATAAGCACTGAACACGTCACGTCTCGCAGCCGCATCACCCTCATGCGCA
Organism: Carassius auratus; assembly: GCF_003368295.1. NCBI lineage: Eukaryota > Metazoa > Chordata > Actinopteri > Cypriniformes > Cyprinidae > Carassius > Carassius auratus. The sequence continues at coordinate 19,269,477 of NC_039256.1, forward strand.
CGCGTTGTTTTATCTGTTCTTTATACTGCTTTTTATGTTTTAAATAAATTATTGTGACTAACGTAAATAAATAAAAAAAGCATCATGCAGCTTCATGGGAGAGACACATAAGACCGGAAATGTACCATACAACAATATAATTAAGAATATATTTGCGATTATTAATGATTTAAAAACAAAATACATAACGCACCGGCCCAACCAGACCGCGGCCCACCGGGAATCTCCCGGTAGTCCCGATGGCCAGTACATGCCTGCCATCTAGATCTCTGAGCGAGAGACACTTTTTTACTGTTCTACCTTGGTTAATGGGCAGAGCACGAGACAAGCGCATAAATGCTGACGATTGGCTGAGGTAGAGTAAAATTTCATTGTAAGCCAATCAGAGGTAGAGTTGGCCGGGTGTTCGAAAGCACGCATGATGGGTATTCGGCTCTTTTGACTCAGCTCACTGGAAAGAGCCGGCTCTTTTTGCTCACAAACGGCTCTTTAAATGACTTTGACTATAATATTTCAATTTTTATTACATAATTATTTATTTTCTATAGGCTAAAATAGTAAAAATAGAGTCGGATCTTCAGATATGAAAGCCAGCTCCCGACGTTCACCTAAAAGAGCCGGCTCTTAGAGTCGGCTCATTCGCGAATCGCGAACGACTCATCAAAAGCTCATTCGCGAACGAGGCGATCCATCATCACTAACGCTCATGAATTGCGAACGACCCATCATAACGCATAGTCGGACAGGACAGGACACACAAGGAGCAACACAAGCCAGTCATTCAACGAGAGACAGGTATGGCGACGAGCCCAAATAATTCAAAAGTAGCCTTCTCTAAATGGAAGTATAGACATTTCTTTTTCCTTCAAGAAATTAAAGGAACAATAAAAGGAATTATCAAAAGTTCCAAAACATCTATTGTGTTATTTGCATTGATCCACTATATAAACATAATATTTACATACATGGCATTTGATTGGAGGCTAGTCTCACTTTGTCCCACAGCAACGTTTTTTTTTTTTATGTGTTTACAATGTTTCATGTTTCTGTTAATAATGTATTGTATTAAGTGTCCATTTCATTATAATATTTAGATTTATCATAAATAATTGAACATGGACATGTATTTTAAGTTCCGTTAAAGATGGGTAGAGGTGGGGTCACATTTGAGCATTTAAAATTTAATTTTACTTGAAAGTAACGCAATAGTTACTTTCTTAAGTAACTAGTTACTTTTAAAATTTGTAACTGAGTAACTAATTTAGTTACTTTTTGGAAGAAGTAACTAGTAACTGTAACTAATTACTTTTTAAAAGTAACTTGCCCAACACTGTTAAGGGTCGTGTGTGTGTGTGTGTGTGTGTGTGTGTGTGTGTTTGTGTGTGTGTGTGTGTGTGTGTGTGTGTGTGACAGAGAGAGAAAGAGAGAGAGAGAGCTTGTAGATATATCAAATATGCTGTCTAAATGTAGAGAGCTGCCGAATATGCCGCAAAACATTGGAATAACATTTTATCAATCAATACCACTACTTGGAAAAGTAACTTTTTGCTGGAATAGCTGCAGTTTTGAAAGAAGACGAGCTACTGTCATGTTACTGAAAAATATAGTTAAGTAAGTAAGTAAGTGTTTTTTTTTTTATTAGTTGCTTCACATCACAATCTGAGATCAACATCCTTAGTAGTTTCTAAAATAAAATGCATATCAACCAGACAATTATGCATAAGCTTTTGGTTTACTTTTTTGTTTGTTTTGTTTTTAGATATCCCTTTTATTTGTAGTGTCAAGTCATATACAAACCTGATTCCAAAAAACGTTTGGACACTGTACAAATTGTGAATAAAAACAGAATGCAATGATGTGGAAGTTTCAAATTTTAAGATTTTATTCAGAATACAACATAGATGATATATTAAATGTTTAAACTGAGAAAATTATAAAAAAAAATAAACATTTTAAGGAAAAAATAAGTTGATTTTAAATTTCATGGCATCAACACATCTCAAAAAAGTTGGGACAAGGCCATGTTTACCATTGTGTGGCATCCCCTCTTCTTTTTATAACAGTCTGCAAACGTCTGGGGACTGAGGAGACAAGTTGCTCAAGTTTAGGAATAGGAATGTTGTCCCATTCTTGTCTAATACAGGCTTTTAGTGGGTCAACTGTCTTAGGTCTTCTTTGTCACATCTTCCTCTTTATGATGTACCAAATGTTTTCTATGGGGGAGGGATCTGGACTGCAAGCTGGACATTTAAGTACCTGGATCTTTCTACACAGCCAGTATGTGGTCTGGCATTGTCATGTTGGAAAATGCAAGGTCTTCCCTGAAAGAGATGACGTCTGGATGGGAGCATATGTTGTTCTAGAACTTGGATATACCTTTCAGCATTGATGGTGCCTTTCCAGATTTGTAAGTTTTCCATGCCACTCGCACTCATGCAACCCCATACCATCAGAGATGCAGGCTTCTGAACGGAGCGCTGATGACAACTTGGGTTGTCCTTGTTCTCTTTAGTCCGGATGACATGGCGTCCCAGTTTTCCAAAAATAACTTCAAATTTTGATTTGTCTGACCACAGAACATTTTTCCACTTTGCCACAGTCCACCATTTTAAATGAGACTTATGATATATATATAAATTAAACTGATTAAAATTGATGATAAATGCATTTATAATGTTACCATAGATTTCAACTTTAAATAAATTTTGCTCTTTTGAAAAACATTTTCAACCAAGAATCCTGAAAAAAAGCATATGTTTCCACAAAAAATCCATACAACAGTTTTCACCATTGATAATGATAATAAACGTTTAATAATAAACTTGAGGATCAAATTGGCATATTTGGGATCATGTGTGCCTGAAGACTGGAGTATTGGCTGCTGAAAACTCAGCTTTGCATCACATGAATAATTTGAGCACTGATTGGTTGGATACATGCTGGTTTGGCCACACAGTTGTGCCACCCAGTATGTGTGCCGGCCCGTCACATTTGCCACTGAGGTGGATTTTCTTCTCTTCCATATTTATGTGATTCACACTCTCATGCTCAGGTTGTGCAGGTGACTCATTCTGAAGAAGTGAACTCTCATTTGACAAGAGCAGTGGTCTCTGCACCTAAGGGCTTCCACCCACCCAACACTGCATCACTTTTGCTGCACTGAGAGCTATTTGTGGCCCTTAGTATGAAGGACCTGTAACTCTAAATACCACTATCATTAAAGGCATCACAGTGTGGTTATTGTCATACTGTTTTGAACACAACTTAATGTAAACAGAGACGATATGTACTGGACAGACAGACTTCATAGACCTGTAAGGAGATGGTTGTTAGAAATCGATCAAATGTGTTTGTGTGGCTTTTAAATAATGCTTTAGGGCCACAGCACAGTAACTCTTGATGTCAACCATCAGCCAGGACAATTGAGTTGTTTTTATGAAACGACACAAACATCACACTAAAGCACTGAAACTGTCAATATTTGATTCTCTTTTATTGCATCAGACATGATAGACAAAATGAGATGCAGTACTTGGGCTATTTGTTATATTTGGGTAAAAAAAAAAAAAAAACTGTCTTTCTGAGGTCGCCGCTGGCTTTCTCTAAATTGGTTTGTTCTCCTGTTGCAGTGATAACAGTTGTTTCAGCCCTCAGAGGCCTTGTCAGCTGACCGGTTTAGAACATGACTGCCTTTACACAACAAAATGATTTCTCATATAGATTCATATATTATTTATTTATTAATAAGTGTTATTATTGTTATCATTATTATATTTGAATAAATACAATATATAAAAAAAATATAGACAGTCTTGAGGATGTCGATTCCTTTTCAAACAAAAGCATTCTGACATTTGTAAGCCATCAGCCATTGTGTCTGAATGGAAGCATCACTGGACATGAGCAAACAATGAGCACATGCAAATGATGACAAGCCCGGTGAATGTGATTTCACCAATTACAACATGTTTCTGGATCAACATTCTTGTTGACCCTGGAACAACATTCTAATCAACTGATCAAAATTGAGATTGAGAATGTCAGTTTTAGGTTTACAATCAGGATTAGGTGCTTCTACACCCTTGTTAATCAGCTATCATTTCCCTCTGATTTTAGGAATAAATTATGAGTAAGGTTAGGCTTAGGGGTGGGTATTGGGTTAAGTCTGTATTTTTGGACAGTAATGTTGATCCAGGATCAACAAAACGTGTTGCTCCAGGAACATGTCTTACTTAACAAAATCACAGCGACTGAGAAGCCCTGTCTTATGTTGTCATAGCATGCACATACTGTATTTGTAAAGGTCGAATTCCTTGGAAATAACACATTATGTATAGCTGACCTGGAACTGTCCACTTAGGGCATATATACTGTACAGCAGGATACAGGAGTGATTATTACTATATGTTCCCTTGAGCGCCCACAGCCATACGCTTCACTGTGTAGACTAATGACGTGTAACTCCCGTCAATGAGTATGGACAGGTTTATGTGCGTTCTTATGTGCGTGTGTGTGTGTGTGTGTGTGTGTGAGAGAGAGAGAGAGAGAGAGAAAGGGTGAAAAAGGTCTTATGCTTTTCTGTGTGTAATTACTCTGGTGATATTTGCAGATGCTTGTGTGTAGTGAGAGTGAGATTGCTGAATTATTTTGAGTGTATGTGTGTGTGTGTGTGTGTGTTTTATATTTAGACTGTGAGGCATGTAGCTTGTGTGTGTATGTTAGAGTGTGCCGAAGGATATGATGTGTTTATACAGAGGACTGGAGGCCAAAAGAGCGAGCAGAGCACCTCATTAAAGCATTGGATGTGGATGGAAGAGGTGGAGCTTGGTGTCCTTTAAAATTCAGCCCACTGCACAGTTATTCAAATAATCCATACACCGACATGTTATCGGGCATCAACATAGACCAAATAACAACATATGAAAGGGCACACAGGCTCCACAAATAATCCACAGGTTTTCTGCTCATGATTGGAGGGGAGGAGAATAGAGAAACAGTGAGTGAGAGAAACAGATTGAGAAGGAAATGGCTATTTAGTCTCCACAGTTCTCCTGAGGGAGTCTACCTGCGACTGCTCTCAGACTGCAGTTTGAAGCAGTTTACTCCATGGTGCTGCATGGTAAGAACCTCTCAAACACACTGTCACTTAAATAGACTGGCCCCACACATATTAGGTGGAACTGATGTAATTTAGCATGAGCAAAAACAGAAATGCTGGAAAGCCAGTTCAGCAGCACAGCTACAACAAATATACTGTTTCTTCATGTTTGTCAATTGATTTTATAAGTAGAAATCTCTCATTTCTTCTGTGGAACACAAAAGAAGAACATTAGCAGGATGTTCATGCTGCTCTTTTGTTTACAATACTGTTCATATTCATTTTAAATGTAGTTTCAGTTAGACTAAAGCAGTATTTTTTTATTTATTTTGGAAATGTCATGTAAACACTTTTGTGCAGTTTAAATCATTCCAGTCCATTTTCTGTAAAGTCAGACTTACAGATCTGAACAAAGTGACTGTCGCTCGGATTCATTCACTGTTATGTTTAGCATGTCTACACTTGGTCTCTGCTGTGTGCATGCTTCAAAAGACAGAAGTGACATTGTCTTGGACAGACAGCTGAAGACTAGTTCCATTGTGCAAAAAAAAAAAAAAACCTTCTGCAGTTTCAGTATAGTTGTGTGTGTAAACACCTTGTTGTCAGTGGTGTTTGAAATTAAATGTACTTAAATTATGATAAATTTTCTTTATTTAGAAATTATAATTTTTTAATTGAAAGTGCATTGTCAAACGAGCCTGTCCTCCAACAAAAAATGACCATACAGGTAGTTTGTGAAAGCACCTTATTGTGACCTATATTTAAGGTTTAAAGTTAAGTGCCCTATAGCGAGTGTAAAAAATGACAGTATCGTGTTGCGTCTGTCGTCATGAAAAGACATATACCATCATTACCAATCAAAATGCGCATTTATTTAAAAATGCGTGACATTTCACAGCAGTCTCACAGTAATTTGTACATACTGTAAAAGGTGGCTTATTTGCTCAAATGACCACACCTGACCCCACCCCTAAACCTACCTCTCACAGAAATCATGGAAAATTATAATTTATAGAGCATATATATTTAATGAGCATGAGCGTTCTTTGGGATCAAACCAATGATCGCATGATTACTTATAATCGTATAATGCAATACTCTACCAACTGAATTGCACCCGAACCCGAATTGCAGCACAAATAAAAGAACACAAAACATTAATATGAAAACATCCTGGTGTGGATAGGGGCACAGCTCTAGTGGGTCGTATTTCAGGGATTTGGACAAACGACCTATACGAGCGTATTGGTTGGAGGACAGGTCGTGTCAAACATAGGTTTTTAGTTTATGCAAGTTAAAGCTATGAATTTCCACATGATTTTCTATGTAAAACAGTGAAAGGATATTCTCAGAAATCCCTGCGTGACACATCCCATATATACATTGCATTTTCTCATTTGTTGTTTTTTCATGACCACAGAAAAGCTGAACGTTCAATACAGTCATCAGTCATCCCCGCCGAGGGTCTGGTAGGGCCAAACAGACCTGTGGAGATCTGTTTGTGAGATAGTGCCAGGATGGCCAGATGCTGCCAGGATTTTTAGCATGGCCAGAGAGAGCACAGGTTTGCCAGAGGTGTTCACATAGTGTTTTACGCCTCTACTCAGGCTAACACAAACCACTGCAGGCGGCCAATGTGTTCCTGTCATTAGAGGGTCGGATGACACGGCCATGTGCTTTCTGTCAGGACGAACTTTTCAGAACAGGGAAGCAGATGTGAGTGAGAGAGAGCGGCACACTTCCAATCTGCTTCCACATTATCACACACGTAGGAAGTGGCGGCGGCCGTTTGGCAAATGGATTCCATTGAAATTTTTGTAATTGTGTTTCTGATTAAAAACTCAATGTGTTTGTTATGTTGTTATTCTTACTTGGAATCCTTTAGTAGGACATTTATTTTACTACTTTTGAAATGACAAATCACAGCTGTCCTTAATATTTTTTCCAATAATAAAGTTTTATCTAAAGTTAGTGAAGAGCTTGAGATTAAATAAACAAACTAATAAATTACCTAAACTAGTGAGCTATGCTACATGCACTTTAACAAGTGGTTTGAACTGAAATGTGTGTTGGCAGTGTGTGTACACAAACCATAAAAATCCACCCAGTGTTTTCTTCTACTTAAATCTTTACCCCCTTCTCAAATGGAGACAATCTCAGATGCCTGTCTTTGTGACGTCAGATGGACAGGCCCCTCCCACAATAGCTTGATTGATATAACGTTTCAACACAGACTGGTTTCTTACCTTAGACCCGCCGTGAGTGAGCTGTCATCATCAGTCTGCCATTGTTTCACCGCTGGAGCAGATGTAGACAAGAATGTCTCCTAATGTCTCCGAAGGAAATACACCCCCGATCTACCTAAATGCGTTTATGTTCACGCAAATCATTTTTGATCCAGATTCATCTACAAAGGGAGTATAAAGTTTTTTAACTAATATTTGCGAATCTTCTTTCTTAATTATCTGCTGATTAGCAAGTTTCACAATGAATGCAGCTAAAGTAAACAGTCCTTCAGAGAGCAGTTCAGGAACAGAGGGGCGGGGTCAGCAGAGCTCATTAACATTTAAAGGAAAATGTTACAAAATGGCTTGCTCTGAAAAGAGCCTGTTTTTAATAGGCTTAAAAGGGTGATTTTTACACTGACATAGAGAAATGTTTACCAAACTATGTTACAGACCTTTCATTAAGTCCTGGTGGACAAGACCACAGGAAACAGATGATTCTTCTGCACAATCTGACTTTGCTGCAGCCTGGAATTGAACTACTGGTTTCGTCTGGTCAGAGGAGAACTGGCCCCCCAACTGAGCCTGGTTTCTCCCAAGGTTTTTTCTCCATTCTGTCACCGATGGAGTTTCGGTTCCTTGCCGCTGTCGCCTCTGGCTTGCTTAGTTGGGGTCACTTCATCTAAAGTGATTATCATTGACTTGATTGCAAATAAATGCACAGACACTATTTAACTGAACAGAGATGAAATCACTGAATTCAATGATGAACTGCCTTTAACTGTCATTTTGCATTATTGAGACACTGTTTTCCAAATGAATGTTGTTCAGTGCTTTGACGCAATGTATTTTGTTTAAAGCACTATATAAATAAAGGTGATTGATTGATTGATTGATTGATTGATTAAGACCCTAAACAATTATATCAACTTGGAAAATGGGCATCCGATGAACCCTTTAAGAGAGTTTATTTTCTAATAATTCACATTGCCGTTCAAAAGTTAGCAGTCATTTTTTCTCTTTTTATAAAATAAATTTTATTAATAATATGATTCAATTGATCAAAAGTGACAGACTGTTACATTATTTAAAAATATATATTATTTTTTATTTAAAGGGGGGGGTGAAATGCTATTTCATGCATACTGAGTTTTTTATACTATTCAAGAGTTGGATTCCCATGCTAAACATGGACAAAGTTTCAAAAATTAAGTTGTACGTTTGAAGGTTTGTCACAAGTTTTGGAAAGTTTTTTTCGATTATGGGTCTGTGTGACGTTAAATGGAGCGGAATTTCCTTATATGGGTCCAAACGGCACTTCTGCCGGAAGAGCAAGCGCTCCCGTATAGCACAGCACTGAGAACACAGACATTCACTGATCAGAGCGAGAGCGTCGCGAAATGTCCCAAAAGAAGTGTGTTTTTGGTTGCGAGGGCAAGACAACCCTGCACAGATTACCAAAAAAAAAAAAAAAACATTAAGGGACCAGTGGACGGAGTTTATTTTTAAAGAGCATCGAAGGAGTTGTGCAAGTATTTTTGTTTGTTCCCTGCATTTCGAAGATGCTTGTTTTACAAACAAGGCCCAGTTTGACGCCGGATTTGCGTATCGTTTATTTCTTAAGGATAATGCAATCCCAACGAAAAAGGGTCACGATCGTGTGTTGGAACCACAGGCGGTGAGTAAAACTGCTTCAAATATCTCTGTGTTGTTAACTTAGCTATCGGCGCGTAAGCACATCAAGTAAACCTTGTACACCTTTAAAAAAAAAAAGACGACATAAAGGGGAACTTAGTCATTTTCCAAAACCGCTAAGCAAATATACACAGTTTAAATACATACCACATAGAGACGTCCTGCTGTAGTTATTGCTGCTGCTGCTCTCGTTCAGTTTAAGCCTCGGGATCTGATTCTGGAACATAAATAAACGGCTGAATCTGACTGTTAGCCATGGTTTGATTTGGATGATGGGTTTTTTTCCTCAAGGTAATGTCACAACTTCCAAACGCTCGTAACGCAAAAGCCTACTCGCGCTCGTGATTCTTTAGCTCCGCCCACACGTCACGCCTACAGACGCTCATGTTTTTCCGAAAAAAATCGGCCCAGACTATTTTTCTCTTATAAATATAATAAAACTAAAGACTTTTTGGAGATATGAAGGATGCAGTACTACTCTATAGGTACTCAAGATTAACAGGAGATTGAGTGAAAGCGAGCATTTCACCCCCCCTTTAAATGCAGCTTATAAATCATTTATAATCGCGATGTATTTTTTCCACAGAAATATTAAGCAGTGTAACTTTTTTCAACAATGATAATAAAAAGAAACCAAATCAACATATTAGAATGATTTTTGAAGGATCATGTGACACTGAAGACTGCAGTAATGATGCTGAAAATTCAGCTTTTCCATCACAGGAATAAACTGCACTTGAAAATAAATTTAAATAGAAAACAGTTATTGTAAACTGTAGTAATATGTCATATTACTGTTTTCAAATAAATGCAGCCTTGGTGAGCATAAGAGACTTTACAAAACATTACAAAATTGTATGACCCCCAAATAAAATGAAAAAAACACAGGAAATGGTGTGTAGAAAAAGAGTGAAAGAATCAGTAAAGGAGTGTGACTCACACTCGCATCTCTCTCAAGTACATCAGTGTGACTATCTCAGATAGCATTGCGAGTTTAAAACCCCATGAGTGAGGCACTAAAACTCTGTTCAGTCAGCCAGTATATCGCTGCAATTAATGTTAAGTCATTTCCAATGAAGCCATGTGCCAAACGATATCAAATAAAGGTAATGAATATGTTCTGCTGATGCCTGTTGCCAGGAACCCAGTTCAACAATATGTTGTAGATGAATGAGTGCAGGTTATTAACAATGTATGAATTGACAAAAAAAAGTATGTGAAATCATTCAAGACAAGCACATATGGTATGGTGAGGATGTCAATTCAATGTGCCATATGCCTTCGGTAATAGCTAACACAGAGGGATGCAGTCCCTCACCTTCCTTTCCCTTTTCACTTTCACTCTCTCTCTCTGTCTCTCCGGGTCCACAAAGCTCAGCCCAGACAGAATTAATGTGCAAGTCATCAGTCACAGAGGAAGCAGAGCCATGTGATAAGAACACCCCCAATATTACCTCAGAGCTCATGGCAGCGTCTGTTATAGACGTGTCACACTCATTATTGCTTGGCACCAAGTGTGTGACTTTTATATACAGTGCCTGTGTTAAATATCACCTTCTCTTTATAAGATCTAATTTGCTTGTTTATTTCATGGTATGTGACTTAAGATTGAGACTGTATCTATATATCTGACAGATGAAGTGTTTATGTTTCAGTCGGATGTTGAAATGAGTCATAGTGCATGTGATGAAGGCCAGTGGTCACAGACACGCACACACACAAAAACACACATGCTGGAGATGCTGGCACACTGCACTGCTTATGGGCTGTTGCATTGTGGGGCAGGCAGTTTGGGTGATGGCCATGCCTATTGCTCCTGCTCCCCCTGTGCCCCTCAGGCGGCCCCTGCTGGGATTTGGGCCTTGGGCAGCGAACAGACTGCAACTTCAATCTGTTTAGTTGCAGAGACTGAAACGTGAGGCCCGGAGCCGCAGTGAAAAATAACCTCGGCCAGGGCAAAGATAGCAACAGCAGAGTATGATACAGCATTAAAATACACAGGGAAACCTGGTTCAAAACAGATTGAGGCCATTTTGCCACCAACAGAGAGAGGAAAAGATATTCAACATTCAAAGCAGCAGAGATAGAAAAGCGCCCTGCTGTTTGGTAAATTTCAGCGAGACCCGTTGTGCGCATTGATTATCTGGCCCTTCAGAAACTTCATCCACACCATTTCCAGTCCAGTGATGCATATAGAAACATTTACTAATTGCTTCTCGGAAGTGAATAATAAAGCCAGCGCGATGCTAACAATGCGACGAAAATGATGTCTGTGTTGTAAATCGTGTTCTGTTGTCTTCTCCAGTCTGTTCGCAGTTCTCCAAAGGAGTGTACGCCATCATCGGCGTGTACGACAGGAAGACTGTCAACATGTTGATGTCGTTCTGCGGTGCACTACACGTCTGCTTTGTGACGCCCAGCTTCCCCATGGAAAACTCCAACCAGTTTGTCATCCAGCTGAGACCCGAACTGCAGGATGCCCTGGTGGGCGTAATCGAGCACTACAAGTGGTCCAAGTTTGTCTACATGTACAGCTCGGACTCTGGTGAGACCTGCTTTTAAGATCTTATTATTTGGATTCCGGGGGGTGGAGAGGGGGTTATTAAGAATGAATTGCGCCCACTAATAGCGATGTTTATTTGCATATTTTTATTTGATTATATTTTGGATTTTCCAAACTGGAGCTGCACATTTAGAGAAAAAATATTTAAAATTATAGTAATATTCATTATTATTATTATTATTATTATTATTATTATTATTATTATTATTATTATTATTATTATCATTATTATTATTATTATTATTATTATTATTATTATTGAAATGCAGTTTTATTATTAAACAAATATATTTAAATTATTATTATTGTCATTATTTCAATAGCAATAAATATGAATATATTATTATCATTATTACACTAGCATAACTAATATTAATAAATGAATAATATTAATAAATAATGTTATAATACATTTAATTCAACTTGACCTTTTTTCACACAGTTTAAGTTGATTAGTAGTCATCATTTTTAGGGTTCTTGGCATCAAAAAGTTTCAAAACCCTTCACGTGAATAAAACGTCTCTCTAAATCTTTCTTTAAAAGCGCTCTAAAAGGGGTATTTTATATCAATCTTAATTTGAATAGAACTGAGGTGTCTTTGAAGCACATGAAAATTTAAATACTCATAGTGTAGTGCTGTAGTGATACATGTAGCACTTGGTTGAAATGGATTTGGGGGGCTTAGTGAATAAGATACAGGTTTTTGTGCTGGAAAAATTTTGAATTGCACTGAATGCACTGAATTCACCCATTCGAATTCTCTTTTGAATGTGGCTGGTTGGTTTTCTGAGAGCCAGTATTTACCACCACATTGCTGGTGTGCACATTGAGTCAGCTTTTGTTCCTGGTTTGTGAACATGTTGGTGTGTAACGACAGATATAGATATGACTCATGAGAGAGCAGCCTGCTTTGGTGTTGCTGAGATGAACAATAGTGTTCTGATCTAAGTGGATGCATGCACTTGGAGCTCATTTGTGCATCTTTCTCCATGGAGATCTGCCAGAATGAAACCGTTGTGCCAGAGTAAAATGTATCTAGCTGAAGGCCAGGGAAAAAAAAATTATAATTCCAAATCACCCCCACACATGGTTTTATTGTTATTTTAAGAAGGGTCCAAAATGTACTTGCCTGCCACACAGGCCAGGGCTGATGAATTAAGAACATTAACCAACCAATAAATATTTCATTCAAGCCATGAATCTAGGTTTTGTTTTATTATTATTATAAAAAATGTCAGTTTGGGAAAGGTTCAGTTGTTTTTCCTAAAAGGAATAGTTTTCCTAAAAATGCGAAAACTAAATAAATAAACAATCATTTAATTCACTTACCGTATCATTCCAAACCTGTATTTTCTTTTTCTTTTTTTTTATACAATGAAAGGCAATTGGGTCCAATGTTGTTTTCCCCCAGCATTCATGAAAATAATTAATTTAGTATAAAAAATAAATTTATACAGGTTTGGAAGGTCATAAAAGTGTGCAAATAATGACAGAATTCATAAGAAATGAACACTGACAAGCCAGCCATAATAATTTTGTTCCTCATATTTTTGTTTTGTTGACCTAATTTTTTGTGAAATAAATCCTGATGGAAAAGCTTCCAATTTGGTAAAAGTTCTTTGATAGACGGTTGTCATTTATTTAAATCATGCACATCTTTTACATCAGGGAAAGTTAAACTATTTTTCTACTTTGATTGAAATTAGACTGTCTAACTCATTTGATTTAAAAGATGTTGCAGTTCCTAAGACAGTTACCAGCCAAGTGGTGACTAACCCAATTTTTACTTGTGCTTGGCATTCACCGAGTGTTAATTTTGGACCCTGTTGCCATGTACCATCCCACAGCACAGTGATACAAGAATTTTTCATGCCTGACACTTCTTGCCTCAAAATAAATAGCTGAAATTCCCAGATCTGAAAAGTCACGGGCATCCGGCACTGCTTCCCAAGCAGGTAGAATCCGACACACCTGTCAGCACCAGGTGTACCCCCACCCCCCACCCCCCCGTAGCCAATCGGCTCCAGTGTCACCATAACGTGTCACCATCTGTCACAGACGTTCAGCTCAGCCGACCATGATACTGTAGGAGCATGATGCGATCTACATATTACAGGTCTTTTTTAAGAAATGTAGTACCCTTCAATGCTCCAGCTCTACGCACACAATAGGTTTGATGCCTGCCTATATGCACGCCATGGGTGTCTTGGTGATGGTTTCATCTTGTGGAAGTGCTGAGGGCTCTGGGTTAAGATTGTAGGATCATTAACTCTGTGACTGAGAGGAACCAAACCGCAGGAAGCCATATCACCAGCCTCTTGTTGCCTAGATACAGTGCTGCACTGTCTATGGGGTTATTTTAAGCCTTTTAAGGACATACGTGTGAGAGTGTTTGTAGCCCGTATGTGAACCCAGCCACGGCGTTAGCTTACTATGTGTATAAAATCAGTTCCTCCACTGTGTGCTGTTTTCCATGTTGGCGTAGTACTCCACCGGCGTCACACCACCCCAGATGAGTGAGAATGAGGCTAAGGAGAGATGTCTTCCCCCGCTGGCCCTGTTCTCTGTGTGCATCGTGAGCCATTTGTTGAGCCTGCTGGGAGTGAGAGCTCCTTAATGTCAAATCACCCTGCAGTCTTAAAGTGGTCCAGCTGTACTCACACTGAGTCAAGCAGGAAGCAACTCTGGCTCAGATGCAGAGGGGTCAAAGGGCAAGTGCACAAAACAGAGACGGACAGAAGCAGAGAAGGAAATCAATATTCCTTGCTTCTGCTGTGAATACGTGCTTTCTGTCCTTTGGAATCCAACTAGTTTTGACTTGTTTTTCAAACTACATTGTAAATATAATTTGCTGTATAGTTAGACTGCTTCAAGAACTTTTTGTGACCGTTTACTTACCGTCACGTCTGTGCTTGACCCTCAAATGTCCCCTTTGCAGCTCCAAAAAGGTAACAAATGCATCATGTAAAGGGATGATTCACCCAAAAATGAAACATTATCCCATGATTTACTCACCCTAAAGCCATCCTATATGACTTTCTTCTTTTAGATGAACACAATCAGAGTTACATTAAAAAATGTCTTGGCTCTTCCAAGCTTTATAATGGCAGTGAATGGTGGTTGAGATTTTGAAGCAAAATAAAGTGCATCCATCCATCTTAAAAAGTGCTCCACACAGCTCTGGGGGATTAATAAAGAGTGTTAATAAAGTAAAAAGAGCGACTGAATTTATTCACCAAAACTTTGTGAAAACTGCTAAGAATAAAAATTGGCTAAGGGTCAAGCTGTTCTGTTTTTAGTTTTCACAGCAACTGCAATAAACTGAAGGAATTCCCAGAAATTACTTTTTTTGAGCAGCAGCAAAAACATTAAAAGAAATGTCTGTGTCTGGGACTGTATGCATTGCATTCTACAAAAAAGCCCTCTGAAACTTGCCACGATCCAAAGCTTTGTGACCTGTTGTCAGTCTAGCTAACCTGGGGTTAATTAGGCTAACCACTTCATGTCATCTACTCATTAAACTGACAGGTGAGGCACTGCAAAAAGATGGTCATTGTAACACTGGACACTATGGGTGACACTATATGGAGCCATATGTTTTTAAGCCATTTTAAAGGTTTATTGTTACATTATCAGATAGAAAAATACACCGATTTGACCAGGAAATGTTAACCCAAACAGTTTTGTGTGAGTGAGAGACTGAAATTGAAATCGTTATCACTGATTATCTTCCCCTGTGGTGGTTGTTTTTGCTTATACAGAATCACTGAGACCATGAATCCAAGAACTGAAACAGATTTGTCAGTGATCCAGTTTTGTGAACTGGATCAATTAAAAAGATCTGACTCAAAATTTTAAAAAATTACACAAACTGAATGACACTGTCTCTCTCATGAACACTTTTTTACAATATCTTTGCATCCTTTTTGAAGCTTGAGTGTTTCTCAATTAATGGTTTTGGAATAATGTGAAGATGAATGATTGAATTTTTATTTTAAGGCAATTTTTTTCCTGACATCAAGGTTAAAGATAACAGATTTATGTTTTATTTTATTTGTCTTACATTTGACACATTTAAATGATGTTCAGTTCTCAAAAAATTATCTTTGTTTTATTATACAGTGGTTAAGTAAGTGTTTAGTCCCTGTAGTGCACAAAAACATACACAGTTCTTGCACAGTTGCCGCTTCCTGTGATTTATTTTGTGGTCCATCCCACCCCATAAATGCAATATTTATTCCTGTTATTTCTGCTGTGGGATCCATTGGTTCCATAAATTATAAAGTGTGCATCCTTGTCATTGCTCTCCTTTTAATTACAGCTCATGCAACAGCTGTGTGGTGTTGCATTAAACAAAGACTGTAAAATTTGAGTGCACGCTTTTTTTACTTTGGGTGCTGTTCAAAACATAAAACAAACCTGAGTAAGTCCATTAAACATTTCATAAACAATTTCCCATATAAATGCTCACAGGAGAGTTGCTGTATTTATGTCTCTTTGTAGAGCCTGACAGAATTTACAGGAGGGTGTAGACTAGCAGGATTTTTGTTTCCTTTTTTTTTTTTTTACAGGATAAACTTGGGCTTGTTCTGTGAAATACTCATGCAGCAAAAAGCATAGATGGCTCTGAAAGCAAGCAGTTGAGTGCTTGGAGAGGTTTTGATGAGTTTGGAGGAGCTGGCCATGGTGCTGAAGTGCTGAGAACACAAGAAGCAAACTGCTCTCAGCGGAAACATAATAAGAGCAATCATCTACCCTTGTCGTCATGTCATGGATCATATGATCCTTGACAACTAATCGGTTCTTATGTGAAAGTTGAAGCTGGTGTTACGTCTGCTCCAAAAAGTTGGTAGTATTTTATTTTATTTTGTACCTGAAAATATAGTCATGTTTATATTTTAGAAGGGGGGGGGGGGGGTTGGCTCTCCAGATGAGCATAGTGTTTAGGGGTCCTTGTAATTAAAAATTTTAAAAGCTGCTGTTTCAGAGTGTCATGCCATTAGTTTAGCAGCAGTAGGAACACTTTTCAGGGTGCTGGATGTTGCAGACAGTGAGGCAGCACTTTAGGTTTTGAGACAGATTGTGTCTTGTTGCAATAGCGTATTATTTTTGAATCGGAGAGATTTTTGTTGGTGTCTAGGGAGAAAGCTGATTGGTCCCTCAGTGTTGCACACATGCATCCACCATCTTTGAATCCAATGCCAAGATCAATGGCTTCACTAATCGAACCTCATTTCCTGTCTGTGAATAGTGTCGCTCTCATTCTCCAGTGTCTGTACCGTCCTGGAAGGTTTTACTGAATTCACAGCCAATAAAGTGGCATTCAGATGGTCAGAGGTGCCTGGAGATAACAGAGTGTCGATACTATAGTCCTCCAAGCTCCTGAGATGCTTCAGAATGTCCTTCTAATTAATTAACTTACCAGAATTTCATTATTCACACATTGCATTTTACAGAACGTGTCATATTAACTAGTTCTTCCTCCATATACATATAAGTTAGCTTACTCAATATTTCAAATTAAATGCAGTTACTTTGTTTGTCTAGTTCAAAATAAAGATCTCAAGTTCTATTAATCTTAAAAAATGTAACATTTTGATGCAACTGATTACCTCAGCTTTTTGGAATTCTGCTTGCCTAATTTTGTTCATTTGTATTCTAGGACTGTCAGTTCTGCAGAAGGTTCTGGACACAGCAGCAGAGCATAACTGGCTGGTGACCTCCGTAAATGTTGAGACAATGACAGAAGCGTCCTTCCTCAAAGTGTTCCAGGACCTGGACAAAAGGAAGGAGGGCCAGATCATCATCGACTGTGAGCTGGAGAGACTCACCTCCATCCTGAAGAAGGTAATTGGCTCTCACCATTCTTATTATAGTCATACATGCTGTCCGGTGCTCCAAATTAATGAGGAATCAATTTTTGGATCCAAATTGTGATTCCTTGTTCTTTTCTCTAAATGTACTAAGACCACTTAAATATGTCTTTCAATCAAGACTAAAAGCTAGTCATAGCTACACAAACATTCAGCTTTAATGTTGCTAATAACCATGTCATAATGAGTATATGTCAGTAATCATCTGAAGGCGTAGATGACTCAACTTAAAATGTAATTCAGATTTGGAATACTCTGTGAAGCCTGTGGCCACTCAAATCAGATGGAGTGGCCTATGCAGCAAGCCCCAAGATGCTCTCTTTCTCTCTCTCCCTCAAAAAGCGATAAGGACGGAGCAGATAAATAACACTGGGCTGACATTTGGGGTTGGCAACGGAGCCATAGTGACGCGTCACTTTCTCTGTCACCTCTCTCTGCTGCCTGGAGTAGGAGGAAGTGTCCTGTTACTGTAATTAATGAGAGCGTGCCTTTTCTTCCCTTTCTCTCCGTTCCTCTATTTCATGACTCAAAAAGAAGACCCTCGACAGGCCGTGTTGTGTTATTGATAGCACGGTGCCCACAGTTAAGGCTGTTGCATCATTTGGTCGCAATTTGCACAGCACGCCTAGACAAATTTTCCTCTCTGAAAGCAATCATCCATCATCATGCATCCACCAATCATACCATGAAACAACATTGGTGTCATTTCCTCCCACTTTGATTCACATTCTTTCACTAACACCAGGGGCCAGAGGGTTTAATTGAGGAAAAACTCAATGTGCATGTTTTTCATCACTCTCTAACCATGCAAGATGTTGTGTGGAACGTTTTAGTAGGTACATTTAAAAGACTCCATAAAGTAGTTTGATAAACAGAAATGTACTTTCTTTTGAAATAGAAAGTAACAGCATGACTTCCCTAGTAAAAAAGTAACATATTTAAAAAACATTTATTTCATACTAAATGTAGTTCCAATCTGTTAGCATATTTACCGACATATCACTGGAGACCTCCTGATATAACAATGATATATAAACTTTATTTGGAGAACTTCTTGTGCACAATGCACACTTCTTAATATTAAGCCTAAAATGTGTTTTATTGTCCCAATTGATGAGGACTGTATGATTTTATAATAATATTAGTCTTTAGATGCAGGATATTCAAAATGTGCCTAAAGTAACCTTGCAATAGTTCCATTTTAACACATTTAAATATACTTAAGTATATCTTTAGTTGGACTTCGGCACTACTTCCATGCAATTAAAGTGTATTAAGTTCAAAACCAGTTGCTCCAGTTTAGCAGATTGTAAGTATACCAGTTTAGTATACCAAAAGTACAAATGCAGGGTATTTTTATTAAGCAGAAGTATTAGTGTCTTTTTTCAGAGAGTCAACATTATTTTTGTTGAGTAAAACTATTAACTGTTAAAATATATATCACATTAAACCTAAAATAAAATTAAATAGAAATATGAAAAACTTAAAATAACACCAGTAGCCATTAGTTTGTCACAGCCCAGGAAGTCTACGGTTTGCTTCTGGCTTCTTCTAATCGGTGGCATGTGGTATCACAAAGAGCTGACAGTTTCATTTGTTAAGTGCTTTTTATTGGAAAAATGTGTTTATACCTTTAGCAAGAGATGAAGTCATCATTATTTTTGGTCCTTTTTCCAGAATGTGCTGCTTTTACAAGTTTTTTTGTCAGCTTTTTGGAACATACTTTCATATTGGCTCAAAGATTTTACAGAAATGGACTAAAAGTGCCAAAATAAATTGATTTCATTCCTGTGTTCTGCATTAAAGGAAAAAGTCTGTCATCATCTACACATCCACATGTTGTTTATTTATTCTGTGAAACAAAAAATAAAATATTTTGAAAATGGTTGGTAAGGTTGGTGTTTTCCATTGTATAAAAAACAATCTAAAAAACATTCTTAAAATGTTTTATTTTTAATAGAAGAAAGGTTATACAGTTTTGGAACAGACTGACAGCAAGTTTTCATTTTTGGGTGAACTATGCCTCTTTATGTTGATCCCAGCATTGAAATACACAAGAAAACCAGAAAGCGTCCTTGTCAGTGGTGTTCACAGCCCTGGGCTGGCCTGCCGGATGAAATCTTACTGGGGTCACCATTAATAACTAATGTTACTGTCTGTTATGGCCACAGGCTATCACTGTAAGCTTTCACAACTTCAGAAGTGTGTGAGAGAACAAATAGATACTCACATGCATACATTTTGGTTACAGAAGTATGCCTTCATGATCACTATGAACCCGGTTACTCCTGCACATCTCTAGTACATGCAGAGGATTTTCTTTAATAGAAGCCATTGAACAGCGTAACAGTTTGCTGGTGTCAAAGTCTATGGTAGCCATTGACACTGCACACAAAGCACTCACATACATCCACACAAGTTCAAGCTGTGACCCTCGGCCAGTGTAGTGTACCAAACAGACTGAGAGCACTGCTAATGTGTTCCTCCCCCATCAGTGTATGACTCATTGTTTTTCACCACTGTTGTACTCTCCACGCCTGCAGAGGCTTTGTTATCTCTATAGCCACACAAAAGAAAACCTGCATCATAAATCTTCATTCCTCTCCTCTTTGTAACATCTTCATTCTGAAACACCCTAAACTCTATGTAAAGATGAAAGCCCAGGAATGTAGTCATTTTATGGCGATTGGTGGGTGTACGCTTATAGAAAATGTGCCATTGTTGTTATGATTATTTAAAGGTTACATTTATGCACTTGGCAGATGCTTTTATCTAAAGATGACTTTCATTCATGCATTGACACCATTTCATTGAAATGAACAGTCTGAAGTAGGAAAAATTGTTTAGTGTGTTTTTAGTTATTACATATTTAGTTATTTACGTATCCTTACTTTCACCAGTAAGAAAAGGAAAAGTAATCATGCACATTGACACACATTATGACTTCTGTGTAAGACAAAAACTTATTTGGAATTATGTGGAATAATACAACAAAAATTACAGTGTGATATATATGGTTTATTTGCATAGATAAGGCTTTACAATGCACACCACAATTTATACTAACTGCTTTAGTTTTTCACCTTCATTTGTTGGTCTATTTCAGATCATCGAGTTGGGAAAGAACGTGAAGAGCTACCACTACATACTAGCAAACCTGGTAAGCTAAAAACACACCACTCGTTTCAGCACCAGAGATCTCATGACTAATGCTCAGCATGAAGCTTTCAAATGTCACTGCTACTCTTGATATTACAGGTGATTCGCATATTTTCACTACTGACCAAACACAAGAAGCTGCTCGCTATGACTAACAGATGAGATGTTATATAAACGTTGCCTGGAGAACTGCTACGTGAATATGAAAAACTACAAGTGATTTTTGCCGTCCTTGTCTGTAGGTGCGCTCAGCATATGAGAATAGAGGGTTAAATTGATTTAAACTGAAATGATGATAATCGCAGCATTAATATGCTGTGGTGTGCTCCTGGATGGCAAACTGTGGAGAATTTTAAATAAAACTGGTCTGGCCGGTTTGTTAGATGAAATTGTAAATGATAAATGATAAAGGTTGCAAAGCAATAAGGAAAGATTTGCAACTGCCTGCTATTTCCATAATGGCCACATTTTAAGAAGTGAGCAAATTACTCCCAGTGTCCTATTTACACTGCGTTTGTATGTGTGGATGTGAAAGTGTGAATGAGTGTGTGTGTGTGTGTGCGCGCTTGGACGTTTGTATCTGAGAGGATGCCCATGTAAGCTTCCCCTCTGTGTCCAAGCCTTTTGGGTGAAGGCTAGTTTCTATAGTAACATCACCAACTCACTGCACCACATTTACTGGGACACAGAGCGGAAAAAGATACAGCTCCATCCACTCAGTCAATAGATATGGACACCTGCTACAGGTACATCACAGAGGAGAGACTAGGATGGGGAACTAATCATTTAAAAATAAAACACAATCTTCATTTCAACAGTCTGGAAATGTATTATTAAAATACCAAAGATTGATCTTTTACTCTGATTGATGCATGGTTATGATGTTCTCTTACTGTATGTTAAGAAGACACATCCCTCAAATCTAACATTCTGACTGTACTAGCTTCCCAAGTCTTGTGCTTGACTGTTGTGATTTGAGAACTTGTTATCAGAATACGGGTGTCCAAAATCTTGCAAGGTTCACAGTGAGTTTGTGTAGGATCAGATGGGCAAAAGCCCTCACTGTAGTTCTAGAGTGGGAGGACCGCCTACGCCTGAAACTGAGAATAATCAGCCTGAGCCGAGAGAGCAAGACTGGCAAATACTGACAAAATCCGTCAAAAACCTGCGATCTATTCCATCAGCCACATACAACTGACGGACATCATCAGTGCTGCCCTGTTCCAAGAAACAGGATGTCACTGTTGCTATGAGAGCAGATAGTCGACATGAGAGGGAATGCCAAAAGACATATTGCCGAACAAAAAGAAAAAAAAAAACTAGAAGGACACGGCCAATCATGAGAGAGCTGTGGCTGTGCTTCAGAAAGCAGCTCGCTGTTGTAATCAGAGACATCTGAATTGACTCCTGGCCCCATTTCTCCTCCATCTCTCGATTGTTTCTGGACTCCTAGTGTCCCATGATGTGTTTAACCTGGCATACAGGTCACAGAAAACAGTAATATTGGGCAATATTATTGCAATTTCTAATATCTGTTTCCTATTTTAATATACTTAAAAATATTATTTATTTTTGTGACAGAGCATTGATTTTCATCAGCCATTTCTCCAGTCTTCAGTGTCAGATGATTCTTCAGAAATCATTCTAATATGCTGATTTATTATCAGTGTTGAATCTATTGTGCAGCTTTTTTATTCATTTATTCATTTATTATTATTATTATTATTATTATTATTATTATTATTATTATTATTATTATTATTATTATTATTATTGGAACCTGTTACGCTTTTTTCTTTGATGTCTGAAAAGTTAAAAAGAACAGCATTTGTTCAAAATAGAAATAATTTCTAACAAAATAAGTCTTTACTATCACTTTTTTTTACTAACACTTGTTGAACAAAAGTATTAATTTCTTTAAAAAAAATTACTGACCACAAACTTTTGTATATTGTATATTAAAATAGAAAACTCTTATTTTAGATTGCCATAATATTTCACAAAATTACATATTTTTCTGTATTTTGATCAAATTAATGCAGCAAACTTCTCTAAAAGACATAAAAAATCTTAATAATCCTGACCTTTAGAATGGCACTTATAGTTTTTATACTATTTTATGTAGCTTTAGTTTTTATACAATTTTGTGAGTAATTTTAGTACTTTAGCTAAAAATAAAATGTCATGTTTGGCTACTAAATTAAATTGATTTTAATCTTATATTTTATTTCAGCTTTATTTCAGATATCAAAATATTGGAATGTACAGTATAACATGTCAAAAAAACATTATAATTTATGCTTCTGATATCAGAGTTTCTGACTGTTTCTGAAATGTCTCCATGAGCATTTTGTTTTTTTTTGCAATCAGTGAAAGCTTCTTTCTGCTAACTGCTTGACTTTGTTTTCTCTTTTAATTTAGTACAAAAACTCTTTTGTTTGGTGAATGAGCTCTTGATTGCCTCCAAAGTCAAGGCAGTCATCTTGTCTGAGGGAAGAATGTGCCATGTTTCAGACTTGAGAGCTTGTGATGACATGCGTCCCAGTTGTGCGCTCAGTAACAGCCCTGTATAATATGTGCAGTGATGCAGACAGTCTGCGTATCTCTGATTGCCTTCTTCACTCCCACCACAGAGAGTGATGAGGCTGTGAAACCAGGTTGCATGACGCTTTAGCCCTGAGGCTAGCCGTGTGATAGCGTTTCCCTCACGGAATTGATTTGACGTTACAGGAGACTTTTAGTTTTCCCTGTGGAATGGTACATTACAATAGAGAGACTATTATATTGGTCAGGGGATTCCATACTGGGATCGGGGACCCCCATGCGGCCGCAACTGGATTAATAAAAAGTTCAAAAGATCAAAACGTATTTAATTTTTTTTCTAACATTGTGAAACTCTTTACTATCACTTTGATTACTTTAATGCAACTTGCGGAATTTTATTTATTTTTTTATTTATTTTTTTATAGTAAAAAGCTTACTGACTTCAGATGTTTAAATAGAAGTTCATAGGTGCTTTATATTTTATTTTTAATTTTTTAAGGATATTATTATATTTTGAGGTGCTTGGCACTACAATATTTAGGCTGACAGCCCTGCCCCCTATCTATTTAAATTAGTGGGCAATCAATATAGGTCAACTTTGGCATATGAGACTTATTTGTGGTGCCATTTAATTTTTGCCTGTCAGTGAGGATGTCAGAACATGATATGATTGACTGCCCAGTCGACACTGTCAAATGTGACAAATGTCTCAAGATTTATATCCTACATTCTGACATAAAAAAACAAACTGTACAATCATACGCTTCTGACAAGCAGCAAAAGGACAAAAACTCCCCTGAGTCTGAGTATGTGTGTGAGAGGGTATCTGGAGTAAGACAAGTGTGAGGTCATGTTAGCAGCGTAGTGAATCTTGTTCGTTGCCCTACGGAGCAGATGTTCCCAGGGAACACAAAGACACGTTACTGCTCCTGGGGGACAAAGCGTGTTAAGGGATAAAAGATCAAAGAGCACCACACTTAGAGCCTGACAAGGGCTATTACACTCAAAACTGACTCAAACACACACACACCAACATATTTTGATGCTTAGCTGGACACAAATAAATCTTTTGTGTTAAGCTGATACAAATAAATAAAAGGTTGAAGAAATGTTCCCAGTAATAAAGTAGGTTAGAATCAATTCGGTATGATCTCAGGTACGGAGCGAGTGAATGCACTGCTCTGGGGCAGCTTACCTCAGCTGATTGGATTGTGGAAAAAGGCCTTAAGTTACTAAATAGCGCCTGAGGGATCAAAGGCAGACCTCCAGCAAACTCTCAATATGTGTCACAGTTTTTTTACTCCAAATTCCTATTCACAGCTCCTGCATTTTCCGGCACCACATCGGATAACAACTGAGCTTTCTTGGATAACCAGCCTCAGTGGATGAGAGGGATTAGCCTTTTTCATTAAGTGATTGACCCAACCGTTCTTTCCATTATAGTTTTAAACCCTGCATTACATTTGACGGCACTCCACAGGCCCGGCCTCCTGCTCTCTCGCTGCACCTGAGCATTAATGCGAAAATGACTCCCTCGGCTGCGAATTCTACCTCCATTTCCTGTGGAGGTCTTACATTGGATTTGTTTTTTAACAATTGCAGGCGATTTGTCATTGTATTTTAATCTCAAATTGGTCTCCATTTTCAATTTAGTCAATGGCTTGTCTTTAATGATTGACATTTGGCTGAAATTGGATTTCTTGACCATGGAGAACTTTTTTTTTTTTTCTTGAATCACAGTATGACATGCATGTTCCTTGTGATCCTTTAGGGGTTTCTGGACGTTGACCTGACAGAGTTTAAGAAGGGTGAGGCCAATGTAACAGGCTTCCAGCTGGTGAACTACCCAGACCCTAACATCAGTAGGATAGTGCAGCAGTGGATGGACTTTGACAACAAAGACGCCAAAGTTCCCAAGCGAGGACTGAAGGTGACTACATTTAAATCATCCACAGTGTGAAGAACTGATTCTGCTCTGACGGAAAAACAATAAAATCAAAGAAACAACATGTATAATTGAATCACTGGCACAGTTCCAGAGAGAGAGCACAACTGCATTACATCAAAATCTGATGACAAAATACAAAAGGCTTTTGATTCTTCAAAATGAAATTAGTCCAATAGTCAATTAAACATATTTTAGCACAAAATTATAATATAAACTGTTATATATAATTATCATTTATATAATATTTAAATATAGAAATACACTTCTCATATGTCTCTGTGCATTCTTTGTGCAGTACACCGGCGCTCTCACATACGATGGAGTCAAAGTTATGTCTACAGCCTTCCAGAACCTCCGTAGGCAGAGGATAGATATATCTCGCCGTGGAAATGCTGGAGAATGTCTGGCCAACCCACCAGCACCTTGGGGCCAAGGCATCGATATTCAGAGAGCACTTCAGCAGGTATCACACGCTGTAGGCTCTGCACATTTCTGAACGAACACAGTGTTCACAAACTTTCCTATCTGTGAGACTGACACCGCCTCTAATCTATTCTGAGTGTACAAAATGAAAGCCCAATAAGCAAATTACATCTTTATCTCATAAAGTTCACATTGATTCACCAAAGAGACCATCACAATCAAATGTGACACTACAGATAATAAACAAACCCAATTGGTGATAAACATTTATGCTGCTCATAACAGCACATGACAAGTTATATTTACAAAGAGATGCATGAGGGAAAGAGCACCTGGCTTTGTTGTGTTACCTTTAGGCAGATTTTTGTCTCTTTGCCTTGGGCGGTATATGAAGATTTAGGTGCCGAGGGTAGAATTTGGCAGGCGAGGTGGAGCAGAATTTGTTACCAAATGGAAAATCTGTAGAAATGCACTCTGTTTGAGAAACCGTACACAAATTGGTATTTTCTTCCAGTCGTATCACGTGTTTCTCCTTTTCACTTAAATGGATACTCCATCCCAAAATGAAAATTTTGCCATTAATAATTTACCTCCATGTCGTTCCAAACCCTTAAAAGCTTAGTTCGGGAGGCTTGAGACTGTCCCATAGACTGCCAAATAAATAACTGTGTCAAGGTCCAGAAAAGTATGAAAAGCATCGTCAGAATAGTCCATCTGCCATCAGTGATTCAACCGTAATGTTAAGAAGCGACGAGAATACTTTTTGTACACAAAGAAAACAAAAATAATGACTTTATTCAATAATTACTCTCCTCTGTGTCTCTTCAAATCAGAGTAGTGCCATTTTGGCAAATCTGAGTTGTACACACTCTTCTGTGTCAGCCGCGCCACAAGGATATGTTTTTTACGTCTATTTACGCTTTGGTTTCGAAAGCAAACGGCGCAGCGTACGCCATCTGCGTTCAGCTCAGATTTGCCAAAATGGGGCTATGCTGATTTGGAGAGACACAGAGGAGAGGAATTGTTGAATAAAGTCATTATTTTTGTTTTCTTTGTGTACAAAAAAGTATTCTCATGGCTTCATAACGTTACGGTTAAATCACTGATGGCAGATGGACTATTTTGACGATGCTTTTCATACTTTGCTTGACCTTGACACAGTCATTTAATTGGCAGTCTATGGGACAGTCTCAAGCCTTCCTGTTTTTATACGAAATATCTTAAATTCTGTTTCAAAGACGAAGCTTTTACGGGTTTGGAACGACATTGAGGTAAATGATTAATGACAAAATTTATCATTTTTGGGTGGAGTAACCCTTTAAAGGGTATTAATAAGTCTGAAAAAACCTAAGCAAAGTAGTAGCATTCTTCTTGCAGAAATAGACTCTGTCTCACAGTTGCCTGTGGCTGTGTCTGATGCCAGTCTGATGTGTGCTGGACTGAGGCAATTTGGTCCATCTGCTGATAGGCCGTGGAGATTGATGTTCAACTCGGTCAATTAACTCCTTCATGTGGCCTGGGAGACATTCAGTACTGTACACACAGAAGAGACACTGTGAGAGATGTACACCCCTCAGAGGAGGACTACTTGAGAGAGAGAGAGAGAAAGAAAGTTTTTTTTGTCTAAATACAAACATCTTCTATGTAATTTGTACCCAGGTTCGTATTGAAGGCCTAACAGGACACATTCAGTTTAACGAAAAAGGACGAAGGACAAACTACACTGTTAGTGTGATGGAGCTAAGGCCAACAGGACCGAAAAAAGTAAGTACTTAAATATCAGGAAAAGGAAGCATTTATAGGAAGCCTTTTGATATGGCAGGCTGTTTCACACTTCTTGCTTCACTTATGGTTTAAACAAAACATTCCCTTTATAAGATCCAGTATGGTCACTGTTTCAGCAATCCAGTCTACTACTTCTGGGATGACTAAATGAGTACTGTATTTCATGTAGTTTCTCCTTTGGGATATCTCAGAAAGGTTTCCCGATAATGCTCAAGTTCCTGTCCCTGATTTGATTTTTTCTCAGGTGGGTTACTGGAATGAGGATGAGAAATTTGTGAGCACGGCGGCCTACATGCCAGGCAGTAATGACACTTACGGACTTCAGAATCGCACATATATTGTTACCACTATTCTGGTATGTCTTCTTTAAATCTTTACCTTTTTTGCTAATTTTAAACTTCTATGGGATTTAAAACATTATTAAGTAAGATTTATTAAACTATTAATTTGTTCAACAAGGACACATTATATTAATCAAAGGAAGCAGTAAAGACATGCATAATGTTAAAAATGATTTCTGTTTCAAAGACTCCTGTATCACAGAAAATGTTTGCACAAATATATTATGCAGCACAACTGTTTTCAGCATTGATAATAATAATACATTTTTCTTGTGCAATAAAATTAACATATTATTTGATTTTTGAAGGATCATGTGACACTGGAGACTTCA
The DNA here is from genome assembly GCF_003368295.1 of Carassius auratus. NCBI lineage: Eukaryota > Metazoa > Chordata > Actinopteri > Cypriniformes > Cyprinidae > Carassius > Carassius auratus. The sequence goes on from NC_039256.1 coordinate 19,297,463, forward strand.
GTAATGGCTGCTAAAATTCAGTTTTGCCATCATAGAAATAAATCTAATTTTAAAGATATTTAAATAGAAAACCATTATTTTAAATTATAATAATATTTCACAATTATACTGTTTTTACTGTATTTTTATTTTTTTTATCAAAAGCATGCAGCGTTGGTAAGCATAAGACCTTAAAGTCTCCAAAATTCTGAGTCAAAGTGTATATTCAAAGTTATTGCAAGTCATGTGTTCCAGCTATTCCTACACCTTTATATTTTTATGAAATAAATGACATCACTGTTTGTATGTCGTATTTCATTAAGCAAACAGCTCAAGAGAACTGAGACGGTGCCCTCCTAACATGTCCTGTAGAATTTAATGTTCATAGTTTTGGTGAAACTTGTCTGTAGTTGCCAAGTTGCTTGGCAAATAATCATTCATCCCCAACACTGGTCGAATGACAGTACAGGAATCCAGACTCAGTCCACCATCTCACAAGTCTTCTTAACCATTTTTCCTTTCTTAAAATGGCTGATGCATCACCTTCATGTTTTTATCCCTCAGTATGAAGACGGTAATGCTGTGGTGTGCAGATAAAAGCATGAAGGCTCTTCTGTGCGCTGTCTGTAAATGAGACATTATTGCTCCTCCAGCCACAGTGTTTTCATCTTATACTTAAAGGGGAACCTTGGATTGAATTGCCAGCAGTGGACAAAAGATTAATTTTCCTTTTCTTTATCCTCGTTCGGCAGAGATCTTTGGGCTTAGCCTGCGTTTTAGCTATTCTCTCTCAAGTTAGGCTTCAGAGGGCATTTATTAACCTTTCATATGTGGACTGCCCATCTCTTTCCCTGCCAGAGAAAGGGCAGAGTGAGTGGACCGGCCTCCTGATGGAAGGACGTGGAGGGAATTGGTGATGGATCATTGGTGTGGGTTAGGGGCTAAGCGCTCACAAGGGAGTGGGATGGATTGCAGGAAATAGTCTGAGCTATGCTGTTTGTCCAACAGAGACTGTTTATCAGAGAAGCTGGGAATAGTTGCATCACCTTGCGTGCTCTAAAGAATTATCTGTTTCTCTGAAAGACAGCATATAAGCCATTTTGGAGGTCTGCATTAGCAGGAAATTCACTTCCACTGTCTGTTTCTGAGATGCATTGCAGCACAGCTGGGTTCAAAGTTCTGTGGTACTGAAAGCATTTGCAGACATGACACTGTAATCAAGAGTTTCATTGTTTGAGGTTTGTTTCTGGAAAGGGGAAAAAGTACATCTATGTGGCTCTATTTGCTTTTAGTTTCAAACCTATGCTGCACAGCAAAGGCTTCTTTTCTTTTCTTAACGTCAGCCCACTCTATTTTTCTTTATGCTCTCGTGTTATTCGTACATTGTGAGCTCCTTAGAAAAGTCTGTTACAGAATGAGCTTTCAGCTGGGCCTCAGGTGCCATTTGTGTTGCAATCTCCTCAGGATGTCCAATCATTGTGAAATATCACAATTGAACTGCTAACTCATATTACAGACTTTCTACAAATAGAATCACCCTACACTTTCTACACAGCTGATTGCCAGGTCTGTCCCTCATGCTCGAGAACAAGACATATGAAAATAAACCTGTCAAGTTCACCATGTTTTAAGTAACAAAGCACCATTTCTTATCGGCTTTGTCAACTCTTTCTTTCCCCCGGCTCTCAGTGTCTTAAAATATGGTTTCCATAATGCTTATAATGTTTCTAATGGATTAGACAAAATCTAAAGTGTTCCCATTGTTATCATTATAGCTGTCTTCATTGCCTATTGAATCGCATCTGCTAAAAAGTGCCTTTAGTTGATTTTGATCTTATTTATCATGTCTGTCTTAAATGATTTATATTAAACAGACATCATATGTATAATTTGTCTATTATATATATTGTATACTGTATGTATAGTATGTATTTTACTATGTTTTATATATATATATATATATATATATATTATATATAATATATAATATATACACACATATTATATATATGTATACTATATATATATATATAATATTGTATATATATATATATATAATATATATGATTATATTACAAAATATATACATATATATAATATTATATATAATATATATATATAATAGCTATATATATATTATATATAATTTATTACACACAAATTTATATAAAACATATCCTGTAATTAAATATTTTTTTTTCCACTGTGCATATCTGTCTTACCTCCTGTGTCCCAAGACTAGGAATCACCGTAATGTCATTGCTGAGAAGAACCAAGCAGTTTAAGGAATGATAAGTAATGAAGGTTACTGTTTGGAACGGCAGCTGAGATGAGCCAACACGTGGATACCACTACATACTCAAGATAGTGGCTGATGGGAAATATGGAGCCAGAGATCCTGAGACCATGATGTGGAATGGGATGGTGGGAGAGCTTGTCTACGGTGTAAGTGCAACATGTTATTTTCTCTCTGCATATATCCGGACTTCAATAACAAAGCGTTAAGGATGAATGCAAGAGAACACAAAGAACCCAATAGGTGTTTATCAGTTATGCCACTGATTCAGAAAATTGACTAGTTTTCAAATCTGAATCATTTTCAGAGAGGAGAGGAGGTTTCAGTAAGTGAACCGAAAGGCTTCATATTTTCTCCACAGTTACAGAAATAATAACAGAGAGTGAAGAAAACTTTTTCTTGAAAGGTGTTAAATAGAGGTTGAGAGGTTAGAACAAATCCGCTCTGTATTTATAGTTACACGTTTTCGATAAACACAAGAAAAATGACTGTTGCTGGTCTGTGTCCTAGATTGACTTCTTTCTTTCCTGGATCCATGTGTAGTTTAATTATATTTTAACACTATATATTTAGTGTTTATTGCAATAACATCATACGTTCTTCTGTAGAAAGCTGACGTAGCCGTGGCCCCACTGACCATCACCCTGGTCAGGGAGGAAGTCATTGATTTCTCCAAGCCCTTCATGAGCCTCGGCATCTCCATCATGATCAAAAAGCCCACTAAGTCCAAGCCTGGTGTGTTCTCCTTCCTGGACCCTTTGGCCTATGAGATCTGGATGTGTATTGTGTTCGCCTACATCGGTGTGAGCGTGGTCCTTTTCCTAGTCAGCCGCTTCAGTCCCTACGAGTGGCACGCAGATGACTGCGAGGATGGAGCAGAGCAGAACCCTAACCAACCCTCCTCCTCGTCCGCTCAACCAGGTCAGGGCCAGCAGAACCAGAACCAGCAGAGTCAGGAGCAGACCAACGAGTTTGGCATCTTCAACAGTCTCTGGTTCTCACTGGGAGCTTTCATGCAGCAGGGCTGTGATATTTCCCCCAGGTGAGATGCCAGTTTGTTTTTGTTCAGGGTTTTTGCAACTGGTTTTGCTTCAGGGTTTCATGTTGGACATAAAGTGGTGACTCAACAATCATGAACAAAAATTGTCTGCAAAATTGAAAACATTTATTTAGATTCTAAACTTTGATGGGTTCATGCGCAAAACTATGGAAGGTCGTTTCCACCACTGAATAAAAAATGTAAAAGGTAATGGCTTTTATTTTATCTCACAATTCTGACTTTTTTATCTCTGAACTGTGAGATTTAAATTCACAATTGGGAGTTATAAAGTCACAATTGTGAGATATAAACTCACATTTCAGAGAAAAACTGTATGAATTGTGGGATATGAACTTGCAATTCTGACTTTTTTTCACAAAATTGCATATGAAATCACACTTGAGAGTTAAAAGTCAGAATTGCAAGATAAAAACTCACAATTCTGAATTTTTCTCGCAAATGCAAATTTGTATCTCACAATTCTGACTTTATAATTTCCACTTGCGAATTTACATCTCAGTTCACTTATGGTTTAAATGAAACATTTACATCTCAATTCTCATAAAAAGTTGCATTTAACATTTTTATTTTTTATTCACTGATGGAAATGGACTTCCATGCAAATCAGTTTGTGCTCATTGCAAATTAATTTCTATTCAGTGTTATTTGGGTTGTATTTATTTATTTGTTTATTTTTACTTTGCCAAGGGTTCTTCATGGCCAGTTTGATGGGCATAACATGCAATCTGTCCATGTTGGCATTCATTTAATTTGACTTTTACCAAGTGACGGATGAATTTGCAGCAAAATACAATAAAGTTTGGTTGGGCACACAGCATTTGACACCAGCAGAACAAGACATGGGAAGTATGTTACTTTAATTTGTTTATGAGCAGTTTATTTTTCTAGCTTACTCTGCTAAACCATTGCATGGTTAGTTTCATTTTATTACTGATCGATTTCAGTTTTGAATGATGCAACAGTTCACAGCAATCCTGTAGATTCTCATGCTGAATATGTTCAAATGTTTCTTAAATGTTTGGGGTGTAGTTATTTCTCAGCGGTGCTGTTGTGTGGCTCTTTGCAGATTACTGAGTGGTGTTTGTAGTTCAGTAATTTGTGGTACATGGCAGTATTTCTGAAGATCAGATAGAGCTGCACATCCACTTGGACTGGACACAAACCTAATGCCACAGTACTGGCTAATGAGAGGAAGGCAGCAGCTCTTTGAAAGGCAGATTAAAGTGCTGTGAATGCTACATCTGAGCCTTTTACTCAGAGATGAAGTGTCTCTCTCTACGCAGTTGCTGGACTCTCAAAGGTCTCCAATTAAAATCCTAATTAATAGGGGGTGAAGCTGGCAACATGAGGTCAATGGCTGTGGGTTTTAATGGCACAGGGAGAGACAGTGCAGTAGGTCTCAGAGAGAAATGTCAGCGGCTGTGTTCAGGCACCAGACAGCTTTCACACCTGTAGGCAACACATTTAAGTCTAGTTGATGCCTAAAGCTAATATTACAGATGGATATACTAGATTCCAGGTTATGCAATATAATTAAATGTCTATCTGATATGTTAGCCTCTTTTAAAAATAAAGTTATAAATGTGTGGTCGTGGTTGATATATGTCTGTTTTATTACTTATTGAGTGACTTCAATTTTATTCAAGGTATATGTAACTTTCTCTGTCATCATTCTCCTCTGAGAATCATAAGCTGTTCTAAATGGTAGGCAACTCAATTAAGCTTTCTAATTTCTTCTACTTTCAGACTAAATTAATCTATTGTATTGAATATTGAATCCTAGAATGCATTGCAACAAGCTCAGCCAATGGGGAGACTTGGGAGAAGCAGTTATTATAAATGAAAGCATTTCATTCATTATTGAAAATTACCTACAGTATAGAAACTGTTCAGTGCAGTTGAAAATGAATTTTCAAGATTATGCATATCACTGTTAGTTTAGGAACAGGCAAATGCTAAATTCTGTTTGAATCGCTTGAGTCTGCTGTGCGCTTTATGTGAGGAGTCTGACATAAAGCAAGTCACTTTTTAGGAAGGTCATTGTGATTTGGAACAGAGCTCATATGATGTTTTTTCCAGGTTTGCCTGTGAATGTCATTCCATCAACAAAGCAATAATTGCACCCTTCCTTTTTTGGAGGGGACAATTACTACTATAAGCATAATTACAAATGGGTATGTTGGCAGGGAGTCATTAAGAATCTGAGCTGTGATGAGTAAATCATGAGTTCAGTTTCACAGGTAACATCTTTCACACCTTTTAGCATAGGTTTATGTTCAGCAGTGTCTGCAGTTGTATATCATCATGCACTTTGCTTACCATATGTACTAATTTTTTGCTGTTAATATTATTATTATGTCATTCCTGCCTTTAGTTGACACCTGATTTGACTACAGGAATGAGAGCAAAAGCAGTGTGTTGATTAATCTTTATAAATTGTTAAATCCTAATGCTGTTAAATTGACTGTCCTACAGAAGCTAGTTTGTGCTGGCTTAATGGTAGGATGTCCACAGCATCATGCTGTCACTTTGGTTACCAGTGTGATATGAACAAATTATACTTTTGCAGAACCACAATAGTATTGCAAGCCTCCTTCCTCTGTAGTTGTTCTGTTATGATCATTATATTCATGTTTTTGAAATAATTATATTATTCTAAGGCTTCATCAATTAACATTGTGAAACTGAAATATTATTACAATTTAAAATAGCTGTTTTCTTTTTTAATATATTTTAATATAATTCCTTTTTATCATTTTTTAACAGTGTAAAAGTGTTTACTGTCACTCCTGATCAATTTAATGCATCTTTGCTATATATTTAAAATATAAATGCTATATATGAGATATATATATATATAGAGAGAGAGAGAGAGATAGAGAGAGAGAGAAATAATACTTTTATTTAGCAAGGATGTATTAAATGCATTTAGATAGCATTTAGCATGGGAAATAACACGGGAAGTAGCACGGCTATGTTTTTAGAAATAGCCAAAAATACATTGTAATTATAATTTTTGATTAGTAATATACATTGATAAGAAATTCATCTGGAGAGCTTTAAAGACAATTTACTCAATATTTTGATTCTTTGGACCCTTCCAGATGCATAAATAGTCATATCTCGGCCAAATATTGTCATTTCCTAACACACCATACATCAATGAGAAGCATATTCATTCAGCTTTAATATGATGTATACATCTCAGTTTCATAAAATTAACTGTTATGACAGATGTTTTTGTGGTCCAGGTTTATATATACATTTATATCAATCTCAATTGCCACCACAAGGCTAGCTCTTTCTCATCAGTTAAATACAATCATGTAAAGTACTTTGCTTTGTTGGTATGGAAAATGACCTTAACCTGTACTGATTCACAGTGATAAATCTTATCTGTCTGAAAATCTTATTAAAATCTTACTAAATCTTATTACTCTGTCATCCAGCATTTCAGAACCTACAGCCAGGGTATGTCTCTGTGAGCTCCTGTATGAATTGATTGTTCTGTCTCAGCAGTGGTGTTGAAATGTCAGCGGTGTGAGGGAGAGCAGCACGCTGCTTTCCTGTGGATGTCTCCTGTGATGGGGCGCAGAGAGGCTTCAGAGGATCTTAATTAGACCGTGTCATTTCTCCCTGTCATTTCTTGCCGTGACTCAGACTCTGCCGAGTGCAATCGACAATGTTGTAGTGATTATACCTTCTCTCTCCGTGTCACTGAAGTTCTATAAACAAGTAAGGACAGGATGTGGATGGTGTCTGCATTGCGGGTGAACATGTTTCGCCATCTTGAACACGTCACTTCAGACGCTGCTTTATGAGTAGCCATGCGTGACTGGATATTCACGATTCTGTTTGTGTGATGACATTTAATTAGTAATGAGAGGAGAGAGTGGATGATGGAGCGACTGCAGCAGCAGCATTAACAGCTTCCATTATGCTTCTTTAATCACGGGTTATCAGAGCTTCTTCTCTCTGTGATCATCTGCATTTGAATTTACACACTTAGTCCTTCTGTCTAATGAACGCTGATAGGTTGAATGGTTAGTGGTCTGGCCGCACGAGCATCAGACTATGGTTTGCCCCTTCATGTGCTATTTATTCTTTGGAAGAAAAAAATCCCTGTTCAAATGTCAGACCTGTCACTCAAACCTACCCATCAGGCATAATTTATGCAAGCCACTCAAGATAATGTTTATCTCTTCAGACACAGGTGCCCACAATCTCATATATTACTGTTACATTGTCCTTCCCTTCTCTTCTCTTCTCTTCTCTTCTCTTCTCTTCTCTTCTCTTCTCTTCTCGCACTCAACAGAAAAGTAAGCATGGGCTGCTACGTGCATGGTTTGGCATGGCAGAATGCAAGCACTGATTATTTTCACTAAAAAGATGCGTCTCAGTTCATCACAATCTCATAAAGCTATGTTATAACTTTAGTATATGCACAATGAATCTTCCATAATGTCTACACTTCATGTGTTATAATGAGAGGAATTGAGCATGCAAATTCCAGCACTGAACAAGAACTTTTGAGCAGTGAGTGGATTCTAACTTAAACACCTTTGATTGGCCATCGTGTTCCTGAATTCAACAGATATGCCTGTGATTGTCTACATTGCTCAATGCGGCAAACACATGTTATGAATAGAAACTGCCTATACTTGTGCATGTTAATCATTTCTATCTTAAATTAGTTGTAATAAAAAATCATTTAATTATCCTGTATCCCGCACACACACACGAGTCTCTACGCATTCGCCCATCTAGTGTTGTCCCGCGCCGCACTCTGCTGCGTTGGGTCCCGAGATAGTCCCGCAGGATTGTTGGTCTCTACATGGAAGGAGCCTATTAAATTGTTACGATAGAGGCTCTCGACTCTGAACATAACTTGTTTTTCAATATAAACTATTAAATATTTTCTATAAAAATTGTAAGTTGGAAACAGCCGCCCACAGTAGCAGATAGCTTTGGTTTTATATTTCATTTGATTACATTAATATTTAAGTTGAGATTTACCAAAAATATTTTAACTGTTACTATGTAAAAGGAATACTGCTGTAAAAAAAACTGCTTATTTTGTTTAGAGTGTTTGCAAACCAAATTTTATTGCACTTTTGTCCATATAGCAGTACTTTTAAAATAAAAGTGGGCAATAAACTACTTTTGAATTCAATATTGAATTTTGTGCATAACAAAATATATATATATATATATATATATATATATATATATATATATATATATATATATATATATATATATATATATATACGCTCAACCAAAGGATTATTAGGAATACCTGTTAAATTTCTCATAAATGCAATTATCTAATCAACCAATCACATGGCAGCTGCTTCAATGCATTTAGGGGTGTGGTCCTGGTTAAGACAATCTCCTGAACTCCAAACTGAATGTCAGAATGGGAAAGAAAGGTGATTTAAGCAATTTTGAGCATGGCATGGTTGCTGGTGACAGACGGGCCGGTCTGAGTATTTCACAATCTGCTCAGTTACTGGGATTTTCACGCACAGCCATTTCTAGGGTTTACAAAGAATGGTGTGAAAAGGGAAAAACATCCAGTATGCGGCAGTCCTGTGTTGGCGAAAATGCCTTGTTGATGCTAGAGGTCAGAGGAGAATGGGCCGACTGATTCAAGCTGATAGAAGAGCAACTTTGACTGAAATAACCACTCGTTACAACCGAGGTATGCAGCAAAGCATTTGTGAAGCCACAACATGCACAACCTTGAGGCGGATGGGCTACAACAGCAGAAGACCCCACCGGGTATCACTCATCTCCACTACAAATAGGAAAAAGAGGCTACAATTTGCACAAGCTCACCAAAATTAGACAGTTGAAGACTGGAAAAATGTTGCCTGGTCTGATGAGTCTCTGATGATTTCTGTTGAGACATTCAGATGGTAGAGTCAGAATTTGGCGTAAACAGAATGAGAACATGGATCCATCATGCCTTGTTACCACTGTGCAGGCTGCTGGTGGTGATGTAATGGTGTGGGGGATGTTTTCTTGGCACATTTTAGGCCCCTTATTGCCAATTGGGCATTGTTTAAATGCCACGGCCTACCTGAGCATTGTTTCTGACCATGTCCATCCCTTTATGACCACCATGTACCCATGGCTACTTCCGCAGGATAATGCACCATGTCACAAAGCTTGAATAATTTCAAATTGGTTTCTTGAACATGACAATGAGTTCACTGTACTAAAATAGCCCCACAGTCACCAGATCTCAACCCAATAGAGCATCTTTGGGATGTAGTGGCCCTGGGTGTGCATCCCACAAATCTCCATCAACTGCAAGATGCTATCCTATCAATATGGGCCAACATTTCTAAAGAATGCTTTCAGCACCTTGTTGAATCAGTGCCACGTAGATTTAAGGCAGTTCCGAAGGCGAAAGGGGGTCAAACGCAGTATTAGTATGGTGTTCCTAATAATCCTTGGCTTTAGGTGAGTATATATATATATATATATATATATATATATATATATATATATATATATATATATATATATACACATAAACACACACACACACAATAATATGAGGGTATATACATAGATATATAATATTTATGTAATATGTGACCCTTGACCACAAAAATAAGTAGTAAATAAGTAGTAAAAATATTTTTTTACTAATATTGTAAAACATTATTACAGTTTAAAATAAAAATATGTATATTATTAAATATACAATAAAATGTAATTTATTCCTGTGATGCAAAGCTGAACTTTTTGCAGTCAAATGAACCTTCAGAAATCATTCTGATATTCTGTATTGCGTTGGTGCTTATTTATATTACATTTACTTTATTATACATTTTGAAAACAGCTGTGCAGCTTAATATTTTCAAGAAATTTTTAGGATTCCTTTATGAATATGTTCAAAAGAACATGTATTTGAGAGCATTTATTTTAAATAGAAACATCCTGTAACAATGTGGCACAGGAACTACAGTATGATTGTCAACACTTGTTATGAAAGTTAAGTGATAAGATTCACAAATGTACAAATGTAGTGACTTCATGATTCATTGATTCTGGCAGGAATCCCCCGCAACTCCCAGAAAGAAATGACATGCTTTCAGTCCCAGAGCATTGTGTCATGCTTGGTTTTCTCCTCTGAGCTCTGCTGTACTTCCGTCACTTGGCTCTTTTTGTTCATCTATGTTCGTGAAGCGCACAGCAGGTCGGTTCAGGTGATCTGTACTAAGAACAAGAACAGATCTAGCTGTTGAGTGGTTGATGGATCCTGTTACACTGTTGATGGCTCTCACAGGACAAGGATCTATTCCATACCTCCCAGCACCCTGCCCACAATGGCAGATCAAACGTCATTTTGTGTCATTACACCAACACACACACCCGCACTCTAGTGGCCCACAGCACACCTGCTACAGTGATTACGTTTGTACAGGGTAAAAATATTGTTCTACTCATCATTTTCAGAGGGTTTTTGTACATTTCTTTGCTCACTTGACACATCTACCTTTGTGTATGACTAAGTGACCCTTAGTCATACTGAGAATAACAAAAATGAAGTGGCTGGGAAGTTCTACAAATCATGTGAAGCCTAGATGTTTATTGTTGCTTCAGCTTGTGCTTCAAAAAAATTGCAATTTTTTTTTTTTTTTTGTGGGTGTTGAAAGGAATCTTTAATGCTCACCAAGGTTACATTTATTTTTAATAAAAAAAAAAAAAAATACAGAAAAGGTAATAATATTGTGTACGACAAAAAAGAAAAAGAAAAAAATCTCTTCTGCCCTATCATTCTCTCTCTTTCCCCTTACACACACACACGGGGGCGGAGCCTCTTTCCACATCCAATTCGAACATCCTATAACAGTTTCGCAACACAAAAATGAATAAAGTGCTATGTTAACATTAAGCACATTGTTTTCTAAAACACAACAACATTTTGTAAATGCTACAATATATATAATATTGTATTTTACAGGTTTTTTTAATTGCTTTGGCGTTCCCAAGCAATAGGTAAATTTTCAAAACTCTTATTACTAATGTCACAACAGATCATCAAAAGTGCACTTTTTCAAACATTTCAGCATATTTTTAATTGTGTTAGTACAATACACGCAATCACAATATAAACTTTTCACTACACAAAATAAGTGTTTCATCTATATAAATGTTTCATTCACAGTAACTGCCTTTCATAAAGCTTTTAATATCAAACTTTTCACTTGCATGACTTCTCATTCGGTTTAATACATTGGTCTATTATTTAATCTAACTCATCTTTTGGTGCACTTATAGCTAGAGATTCAATAGATATAGTTTCTATTGAACGTGGTTACAAATTAGGCATAACCAAATCCAATTAATTATTTTTACACTAGTGATTTATCTAAGATGGTAACCATTATTGTGTGTGTGTGTGTGTGTGTGTGTGTGTGTGTGTGCTCTTGTTTTTGTGACATATCAGGACACAACTCTGTATAATGACATGGTTATGAAACAGGTATTACAAGGAGAGGGTGACTTATGAGGACATAATCCATGTCCCCATTTTTCAAAACGCTTATAAATCATACAGAATGAGTTTTTTTTTATAAAGTAAAAATGCACAAACTTTCCCATGAGGGTTAGGGTTAGGTGTAGGGTTGGTGTAGGGCCATAGAATATACAGTTTGTACAGTATAAAAACCATTACGCCTTTTCACAAAAACAGATGTGTGTGTGTGTGTGTGTACCTACTTACTGTAACCATATTTTGGGGACAAATGAATACCCAAAAGTAAGCAAAACTTGACAAAATCACCTAAAACCTCCCTTTGAGAACATCTTCATTTGTAAAACCATGTGTTTTGCTATTTGTGAACATATAGCAAAACATAAGGGAGAAGAACTGATCAGAGATTGATCAGAGATGTATCAGAAGGGAGACAGATGGCATCAAATACAGCATTTTACATTACATTATGCCATTTGATACTGTACAGTATAAACATTACCATGACTTCACATTACTATAACTCACCCTTCATTTGAAAAGTTCAGCTAGAGTATAGATTCAGTCATATGGCACAGTGAGGACATTTCCTGCATTGATAATAAACTTCTAGCACATCTAAAAAATTTAGTAATGAATTGTAAGATACTCTACTCATTAAAAAAAATCAGAGGTAATGAATTATGCACATTAAAATCCATTGTGACAACAATTATATTTGTTTGGCAATTGCAGTTTAAATCCAGCATGTCGTTGTAATATTCATGCTACTATGGTGCTTTGTTTGCGTGATGTTTCATTTAAATTCTTAAAATTATTCTGTCAATATACATTTCTTTCCTTCTTTAAATGTGTTGTATTCAAAGATCTATAAAGACAGAATGAAAAGATACTGTCAGACATGCTTTTGGGGGGAAGATAAAAGTTTGATGAGGTCTGTTTTTTAATGCGTTGTGCAACAGGCCTCCTGAAGAGAGAGAATGAACATAAGAACATGAGCAGCAACAGTTTTCTTTTTAATTATCTTCAGTGAAGCAGTCTCTGGAGGACTCCACTTAGACTTTGTTTTGCAGTTCTCTCTGTGTTTCCTCTGAGGAGTTGCATCGCTTATTAGTTATTTAGAGTAACTGCCTGAGTCAGTGTCCAGTGTTCTGCATATTTACCTAAGCGCTCATGATCTTCCTCACATCAGCTCATTTATTTCCAATGAAACAACCTGTGCTATTATCTTGTTTCAGATAATGAAATAACAGAAATTATATGAAGACATGCCCAAAATGCATAGCTTTATTAAAGATTCTACTTTCCCTTATGAACTTATATTTTCCATAAAGCATTAACCTAACACAATGGTTGATCCTGCACTCTTATTTATCAAATAACATACAAAAGAATGCATTATATAATTTTTTAAAGGGATAGTGCACCCAATTTGTTTTTCTACATTGTGTTGTGCAGTGAAAAGAAAGTCCAACAGGATTATACAACATGAGTAAATTATAACAAAACAATTTGGGGGTAAACTATCCTTTTAAATATTTGTACCAGACATTACATTGTAATACCTATTTATAATTACACACATTAAATTTGGTGATTGCTGTTTTTTGATTAAGTACTCTTTGAAGAAATACTTTAAGAGCATACATTTTATATATTTATTTACAGACTTTGATTTTTCTACATTTTGTTTTGTTTTTTTACAAACAAATGTCTTTACCATCAATTTAGATCAAGATACCTCAGAATTTGATATTGAATTGTAAGATATTGTACTCCTGAAATAATTCTGTGAAATCTTTTCCCCCACATTATATCCATTTTGACAGTTATTTTTGTTTGTCAATGGAGATTGATTTTTAAAGTCTACATGTCGTTTTGTATATACTTAAAAAATGAGCATACCTTTTTATTTACAGGCTTAAATTTTTCAATATTAGTTAATATGAACTAGTGGTTAACAACTTCTTATTAATTCTAATTACTTGTATTAGCTAAGATTAACGAAGGTTAATGCATTACTTTAAATCATTAAATGGATTAACAACATTTGATTTAAAAATAAAAAAGTTAGTAAATGTGGAAATGAATATTAAAGGTATACTCTACCGCAAAATGAAAATTTTCTCATTAATCACTTACCCCCATGATATTCCATATCATACTTTTTTCTCCACTACATTTATATCAAGGTCCTCAAGTAAAAAGTCGTTAAATGCAGCAGTTTTTCCAGTGTGTACATTTTCATATATATATATATACTGCTTATAGTTTATGTTAACTAATGCACTGATTAATTTTAACAAATGAGAGCTTATTTTAAAGTGTTACCGACATGTAGGATATACAGTACTGTCATCTCCTTTACATCCTCGGCAGTAAAAGAGCATTTCTGTGTGGGACTTTGGTAGAGACAGTTCAAAGTTTACAATTACAGATATTTAATTCAATGACAGAGACAGATGAAAAGAGCAGACAAACAGTGGGCTTCTGCGTGCTGCACAGACGCATGCTGGCCGTAGACGTGGTTCAGTCAGTTCAGTGTCGACTGAAAGCTGCTCGGTGACAAAACCCATCTCAGCTGCGTGTTTGGAGAGAAGAGAGTGCTGCCATGGCAACGCTGAAAGACATGGGTGTTTCCTCTGGAGTGGCACAGCTCACAGTTTGAGAGCAATGCTGAGTGACTACCACCATCCGTGTGTGTGTGTGTGTGTGTGTGTGTGTGTGAGGCAGCTTTAGCCTACATTATAGGGACCAAATGTCCTGAGAACAATAACAAACCTGATGTTACCTACAGGGAAACAGCCAGTGGAGGAACTTTGCTTAATAAACATACAAAGTACAGAAAATGTAAAAGGTGAAAATGTATGAGGGATAGATTTTGATAATGTAGACAAGTCAATGAAATGTATGCTATGCATTTAAACCTGTTTTATGTGCTCTATTAGTGAGTGTAAAGTCACAAGGACACATGGCTTTCTTTACAGATTGGTTGCTCTGATTTATCAGTGGGTGATTTGTGTTTTATAGATGAATACGTGTCTAATGCTGGTTCTGGATGTGTGTGTGTGTGTGTGTGTGTGTTGTGTTGCAGAGGAAGTCGATATCTGTGCCACCTTCAGTATTGAGTTATCTTGAACAGGGCAGTGCAGAAGATTATGGCTATAATTTATATAACATGAGAAGGTAGCTTCATCTCAGAAATGGATTTCTTAAGACGCTTACCGTACACATCCGTCTAAATACGAGACTCTGAGTCAAGCTTGTTTTAAAAAGATCTGTGAGATTTATGAAATTAAAAGTGCGCAAATAAACCACAGCAGTTTCATACAGAGTCACATACACCTGCTTGAGAAATGAGCATATTATACAGACATTAGGGAAATCTCTCACAGTTTTTCTCTCATTTAATTGCAGTCGTTTGCTGTCAACGCCATTTGCATAATCGTCTCATTCCATACAAGCAGAGCGTAAAAACTGACCTCGTGAGGAAGAAGAGGTAGCGGTGTTGATTTAAACATGGAGAGAATTTGACATGTGACAAGGAATGAGATCAGTGTGTCAGTTTCACACTGCTCAAAAGGTGCCTGGCAAAAGCTGTCAAACAACATCAGAGCTGTGAGCTCCAGTTCCCTCCACCAGCTTTGAATTTCTGGAGCCTCAGCCCCTTGTGCACATTGTGCCTGTGGTATATTTTCAGAGTTTGACTTGGGGGGTTTTCATAGGCCACTGATGTTTTGCATGGGTTTGGGAATGATCTGAAACCTGGGAGGGAGAAATCAACATTATTAGCTTGGCTCCTGAATATTAATTAAGTGATAAATTGATTTGCCTAAAATGCAAATACTTTAAGTGGGAATAGGCTATATGAGGATTACCATGCATTAATTGTGTTTTCATTCATTCTGCTGATACAGCTGATTAAGCGTAAAGCCTTTATTTATTTTTTTGCTTTGTGGCCGAGCAACGCTTTTTAAATATATGATTATTGCTCAAAAACTGTGAGTCCCTGTCTCTGTATAAATGTGCTTATGTTAATCAAGAGAATATTATGTAAAAAAATATATGAATTTTATTTCTAATATGTTGATCATCATATCTTTTAACTAATATGTAACATGCAAAAGTTTATTGTAACCAGTGTTATTTTAGTATAATTTATAGCATTTATCATGGTTCTAAATTACCTTTTTTATATTTTCAGTTTAATTTTAATTTTGTTTTAAGGTTTAGTAATTGTATGCGTTCGTCATTTTTGGTTTCTATCTTATTAAATATTTCAATTTAGCTTTAATTTTTTTCAGTTTTAGTAAATTTAGTGCCTCAGCTTTAACTTATTTTCTTTTATTTGCAAAAGCTAAATTTCTACTGTTTACATTTTTTAAGTTTAAGTTCATATCCAGTAAAATAGTTAATCAATTTTCTTTTAGACATTAATTCATTTATTTTATTTCATTGTTTGTCAGCGTAATGTAAGTGTAAGATGCCACGTTTACTGTGTGCAACATTCTTCAGTGTTTCAATTACCAAGCACTTATTAAATCACAATATGGAGACTACTGAAATGTACATTATTTAGTATTGAATCATCCATTTCATTTTCTCAGATAAATGTACTTAAGTATGCGTTCGCATCTGATTATCTTGTTATTTGGCTGTGGTAAATATGGCATGCTGTATTTGTCAGAATATGTATCGTGTATTTAAGGGTAATTAGCTGATATGAATTATGAGACTGAATAAATAGCAGACACAACACATCAGCATCTTCATTAGACCATTTTAGCACTAACTCAACACACTTCAACAGGTCCTGTCGTGAATCATTTTTACGGTATAGCCTGGTCACACTGAATATTGATTTACCAGCATCATTACATTATAATACTGCTGTATACTAAACCATTCAGAAAATAAATTTCCCATCTTACACTAGGTGATTACATATCTTTCTGTACACAGCTATATTTGTAAACACAATGAAAATGAAAAATAGTCTCAGCTTTATGAATCAATCTCAATAGGCCTGGTGACTATCCAGGTCACCCCCTATCAAGGTGGATTCACCATGTACACAGTTAACCCTGGTCTTTACTCCAGCAGAGAGAGAAGATTATGCCGCTAGGCTGCCAGGAACTCAGGGGAGAGCGGCCCTGGTTTTGTTTAAGCCTTCTAGGCCTGCAGGTAGACCTTCTAGAACTCCCTCAGAGATGTTAAACTGATCTCATATGCCTGCCTGAGCTTCATTCAGGTCATGTGATCAGAGCCCAACCTCAAAGGTCTGGTTTAAAAAAATATCCTTGTTGCATGGCGTTCTGGATTCAGGATTTGACCAGGGGTGAAATTGTTCTTTTTTTTAACCCTTGTGAAATTTGAATTTGTGACCAGCGGTATCTCAGTCCAGCCCTTGAAGGATTAAATCAAATATATTCGTTATGCTCTTTCTATTAAATACACATTTATTCGCTCTTTTGACATTCACTGCACATTCGCAGGGTTGACAGGTTCTTGCCTTTTCATATTTCTGTTTGTTGCCATCTCGTCAGCCTTTCATCTCGCCGGGTTCCGCCTCCCTCCCAGCTTAAATGATTAAACCGTGCGTTTGTTTTTGTTTACGTGTTTTTATCTGAGAAGCTTTTCCTGTTCCACCACACACATCGAACAACTACTTTCCCTGAAACCTTTTACACACACCGTTTCTTGTTGTACGCTGCTTAGACTCACTTGAGCAAGAGAGGGATTCCTTGGGGATCCTTGGAGATTTGGGCAAATCTGTTTTTTTTTGTTTTTGTTTTTTCACTTTTTTTCATTATTATCGGTTGAAGTACAATTACAGTGGCGGCTGAGTGCTCTCATCACCATGAATCCCTGGCAATTAATATACATATTCATTGCACATACTGGCAACTTTCTAAAAGTGAGATTAATGCACTGCTGGTAAGTCGCATTGCCTTATCTCGTTTCAGCACATTTCACTAAGAGTTTATAGCTGAGTGGAGACAGAGCAGTGTATCAAACAGACTAGACCTCTGACCACTGTAAGCATCAACGTGTGCATGAAGAAGCTACCAGAGTTTGTAATACAGTTAGAATGTAGAAAATGTTCAGTGCTCCTCGGAATGAGATTAGATTTTTTGAATGAATACACCTGATAAACTAATAATGGATCTCCAATTGAGCTTGTGATTTCCATTAGTTTCTCTGAATTGTTTAAGCTAAACAGATACAAAATATTCAGCTCTTCTTGAATAAAATCCTTGCTAATAAACTTATAATTATATTCCGATTATGGCTGATAACTGATAAATGACTGAAATGGCTGATTTCTGAAGGAAAGTGACTGTGAAGACTGGAGTAATGGCTGATAAAAATTCAGCACAGGAATACATTTTAAATTGTAATAGTATTTCAAAATATTGCTATTTTACTGTAGTTTTGATCAAATAAATTCAGATTTTCAAATATTGTCCCAAACCCAAACTTTTGAACTGTAGTGCAAATTAAAAAATAAAAATAAAATATTTTTGTTAAATGCTTTATAAGTGAATTTAGACATTATAGTATTATATGTATTCTACAGAATAATGGATATACATTTCAACATTTCATTTGCACCGTGGAGCTATTGTTGTATCTGAAATCTGTATAATTCTAAATAAATAAATATGTTTTCTTTTGATGTATTGATTGTTAGGATAGGACAGTACTACTTTAACTTTTAAAAAATATGGACGCTGAGGGTGCAAAAAAATCTCAATATTGAGAAAGTCACCTTTAAAGTTGTCCAAATTAAGTTTTAGCAACGCATATTACTAATTAAAAATTAGGTTTTTATATATTTATGATAGGATATTTACTAAATATATTAATGGAACGTATGTTTTACTTAATATCCTAATGATTATTGGCATAAAAGCAAAATTGATACTTTTGAGCCATACAATGTATTGTTGGCTATTGCTACAAATATACCTGTGCTAATTATGACTGGTTTTGTGGTCCAGGCTCACATATTTGAAAACCAAGAGTGTGTTTTGTTCTATAGAATTTTCTTTAAAATCAATACTACTTGGCTTAATAATATGCATATGTTATATGTGTACACAAGTTTACTTATTGAAGCAACAATATATGTATTTCATTGTGTTTCCACAGGTCTCTCTCTGGCCGTATCGTGGGTGGTGTGTGGTGGTTCTTTACTCTGATCATCATCTCCTCATACACAGCCAACCTAGCTGCTTTTCTCACAGTAGAGAGGATGGTGTCACCCATCGAGAGTGCAGAGGATCTGGCCAAACAGACTGAGATTGCTTACGGGACTCTAGATGCCGGCTCCACCAAAGAGTTCTTCAGGGTAAAAGAAGACATGAAGTGTTAACATTAAAAAAAAGCATATTTGTAAATGTATAATATTTCACTCTCTTTCCTCATTTAGAGGTCAAAGATTGCAGTCTTTGAGAAGATGTGGTCTTATATGAAGTCTGCCGACCCCTCAGTGTTTGTGAAAACCACAGATGAAGGAGTTATACGGGTGAGGAAATCCAAAGGGAAGTATGCCTACCTGCTGGAGTCCACCATGAACGAGTACATCGAGCAGCGCAAACCCTGTGACACTATGAAGGTCGGAGGAAACTTGGACTCCAAAGGCTACGGCATCGCCACCCCCAAAGGATCCCCTCTCAGGTAAAGCCAGCTGTCCACTCTATGCTAACTGTATGGATTTAACCATTGCCAAACTAACTTCTAAAGGTCATTCAGTTGTGGTAGAGGCTGGATACAGTACTAAAGGTGTTATGGGGTAATATCCATTTTCATACTGCATTTTGGTAAACTTGTAAGCCAGTTCTTTGTACTAGGTTATGAAGGACACAGCAGACTAATGCAATCTGGCATACTTTACTGAATCTGTACAGCATTACTCTATCACTGCAGTCCTGCCATCTAAATCAGCTCTTTAAAATGCCAAGTGTGCTTGAGTACACTGCATAGTCTATATGTGCTCTTCTCCATCATTTGATGAATTTATGCTGACACGATTGCAGGCAAATGTTGCTGAGTGTTGCAAACAAGACACATTCTATAATAAGCTTAATTCTCATGGAAAAACAATGCATTTGTGCTGAGAATGACTCGTTGGGTAGCGCCAAATTTAACACCTGGATTACAGGTGGTTTATTGATAAGATGCAGGCTTTTGGCAAAGTGATGTGGCTGTTCAGTGAACTTGCCTTCTTTCTCGTTTTTGAAGGATTTTTTATTGGCTATACGTGAAATCATTAAATAAGCCATCCTTTGAACCAAGGGCAAGGGTGGAAGTACTGTACTAAGCAGCCTCTGCTATAACAGAACATACTTGTGTGTGGAGCTGTTCAAAATCCCTCCTGTACCTCATGTTGCTTGAAGGGGTTTTCAGCACACTCCACCAGAAGTGCTAGCATAAGAAACAGGAAAATGATGCGCCCTCTTCAGAAGCTCTTTAGGAAACACGTGTGTTCGGCGTCTTTTCATTAAACTGTAGTTCCGCTCAACAGAGCCAATTGAGACGGCGACAAGCTCTTTGAAGCTTTAGGTTCACTGAATGCTAATTTCACTTTCTCTCCTCCTTCATTATGAATTGCAAAAGCTTTCTTCTCACAGACTGACTTGCGCATGAGAGAAATTGGGCAATCAGTTGTTATTCTTATGCAAGCCACTTCTGAAGATGAATGTCGACATTAACACGTTTCTTTTATATTCTCTGCAATATAAGGTGAACGGTTGTTATTTTAGTTGTTTGCCACCATCATTAACGTCACATTTATTGTGCTTGAACATACACATCTGACTAATACGCCATGGCCCACATGATCTTACATTCATTGCAGTGCAAAAAGCCTCACAAGGGCAATTTGGAGTTGTTGAAATAACCTCAATAACTCCATCTCTCTCTAATAAGATAAGCTCCTTGGGGAAACGACCTCATAGCAATTGTACAGTCATTTTTTGGGTCACCTTATAGCGAAGCGAACAGGGGGAGAGTGTGGATGGAGTGGGAGAGAGACATCGGATACAAGATGTAAATGAATGACTTCCATCTTGCCACCTAGGGCAGGACTCAAATTAAATTCAATACTAGCTAGCTATTACTGTGACAGCAAGAGTGAAAGAGGCTTGGAAATGAATTCATGAATGTGTTTCTCTCGCTGGTGAGTTACCAGCTGTGCAGTGTATATCTAATTTTGAGAGAGAGCGACTCCCATACTGACACGTGTTTACATGTACCGGTATATGCTATATGGGCATCTGCTGTGTGACTTCATCACGTGGAAGCAAAGGGGAGAATTTGATCTCTCTGTCAAAATTGGTAGACACTGAGATTCTTATGTGTACATCTAGACTGAGTAATGATTTGCTGGACTAACCATGTGCTGCAGTTGTCAAAATGTACCATAATGCTCCCACTTTTTTCACAAAAAATTTTTACACTGTCAATTAACTATTATTTACAGATATCTGGCACAGATTAAATATTGTTAGGTGTAAAAACACTTTTTTGAAAAATACATTGATTTCTACATTATTTCATTGAGATTTTAAGATTTTGAGATGAAGATATCTAAAAAAAAAATTCTGACAAAAAATGTTCAACTTTTTAAAATGTAGTTAAATTGATGATAAAACAATTAAAAAAATAAAATGAAAAATAATTTTTAAATGCAACATTTAAATTACATTTTAAAGCATCTTCTTGGTCAATGTAAAATCTCGGGTAACAGGACAAAAAAAATGGATGTGAGATCTGTGCATGAGCCATTACAATGTTAATGTAGCTTTAATAACACTGATCAGAGCCTTTAATAGAGATCTTTTTACTCCTCACTATCTGATGTGTTACGGTCTGCTAGCCTCATAATGCTTTAATACACAAATTCTTAACTAAGATGAAATTAATTAATCTTTTGAACTTGCTTTACTTTTTACTTCACTTTGGGCCCTATTATACACCTGGTGCAATGCGGCACAAGTGTTTTTGCTACTTTCAGCCTGACGCAGTTCTCATTTTCCCATCCTGCGCAGCGTTGTTTAAATAGCAAATGCATTTGCGCCCATTTGTGCGCTCATGATTGTGCTGGTCTAAAAAAGATGTGTGTTCAGGTGCACTGTTGGCGTGTTGCTATTTTGAGAAACTGAAAATAGACTGCACCATAGACCTGATCTAAACTCTAAAGGTCAATGGCACAATATTTTTTTTTTTATTTAAAGAGCATGTTAATAGAAAATGCACCTCTGGGTGGGTCCACAACGCACGTTCACTTTGCTTATTACACACAGGGACGCACAGCAGCACATACACATGCCTAATATTAACAAATTAAGGATTACAGTGTAAAACAATATTTTTGTGTAGGCTACATAAATATTAAAATGTCATACATGTAATAATGGATAGTCTTTGCATGTATCAGAATTAGAATAGGGACAACCCTTTTAAACTACGCACTGGGAGTGCCTACCATTTTTCCCGTCATTATACTAGCGGATTCGGAAATGCCCTGAATGCACCTGCACCATGCACTTCAGCTGTTCTCAATTCCAGTCCTCGCAACCCTCTGCTCTGCACATTTTTTATGTCTCTCTTTGTTAACACACCTGATTCAGATAATCAGCCCATTAGAAGTGAGCTCCGTGCATGAACTGTGTTGCGACTGACATGGTCCCTACACAGTGTTCATTGCTCCCTACTCCCTGAGCTGGGGAAATCTGTTGAAGTTTACTTCACTTCGGAACATTCAGTCATGGATTTGTGCTGCGCAATGTCTTCACACACAGTGAAGTGTGATATCATATACCTCTGTAAATAAATACAATTTAAAATCTCGCACACTTCAATGCACTTTGAATGGAACATATACGTTCCTGTGATGTACACCTCGCAGGGCACTTAACGTTCGAAAAGACCAAATGTCTGAAGTGATAAGAGAAACATACAAAATGTGCAGAGCTGGGTGTGTAAGGACTGGGATTGAGAACCGCTGGTTTAGATCGTTAAAATAGGGCCATTTGTGTTTTATGGGTTAATTAACTGACTGAAGAAATAATCAGTTGTTTTGGTGCATTTCGACAGCTGTTCCACATTTTCCCTGTCTTATCTCCAACTGATACCTTAAATTGGTTTGTTTTGCAGTCAAGATGCGACAGCCCTAAAGACTGATGTGTGTGGCCTTTTATCTCTATCCATCTGTGCCCATTCTCTGAGTTTAGTCTATAAAATCATCTCACCCAAAGCACTGCCACCTCCTGAAGCAAATGCTCATCAAACTGAATGTAGCTGTTTGTTCCTCATTCCTGAGACACTCTCTGACTTCTTTCTGTCTGGTACTTCTGGGATTAGAAAGAATTCCTGGGTTTTATCAAGCCAGACAATCACTTTCCTACACATACAGAGCTGCACACGACATTTGCTCGCGGCGCAGATTGGCCAGTCGGTTACATGGGTCGTGAGGAGATGTACGTTTGTGAACTGTATGGGGTGTTCAAGACCTGAGGATGAAAAGAGATGAAGAGATAGACACATATACACATATCAGTCACGTAGGGAACAGGGAATAAAAAAATGTTTAAATCATCTGCTGTCATGTTGGTCAAGTAATGGTATTGCTTCTTTAAAGCTTAGACAACCTTAGTATAATGTTCATGCTGCTCCTTTCAAAACTATGTAAATGGTGACCAAGCTCCAAAAATGACAAAAAAAAAACTGAATCCATGAGACGTGCATCTAATTAATTATTCATGCAAGAATGTTGTGCTAGTTTACTCCAACGATGGTGATGTGAACTTGACATACTTATGAAAATCCAGCATTTAGTTGATCCTGATAAACTTGTTGTCACAATTTTAAACACAGCTGCTTCCTTCTAGTTTTGAGAGCTGTAGTTCAAACCATTTGCACAAATGAGATTTTATGACAAAGCACAACTTCTGAAGGCTTGGAATATAGTATGGACTACTGTTTGTATTTCGACAGTCCTTGGTCACCATTTGCTTCCATTATGTCCGTGAACATTCTGCCCAACATATCCTTCTGTATTTGACGAATCACGAAAGTGTGAGTTTTTATCTCTTTAAGAATGAATCTAATGTCTCCAGGCTGTTGTTTTCAATTCACATTGTTACATTCCCCAAAAGCAAAGAGCCAAAAGTGGACACTAAACACTAAGGACATCTTTTTTCTCTCCTCTTATCTAAAGAAGTCTTGTTCCTGGCTTTATAAAACCTGTCTTTCACAAAGGCATTGGCACTAACAAAAGCATTGTTTTCCATTAACACACATGTTAACATACTTTATATACAGACTCAGAGCAAAACCACTGCGAATGCTATGTATTTAACATTCCAACCTACATAGAGCAGTGGCTGTTGTGTTCAAACCTGAGTCTGTTCTCCCATCACGCTGTCTCTGAAATGGTTTATCTGGGCTGACACTGACCAAAATATTATTTCGTTATCGTTTCAAGAAACCCAGTAAACCTGGCAGTGTTAAAACTGAATGAACAAGGCCTGTTGGACAAATTGAAAAACAAATGGTGGTACGACAAGGGAGAGTGTGGCAGCGGAGGAGGTGATTCCAAGGTCAGCCCCAATGTGACAAACCCAGCGGGTAAAACCACCACTACCATGGGGGGTAACCAGCAACTCACGCCGACCAAACACTCTAGACCTAAGCAATCAGGCCTAAACTGAGCTTACTACTAGCACATCTTGGCTGATTAATAAATACAAAGTACTTTTTTAACAAATTATGGCATATCATAGCAACGGGTCAATAATAGCTGACCACGTTCACGTTATTCCAAGCAGAGTGTTTGCGGTCTGCTGGTTACCCAAAGTGATATAATAATACACATCTTGCAGCAGGGAGCAAGGAAGCATCGCTAGATGGAGTATTAACCCATATCACTTTTACAATGAACTAACATGTTTCTGATATGTGTTCAGTCAATTAAAAAAAGAAAAAGAAACAGAACAGTTGAGTTGATATTGATGGGTATGTGTTTAATGTGTACTGAATAACATAAAATAACATAGATAATGTTATTTATGTTATTTTCCTGGTTGAAGAATCCCAGTTAACCTAGCGGTGTTGAAACTCAGTGAGCAAGCCGTCTTAGACAAACTGAAAAACAAATGGTGGTACGATAAGGGGGAGTGTGGAAGCAAGGACTCCGGAAGAAAGGTCAGTTCACATATTTGGTCCTGCTCTGTTCCCTTCAGTTTAGCCCTCTCAGTACCCTTCCAGAACGTTCAGTTAGGAATCTGGACATGGGCGGCTCTTACTCTCTCTCCAGGGTTGTATTCTTTAATTTGGGAAGCAAGAGGACACATATTGGTAGTAGAGACTGCATTTTTGCTTTATTCAAATTTTATTACATTTTGTGTGAAAACATGTTATGCTGATTTGGTGCTAAAGAAACAAAATATCAATTTTGAAAAAAGATATGCTGCTTCGTATTTATTTTATTTTTGTATATTATTTATTTTAAAAAGCTTTAACAACATTTTCCAACAATAAATCAAAATTTAAATATATAAAATATAATAAACATAATAATAATATCAGACAGACACATAGATAGACTCTGATACATTTGTGGTCTGTACATATATTATGACTATAAAAAAACAAGATTCTTTGAAGAATAGAAAGTTTTAAAAAAAAGTCTGTTCAAAAAAGAAATCTTTTGTACCATTATAAAAGTCACTTTTATGATAAATTGAATGCATCATTGCTGTAAAAATGTATCAGTTGAAGAGGTAATATATTAGTATACTGTTCAGAACATTTCCAACCATTATTTTGTACCGTCATAAATTACAGACTTTAGGTGTATGTTTATAATAGATTTAGACATTTTGGCAGCATGGTTAAATATGGTTGTTGTTGTTTTTTGTTTTGTTTGGTTTATTTCCATTTACCATTTGCATACATATATATATATATATATATATATATATATATATATATATATATATATATATATATATATATATATATATATATACACACACACACACACCTCAAATCTGAAACATTTTATATTATTATTTCAAGTGTAAATAATAGTATGTCTAGCTGTAGGAGCTGTGAAGAGAAAGGCCATTATTATAGACAAGATGACTCACTGTATAATACACTCACTTTGTTTAAAATAGCCTGGTGGTCTGAATGGAGCTCTGGAGAGAGACTGGTCATGTTGCTCTGATCATCTGTAAGAGTCAAGCCTCCCTTGTGGTCCTCAGCCTCTGTGTTCTCCCTCCTGTGTGCCCTTGGAGTGTGCATGTATTTGGATGCAAACCCAGTGGACAGCTGTCTGTGCTGTCATAGGCCCCGGCCGATACACACCCCCACGCACCAAACCCACCCGCATGGCACACACAGTCTTACATGCCTTTCTTAGAGAACCAGTTCAACACCAAAACTATTATTATATCACCTTTGATTAATTAACCTAATATTAATGACCTGGGCTGCATGGGCGCCAACCACTAATATCGTCATTTGCAGCTATGATATTGTATGTGATCGTTTTGTAGATTGTACAGTAAATTAGTGAAGATTCTAATCAGCAGGTTGAATGAGTGAAAAATTTGTTGAAGATGAACACAGACTGGCTGTGTTAGTGCATGAGTGCATGTTCGTAATTGTAAATTAAATGTAACAAATTAAAATTTCATGTTCCTAATTTTAAATTACATTTTACGGTATAAATTTCAAATGACAATTTGTGCAATAATTTACCTAAAGTAATTACCAGTGATTTTTATGTTATTATATTAACATTTATATAATTGTATGTACAAGTTTATATTATAATAGCATTTGGTATTAATGTTGAATGATATAATAAGTATTTAATACTAGTATTTATTATGACAGTTATATTAGTTGCATAAGTTAACATTATTAGATCTTTCATAATTAATATTTCTTTATAAATAACATATAAGCAAAAATGCAAGTTCAGGAGTCAAAAAAAAAAAAAAAGAATGTGTTAGCAAAACAGAAAATAAACATTTATATTCATCAATATTCATGATATTTTATACTCAGAGGAGCAGGAACATTTTAAGTAAATGATTATAGCACTACATTTGGTGCCACGGTGTTTTTTGCACTTTATTCAAGATAGTTATCTTTTTAGCATTTTAGCTTTTTTATGTTTAGACGTTTGGATGAATGCTTAAATGTGTATATGTAATGTATAGGCATGCTTCTATTGTCTTTGTCCCTGTGAATTTGTTCGTTTTATCCAGTAATTCTCATCTAAGACTTTTTTCCTTCTCCTGTAGGACAAGACCAGTGCTCTTAGCCTCAGCAATGTGGCTGGGGTTTTCTACATTTTGATCGGCGGTCTGGGTCTGGCCATGCTGGTGGCCCTGGTGGAGTTCTGCTACAAGTCCAGAACAGAGTCCCACAGAATGAAGGTGTCCGCGCGGGCCGCTCAGGCCTTTCACTGCACCGCCTTAGACAGCAGCTACACTGAGCTGCAGAGTTACGGCCTGTACGGTGCCGACACTGTTAAGATATAAAGCACTCTGGGGTAGGAACCTTGAGTACTGCGGAGAACTAGGCCACATCCTGCCCACGTAGCAGCCTGACCTGCCCCCCATCTAACAATCGCCAGATTCAAAGCTTCTGCTGCCCACTTTCAATATCATCCGTTTCTCCACACCTCTTCTTTTTCTGTCTCTTACACTTCTATTTTAATAGTAGGGCTGTCAAAAATGTAAATTAATACAGCATTAATTATAAAATAATGTAAATATTTTAATATGATTATTTAATAATGCTAATAATGCTAAAATGTCCCAAAATGTAATATATAATAAAATTTAATAGACAATATTTGTTTTAATATTCATTGGTAATTAAATTAATATATTACACTTTTTTTTTTTTTTTTATTGATTGTTAGTGTATGCAAACATGCAGACTACATCTTGACAGCCCTATTCAATACTCCTAATTTAATCTCTCATTATTTCTTTCTCTCCCTTTATTTCCCGTTGTCCGCTAGCCGCTCTGTCCATAGACTAGAGCTTTGTTTATACACATCGTGTCTCTGTTCATTCATGAAACAGAGCAAGTGTTCCCCGGAGACACTGCAGGTCTCTGTTTTCCACCATGACTCCAGAAATAGTCCGTCTAGACTCATGATTATGCATCAGTCAGCTCGTGTGCTCCTTTATACAATAAGACCCATGTCAGATTACCTAACGTACTTTTGCTAATGCATAGTTGATTAAAAGTATCTATCATAAACAAGCAATCTCCAGGCCCACGGAAGCCTGTTTCCACAGTGGAATAAATAATAATAATAATAATTTAAGAAAGGTAATTGTGACTTTTTAACAGAAAATTCTGTCTTTTTTCTCAGAATTCTGAATTTACATCTTACATCTATTTTTTATCCTATGGCAAAAACAAGCTTCCCTTACAGGCCAGAGTGACAAATCAAAGAAACCCCATTGCAATATAATCCGTTGCACGCATAGATACTTCAGTGTGATTTTTGTAACAAGTATCTTTATGACAGGCATTTACCCAAAGTAGGATTTGTAACAAGTTTAGCTGGGTATTACACACTTGTGTAATATTATAATAGCAAAGATTAATATAGATTTGCTTTGTTAATTCAATTGACAGGAGTCACATTTCACAGCTGTCCATTTTTCATATCAGGCAAGCAAGAATCTGAGTCATTATGGGCAAACTAATTAGTCTGCATCAGGCGTATAACTTCATCCCCCAACGCGCTGAAGTGTAGGGCAATGAAATCATTCCTAGATTGGAAAAAAATGTGATTTAAAGGGACACATCATTAGCCTTGGTTTCAGGCCCACTAGCTGCGACTACAATAGCGGATTGCTCTTCACAACTGCAGCAATAAAACGATGACATTTCTCACTTCCACTACTCTGTAGCAAATTAAGCTCGTGTTACATGCCTATCAAGACTGTTTATTGTCTACCCACGTCAGAGATGCTTTACAGTGTCAGCTTTGGTTTAGAGGGCCTAAATACAGTGGTCCTGGGGGGCACAATGCAACCGCATTAGCCAAGCAATTAAAACTTGACAACACAACAGCATGAGCCCACAACACATATTTAATGCAAATACGGTCCGTCAAACGACATGCTACATGCTACCCTAAACCTAACCGATTTTAACAAAATTAAATGTAAACAATGCATTTGTTGAAGGAATGCCATTTTAGCTTGTTTCTACACTGAATAAAAATGGTACAGGATATACATTGAAACAACGTGACGTAATTGCTATTACATTTTGGAAATATTTACAAAGAAACTGAAAATTTTAAGTAGAAAGGCCAAAATAGAATATTCTTGTTTTATGCTGAATTGTATGTATAGGTACGTTTTTGGAGTTTTGTACAAATGTAGGTAGGAAGGCATGTGGAATTGGTAGGTTGGTAAAGCTAATGTTGTTATTTAATAGCAATATGGCTAATATTGGATTGTTTTCCAAAATGCATCACTATCAGAAAAGTTTCATTAGTGTTTCATCTGTTTGTTTTGCTAAAGGCATTGTGTTGTGCCCCCCGAGCCACCATGCTGATCAAATAAGATCAGGAAACCCAAAAGATAGAAATCTGTTGGCATAGGCCTGCAGATTAGTTCTCTTCACAAATGTTGTCTAACTAATTATCCAATCATCACATGGCAAAACATTTTATGTGCATACTCCATTAGGCAGATGCTTAAATCATCTTTTACTGTCTCCTACTAAAATTGAGCAACAGTCCTGCACGTATTTTTGTATTACTGTCTAACGCTTTTGTGTCTCCATCCCAGCAATCCATCAATGACGCCATGCGCTGCTCCACGCTGACCAGGATGAGCGGGAATGGTAGCGGCGGGGAGAATGGGCGGATTGTCACACATGACTTCCCCAAAGCTGTGCAGACGCTGCCGTGCATGAGCCACGCGGCCAGCATGGGCCTGGGAGCCTCTGGCATGTGACCATCTTGACGGAGCGTCACGCGTCACATGTAACGCACGGACCTCCCGTTCACCTGCCGTCTGCCCCTATGTCTGTCTGCCCGCCCGCAACAGACGCACCGTACTGCCAAAATGCACTCGAAGACTCTTCTCAGTGAATAGCCACCAATAAAACTCTTTTCTAAAGAAAAAAAAAAACATAAAAAAAAGTGCTGCAATAACAAGCCTGTGGGACTCTTTGGGAAAAATAGTGTTCGTTTATGTCATGAATTCAGAAAACAAAAAAGAGAAGTCTTGTGTCCGATGCGACACTCGCGCTGTGCCAATATTATAAACCTGTTTACTTCTGTCTGAGTGTGCAATATTTTAGTTCATATCAGTGTTCGCAATGTTGTCTTTAACTTGACTTTCTTTACAAAGATTAGCTCACAGAGATGTTTTTTTTTTTTTTTTGCACAAATATGTTCGATGAAATGAAAAAAGCTAGTTCATTTTCCTTATACTTACTAGAAAAGAGTTTAGAGTAAGCTAACGAGCAAGATCTTACGCATTTACAGTATATGGATCCAATGCCCCGTAAACAACATTGCTTATTTCTCTCGGCCACTCTGTGTATTGAACAAACATATCAGCTCATTTAACGACCTGTCCATAGTGTAAATACTCCAATGTGAATCTGAAACCGAGTGAGGGAGAAATTTGATTTGTTGTCGATCGGTAGAGCATAGCGGAACTGAACTGAACTGATTATCCTGCTCTGTGATTTCCCACCTCATGGACCTTGCATAGCTGCTACGCCTTGTTTTAGGCGCCATACCTCATCAGAGACCTGGGAGCGAGCGGCCACCTGTTTTGATTGCCACTTCATTTGGAGCTCTCATAGGACAGAGTCAAATTTGACCTCAGTTATGGGCAAATGTGCTTTAATGAGCTAGTGTGTCCCCAACGCAAACTATCAGTTCTCATTGACGTGAAACCATTGAGAATACTTTAAGAAAAGTTCATTCAAATGGTGTTCTTTTAACACAAAGGATACTTTGAAAAAGGAATATCCAGAGATTTCCACCAAATCTAAACGCCCATCATTCAGTTTCTACACATCCCTTGCCACATTTGGCTAATTTGATCATTCTGAAAGAGTGTGGCACTCTCGGCTTACTGCATTTAAAATCTATTCAGCAGATTTCCCGCTACAATCCATGTAGAAATTGTCAAACTGTCTATGTGGGCCTACATGGAACACGCCTTAAAGAGATAGTTCACCCAAAAATGAAAATTCTGTCATTTACTCACCCACACACATTGTTCCAAATGGCACCCATATCACATTTTATGTGTGCACAAAACAATATATTTTCCATATTTTATATGTCAATTATATGCATTGTTTGGACCCCACTGACAAAAACATTGCTGCAGGTCGTACAGGTTTGGAACAACGTTAGGGTGAAAAAATAACAGATTTTTAATGATTGAGTAAACCATAAATTGTTTTCTTTTAAGAGAACTAACAAAGAAAAAAGTGAGGACATCTACTGGATCCAAATACTGGTGAAACATAGGCTGTTCTGTGCGGTATACACACTGTGCGACAAGTCTCCTGAAGAGATGGTGTTTGTGGAGATATCATTGATCGGCTACTGGAGCCAAGCTGACCTTTCTGAGCTCTTGGCTTCTTCACTGCAGGCTTTCAGAACATGGCTTCCAGCTCAACATAAACAGCTCTACCTATTCAGCCTTCCCCTGCACACTGCCATTGTACTGCAAAACATGACAAACTGTGTGGCCATCGAAACTCGCTTCTATTTTTCTGCGTTTTTCTTTCCATTTTCTTGATGTGTTTTATTAGGCACAGAACACTGCAGTCCTTTATGGCCTCATGTGAGAGCAGTATTTTATAAGCAGTAAAAGATTTGTAAAGTTCAAGTGAGACATTTAACATTTATACCGCTGTGAGATTTTGAAGAGTTGATTGAACTAGTGTTTTACACATTGCTGACGTAACGTTACTCGGATATTCTCACTGATAAGGATGTTGATTTTGATTAGTTAAGAGAGAAATGGAGTCTTTGTGTTTTCTGCTTTAAATGTTGATTTTTTTGGGGTATTTCAATCCAGAAATGATACTCGCCTATTTCTTGATTCCTCAATCTTGAACATTTTATTTGGTATATTTTCTGTTTGTTTTATTTTATTGTTTTATTTGATCATTTTTTATCATAAAAGAGAGATGTGGTTGAATCAAATTTACTGGAAAATACATTCAATCAATAATAAATAAAACTTTTCTAACCACAGTCACCAAGAGCTGGGTCACTGCTTTTCAACCATGGGAAATTTTTCATATTTTAGTCATTCTTTTTTTTTTTTTTTTTTTTTTTTTATTAAATTGAAGAACAATTTTTATTGCTATCAATACTATTTTCATATGAATAATAATGGCTAACAGTACAGTGATTATTCATTCATTACTTTCTATTCATTACTTGATAAGTGGCCATCTCTGACAGATTGGTGTTTAATGTATTTCCAGCTGTAGATCTCTGGAGCTTGACTCACTGTAGAGTGTTTTAATTACCTACAGGTGCATCCCACACATAATCACTGGCGTTTAACCAGTCGGCACATGTTGCCTCAAACCCATTTCTTTTTGGAATTATTAATTCTTTAATCTTTGTCAATTTGAGCTCCCCTGCAGAAACAACGGGAGGAGTTAATTGGGACGCCCAATGGCTCTAATTACGGAGATGTTAACAAAACGTTAACAAAATGTAGAACCAAGAAACAGGTGTTTATTCCCTGTTTTTTTTCCCCCATTTGGTCTGATGCCATACATTGCATTTCAAGTCTCATCACGGCATGCATGGAAATCTAAACCATTTGAATTACAAGCAGATGATAAATCTAGCATGAAGTAAAACTGCACATCTGTAACCAATATTATTCATATCTCTGTGCTGAAACTTTAAATGTCTCTTTCAGTTCCTTGAGTAAACATCCTCGACCTCACATGGAGATGCAGTGTGTAATAACAGAAAGTTGTTGTTTTCTTTCTTTCAGATTTGTGCTCCAGAGACTCCTTTGTGACATTCTGTCAAGATGATTTGTAAGATGTAGTGTAATTCCACACAAGATAGGCAACCCTCTGTTGTGACTGAATTTTTCTTTTTGCATATCAGGTTTATAATCAGTTCTGTTCTGTTTCCAAGTAGGGCAGTTTAGTCTGAAAGCTTGCATACTGTGTAAAGTGTCAGATGCGGCATTTTCAGCATAGTCCTGTTATCCCAATCTGTTATCCGCCGTGACACCGGAGAAAATGGATCATTTGTTCATGAGAAGCTGTAGTCAAGCAATGAAATCTGGGTTTGTCTTATTTCCCCAGAGATGGGTGACACAAGTTAACCTCCTTAACTACCATGATCTTCCAGAACATCATTATTTTCTTAAGTGAAGGTTTTGCTCTGGACCACAGAATTTTTATAGGGTATTAAGTGTTCATGTTACTGGCAGGTGTTTTGCTGTTGTTTGCATCACATCGCCAAAAAAGTTAAGAAAAGATATGAAACGAATCCATGAATTCATGATTTCACAATATGAAACGATATTGAAAACAGTTCAATTAAGTTAATATTCAAGTCACATTTGCACATTTAATTCGGAAATATAACACATTGCATCACAAATAAATTTTTGTTACAGAAAGTTGAGTGATTCATACTAATCTGATCACTGATCCTTATACAAAGATTACAGATCTGATATTATCTCTATTATAGATCAGGGCCCGGTTCCCCAAAACATTCTTATCGCTAAGTAGTTCTTACCCTATTCCTTAACCTCTCTCTTAACCTTATGGCACGATTCCCGACACGTTCGTACGCTAAGTATATCTTCTGTAAGTCACACTTTCGTAAGGTTGGTCTGGATCATTCGTAAGCTCTCTCTTAGCGTTGTTTGAGCTCAAGATGCTACTGTACAGCAGTCTTTAGAAATCAGCGCAGCGCAGTACAAATCAACTATGGTATGTTGACAATTATGTTGTGGCTCAACAATGATTTTATGTTATGGACATTTTAAGACTCATAATAAATTATGTTCGCAATAGATACAGGCCTATTTATGAAGTTGACTTTATGTGGTATCAGAACTAATATGTTGGCAATTAACCTAGGCGGAATTTTGCTTTAAGCCCTGAAGGTTTTTTTTTGTTGTTGTTGTTTTGGTTTTTTTTTTTTTTAACAGAGAGATTCATCAAGGTCGTGGGAGAGGGCTAGGGCCTAATCAAGACCTCGGTGTGGAGGTGCGTCCACACTGTCACCAACGCCCTTCTGCGCCATGCCGGGGATTACATCCTGGTGGATGGCACATTCATCCCTATCATCAAACCATCAGTTATTGATCAGGCGTAGGCTTCTCATCCCGAAAGGGATACGCAGCCATAAACGTGCAGGTTACAGTGGACCATAGGGGTGTGATCTCTGACCTGGAGGCAAGGTCCAGCAAAACTTCCAAGTTCCTCTGACAAGAGGCTTGGTGCCCTTTTTTACGTTGCTTCCCCAGCATATTTTGTATCTAACTCTCTCTCTCTCTGTTCATTGTAGATAGGTTGCTTTTTATTGAATACATAAACCAATTGCAATCAATACCGCATTAAACAGAAGAAACTGCAGCTGCTTGCCAATCAATTCTGATTGTAAAGTACCTTACCATTAATATAAAAGTGTATTATATAATTTTTATAAGTCGTCAAACCCATGTCAAGAAGCGGCTTAAGGAGGGTGGATGATTAGCGAGGGATACCCAGTTCGTCTAACCATCACAACATATCGTGTGAACATATTTCTGACCATTTGATAATTTAATTTATAGTCTATATTCTACTGATAACTTAAACTATGTTAAAATAAATGTTACTGTAATACTTTGAGGAATTTTTCATTTGCACAGAACGTGTTGTCTTTCTTAACACTGTATTGCACCTTCGCGTGAAGTGGAAAATTGATTCCTGAGCAATCGATGACAACTAATTCAGCACCTTTACTTGGGACAGCGCTCTTGTAACGTCGGACGTAAGAGGCAGCGTGTTAAGAAGCTTCCTAAGGGACACTTCGGGGAACACAATTAGAAACATAAACAACTTTGGTAAGATATATCTTTCAAGGTCTTCTTAGTGCGCTAAGAGTGAGTGTTATCGGGGAACCGGGCCCAGATCAACTAATGACTCAATGACCACTAAAAAGACAGTCACTTGTCAGTCACCACCTAATGATGAAAAATCTATTCAAATAAACATTACCAATACATAGATCTGATTTGAGGACCAGAACTCACTGTTGTAAAAATATTCTTTATCCGAGCCCCTGCATACTGCAGTAACTCATATGACATCCTCAGCATTTGGTTTAAAAGAAAAGCTCATTTCTAAGGCAGTCTAAAAGAGCAGTGTGCTTCCTCATAGCCTGAGCTGTTTGATTGCTCACACTGTGACTATGGCATTGTAATGTGTGTGATTGTGTGGGCCTGAACAGCATACATAATGAAGACACAGTGTGGGTGCGTGAGACGGCATGAGAGGATCCATGACACCTGCCACTGTGCCTCAATCCCACGCTCTTTCATTGCTCTTCTCTTATACACTCCTCCTTGTGAATTGTATTATTTCCCATCAATCTATCTCTCTTACATTTGGCTGCACAATCGTGTCGTAGCCCACTCAGTCACAGCTGCTTTCATCTCAGCAGAGGGTCTCATACCGTCCGGCATCACGTCCAGATTCTCAATAAAATACAGACACAAACATTCGTAGAAATATTTCCCACAGTGAGGTGATGTGAAATGTACAAGCTAAGGATATCTTAAGTGACATGCGGTCCTCTGCCTAAGCTTCTCGGCTTTGAGATTGAAATAAATCATGAATCGTTAAGGGGGCAGAATATTTGAGCCGAGTCTGATCTGACACTACTATATCATTATCGAGAGGCAGAATAGCTCGGGGCAACATAGTACAAGGTACACAGTGGATGGAAGAATGTACTTTGAAGAAGCAGACATACATGAAACATGATGGAAAGTCATCTTCCTTTAGATCATACTCTATGCTCTTTTCCAATTTCAGTCTTCTGAAATTAATAGCCTAATGTGACTTTGTGTGAGGAAATACACTGAAATGTAATTCACTAACAATGTTCCTCACAGTGAGCTGGTAACCACTGTGACTGGATTGCTGAGTCAGTGAGTTGAATTTGAAATCTGGATCTGTTTGTTTTTGTTTGTTTGTTTGTTTGATTCCATGAATGGACCGAAGAACACTTATGTGAACAGGATACAATTCATTACAAATATGACTTTTAATGATTAACAAGTGTAATTTTATTCACAAAAGGACATTACTACAAGAGTTAGGGCAGATGTTAAGATTTTCTGTGTATAACAAAATTATTTAATTTGTTTCTCATATATATCTATTGTATATGGAAGCCAATTTCTGCCACATAAGGGGGAAAAAAATCATGCTTTGGTAAATCATTTAAAATCATTATAATTGGAAATTTTACGATTCTAAGGGCCAGATTTACAAACCGCTTGCACCAGCGCAAATCGTCTTTTGGCATGAAGATAGTACTATCAGGATTTACTAACGTGCAACAAAGAATTAGCACTGAAAAGACGAGGACACTTTTGCACCTGACCTTACTGAATATACATTTGTAGGGGTTTCCTTTCAGAAAAAAAAAAAAAAACATATGGGAGAAGAGTATTAAAATGAATCACACAACGTGATTTAAAAACGTTTGTGCTCATCAAATTACTGGTGTTTGCACCATTATTTAACACCCAAAATGAAACTATTTTGCGCCTGTGTCATAAGTAGATCACCCGCATCTTGTTAGCATATGCAACTACTCTAATTTGCGCTGCGTTTGGTATATTGCGTTGGTCTATGTAAATGAGATCTTGCGTCTGTGTTCTTTAATTTGCGCACTATTAGTAAATCACCCGCAGAAATTTCCACTCCCATCAGCGCTGTTTTTAAATTGCACTCTCGTGTAATTTGCCCTGTTTAGTAAATCTGGACCTAAGACTATTATGAGATAAAAATCTAAACTATGACAAACTAAGTCATAATGAGATCAAATGTTGCTATTGTGATATCAAAAGTAATAATTCTAACATAAAAAGTAAACGCAATGACATAAAAATGTCTTAACTATGCCAAAAATATTTGGTGACTTAAAATATCATAATCTTGACTTTTCCATGTTATTTATTACATTTTATGTCTTATACGATTTACTTTTTTAAGCATGTTCTTGATATTTGGAAATCAACTTCCATATATCATCATTATGTGAACATTTTTACATTTGTCATTCACAGAAAACCTTAACATAATCATGATCTAAAGAAGGCTTTTTTTGTGGTTTTGCATTCATTCCAATTTAAAGCTTATGTCACCCCAAACTTGGGACATAATAATGAATAAATATGTCAATAATTTCTTATAATTATGATTTTTTTTTTTTTAATAAGTTTGTCTTAATTTAAAAAAATTATCTGTGTCCCATAATTTCAGTTTAGTTTATTAGTTTGCATCCATTTAGGTAATTCTCACGTCTTTTGCAGAAGAAAAACTTTGAACCTACAAAAATATAAGTAGCTAAATAATCACAGAATTGTCATTTTTGGGGTAAATTTTCTTTCAAAATAAAATCTGAAATGCTAAAATAATTTAAAAATGTATTCTTAATTTTCAGAAAATTTTATTACACTTTATTTTAAGGTGTCCTTGTTAAAGTGTAATTATACATATAAGTATTGAAAAATATTAATAACTACAGGTTATGGTTAGGATTGGGGTTTGGCCTAGGGTTACTTGCATGTAATTATGCATAATTAATTATTATAATAAGTACATGTAACGTGTAACAAGGACACCTTAAAATAAAGTGTTGCAGAAAATTCAGTTGCAATCATTTGCAGGGTTTTATTTTTCTGTAAGAGTTGTAATATGTATCTTTTGTTGTAAAGGGGCAGACAATCGGTGGAAGCGAAGGAGTGATGTACCAAGAGAACACAGAAGTACACAAGTGAGTAAAATGAAAGCGAGGGAGGCGGAAAAGAGCATTGCATTTGGCTCATCAGTGGCTCCCACTGTTCCACGGTCGGTGAGGAGAACAGAGGCCTGTTAATCACACGGGCTCATCAGCGCAGTGACAGAGATAGATCCCCTGCACTGCCACGGGTGATGCGTACGAACTACGCTAATGCGCTCATGATTTCACTTCTGTCCTACAAAGGCACCCTTCACCGTTTCATCCCAGCCACGTTAATGCTCAGCCTTTGATCTCATCCAAATCTCCTCTCTGAAAGGGAAATCACTAAACACTATGCTGTGAATCAAAGTTAAAATTGAGATGCACTCCTCAATCTGCCGTGGGTGAATCGGACAGGCTCACTTGGCCAGTGTTCGTGTTGTGTGTAGATGTAGAAAGTCACTGGGATAAGATGGATGGTGAAGTTAAATGAGCAACGCAGAGAGCGGAGAGATGTATGGCGGTGCACATGGAGTGAGACGGGATGACGGATGAACGGATTACAGAGTCACACTGGAGCCTTGCTTGTCACCGTTGAAAGGGGAGCAGGAACAGCCAAGCAGGACAGTCCCAGCTGACCTCCAGTCTGTTACAAGCCCGACTAGGGACATCACAAGCAAAGAAACAGCTGGAACTGCCTTCCACTTGAAGGCAGTTTTTGTTTTTAATGATTGTAATGTCTAGAGTTTTTTTGAGGCACTTCTGCTAAGGTAACAATTTAAAGGGATAGTTTACCCAAAAATGAATCTGTAGTTTACTCACCCTCATGCTGTTTCAAACATAAAACTGCTACATACAAATTGTGCTGTATTCCCAGTCTTCTAAAACCATATGATGGCATATGTGAGGAACATTGCATTTATTAGCAACAGCTTAAACCATGCCTTTCTGCAATTGAATGCAAGCTTGCAACACCCACATCTATTCAACTACCCTGAACAGAATAAAGTCCCCATCCAAAGTTGTAATGTATGTTTAGATCACTGGTGAATACCTGTGGTGAACATCTGTGTAATGTTCTATTATTAGCATTATTAGAGCGATGATGTAAATGCAGTGCAGGTCTCATATGCGATTTCCTGGTAGTGTCTTTGTATTTTCAAAACGTGCATTACTTCTAACAAACAGAAAGCAGCACTTCTGCTTTGAGTGTAATGTGAATGTATTATAGATGCAGCCTATTTTCATTTCAGTAAACAGCATCTCTAACCTTGAATAATGGATTCAGCGCCTGCAAGAATGATCGGTGAACCTTGATCTGAGTCCATTGAAGTTTAATATCATTCCAAATGTCAGGATGCTTTATGGCAGAGAAACATAATCCTTTCTCGCTGAAGGTTGAGCTTGTCACCAGGATGTGCTCCA
The DNA here is from genome assembly GCF_003368295.1 of Carassius auratus. Lineage (NCBI taxonomy): Eukaryota > Metazoa > Chordata > Actinopteri > Cypriniformes > Cyprinidae > Carassius > Carassius auratus. Next base: position 19,336,749 of record NC_039256.1, read on the forward strand.
AAACCCCTCCGAATTATCCGAGATGAATTTCTGTGAACAGTGGGCAGATTATGGCTGAATAATCATCTAACATGATGCATTTAATTCAACAACTACTTTCCTAAACATCACAACCAACAAGAGAAGGGCCAGGTTTAAGATTTTGTCATCGAGTTTAAACATAGGCTGCCGTGCAATGACTGTATGACTCACGGCATGAGTCCTAAAACCGACTCCATTAGAAATCTCTCAGGGAGAAGCTTTTCCCAAAGGAGCAACAACCCAATGTCCTATGAGGTTTTGAATAGTACATCTAAGAAAGCAGAACAAGCTTTTCCACTTTTTGATCCCTGAAAAACACTTGAAGGCATGTCAAGCATAGAGAAGCGAGCATGTGTTCAGAGAGGTCACAGCCACTGGCTTCTCTTGAGCTACACGGACCCACTGCTCATGCTCATGGGATCAATATCTCGGTCGACATGTTCAGACCTACTTTTCTGAACAGGCAGAAGTGCACCTGTCCTTTGAAGGTGTGATCGCCATCAGTAAACGGTAATATGAAAAATAAATCAATTGGAAACAGACAGCCACTTGCATTTTGTCATTGAAACTGAACAGAGTTCCTGTCAGATTGTAATGTTGTATTACTGTTGTTCAGCTGAGCATGATGACCATTTCAGAATGAAATTTCTTTCTTTCGAATGTAAAAAGCAGTTTTCCTCTGAATGGGCATGTGGCATATTGGCCAATAAATAGGACATATTTGTAAATGTAATGGTCATGTAATGTGGCAGTCTTTTATATTTCCGAGACTGCATTATACAAAAGGCACACTTAATCAGCTCATCACAAAAGTGAATTGTGACATTTAAGTTTCTTTCCTTTGCATGCAGAATTTTCTTTTCCAGCTTCAATCTATGGCCTGGTGCTTCTTTAACAAGAGAACAAATTCTTTATTCACAAGCATCCACTGGACCATCGCACTGGAATGCAAATAGGTTGGCTGTGGAGAGGGGAAGTGAGTAGAGCTGCCATGTCCTATTGTGGATTTTTTAAAGACATGGCATTTTTGATGATTATTCTAATCCCACCAAGGACCTCTTAGTCTGAACTTTCCTTATCTCTCGCGCCCAGTCATTCTCTCATTAAAAGGCAATCACAGGCCACCAGCTCTAATAAACCTGTAAGTTCCCTTGTGAAATGGGGAGAAAATGGGCATTTCTGAAGCTTGCTTTTGGAGAGCTTGTTTCCTTTTTATGATATAAATGTTAAATCGTTTATATAGTTGTTTATGTAAATAAATGTATATTGATCTATTATCTTAAGTATTATTATTAGCATTAGTATATGTATTGTTTTTAGTTTTTAAAAAGTATAAAAGAAAAAGTCACTTATATGTATGAAAACCTATAAGCAAGTATTTGTATTTGTAGATGGCATGTCAAATAAATTCTAGCTGAAACTCTTATAAAACTCTGGCTGAGCTCCGCTGGCATCAAAGCTTTTTTGAGTGAACTAATCCTTAAAAAAAACACTTTCACCAACAGAAAATGTCAGTCTTGCTAAAAGAGGAAACTCTTGTCAGTGCTGTAGCACACTGGTTAGTGCACTGCCAATCCTGTTCTCTTAAGGATGCAAGTTTGGATTTGGTCTGCCATATCCTCCTCTTTTCACTTTCCTTTTGACTGAAGGCATAAAAAGCCTAAGATTGAGAAAGAGAGAGAAAACCGTTTTGCATCATGTTTAAAACAACGTGTCTCCTATCATACTATGTTTTCTTGTTTCATCAAACCGACAAATTCTGTTAATGAAAGTGAATGCAAAAATATAAACACAAGTCACATCTGTGATAATTGCAATTTTGTTAGCAAGGTTTAATTAGTAAAGTGGTGGTTCCTGTTTAATGATTAATATCATTAGTGATTTTGCAGTTGTCAACAGTTTTAAATTAGAATGGACGCATTTCCCTCATTCCCCAATGAGCACATTCTCTCTTTCTTTGTTCTTTAAAATGTAAAGATCTAAAATCTTCAAAATGACTTCCAATTAACCTCCATATGGTGTTTATTTTTACCAAAGACATTTATCAATTTGATGAAACAGAAATATGTTTGTTTGTTAAACAGCAATTACCAAGGCAGGCAGCCAGTATGCTATGCTTTCTTCCTATTTTTAGGCAGGGGCAGTCAGGAAAGAGACAGAAAATTATAAATGGGATCAGGAAATGGCACAAGCTTCAAACTCGAGGCATCTGTATAAACACTACCACACGATGTTGGAGAACACACTCCCCATCAGGCCACATGTCCAACTTGAATACTTTATCCCACAAGACAGGCCACGATCTGCAGTGAAATATTACAGATGAATCCTTATGTATTAATGGGAATGACATCGACCTGAGAATTTTTTTTTTTCATGTGTTTTATATTAGCTGTTTAGAATCAGAACTGATGATGCCAGATTGTTGAATGAATCACTCTTTTGAGCTTAATGTTCAAACGGGTTTGCAGGTCTGAAACGGTTTGTGAGTTTGATTCATTCAGACAGTTCATCACACACTGAACCACCTGCAGTGATTTCTCACAATGAAATAGTATTGGGATAAATCATATGACCGAAAACAAAAAGAGTGCTGACTGAGGTGGATATTTACCTCTTGTAGAAAACAAAACAAGCAAATATCTTCTTTGGTTTGTAAATGACAAAGCTGGTCTTTACTGCGTGTGCAGCTTGTGAATGACTCTTTACTGTATAGGTAAAGACAATTTATATCCATTTACATCCAAATCAGTATAGAAAATGAATATCAAAATACCTTTTTGGATTGGGGATACTGATAAAAGGCTAGAAGCACCCCTTTTTCATGCTTATTCTCAAAAAATCGAATCTTTCTCTATCAGTGCAATAGCAGCTCTGTGTGACCAAAGTCTCAGCTACCGCACTGCAGCAACAGGTAAATGAGCCAATCAAATGATTTCCAAAACAGACTCTGGTCTAAGAGCCAGAGATGGTATAAATAACCATCAATGTCAATCCCATCTGTTTTTACAACAGCAGCCCCTGTCACAGCTAATGTTTTCGCACCTATTTGGTTTGATGAAACCCCTCTTAACCCACTTTGGCTGGATTTTTGAGCACTCCACTAGAAATGCCTTCACTAGCTTGGAGCTGTTTTTCCACCACATGCACTCAAATAATATGTCATGGATATTGACTACCATCAGGGGACAGTGCTTTTGCAGTTTTATAGTTCTGCTGAAGAGAAACATAAAGCTTGGGCTATTCCCTAACTTTCAACATCAGTGATTAATGCACTGAGTGGCACAAAGCCAAAAGTTGCTAAAGAGGGGAAAATTTATGTAAATAATATGCATTAAAATAGAGCACCAGCCAAACTCAGAGCAAGCGGCTGTCACTCTGTGTGATTCACAAATCTATAAGTCCTTTTGTTACTAAATTACGTCCGCAATCTGTTAGTGCTGCGGGGCTAGAGGCCGCCTGCACAGATCTGTGACTCGAGAGACAGCCGTCCACAGCGGTGGATCAACATTTCAGCACATGCAAGCAGCCAATGGGGTTTATTCTCAATCTTTCACAGCATGGGCTGTAAAGTATCTGGTAGACAGAGCATCCTGTGGGTTTGCAGTTGAGAAAAACAGGCTAAAAATGCATCCAAAAGCATGCATACTCAAGTAAACAGACTGTTATGCAACATACTCCTACGTTTGCATTTAACCATGCATGTGAACATTGAAAAAACATATGTTTAGCTCGGTTATAAAGCGACTCGATTCGTTTGCACTGGTTGAGAGGCACATTTTCTCAGATGTCTTAGGATATGCATTATTTATGGATCGGTTCACACAGAGAAGCCTCATATGGTTGGCTGCCATGTCCCAGTAGTGCTCCCAGAATCCTCTTCTCATCATCTTAAGGAGGAGATAAACCTCCTTGGTGTATAATGCAGAGGACCTGGGAGATGATACCGGCTTTCTCCTCACAGCACAAGATTATGTGCTCCGTGACTGTGTCATGGCAGCAGTGAGACTATGATATAGTTGTACATGTCATATTTTGAGTCTGTGTAATTAGACTGTGACAGTGTTTACCAATAATGTCAATTCTGTGTGTTTTCATGTGATATCCAAAAGGATTTATTTGTCTATTCACATCTCTTATATTTTAGATTCTGTCCTCTTTTTTGTTGTGCATTTTATTTGGTTAATTTCAGCTAGCTTTTCCAATTTTGCTGCAAACAAAGCAAACGGGTTTGACTGATGAGAGTAATCTGATTAGAGAACGATCTCTGCATATCCCGCTGAAAGCCACTGGCTGCTGAAGGTCTGTCTCCATGACAATATTGGGAGCTCATTGGGGCGCTGATGAGAAAAGACGATCATGTTTTCATCAGTCAGAGCAAAAAGGCCACTCCGGCTCACAGCCAAATGAGCGTTCATCAGCCTCTGTGCTGATCCACTGCCAGGTGGCTCCACCAGTCTGGGTCTGCTGTTACAGTTTGATACTATTTGAGTGCATAATATGACTGTCCATATTGTAGAACAAAGATATTTTAAAAAAACTGGACCATAGAAGCCATGACTAAAAAAGCAAAAAAAAAGGGGTTCACAAACCGAATTGGCATTTTTTGAAGAGGCTAAACATACCGACTGTATGCTATACTTCAACAGACAAGAAAAAGATCTGCACAAAAATTATACATAACATCATTATTTATGCAACAGTTCTGTCTGGTTCTCGAATCTGACAGGCTGAGAGGTCTTTCCAAATTCCAACCGTGAGAATTTACCCTATATCACCAAGGTATGCATTTCAGGGAATGCCTTCTCATCAGGTTTATATGAATGATGCAACAGCCATCGATTAACGTGCAGCTACAGCACGGCCATTTACACAACACTCCTTCCCTTTATATCAATTAACCAAGGTTATGTGAGTAACTGGAGTGTTCCATGTCGAGAGGTAACTCAGCTGTTTTTTTAATACTTTTTATGACAGTCACTATTTCTTCTGTTGCCTGCTAATTTCAGGTCTCTTTTCTGAAGCTTGGATCTCTGTGCACAGGCTGGAGAAAGCCAAAGAGACTGCTGATCTTTGCAGGTTTTTGGAGAATGAAAGCTGAACACGAACGCCATTCTTATCAGCCATGTTCACTCGAATACCTGTCAAAATGAATATGTCTTCTGTTTGCCCCTATTTAAAGACAGGGAAGGAATATGCTTCTCTTGTATTCTTAGAACTTCCTCTCAAAGGCTTTATGTATTGTGCTACCCTTGCAGGCAATGCAGTATACCCAGGTACACCATTAATGTGTTACAGCTTTATTTATGAGGATCAGGGTCATGCATTGTATAAAATGATGTGGGCTTTACATCCATAGCTATTTGGCATGATCACCCATTAAACCCAGAGCTGTGCATCTAAACTTGATCTGTGAACAAACCTGCCATTTTTCATGTTACAGATGCAAGTTTTTTATTTAAATGGCTCATTTCACTTGCACTTAGTATATTACCTTTGGCTCCCATGAAGAGGCTGGTTGGACTCTCCAAAATCATTTTTTTGACCTTGTGATTTTGTGCTCACTGGAATAGAACAGTAGAGGCCACACAGCACATTTAAATCACTCGTCTTTTTACTCATATTGTGCAGCACAGTTCTAAAAAAAAACTCCACATTGCATGCATTTAATTAGTATTGTAATTTCCCATTTAACAGGTGTTATCTTTTGTCCTTTCTCTCATTTTTTACTTTATTCTCAATGTCTTTCTGCCTAATCACATCATTTAAATCAACGGTTTTTACAAATTTTAGATTTTCTTGTCAAATCTTAGCAGTCACATTGTCATGATAACATCTGGTCATTTGTGGGAAGATTTTTAGTCAGTTTTGAAGTATAAATGCCATATTTTTACCAATACAGGATATGATTTTGGGTGAACGTTTCATGCATATAGTGAACATTTTAGTTTTTTATACTTTACAGTCCTGTATGTGAGCCTGGACCACAAAACTAGTTATAAGTAGCATGTGTGTATTTGTAGCAATAGCCACAATACATTGTGTTGGTCAAAATTATCGATTTTTCTTTTATTCCAAAAATCATTAGGATATTAAGTAAAGATCATGTTCCAAGAAGTTTTGTACATTTCCTACGATAAACACGTTCCATGTTTATTTGACCCACTAACTCCAGCGCTCAGCCTAAATCTTTTTTTTTTTTACTTTTAGACTTGCACTTATTCATTTATTCATTTTTCATTTAAAAATGAAAAAAAGTGTATATTAAAATAAATAAATACTTGAGATAACCTATATTAAAATAGAAAATAGTTATTTTTAATTGTATAAATATTTTACTAAAACAAACAACAAAAGCTGTGTTTGCATAATTTTATAGTATATTAAATAGCATTGTATATTAATTAGATTATAACATCAAAAATATGTAAATAAATAATTATTTTCTAATAAAAAATAATTAGGGTATTAAACGTATAATTATTGATTATTATATTACTATTTTATCTGATAAATTTGTTTTGTTTTTATATTTTCTGCACTGAAGTAAATAAACTTTTCATGAATCAGAATATTACATCTCACTAATGAGCTAAGTGTAAAAATGTTACGTAGAAATCTATCCTACAATTTAGTCGTCATTAAACAAAAACATATAGCCAGTTAACGACCAATCAGGGTCAAGTATTCATACATCCAATGTTATTACGTGAGCACATGACGATTAGTGGTTTAATATTAAAACCGTGATTCCTCAGTAACTTTTTGTTTTGTTTTCATCAAATGCATTAGCTCTTCACGGCGAGGTTTTATATTACTCAGCGAGGGGACAAAGCCAGCTGTCTCTCCCGCTAATCTCCGCCTCTGCGGAGGGAGACGCGCTGCCTGCGTTTGTCTTATTACCAAGCGCACCCCGAGACTTTAAGTACCGAGGCTCTGATATGTTTACCTTTACTCTTTTGCAGACGTCATTTGAAGCGTTATCTGTGTATTGACACAGGGGGATTAGGTTGGTGTGAAACAAGGCTTCTTTATCAGTCCCAGCTCTTAGACGCTCCATAATCCCTACAAAGAAAACCGAGAGAGGGAGACAAACGTCTCATACATTCGCCATTGATCTCGCTGAGGTATTTGCATTTGACATCGCGGCTCGCAGGCTGTTAACAAACAAAAGAGTTTGCGGGTGCACTTTAAAAGTTTATTTTCAATTAACTAGCTAGCCTACTTAAAAGTTTTATTCTGCTTTACCTATCAGGCGACGGTTTCCATGGCAACACGGGGCATTTGTTTGATAGGCTGTGACTGGCCCGCATCATCTCCTCAACACCCTCCATCTCTGACTGGCAGTGTGAAAATTACATTGATTTCATCCCAAATTAACTGCCATCGTTTTGACACCACTTCAACTGTCTACTCAAGACACCACGTGGATTTCCTCAGCACGCGGATGTATGCAGTTTCCCGCGAACGCACATGCAGGTTCTTTGTAATGATTTATTTATGCTCAGAGACAATTGGTGTGCTACAAAAAAATGGTTGTCAACCACTGATCTATATAGATCAGTGTTGTCAACCCTAACGTTACTCGGAAAGCCATAGGCAGGTGAGATGCAACTGGGTAATTGATCAGTTTACCGTAACGTTACTTCTCTCCTGCCTCTTTGTAATGGGCTTAATTGTTAACATTGAGCTACATCACACGGATGGTTTTAGATACAGAGCTCCTAATCAAAGTAGTCTCTTTGTAGTAACCTGTTGCGAAATCAGCGACTTTCCGTAAAAATTAGTGGATTAAAGGTATAGGGCAGGCTATGTAATTCTTTACTGTACTAAAGCAGAAACATTAGGAAACGTGCTAAGTCCACATATACTTGTTTCTTCGAAAAAAAATATGCTGATCTATTTTGAAATTCGTCTAGAAACGGTAAAATGTGATTGCACTTTTCGATTTAATCTCAAACTAATTCCAAAATTATCCTAAACTTTAAACTCCTAAACACACAATTCAAGCATATAGATTAATAGATTAAATTTATAGATGTAATTTGTGTTAATTACGTTTCCAACACCACTACATTCATGGGGTCAATGTCACTAGTTGACTTTTACATTAAACGCACATTTCTACATTATTTTAATGCCATACTTTTGTTTAAATATTTCCATGGGCTACCCAGATTAGTTCATCACAGCCTGATGCTTTTATTTATTTATTCACTTAAATTTTGTTTTTATTTCATTGTCATGATTGTTGGTTCTTTTTAAAGAGATTCACCCAAAAGAGTTGACCCAAAATTGAACAATTCTGTATTATTCACTTATACTCATGTTATTCAAAACCTGATAGATATTATGCCTGTAGCCTGATAGATATTATGAAGAATAACAATAACAACCTTGTTATTATAATAACCTTGAACAACAAGGTTTCATTTTTTAAGATTAGTTAACATGAACTAACAATGAAAAATACATCTAAAGCACTTCTAATCCATGTTCATTTCAACATTTACATTTTTGAAGTCAAAAGTTGTATCTGTTAGCATAATTTAATGAACCTATTAATTGAGCTTTGGCCATTGCCCATTGTTAGTTAATTGCGTTAACTAATGCATTAACTAAAGTTTTACAGTGTTTTGTATATTCAATGAAAGTCACTGGGGTCCAAAATAACATTAGACCCCAATATTTAAAAAAAAACACACAGGCATAGGATATTTTTATATATCTTAACAGAATTTTTTATTTTTTGAGTGAACTATCCCATTAACTATTTTAGACAAGTCTGCTTGGAGGGGGGATAAAACAAGAGATGGAAACTTTTTCAAGAAATGGAAGATGCTGATAAACGCTAAAACATCAGGCATGCCTATCAATTTGTGATTTTATGACGCCATCTAGTGGTTGCTTGGTAATACAAACTGTCGATTTTTTTTTTTTTTTTTTTTTTTGCTGTTGTAAGATTGACTTTTGCCATTTCCAATGACAGAAAAGCAGTGATATTTTGAATTATTTATTTTAATATTACATTATTGTATAATGTGTATCTCATAACTCATTAAGAGTTAAAGATATATCTCTCAAAAGAAAAATCACTGATATAGGTCCCTAGATTACACCAGGGAAAACAGATTTTGAATAGTCTGCCGAAGACTGTTTTAATTCCAACCACATCAATATATGACATTAAAAAGGAATAGTGACCAAATAAATGAAAAAACTGAGGATATAATCTTAATTATTGATTCTGATTTGGCTCATCTATATTTGTATTTTCAATTTAATCAAATCTTTTTACTTACACAAGACATTTTATTTGAGGTCTATAGCATCCTTCTTTTTTACGAGACTATTAGTGAACAATAGAGTCACTCTTTTACTATCCCAAACCAATACCACAGGATCTGCCACCTTCACATACACTTAAACCAGAAGAGTGATAATTTGACATTGTCAGGCTCACAGCCACAATGCTGACAAACTTCAGACAGATAAAGCAACAGCATTTAAAAGTGATATTTCAAGCCCCGTATCTTGAGGATGAAAGGTCTTAGAAGTCAAGAGTGCACCTTAGATATGAAACAAAACATCAGATGCATCAATCAGTGAAGTCTTACTTAAATTACTAAAGTAAATTCAAATAAAAAACAACTCTGATTTGAATCCCTTTCATAAATATTTGTCTCTCCGAATCACTCCATTGAGGTCATGCGATCATGAATAATGCGTGGCTCAGCATGACGTTGACCATGGAGGTGTGATCATTTAAAGCTGTGATGAAGTGTGAAGTGGAACAAAACTGAGGCCTCTGTGAATCTCAGTTTTTGGATGAATCTTGTTTGTGTCCAATCTGTCCTGCAAAAGTTCCCAAATGTACACTTCTTCAAATAAGACAAATCTAAAATCAGTACGTTTAGGCATACTGCATTCAAAACACGGTTGAAAGCAAAGCGCCCACCTGTTAGTAACTGGTTTTCAATATGGCAAAATGATAGAAATCTTCAGAGCAGTGCACAACATATCAAATATGAAAAACCTAAAAATAAAGTACCAGTGCAGGTGGGTGCATGTTAACCCAAGACATGTATGAGATACATGATAAAAATAAAACCATTGCACAATCACCAGAGTATGAACAAAGTCAGTTTCGAGCCCATATAAGTGTTACACCACATGTAACATTTGCAGTTTTAACATTCCTCAGAATGTGGCACTGAACAAAAGAAAGGAAAAATAAGGAACATAAACCCGCAGTCTTAAACCAAGTATCCGAAACCAGATTAAGGCCCATCACAAGGCACAAGCACACAGAAATAATCCAATATGACTGACACAAATAGGTATGGGGGATTATAATGATCAACCAGATAGCTAAAACCTTCACAACACCTCCCACAACTGCTGTGTGATTAAGAGTATTTTACACTACCATTCAAACATTTGGGGTATGTAAGATTTTTTCTTTTTTTTATGTTTATGTTTCTTAAAGGCTGCATTTATTAAATGAAAAAAAAAAACAGTAAAACATTATTAAAATATATATATTTTTTATATTTGCATCCATTTAAAAATATACATTTCTTCCGCGAAATCTTATTTACCCCAAACTTTTGAATGGGAATCCCTTCCTCTCTACGGTCATGCCAGCAAGCCTGCAACACATTTAATATTACGAATGAAACTACCACAGCTAGCAGCTTTCATATATCGAAAACATATATTATTCTGTGCCATTAGTCTTGCAATATTAATGTAACTCCTCATCTGTTACTGAGGATAATATTATTTCTGATTCTACTAAAACCTACGGCTGGAATTGCGAGATTTTGAGGCTGTAGTCATAAGTGTTTCATTCATGCATAATCAATGAGCTCCTATTCAGTCATCAGTCTCTTGGCTCTCTCGGCGACAAATGCGAGCTACACATTTAAGAACAAGTCCTGGACAGGGCCCAGTACTACTGGAAACATCTCAAATGTATGTCAACAAAACTAGCGGCAACATTTGGCATCCGCTCTGATGGTGTTTAATGAAGCGAACAGCGTGTGCCAATAAACAGCTGTTCTGTGTAGAACGAGTCCTTGATTCTTTGGTGCTCGACTGAAGTAGGAATCAGTTCAATGACTAATTCATTTTTAAACCAACCCATATCATAGTTTTCCAATGTGTTATCCAACCACAAGAGATCTTGTGTCCAGTTTCTGATCAGAAATCAAACAAATGGCTCTGTTTAAATCAGAAGAAAATTCATGTTTTTTGTGGTGCATGCATGTGATGTGATCAGATATATGGGCACATAATGGGTCTCCATCCTAGCTCTGAGAGAAGTATTCTAGTACGATACGTAGATGACCCAGTCTGTCCTTCAGGGAGGTCACAGACAGAACGGTGGTCTGATATGCTGGATCTAACTGCAGCACCGACAGCAGCCACCAGCACCAGGCCGGCCCATTAGCAGATGCCTGCAATGCACAAAAACACATTCATTCTCGTTAGGGAGTTATTATTAAAATGCACAATCTGTAGTTTTCCTAATAAAGCAATATTCTGTGTGCTCTGACCTGTATATTGTCCTCTTTCTCGGGCATGATGCCGTACTGCTGGCTGATCTGCTCCTGAATGCGGCTGTTCAGACGCTGGTACCACTCTCTCGCTTGCTGATACACACTGTCATGAAGACGCTGCACTAATTCAAGCTCGGCACCTTCAACCTAAACACAAATGCATGCAAATGTCAGGTGGACAAACAAGCAGAAGTTTTACTTCAGCTTCAGGATAAAATAACGCTTGTGTCTTCATTATGTACTGTAGATGGGTTTGAAAAGAGCTTGAATTTGTTGACCAACAGGCAGTTAATCACAAGCTCCTCTTCCTAATGTTTGCTGAATACTCTTGCAATTAACTCTAATTGACATTAACTATTTATGTGATATTAAATTTGCAGTACTAACAAAAGGTTTGGTATTTATTGTGATTATAAGCAATCCATCACAGGCTCAGGCTTGTGATAGTAGTAATAACTCTCTCTCTCTCTCTCTCTCTCTCTCTCTCTCTCTCTCTCATGAATCTTTAATAGATGCTTTTCATTAAATGTTTAATCATGACACCTTACTTAGGTGGTTAAGACACATAACCATAGGGAAAATGACTGGAAGATAAAAGCATTTCATTGATGTTTTAATTGCAGGAGTAAAAATGAAATCTTAATATGATCCAGCTTTATGCAAACAGTGTTTAAAGCTTCTTTACTAAAATGTTATGTTGACATGTAAAATGCTGAAATATTTACTTTAGTTAATAATATGCAATACACTATATTATGATATAATTAGTGGTAGCACTTTATTTTAGTGTCCAGTTCCTCCTGTACATACTATGTACTTATTATAGTAATTGCAATAACTATGTAATAACTAGGTACTTACCCTAAATCTACCCCTAATCCTACCCAATGTAGTTACCCTGTATTACCAGAACTTTCTTAGATAAATACACTGTAAGTACAGTATAAGTACATGTAAGTTCACGTACTGTAAAATAAAGTGCAACCTAATTAGTTGTGATTGATAGTTAACGGAAAAGCTTGCTAATACCACAGTTTACTGTGGGAGAATACTATACTGAGTTTTTAGAGGAAGTACGTAGACACTAGGGTAAATTATAGAATGGAAATGTGGCATCAGGAAACATCTCAGATAAACAAATGCCAGATCTCTATTATGACAGGAACTATAACCTTTAATGTGAGAAGTGCAATTTCCATTACATCAAGGGCTGTTTTACAGAAACAACTTATCTTAAGGTTAATCTTAAGCTACGATCCGACTAAACTAACTGAAACCAGCATGATTACTAAACAGATGAAATATTATTCTTGAAATTTCAGCTGTTACAGTAATAAAGCCCCATGAGCCTCATTTACAGTACATTACAGGCAGATAATTGTTGTATAATCTGGTTATACGGTTTAGATTTTGTATATCTGCCATACAATCTGACTTCATGTGTATTAATACCACTGTATTGCAACAAAGACTTTTTACAGTGTCATTTTTCTTGGCCTTAGATCTGAGTTAGGACAGTCTGTAACCTCTGACCTTATGATCTTCCAGGTACTCAATATCAGCTGTGTGGTAGCCATCTCTCTGTCCTCTCCTGAGCACTCGGAAGCGACTTCCTCCCACTGTTTCCACATAAGAGCGACCATCAGGAAGCAAATCCAGATCCAAAATATCCAACATGCAGCCATAATCTGCAAAGCTGTGACAGGGAATTTTGGTATTAAATCACTTGAAAGGCATTCCATATTTATTCCATATACACATATATAACACTGCTAACCCCAAATTGTTGAAAGCAAAATTATATATATATATATATATATATATATATATATATATATATATATATATATATATATATATATATATATATATATATATACATATATATTTATAGAATTAACAACAATTTAAAGTTTCTTCAAATCTGTAATAGTGACAAAGTTATGATAGATGCTAACTGCATGATCTTTTATTTGTATACCCTTTGCCATGCTCGTAGCTGCACATGCCAAACTTTTTGGTGCCTGTCTCCATACATCGCCGCATCATCAGACGGTAACGAGGCTCAAAGATGTGCAGCGGACATGGGATGCCAGGGTACGCCACCGTGCACACAAAGATCGGGATGTCCTTAGTCAGACTAGAGATAAGAAAAGGGCAATTAATAAATAATTCTGCTTTTGCATAACCTTTCCCAGCTTCTAGACTGCTAGACATTTTAACCATGTCATTTTGTCCCATTTCATTGTGAAAAGCATCATTGCAGATACTGGAGTTGACAGGACTACTGTTATTTGTTATCACTTAGAGGGGCACTCACTTTGAGAGCTCTGCCATCTCCGCCTCATGCACCTGCTTCCTTTCTGCCAACTGCTGGGGGAAGAGGCGGGACATGATCTCCTGCAGCAGCACTGTGTTGTTGTACTTCCTGTTCTTCAAATACTGGAATAGGAAGTAATGCGGTGAGACTGAAGCTTCTCTGTAACATGATTTGCTCAGATTTTTTTTTTGGGGGGGGGGGGCGGTGATTGACTTTCATTAGAAGGATCAGAATAATAGGTCTTTATTTTCTATGAGGCATGTTTCTACATGCTTCTAAATAAACGTGTAATCATTGTAAAAGCCTGTGTTTTAGTAGTACCTCCTGCAGGGGTTGTTTACAAAGTGGACAGCGTAGATTATGGTCCAGACTTCTCTCAATGCAGTTTTTGCAGAAGGTGTGTCCACAGGGTGTTGTCACTGGCTCATAGAATAACCTTTAATCCATCCATCACAATTATAAGAAGCGGGCAATTAACAAATAATTATGTTTATGCACAACTTAGTAATCTGAGAGACTGTTAGACATTTTAACTGTCTGGTGTTGCCCTATTCGTTAAGAATAGGATCATTTTGCAGATATACTCTACAACGGTGGACAATTCAGCTGGTAATAACCGTAATATTTTGCAATACATTTGTAGAACCCCAAAACAAGAGTGAAATAGTGTTATTTACCCTATATATGTTGAATTACACTGGTTTAAAGTATTACAAAAGTATTGTCTTCAAATAAGAAATTGACAGTTGTAATCGAACATTTAAATACTATAGCAAAGCTAAAGGAAATGAAAGTATCTGGTAGCTGGAAATAATGCCAGTGAAGCAGGACACACTATAAATCTCCACTGACCTGATGCAGAGAGGGCACTCAAAATCAGTCACTGTCAGAACGCTGAGGCAGGATTCTCTGCCCACACTGCACATACCTACAGAACCAAAGAAACAACATCAAGCTTGAATAGATGTCGTCTTGATTCGCTGTCTAATCATGCTAATGAGAATGTAAAATGATGAGAGAATTGTTTGCACCTTGATTATGAAGTCATATGTAAAGTAATAATATTTATATTTATTATAATTATTCATCCATCCATTCTCCAAACCGCTTATCCATTATAGGGTTGTGAAGATGCTGAAGCCTATTAATAATAATTTGACTGATAATGTAAATGTATAAGATATTATATTTACCTGTTACTAATAAACGAAGAACTTACAAAACCCTAAGTAATCTCGAAAATCTAAATGAATATTATGTTTAAAATTATTTATGTACTAACTACATATATTATTAGCTTACTTTATACTTAAACAATAAAGTGCTTAAGGCTGTGTTATGATGTTCATATAGGTTAGCTAATATGATATACTGTGAATGCAATAAAGTCAATAATAGTCAATAGCACCACAGAGTGCCTTTCAACCTTCACAATACTCCAAAAAATTTTAGTTTTAATTTCTCATTCGCTTTATGTCAGGTCATAAATAGTAGACACGCAAGTACTATTGAAACATATTAGCTGAGCTCCCACACATTTTTTTTTTTTTAGTAATTATGGACCATTATTCAAAGCATAAACCTTAAGATATGGACCCACATAATGTGTTTAATAAGTTCCTTGGTGCTACAAAAAAAGTAAATATTACAATTTTATCAACGTAACAATTTTTTTTTTAAATTGTGCAATTACTACTGAATTATATTTAATACTAAAACAATGTTTTAACAATTCCTAAATGTTGTATGTTCAAATGTGAATTACATGACATTTGTTTTGTAGTAATGATTAAGATAACTTCACCTCTGTTCTGTTTCTCTTCTCTCTTCATCATCAGTTCATCCTCATCCTCAGGCGTGGGGAGGAAGGACACGGCCTGACACAGGCTCAGACAGCACTCGCCGCTGGTGCCGTGCTTCACTTTAGTTGCATTCTAGGACAGCACAGGAAAGAGCCTGAGCGTGAGCTAAAACTTTTCTGAATTGATGATAAGCATACCACTTGATTACCATATTTGTATCAATTGATATTTTCATGAAAAAAAAATAGAATAAATTCATATTTGGAAAAACATTACAATAACAATAATACCTGATCTTTCCATTTGATATTTGTTGCTCACTTTACCAATGTTACATTTCAAAAGTGTCAACATCATTAGTGCTGTGCATAAACACTTCACCTGCGCGGGATCAGTTTGACCTTCAGCGTTGTTGTGGGAGTAGCGCTGACCATCTGGACATGACGGACTTACAGAGCTGGTGATAGCACAGGGCTCTTGTAAGTACTCAGACACAACATGCAGGATCTGTGGAACTTCTTCTGGTACAGCCATTCCCTCTGCTTCCAGGATCTGCATACGGATTAGTGAGTGTATCAATGAAACATTCATGTATGTTTTCAAGCAGAGCATGCTCTCTTGACACTGTATCACTCAAAATCATTCTATAAGGTATGATTCTATCTCCAGAAAAGAGTTTTGCAGTATATGTTCTGTTCATCAAACCCAATTTCTGAAAAATTCACCTTCTTAATCTGATTCTTTGCAGGGGCAAAATCAGGATGCTGCTTCAGGCAATGGTAAAACTGGATGAGGGCTTGAGTCTGTCTGCCCATTTCAAGAAGAACATTCCCTTTACGAAAGAAGCCCTACAAAACAGAATTCAAATACAAATTATTATCACAGGTAACACACTATTTAATTTATTAAATATTTAATGAACACAATAGCAAAATTCTCAGGTTTAAATATAAATCTACTGTTTTACATAAACTTTTCAGCAGTTCTTTATTGTGCCAATATATACGTACATTCAAAAATCTGGGGTCAGTAAGAAGTCAAATATAAGTCTCTTATGCTCATCAAGGCTGAGTTTATTGGATTACAATGCAGTAAAAACAATATTACAATTAAGGAATAACTGTTTTCTATTTGAATATATTTTAAAATGTCATTTGTCAATGTCAAATTTTCAGCATCATTACTCCAGTCTTCAGTGTCACATGATTCTTCAGAAATCATTCTATTTTGCTGATTTGATGGTCAAAAAAACATTTCATATTATTATAAACAACGAAAATAGTTGTTCTGCTTATTATTTTTGTGGTCCTTTTTTCAGGATTCTTTGTTAAATGGAAGGTCGATGCCAACAGGGTTTGTTTGCATTTAACTAAATATTCTGAAACATAACACTGAATGGTGGTGTATGCCAGTGCACTGCTGTGAGGATAATGTCAAATCCCACAATGTGCTCTGGCCATACCAACAGATATTGCATAGCTGCGAAACTGTCAGTCATTGCCATGATAACACACAGACATTTTAGAGATTTTAGAGTGAGTATACAGAATAAATGACAGGAAATAAAAGCACGAACTCTAGATGCAAATATGAAATAGATATTGATTTTATCAACACTGTTCCTAAACAAGTGGCTTGTCCCTATATGCAAATAATCAGCACTGTCAGCAAAGACGGCCCTCACCTCAGTCCAGTTTGGTCGCACACAGCACAGGTCATCCAGGTCACGGAGGGCATCAGAAAAGCGACGGAGGCCCATGCAGGCCTCAGCTCGCCACACTTTCAGACTCACATCTTCAGGGGCTGTAGATACAAGAAAAGATGAACAGTGTGACAATCTAATTTCAATTAATTTCAGACATAGACCTCTATCTGTTTTGAGCATTTTAAATGTGCATTAACAAAAAGGGCAACCTAAATGAACATTAGTACTCTGCATAAGCATTCCTCCCACCACCATCAAAACACTGTGTATTAGTGCATAGTTAACTTAAATAGCATGCAACAGTCGGGTTTCCCAATGTAAAAGAATAAAATAAAAATATCCATTAATTTTCTCCATGTGAGAATTGATTGTTAATGATAAATTAAGCTTTAAAGACAAACATGATGTGAGCTCCGAGGTTGCCATCTGTTCACATTATTTCAACTAATTTTAAAATGGTCTAGTATTTTGAGAGCAAAGGGAATGGTTCTTTTATGAAAAACCCATTTTTAAGAGTGCGGCATATAACACTTTAAGAAAGACTTTTTAAAATAGGAAAAATGAACAGAAAAAAAAACACTTCTGGTACCAACACAGCTAAAAATTAGGGGGGGGGCACTAATGATCTTGGATGACATTACATGACCATGGCATAATCCAAAAAGAAGGAACAGAAAATGCCTGATGTTTAAAAATTAGGTGCAACGGATATAGTTCACCTGCTACAAAATAGGCAAAGGAAGAGGTGGATGAGTGTGCATTAATCAAAGATTAATCAAACACAACTACAAACAGATCTGACAATGAGTGTAAATCATTTCTTAGAATTATTGTAAAAAGAGGGGGGAAATGTATTACGTCACTGTAATAACCGGGTTGTTACCCATACAAAACCAAATTATGTTATGATCCTTGGTTAACTAACAGGGAATAGGAGTATGGGAAACTGCCTCTAATTGGATTCAAAGGGTATACAGACATCTTACTTTTACCTCGAAGGGTTTATGTTACCAGACAGATAATTGCAGTCATTCAGTGGCTGTAAAATGATACATAGTTCACTAAAGGGCAAACGGTACTGTTGCTGTTAAGAGTTATGCTATATCTACAAGAGAAGAACCTTACATTATTATTAAACTGCACTAGCTCAAACACCCGATTCTCCACAACTGTATCTGTGCTTCTTACAATACGTCTTCTTTGTGTGAATCATATACCTAGGGGGACTTGTTATTTCACCAATGTGTGCCCTAGAGGTGTTTTCATAGCCTTATTTACCCTTGGCTTCTGTCTGTTAATGGCATCAGCCACTCACAACATGTTTTAACCCACTTTCCTGGCTGCTCATTAACCCTTTAGAAGACCTGAGATTATGAAATCACTTGCTTTTAACAACCACAGCTCGCCGCTCACTTCTGTGTGAGTAGGTGGATCACAAAGACAATATCTAACAGTCTTCAACCATCCCACGCTGTGTTAAAATGCTGCAATCTAGGGCACATATTTCTAGAAACAACAGATTTCAAACTCCTGCTAAATATTGCAGTCATTATTTCTGCCTACCTGTGTTTACAGGCTTCAAAACATGCATTCAGTGTATTCATTACATCATTTCTCTGTTGCATTTTCCACAGTGATGACATGAACTGACGTGGTTCATATACTATATTTCAGTTACTTGTTGAAATGTAATTCAAATCATCGTACTTCTGGAGTTTTTCCATTACACTGAATGCATTACTTTTTCCATTAGTGAGTGTGAGGTTCACAAACGCATTGACCTACTTTAGCTGAATGAAGTGTGCTGTCATAAATGTCCTATAAAAGGCAAGTGAGTACCAATTATTATTATGGGTTATAAATATCCTGTACAGCAAGAACAAGGTTACAGTTTGCTTTGAATTTACATATAAGCTGTCTTAAATTCTAGGGAGCACTAGACTGTACTAACTAGGCACCTTCCATGTCACCTAGCTCACATATGAACCAAAAAATGCTATTATGCACAAATACATGTTTACTTTTTAGAGTTATTATAAATACAGTGCAATAACTGACCCTGACTATACACTAAAAAAAATTAATAACCAATCATTAACACTATAACTCCCGCAAGTCTTAAGTACATGCTACAGTAACAATGTTTCGGTTTATTTGGAGCCTGACAGCTTGTAACTTGCGGTTCAGTGAGTCAAAATGTTTATGTTTTGGTTTACTCAAATGAACTGACTTTTTCAGAAGAATTTTACTTTTGATATTCTGATTCGTGCTGTATGTTTTGATTCACACACAAAAAAAGACTCGGCTCATAAGATTCAGTAGTTCTGTATTTTGACTACGCTGGTTGTGCTGTATGTTTTGAGTCACAAAAAAAGAATCGGCTCATCGAGTGATTCGTTCAACAACACTAGTAGCACTGTATGAACGCTCTGTAGAGCACCGTACAGGAAACTAAACTTAATAAAAATCACTCCGTTGCCTTGAAAAAAAAGAACCGATTTTATCCTCAGCAGTCAACCTTAGTTTTGAGGTACGACCGTAGTCCGGGCATCTTCATTTAAGTTTCAGAATCGGAAATAGCTTTATTGCCAAGTGTGTTTACACCATAGACTGAATAAAAACAGGTTCACAACAAGGAATTCGTCTTGGTGTTAGGAGCTTCCGGTACAGAAAATACAAACAAAGTGCAAACATACATAAAATATGTGAATAGACAATTAATTATAAATAACAATAGTAATACAAATATATCTATACAGAAAAAGGAAAAAATGTCCATAGACAAAACTGTGAATGTGCATATATGCTATAAATAAGTTTGCATAACCGAAACTAAACACTAAACGTTCCCCATGGTATAAAAACAAGCGACGTTGCATAAGGTCAGTCAGTTCCCCGGTAAACAGCGTTTGAAGTGCATTCTTACCCATCTCGATCCCTTCATCAGCAATACGCAGAGCTTCTGTAAATTCGCTCGTTTTCAGTTTCTCTTGAATGTGACATTTCATCTTAGTCTCTTCAGGGCAGCATTTCTCGATGACGCTGAAGAGTAACACATTGTTTTTGATGTTTTTCGCATCTCTCTGTTTCAATCGGTCTTTGCATGTGGGGCATCGCGAGGGCAGGAAGGCTCCCATGCATCTCCTGCAGAAAGAGTGACCACAGCTCATGGTCACTGGCTCGCACATGAGGAACAGACAGATCGGACACTCCAGCAGATCCATGCTCGACTCTTATCCGCTGACAGCTCCAGAGTTGAATAGATTATGCCTTTTGTCAAGTTACACAGCTCGATCCTTTAGCAAGAAATGGGACATGATTAAAAAGTTAAACGACACGGGTAACTTAGTTTTAAAGCTCTGTGCCCTATCTCATTTCATGATCACTGCATATGCTTCAAAAGGCCGAAATTGTGCCAAGAGCATACTTTATGATTCCCTATCCAACTGGCTTTTCTACTTGGCAATAAATTTAATATGTATGATTATCCATTGGCAATCATATCTCAGTCTTTGCTGTGAGAGTAACGTTTTCCCTTGTTGTGCATGGTGTTTTGCTTCACTCCGCTTCAGTCCCATCAGCGCGACTCCTCCAAACTCCATCAACGCGGTGCAAGGACAAAATAAAAAAACAACCGATGGATCTCTGTGTTTCTGATTTTTCGCTCACGACACCAACATTTTTCTCTAGTGCAGCACGCAGATTGTACTGGGTTCGCGTCTGAAACCATTGCATTACATAAATAAAAAACACGTGACGCGTTTTGGTGCTTCCGATTGGCTCCCTGCTCCTGTTGTGAAACAGCAAACCTTGCGTTTCATAACAGGGAATCTCGCGCACTAATTCAACGAAAGACGCCTACAAAAAAAAACTGTCATGGACATATATGGGTTTTCAATAATTATGATTTGATAATGAATTGGTTTCTTGCGTTTATCTTATGTATTTCAGCTTTTGCCGCACGTAGGAATACGTTTGTCTTTAAGATTAAAGCATATGGGGCCACTACTACAGCAGCCATTACGTTAATATAATTAAACATGAATCCTAATTTGTTTACATAAATAGTTATACTATAGTAAACTAACTTCATTTTAGGAAATCCTTTCATACTAAATGACATAAATCTTAAACTTGTTGTGACAAGTGCTCATTTACATTATAGTTTAAATTAATCTATTTATTATTAATAATATTAATAATGTTCATCGTCTAGCTAACTACGTCTTGTATTAATTTTTCTAAGAATCCTGTCATACTGCACAAACTGACAGTCATAAGGTAATAAATGTTGTAGAAACGTAATTTTCTGTAAATTTGCTTGGTAACGATTTGTATTGTAAAAAGCGCTATACAAATAAACTTGAACTGAAAACTTGCATTTTATAGTCAAGGGCACTGCAAATACAGAGGCTTTGTGATTACTTGCAAAGGATACAAGTTTCATATGGTTCAAATGTTTTGTCACTCATTAGACTAAAGTGCACTTACACAAGGTTGCGTAAGTGCAGTAAAGGTTTTATAAGTTAGCATTTTCTCCAACTAAGCTAAACATGTGACGCTGATTGGCTAAATCACATAACACAACATATTTTCTTTTGTAAGGCAGTGGAACAGGTTCTGTACCAGTAGTTTGATTTAAATCACTAAGGTTAAAGCTGATTCTTACATAAAACACTTGAGCAGAGGTTAGTTATAATATTGTGACAATAATAATTGTAATTATATACACACACAAATGGGGAGGTATTAAGCATTCAAACATGCTTTTATTATAGTTTACAACGTCCCTGTTTTATTTATATAACACAAAAATACAGTGAGATATGAAAAGACCATTAGACCTTTATCACTTTACATGTCTACTTAATTGACTGTTTAATCTGGCAACCTTGTTAAATAGTAAAAATGTCTGTAGTCCAAGGCAGTTCCAAATTTTGTAACAAAGTTGAAGAGCTAATATTTTCTGAATAAATTCCTTAGACAGCTCAGGTCATCTCATCAATAATACTGCACATTGCAGCATCCTTATCCCACACTTTGTCCTTCTTACTGGGCACATTTTTGTCAGTTTGTGCAACCATGCAGCTAACACTGGTCTCTTCTACATCCATAGGCTCAGTTTTCAGTCTGGAGTCTCCAGCTGACGCCGCGCCACCAGCCTCTCCCATGCTAGAGCTGCTGGGTTGTGGCAAATCATCAGGCAGCGAGGCAAGACACCCCTGGATCATCTCAACCACCCGCTCCAGATGCTTCTGGAAACGCTCAGCCGTCTCCAGCCTCTGTCTCTTCTGAACCTCCATCATGACCCGCAGCGTCTCTCTGGCCTGGTGGGGACGGTACTCGTTGATGAGGTGATGTATGTGGACAAAAAGGAGCTTCAAGTCCTCCAGCTTCTCCTCTCGCTTAATGCTGCCTGGGCTTTTGATGAGGATGTCCAGAAGGTCCAGAAAGTTGACCAGGATGGACATATTTAGTTTCTTCAGCTCTCTTTTGTGGTCAAACTGCATAGGGTGAAGGCGCTCGATGCCTTGGCTCTCCAGTGGTCGAATAATGAGATCATCACATTGGAACTGATTACCAAACATCATGTAAGTGTCTCGAATAGGAGGAGGGGGTTTGGGGGCCAGCCCCTTTCGCACATTTTCATCCGTGTACTCCTTGATGTACTGCATCGGAGGAGGAGGAAGAGCACTGACCTGCTGTGGCTCCCCCATTTTGGAAATCTAATCAGGAAAAGCAAGAAAATAATCGTAAGTATTGGTTAAGTTAACCAGTAACATTATTTAATAATGCTAGCATTTGTTAATAAAAAATAGCATTTCTTGGGGATACATTTTACAAACAATCATTTGTTATAAACAAAATTCGCTTTGAAAAAAAAAAAGATTCAATTTACACATTCTTGTCCAGCAATATACTACAGTGAAACAAACACATTGGACGGCTTTGGCAATGCAGTAAAAGAGAAACTTACTTTAGTTTTTCAACAAAACTGGTTTAGAAACAGCTAGGTTAACAGTTTACAAGCTAAATGTTACGGTTCACCGAATAATGATTCATAGATTAGCAAAGCGACTGATTTTGCGGGACTCGTCGCTGTAGTATTTAACACAAAAATACTCACCGAAACTACTGGCTCACTTAAAAAAAAGTACTGTCAGCTACGTAAACAGATTTTCAGAAAACATAAGCAAAGCGATCAAGTCCTCTTGCATGTCTCGCTTTGCGATTTCTTCATGTCTAAAGATGAATTGATTGCATTGGTGCACAGTCCCTTAGCAACGAGGTATTTCATTGGTCAAAGACGGATCAGGGCGGGTCTTAAGTAAAACGTATTAAATAACATCGTGGCTTGACATTGATAAATAGATTAGTCTTTGTGCTTTGTGTAAACAAAATATAAAATAATAGGTAAATTAAATTTACTTTAAAAAATCATAGTGGTTTTAATGAGAAAATTTACATTTTGCTTGTTTGATTTTTGTTTCTATTACTTAAATGCCTTGTTTGTTTATTTGTTTTATTTGTTTATTTGTTTTATTTGCTGTTACAGGTTGCCTTTTATTGGCTATTTGGTTCAGACAAGGACTGTAGGTTACAAAGGTCAAAGCTCTAAAATGGGCGAGTAACTGTTAAAGTGATAATTGATTTATCTTAAATGTGCTATATTATATTTTAAGTTATTGTATTTGTGTGTGTGTGTGTGTTTGTGTGTGTGTGTGTGTGTGTGTGTGTGTGCGTGCGTGCGTGCGTGTGCTTGTTTGTGTGTGTGTGTGTCTGTGTGTGTGTGTTTGCATTCTCCATGGCATTTTCTACTTAATTTTTTATGCTTATTTGTTGTTCTTTCTTGTTTATTAATTTTGTGTTGTATAATTGTTTTATATATTTGAATAAAAATAGTATATTATATTGAGAATTTATTAAAGGAAAACCTGATTAGGTTGATATAGATATATATATATACATTGGTCATAGTGTACAGTTTATATACTCATAAACATTGGTTAGGCTCATGCACCTCCTACAAAAGGTCAAGAAAGCAAAATAAAATAACAAATAATGTATTGTTTGTCAGTAAAAAAAAAGGGGAAATGTATTTTTTAATTAATTACAAATGTTACCAGTAAATATGTTGGACATTTGAATCCTCTCTTCACATAATTGTATACTCTTTTAACCTACACAATAACTCTCATTTCATTTCGTGCTTTGTTGTCGCCAATAGCAGATGTGAACAGTAATTAATTTACTTTTTAAATGACAGTTTGTTTCACAGTGATGTGGATTTCTTATTATTGTTTTTGGTTAGAGAATTTTTCAACCTCTAAGTCAAGTTTCACATTTTTGTCGATTATATCTGTTCTCAAAAATATTAACACCAATTTTTCTAGAATAACATGTGAATGTTTCTTCTCTTCCCACTGCCTCCATGATAAAATAGAAGCATAAATGTTCAAGTGAATCCTCCTTTTAAAGTTTGGCTTTGTTTACAATGTTATAACTGTCACAGTGTCCCAGTTAAAGAGAGAGACATATGGTTCTATTTGCAGCTTCTTTATTTAACAAAAGGGACACAGGGAAACAAAACGCAACTTCAACCAGGAACAGAAACCAAACTAAATGTGACAGTTACAGAGGCTCACACATGGAAAGTAACAATTGATATCAGCTACACTGTAATATTATAATGAAAAACCACTTAATAAACCTTCTAAAAATGTGTTAACGAAGAAGGAGAAAGAGCAAGTGTTTGTGTGTGTGTGTGTGTGTGTGTGTGTGTGTGTGTGTGTTTGTGCGTGCACGTGTGTGTGTGTGTGTGTATGTGTGTGCGTGCATGTGATTGCTTGGGAGTTTAACTTGTGCAGTCTACCTCAGGAAGTGGCTTACCTTAAGTGTCAACTCCGGAAACCTATGCTTTATACATCAGTGTAAGCTCTACAAGTGTATAACTAGTGATTGCCACACATCATTCACCATGTGTCAACCTTCTATGAGGTAGTTAAATATCCAGATTTCACCATGTACCCAAGGGTCATCCTAAAGGAAACACTGTACAAGAAATCACAACAGAAAAGAAGAACTTCGCCGTGCAATTACAAAGAGAGGATTTTTGTGCTAAACACACAGGAGTTGACATACTTCGAACATCGTCCTGGGGTAAGTAGTCACACCTTCTGGAGACTTCACTGTATCTGTTACTAATAACTTTGTAGTATTTCGAAAGCTACTGTTTTTTATTGAATGCAAAATTACTTTATCCACCTTTTTAGTAAGTTAAGAAATGTCTGTGATGAATGAGCAGTAGAATAATGATATTCCTTTGTATATCGCCTTAGAAAAAGCAAACTCAGAAAGGCTGCATCGAACTGTCTCATATCAATTGTGTGGAGATCGTTCGCAGTGATGTTCCCATTCCCTGTGATTACAAGTACCCTTTCCAGGTGAGAAACCAGTGGAGTTTTGCTTCAAGATCTTGCTCATACAGGAGAAAGTGCCTGTAAATATTTTCAAAATAATGCATATAGAAAAACATTGAGAAAAATCTCAAATGAACATTCGGCATGTTTGATTTCTGTTTACATTGCTTAAAAGTTTGTGTATTTATGTCTGTTGACAGGTCGCCCATGACAGCTACTATCTTTATGTGTTTGCTCCAGACAATGATTGTAGGTTAAAATGGGTCAGAGCTCTGAAAGAAGGTAAGCAGCTGTTACAGAAAGTGATACGCATCGTGAAAACAGAAAAGAAAGTGTAGAGTGGAATATGATCTTGGTCTGCTTTCAATACTTTTGTTTAGATGTGTACTTTATCTTTTGTATTTTATGTTATTTCTTCAACTTATGAAGCAACGCAAAACAACAACTTATTTCTGAAGTACCATCCTGACTTCTGGGGCGAAGGGAAATGGAGATGTTGTCATCAGACCGAGAAGCTGGCGACGGGATGCAGTGAATACTATCCCAATGGAGGTGCAAAATCTTTCGAGTTGAACAGATTTCACATTTCAAATCATAAAACATCATAGTCACTCCACAAAATATTAATGCAGTGGAGTATGATGAATCTCAGTCCATTTCTATCAGTTTCATAAATTTATAAGCGTTTCATTTCATCCCACAGCCAAACCACTTCCCCCAACTCCAGATCCCATGGTTCGTCATTCAGTTTCTGTTTACAGTTTCTGATTCCTATGCTTTTATATATTTTATACTTAATGTTTTAGGTTTTTCAATTTTGAAATAGCTTCAAATGTTTAAGATTATTCAAATGTTTCTGTTGTTTTTGTAGTTTAGGACATTTAGGACAGTGATGAGATGTTGTAAATTGAGCTGTCTGCATGTATCCTCTAGCGCCGATGTTCAGATCCAGAGGAGAGGATTGTTGTGGCTTTGAGGAATTTCAGCCCTGTAGAAGATACAGACCTGCCTTTGCATAAAGATGAAGAGTATTTTGTCATTGACAGTTCGGAGCCAAACTGGTGGACTGTGAAGGACAAAAACGGGTAATTATCTTAATTCTTGCACTTTCTTAAGTTAAATGTATTATAATGCCTTCTAAAATAATGTTAAGTTTGACACACTACATTAACATGTTAATTAATAAAAGTTTTTCACTCTGCCGAACGAGAATGCCACACCTTTCCTCTCGCCGTCATGAATATCAGACACAAAAACCCATTCGATTAATAGATATGAACCATTTCAGCACTGAGTAACAGTTCAATTTACAAAAAAGTCATTTAAAAATGCTCAAAAGTTTTAAACATTTCAAATGGGATTTATAATTTCATCATTTACCTGTAGCATCATTCCTGCTGTATTATATAACAACATGATACAAATTTATTATGTACATTATATCTGGAAGTTAACTGATTTGAGCATCTTAATTTACACTTTAACTCTTTGGAAATATTACAATGATATATAAAGTATTTATTGCTAAAACGGGATCAAAAGCATGGTGCTTCTTAGATATTTAGCATTAAACAATGGCAAAGGTCTTAGGTGGAGAGTTTATTTTGTTTTATTTATTTTATTATTATTATTATTATTATTATAAATGCCTCAAGATGTTGTCGATATGCTAAAAACATCTATAAAGAAAGAAAGGGACATAATCCTCTATATGATTATTATCAAGCCAAGATTATGTTAATTAAAAAATAATTTTTTTTTTATATAAGAATAAGCAATAAGGGCAGTACTGATATTTAGCTCCTCTTCTATGGAGTTGCTAAAGTTTTGTTTAGCATGATAATGATTTAAAACAGGGAAAAAGCACAGAATTGTGGGAAAACAATGGTTTTTAATTAAAACTCAGTGGTAGGAAATAACAGAGGCTTTTAAAACTTACAAGTAACGTTTTTTGTGCTTTTTTCCCCATTACAGAAATGTTGGCACGGTGCCATGTATATATGTGGCAGAAAAAATATCAGACAACATTGATACATTTGAGTAAGTTCTCATCCGTATGTTACAGAATAAAACATTTGATATGAAAGAGGGGAAAAAAATGTCTTGAGTTCATAAAGCTTGATTAATACAGTAATGGTTTTGGTTTTTCCAATGCTTTGTGGTTTTATAGATGGTACAATAAAGACATAACTCGGACCGAGGCGGAGAACTTACTAATGAGAGAGGTAAGGCAAAAAAACTAATGACATTCATGATGTCAATAAATGTTTCCATATCATAAATCAGATAACCGCAAACTTTAACTTTGTTAAACACTAATGTCATGCCACTTCAGTACATTTTCACAGTTTTTGGGCATTGCAGAAACTTGGGTTTCTTTGCAAACCTGCAACAGCAACGTCTGCAGACGGTGCAGGCAAAAGCATGCAGAGTTCAAACAAAATCTACAGCCCTTAAACCAGAATGTGGCTGCTGTGTTTCCTGTCAAGACAACCTTACATGTTATGTTTTAAATCAGACATGAGTTCAATATCTGTCATAACCATTATCATTAACTAGCTTTAACTGTCTCTCTACAAAATACATCCATACCACTTTATTTGTCAGAATGAAACAAAAATCATAATTCTGTGTATACTTTCTCATTTATGGTATTTATATTTTGTAAGGGTTGACATTTACGGTTTAATTTGTGGTTAACATTAAAGGTTTTCTTTACAGAACAAGGACGGGGGTTTCATGGTTCGGGACTCTAAACACCCAGGTGTATACACCGTGTCAATATTTTCCAGAATCTCAGGGTAAACGCTTACTTTGCTATGAAATGAATGTTGCTTACAATCACTTACAAAGAAACATCTGATCATGTTATTCAGTCATTATTTGATCTTCCACTGGTGTTCTGAAGTTTTTAATGAATGTCATTCATCTGCAGGACTGATGGAGAGAAGTATCCCCTAGTTAAGCACTACCAGATCAAAGTACAAAGAGAAGGTGAAAAGGTCATGTATTACTTAGCTGAGAAATACGTGTTTCCGACCATTCCAGAGCTCATCCGCTATCATCAACACAATCCAGCAGGTAAAACTTCCATGTAAAGAGTTGCTCTGACAGTATATTGCATGCCAATATTTGGAATAGCATTCATTACATAATATCTCATTAGAGGCACTGTCTTTTGAAATCTTAAAGCTTTAGATTTTAATGTTTCAGTTGATTATATCATAGAACTAAAGAAAACTGCATAAGAGTCTTCACTTTGTGATGGGCTTGTTTTTGTGGCAGGTTTAATAACCAGATTGAGGCATTGTGTGTCTAGAAATGTCACAAACCCAAGGATCAAGGAGTTGTCATCAGGTAAAACAAGCCGTCAAGTAAAATAAGAGTTGTATTGAAGTGTATATTATACTGTATACACACACACAAACACACGCGTTATTTCTATTTCAAATAAATATTGTTCTTTTGAGTGGTTAAACCAAAGAATTCTGAGAGAAAAAAAATTCACGGTTACTACAAAAATATTAGGCAGCATCTCTGTTTTTTGTATTGTTAAAAAAAAGTTTTGAACACCAAATCAGCATATTAGAATTATTGCGAAAGGATCATATGACAGTAAAGATTGGATCAAAGCTTTGGTCAACAAGTGAAAAACCATAAAAAAATAATAATAATAAAAAAAAGCTGGAAAATGTAAATTTGATAAAAATAAAAAAATTAAGTGTGTATCATATATACATTACCGGTTTATTTTTTTGCATATTTGTCACTTAAAAATTCAGATCAAACTTCTTTTAATATTACACAAAGATAACCCAAGTAAATACAAAAATGCCGTTTTTAAATGATTTCATCTATTAAGGGAAAAAAAGCTGTCCAAACTTGCCTGGCCCTACGTGAAAAAGTAATTTTCCCCTAAATCTAATAACTGGTTGTGCCACCCTTGGCAGCAACAACTGCAGTCAAGCGTTTTTGAAAACTGACAGTGAGTCTTTCACATCACTGCAGAGAAATTTTGTCCGACTCTTCTTTACAGAATGGTTTTAATTCAGCCGCAGTAGAGGGTTTACGAGCATGAATGGACTGTTTAAGGTCATGCCACAGCATCTCAGTCTGGACTTTGACTTGGCCATTTCAAAACCTTCATTTAGTTTTTTTGAGCCAGAGGTGGACCTGCTGGTGTGTTTGGTATCATTGCCCTGCTGCACAACCCAAGTGCGCTTGAGGTCACAAACTGATGGCTGGACATTCTCCTTCAGGATTTCTGATTTCCGATCAGAATTCATACTTCCATCAATTATGGCAAGTCTTCCACTCTCCCATGGATGCCGCTTGTACCCAGGCTTTTTCTTAATGTTGAATCATGAACACTGACCTTAATTGAGGCAAGTGAGGCCTGCAGTTCTTTAGTTGCTGTTCTGGGATCTTTTATGACCTCCTTGATAAGTCCTCGTTGTACTATTGGAGTAATTTTGATAGGCCGGCCACTCCTGGGAAGGTTCATCACTGTTCCAAGTTTTCTCCATTTGTGGATAATGGCTCTGACCGTGGTACGCTGGAGTCCAAAAAGCCTTAGAAATGACTTTATAACCCTTTCCAGACTGATATAGGTCAACTATCTTCTTCCTCATCTGTTCTTGAATTTCTTTAGATCGCAGCATTATCTATTGCTCTTTAAGCATCCTTCACTTTGTCAGACGGTGTGATTTCTTGAATCAACAGGTCTGGCAGTAAAAGGGCCTGTGTGTGGTTAGTGAAATTTAACTCAGCTTTCTAAAGTAATGTGGTTAAACACAGTTCTTTCAAGATTTAACGGGAGGGGGCAATTCATTTTTCACATAGGGCCAGGTAGGCTTGGACAGCTTTTTTCCCTTAATTAATGAAATCGTCATTTAAAAACTGCATTTTGTTTTTACTTGCAATATCTTTGTGTAACATTAAAACTAGTTTGATGATCTGAGTCTTAAAAGTGTGAAAAATATGCAAAAATCAAATTAAAAACAGGTTGGGGGCAAAAATCTTTTCATGGCACTGTATATATATATATATATACATGTGTATATATATAGTGATTTCTTACCTTTCACATATATATGAAATGTAACCACTTCTTTGGAAGGTGTAACAAAATCTGTCTCTTTTACAGATAAATGGGAGATTCACCCTGATGAGTTGACATTAAGCGAGGAATTGGGCAGTGGACAGTTTGGCTTGGTCTGGAAGGGAAGCTGGAATGACCTGCATGTGGCAGTTAAGACTGTCCGAGAGGGTTTCATGTCAGAGGAGGAGTTTAAGGAGGAAGCACAAGTGATGATGTGAGTAACTCATGCTGTATGTTTCAAAGGACATGAATATAAGGATCAAAAGTGTACCATCCCTTACAGAAAAAGCAAATGAACTTCACATGTGCAATCACATGTGAAATATGTGTCACAAACATGAAACTCATGTGAAACCCATGTGATCACATGTGGACAATATGTAATCACGTTCACATGTCATCACATGGATTCCACACATTTAAACCATGAAAACATTCCAAAACCATTTGTGTTTCCTGTGAGTTTCACATATTTCACATGTGATTATAACATGCGAATGCACATGTAAAGTTCATGTGTTCTTTTTTCTGTAAGGGATGAATTTATTGCATCGCTCATAGTCTGTCTCCACAGGAAACTGTCCCACGATAAGCTGGTCCATTTGTATGGTGTGGTCACTCTTCGCTCACCAATCTATCTGGTATTTGAATTCATGGAGAACGGCTGCCTGACAGACTTCCTGCGTGCCAGAAAAGGCAGGTTCTCCCAGGAGGTCCTGCTGGGGATGTGTTTGGATGTGAGTGAGGGGATGGCCTACCTGGAGAGCTCCAACTTCATCCACAGAGATTTGGTAAGTGTACACAGGGTCTTTATTGTGTTCATTTCTTGCTTTTTTTGGTTCTAAAATCTTCCTGTTTACACAGGCTGCAAGAAATTGTTTGGTTTCTGAAGATAATGTGGTGAAGATATCAGATTTTGGAATGACAAGGTGAGTAGCAGCGCCTCAGTATTGCAGATTCCCACATCACTGCTTTTTAAGACCTCGGCGTAATGGAAAATTCCCACCTGTATCTGCAGGTTTGTCCTAGATGATCAATACACCAGTTCTTTTGGGTCCAAATTTCCAGTGAGATGGTCCTCTCCAGAGGTGATCAAATTCGGGAAGTATAGCAGCAAATCAGACGTGTGGTCATTTGGTGAGTCCACTCCACATCAATCCACTGAGATGATGTTAATCAGAATCCCCATGTTTGATCTAAACACATACTGACGTCTCATTTGCAGGTGTGTTCATGTGGGAGGTGTACAGTGAGGGCCGTGTGCCCTATGATACCCGCAGTAATGCAGAGGTAGTGGAGACCCTAAATGCAGGCCTGCGGCTCCTGAGACCCCGCCTCTGTCCCCAGAGTGTGTATGAGTTAATGCAGTGGAGCTGGAAAGAGGTGAGTCTAGCATTAAATGCATCATAAACTTTCCAGCATTTAAATCATCCCTGAACCGCAAGCTGATATGAATATTAACAAAATATAACGTCATTCCGTATAAAGAGTGGTTTTACTGAGAAATCCTGTTCTCATGAATAAGGCCTTCTGAGAAACTAGTCATGTTCATATTTTTTCCTTTAAGGTTGTTGTTTTTTGCACAGATTGAAATGTGGATTATGTAGGGTATTTTTTTACACACAATTAATGTGTTTTATTACTAAACCTTCCTACTGTCTGTCTTTTGTTACTCATGTAATTCAAAGCAGGTAATGTTTCTGTATCCTGATCTGTTTATTTAGTTATTTGAATATGAGTCTTGTTAGTGTCATTATTGCCACAGCAACATAAACACAACAATGTTTGTTTAACAGAAACCTGAGGATCGACCCTCGTTCGCTCTGCTCCTGCATGAACTGTCCTGCCTTGAACAAGAACCTTGATCCTGATCACACCCTTCCCTGTACTGGCTTATAGAGATAGTTCATTCATAAAAGGACATTTTGTCATCATTTAAAAACCGTCATGTCATTTCAAACCTGTTTTTTGTGGAGCACAAAAGATCAATTTTGAAGAATCTTTGCATAGCAGTTTTCCATATATGGAAGCTTACATTCGACCAAATAGGAAAAAAGGCACTTTAAATTGTGTTAGGTTTTGACTTGTGAGCTGTGTTTTGGGTGTTCAGACTGAAGCAAAAAAATAAATAAACAAACAAACAAATCATTAAAACTGAAGATGTGCCTTACATAGCAGCTTGGAAAACTTGACAGATTATGACCTGCTGTTATAGAAAAAAAAAAAAAAGCTGCTTAACATTCTTCTTTAATGTTTAATAGGTTTGAATGGCATGAAAATATGTAAGTTATGACATAATTTCATTTTTGGGCGAACTATACCTTTAAATGAAAAATACTGTATATTGTACAAATCACATAGTGTATTTATTTGTATATTTATTTATTTTACAGAATTCTTATTTTCATCATTTCTTTCACATTCTGTCACTGAATTGTATTTTTCCTGTTTTTATGCATGCATGACTTCTGCAACTGCAACTGCAACTACAAATCTGTCCCTTAGGAGGCACACAGGAACCATATTTTTTCACCACCAGTAAAAAAGAAATTGCTTATTGCTGTTGTAATGTATTCGACAAAACATCACATTTAAATCTATGTACTGATTCTGTCAGTGATACTTTCCTTTAGTCTATATAAACTAAACTCATAATTTGTTGAATGACGTAAAAGTTAGTAATACTAATCTATTTGAGCTGATTTTTGAGAAATTTGATTATATTAAAGCTACCTTAATAACCAAGTCTACAGACTGTTTATTATGACAATCATACATGTTTAATCACATGATGCTGGCCTGCTGTTAATGTTGATTGGAGCACAGTAACACAAATGCATTCACTCGTTACTGTGACAACGGCACTGAATAGAAACACTCCAGCACACCAGTGTTCGCTGTATGTGCAGCCTGAGGCCATAGGCACCAAATAAGTGCATATTTATTTAATGTGTTTCCAGAGAGAAATAATGTTTTAAAACTAATGCAGAGAAATAAAGAAACTGTGCTCGGGCCCAGTAGAGGACCTTAGTGAGCCCCTCATTAAAGTCCCTTAGTCCTGGCATCAGAAGATTTTAATTTAATTGATTCAGTTTGTCCTTTGACATTCTGTGTTTATTGCAAAATTATAGAAAAATACACCCCCAAAAGTACCTCTGAAAATCTATTTCAGGAGGCATTGCCTCTTAAAAACTATGTTAGCAGTGAATTAATCTTTGCATATTTCTAGATTATTTGTCTCTTTACAGTCCTATAAACTTAAACCATCATTGTTCATGGCATAATATAAATCGACCCCAGAGATAGAGTGCTAAGTGGGTCAGAAGTACAGCAGTCGATGTAAATTTATCACCATGCACACTCACGTAGAAAACATCATGGAAATTGCACTTGTCTTTCCCTCTTTGTTCATAATCATACAAAAATTAATGCACGACTCGAAGACATTTCTAAATAGAGATGCAAACTGATGACTCACACCGGAGATGCCTTTTTAAATGGGTGCCTGTCTCTTTAAGAGCATGCACTTGCAGCCATTTTCTGCTCTTTGTGTGGGGTGGATTAGCGGATAGAGACAGAACCCAGAGCATCAATTCTACTACACCGAGCGAACGCTATTTCTCACAGTTTCTCCCCCTTTGCACTAACCGCCTGTTAGTTTAAGAGCGGACATGCAATTAACAGGTAGGTAAATGTGATTATTTTCATGAATTACAGAGATGAGAGTGCTCGCTCGACGGTTCGCGAGAGATGATGGCAGCAACCTGCGCGTGTAACGTTATTCCCCAGCATGATGCTCAGTCATATTTTCAAAACGAAAACGGCTTGGCTTTGATGTTTTTTTCAAGCTAGCCGCCTTCATGTACGCGTTCGGGGGAGTTTTACAGTAATTTGGTGAATATGGTTCATTATGATGGAGGTGCTGCTGATACCATCTCCGCTTTATGGGTGGGGTGAGGGGGGTGCGCGTTCACGTAATCTCAAACATCTCCGAGCTATGTGGTATAAAGCGCTTTATCGTTATTTGTTTACATTAGTTCATAGTTAGGTTACTTCGCTGTCAGTGTCGTTTCATTCCATCTTAAGCACATTTTGGGATGTTTTTCCATTATTTCCGACCCCTGGTGTCCGGTGACTGAGGGCTGTTGCTAGGTTATTGCCAACCGAACCGTTATTTAGACGCCTTGGATGATTAAGAAATCTGCTGTATGACACATTAAATAACAGATTCCAGCGTTTTCCTTTAAATGCGTGGATGGGTTTTTCTTATGTTATGATTAAGGACTTTTATTTAATAAATAATAAAAAATAATAAATTATAAAATGTGATTTTGTTTCTGTTTTTTTTTTTTTTTTTTTTTTTTTGCCAAAATTTTGTTTTTTTCCGGTTTTCGTTTTCGCTCCTTGAACCGGTTCAGAGCCCTGGCTAGACCACATGCATTTTATTGATATGTTTTTTCATAGTTTTGCCAATTTCTACAATATTTTATGTATCAGGTAGAAATTGTGAGTAAAAAATGATTTTCAAAATACTTATCTTTAATGGGATAGTTTACCCAAAATAAAAACGCCCTAAGACCATTGAACATCTTTGGAAAACAAATTAAGATATTTTTGATAATCAAAGAAATTTCTTCCCAAAATGCATTCTTGTAGTTTCATAAAATTATGGTTGAACCACTGATGTCCCATGGACTATACAA
Organism: Carassius auratus; assembly: GCF_003368295.1. Taxonomy (NCBI): domain Eukaryota; kingdom Metazoa; phylum Chordata; class Actinopteri; order Cypriniformes; family Cyprinidae; genus Carassius; species Carassius auratus. The sequence goes on from NC_039256.1 coordinate 19,372,385, forward strand.
TGTCCTTCCTACCTTTCTGGGCCTTGAACGTTTCAGTTGTGTTGCAGTCTATGCAGGATCAGAAATCTCTCTGATTTGTTTTCTGAAGATGAACACTTATGAAACTTATGGGTTTGGAACAACATGAGGGTGAGTAATCAGTGACAGATTTTTCATTTTAAGGTGAACTAGCCTATCCCTTTATCTATATAGTCTATACAGTAAATCATAAACAACTAGAAAAATCATGAGGCCTTCGAATATTTTTGAGGGGTGCCTTGGAGTCAGAAAGATTAAAGTAACCACTGGGATAGACGATCGAAAAACATGGATTTTAATGTTTGTAGTATCTGAGTGAAAGGCATATGGCTCGTGCATTTATGTTAGTGGTGGTGCGATTTTGTAATGCTATTATAATGTATAGGAATGTAGACAGTGCAACCCACCGTACAATGGGAATCAGCCAATGTGAGGAAGTTTATTCTAGTATCTCAGCATCCTTTCCCACAGGCACAGTCTCTACCTCTCTCTCCCTGTCAGATCACTTCTTCCACTTGGAACGTGGTGGTGTCATGATAGATTTCTTCCTTTATTCCTTTATTTCCTTTATTTGAATGACAATGATTCAGCTCTGAGGTTGTTATCAGTCTGAACATGTCTCACACCACCTCACGTGATCTTTTCAGAAAATTTAAATGTGCAGGAAACCCCCAAGGCTCAAAGTACATTAGCTTTTTTATTTTTGTTCTGATGCACACCAGCTCTGGTTTTAAACATGACACAGTTAGGTACAATAACATTTATGAAATGTGTATTGAGTTGTTGTTGTTGTTGTTGTTTTTTTGACAATCATAAAGTCATTTTGAATATTTCAAAAATCGACTTTACTCCACTTAGGCTATAGCCTATGTGATTAGCCTATGTGTTCAATTGTGAGGCAAGTCTCTCACGCAAAGTATTTATATGCTGCTGCATGTATAGAGCCTTCCAAATGAGTCACTTGAGGTTCACGATGACTAGAATGCTGCATAGTCTTTAAAAAAAACTGTCTGTATAAACTTCTGTACTGTAGTTTAAGGTTCTGTTGTAAAAAGCAGAAGATATTTGAATTACTTCCACTTTTGGATGCTAAATATTTTAGTCATTTATTATAGTATTATGAGTATAGTATATAATGACATCCAACACTGTTGTGAATATGTGTAGGGCAAGGGCAAATGTGTATAAGCTAACAGGCTAATTTGTTAGTACTTAAGCTAAATAAAATGTACAATGTATTTCAAATAGAATATATAGTGATTTTGTAGGATTTATACTTGGGCGCTAAAGAGAATGGGATCGCTTGGAGTCCTAATGGGCCATACAGCTTAAGTTTTCTTTCAGGACAGAACAAGCTTTGCAGAAGCAGCTCGGAAGAATCGGAGCTTCACATGTTTGAGATGCTGATGTTTCCTGCTGTTGTCTAAATAAAAACTTGTATTACATAGTTGCACAATATTGTGAGATACAGGACATAAATGCTGAAAGGAAACTCCACCTATTTTACAGGAGCATAGATGAATCTGTATTGTTAAAGTGCTGTGGAGCGTATCAGTATGCATTTGTTAGTGACCTGTTGGCAAGAAAAATGGCAAGTGACATATTAACAATCGACTGTTCAATTAGGAGTTGTTTTTCATCATATACTCACTCCGTAAGGTGACATGGATTGATTTGACTTCGCATAAAGGGTGGTGGGGTGGGGGGGGGGGGTCAATACGATCTAACGATATGATCATGCGCATCTAGTCATGTTTCCCTGCTGCTCTGTCAAGCTTTGATGAAGGTAAAGATGGAAAATCTGCCTCCTCCTTGGACAGATGGCTGTCAGGCCACTTATTTTCTGTTCCAGGACAAATTAATCATATATTTATTATGCATGAATAACATCCTAAGACCTATTTTTAATGTATTGGTGCTGTGGCATAACAGATATGTTGGACACGTGGGCAACCTAAGTTTGAATCTCCTTTCTCTCTCAACATTTTTTCTTCCTCCAGAATTAAATAAATATTCTTTGACATTTTTGGCCAAGGTTGGCCTATGCATTCTGCACAGGAGCAACTGAAGTAGCATAAAATTCAAAGCATTGTTTTGGTGAGGTAAAAGTCAAGTCAGCCTCTGGTCTAAAATGGACAATACGACTTACCAAACCACACTTCCTAACCAGGGATGTGCCTGAATAGTGAATCCGTATTCGGAAAGGCACGGAAAACAAATAATGCGTTCTACGGAGCCACTAAAGGGACATGGTTAGCTGCTTGCTAGCAGTTGCCTTTTACATAACAGTATATAACATTTCACTTACCACATAAACAGAGAGAAGTAAGGGGAGACTGATATGATGATGATTTGCACATCCTGAGCACCACTGACAAACATCTAACCTTGTGAAATGTTTGGTAAGTAGTGCCGCTTCGTAGTAGAGTAGGCTATGTGTAAAACGCAAATCTCGAAAGTGGTATTAAAAATCAAATATTGTCCGCCACATGACTCTCAGGAAAATACGTAGTTTGGAGGCATTTGGATTCAAGTTTCCAGTCGGGGACATATATGGTCTCCTATATAAGTGCATTGTTTGTTTGTTTTTTTATGACGTATTGAAACTGATACCGTTGCCATTTTTAGATCCCGCTGTATAACATATTACCGTATTACCACCCAAGCCTACTTTACAGTTGAGATTATATCGCCACCTGTTGGCTTGGCATGCTCTTGACAGTGCATCATAGCATGCGTTTGTGTTTTAATGGGAATGGAGATTTTTTTAATTCATTTTTTTAAACGGAAGTAGGAAAACCTCAGTTTATAAAAAACCCGTGTACATGTATACATGGCCTTTGATTATGTCTTAAAGGTGACATGAAAATCTGACTGTTTCTGTGTTTAAGTGCTGTAATTGGGTCTAATATAAAATATAGATCTAATATAAACATGCAGTTTCTTTTCCCAGCTGTTTACCTTCACAGAAACTGTGTTTCTGCCTCCACTTAGAATAGGCGTTTTCAAAACTACATAATAAATGATCTGTGGGGTATTTTGAACTGAAACTTAATGGACACATTCTGGGGACACCTGAGACTTCTATTACGCCCCCCTTTTACAATATGTAATATGTCTCCTTTAAGACGTGATGTTTAAATTGATGTAGAGAATAATCACATTTTATTGGTTTCTAAAATGTTAAACCTTAAATATGGTGATTATTATACAGAATATTTTTATTGTGAAATAAAATAACTCATTTCAGGACTTGGTTCATATCACCCTGCTTTAAATTGTTTTAATTATTAATTAGATTAGCACTAATTAATAATCACTTTTGAAATAAATCAAAATCTTTGTTAGATGCTAAAATTAGCACAGCATGCACAACATGTAAAAGTTTCATTTATTCTTGAAAATTAGCTGGTAGCCACATCAGTGTTTGTTTTTGGAGACTAATTGAATTCCTCCAGTGAAACTGCATGAAAGACTTGAACAAGAGATTTCTTCAAGGTCGTGAATTTATTTATTTATTTATTTCAAATTCCATTGTTTCAGAGACTGTGTTTCACTTAAATATGAAGTTGATTATCCCTGATCGTCCAGCATCCTTGTCTGGTGGTGTTAAAGCTCATTGTCTGTCTTGTTTCAGATTGGGCTGTTTTGTGAGTGAACCTGTGTCGCCATGACAACCCACGTGACCCTGGAGGATGCTCTGTCCAATGTGGACCTGCTGGAGGAGCTTCCCCTCCCAGACCAGCAGCCATGCATCGAACCCCCACCGTCCTCCATCATGTACCAGGTACATTCACACAAATTTTTTTTGTATTTGTTGTTGGATGTAGAGTTCACAGTAAATTTAGATATAACTGGACTGACCTTCTGTCTGTTACTAGGCAAACTTTGACACCAACTTCGAGGACAGAAATGCGTTTGTGACTGGTATTGCCCGCTACATTGAACAGGCCACTGTGCACTCCAGCATGGTGAGTAGAAGGACGACTTTGTGAAACAGCACTTTAGAATTGCTGGTCATGTGACCAGAGCAGCAATAACGAAAGGATGTTGCATTATAACAAAGCTGCTCTTTCTGAAATCTTTATCAGAAGGGCACTGAGAAGCAGAAACATGTCATTCAGTTTATCTGATGTTAGCTTTTCTTTGTTACAGCCAAATTTTAATCAGCCCAGAACAGTGCAGTTGCCTTCCCAGTGCAGTTGCCTTCCCTTTACTTACAAAAAAAAAAATCATTAACATATTTTTAGGAACTGTAATAAATTAACAGTTTATTAAAATTTTAAAAATAAACTGTAATGCAGTGTCATGGTTTTTTGTGGAGCACCTTGAAGTAACACTTTGTGCTTTTTTTCTTTGTGAATTAATACATTTATCCAGTGTGAATGCATTAATTTAATCAAAATTGACATTTATAATATTAAAAATTATTGCTATTTCAAATAAACTACTTCAAATGGTTATCTGAACATTCCATTCGTTATATAATCCTAAAAAAAAAGAATCCACAAAAGCCAGAACTAATGCCGTAAAGGGTGTGTCGTGGTGATGATACACGTTATCATGTGACTTTTTTACCAGGTGTTTTGGAGGCAGATCAGTGTTTACGACAAAAAATATTTGTGCAAACTGTAATGAAGCAGAGATCAGTTAGTTCCTCACTTTACGCGCCGAAGCTGAGATCGTTCGCCAGCTTAAGTGAAAGTTAACGTGCCTAGCGTTTTCGACTCGTACATTACACGTCACATCCTGATGTCACGTGTCATTACGGGACCATTATGGTTTGTGTGTGAACGCACGCACATATTCCGGGTAATCACTGGCAGTGTGTGAAAGGGACAAAATCTAGCGACCCGGGAACAATTACCGGGACACATTACTTGTGTACTTTCCAGAATCGCAGTGTGGAAGGGGCTACTGTGTTTCCTGATGATATCTCCCAGGAGTCACATGAAAAGCGTTGAAAATAACAGCCCTAGTGCTGAGCCTAGAACTGGGTTCAAGTTCAAATCAATTTAAACTTGGCTTTCATTATCCCAAACATGGATTGCTTTGTGAGAATTCTGAAATAAACATCTCAAACCATATCAACAGATTTGCAACTGTAATGACTATTTACTGTAAGGGCCAGGCATGTGTAAACTGGACAAGATATTTTGTAACATATCAAAACCCCATCAGTTTCAATTCTGTTTTAGCAGAGGCGTGAGGCAGAAAGCTCAGGACAAACACCTTTTCACAAAGACACCCTTGTTTATGCTTGTTTTGTACAGTTTAGTTTCTGTGGGGGTTTGTGCTGGATAGAAATGGTATTGAAGGATCTACTCCACCTCTTCCTCTCACGGCTCAGTGGCTCGTGGATGTGTGTGGACTGTCAAACAGGAGTGCACATTACTCCTCAAGGACTGGAGGTCCTGTTTGCTTCAGCAACCTTCTGCTAAATCTCTAATGAGACGAGAGCATAGATGTAGACTTTGTATTCTATACACAAGTCGCTGGAGGAATGATGTGGTCTCACTAAACTTGGATTTAGGATTTTAATACAGTTTTTGCAAGGTGAGCAGTGTAGGCCTATTGAAATCAAACCCTCTTTATGTTCTTTGTTTTGTCTCACTTTTATACATTTAAATCAACTTAACATACAGACTATATTCAGATGTTTTGTAGACGTTTAATTAGTAAGTTTGACAAGTCTAGTGCTTTCAATGAAAGACAACAAAGAGGACAATTTCAGAGAAAAGAATTATAAAAAACTATTTCAATAAGTTAAATTACCAAGTGTACTTTATTTCACATTTTCTGAAAAATCACACTACAGGATTTTTAGCCCGATTTAGCCCCGATTTCCCCCTCCCTAGAATCGGAGCAAACATCATGTCGATCTGTCCCGATTTTCGGCGCGGATTATCTGGTAATGTGCGGTGTTCACCGGTCGAATCTCGCACCTCCCGATCTGCTCGCACCCAAATCGGGGCAGCCCCGATTATTATCAAACATGTTTGATATTTAGGATTTAAATCGGGATGATGATGGCTATATGATTACGTCAGTACTTTCACAGCCAATGCGCAAAACTGCAAAACTATCGTTGGATAATGGCTATAGAGGAAACTGTTTCTTGACATTTTGTAGTAACACAACTGTCTGTATAATATGGCAAAAACGCATCACATCCGTAAGGAGAAAGAGAAGCGCTGGAGTGAAACCGCCTTAGTATGAATGCATCGGGTGAGGGCACACAAAAATAAATAAATAAATCTGATCTTAAAACTCCTGTAGTGTGAACCAGGCTTTAGGCTGTTGTTGACTAGTTGTTTAGGCAAACCACTGATTAGTTTTGCTAATATTTAGTTTGCAAAGCCTTCGTTGTAATGCTTGCTGAATGCTACTGAATTGTGATTGGCAGAAATCCAGGTTACATGTTTTATTAATGGAAAGTGGAGCGTAATTAGGGACTTTTACACCCAGTCCAAAATAAAATGTATGACAAAACTCTTATCTAGACTGCAAGGACTCTGGTGATTCTAGGTTTGGCGTCTCTCCCTCTGTCTGTAAACTTAATGTTCCATCATTGCTGCCTTGCAAGAAATAATGGTCACTTCCAGCAAAAAAAAAAAAAAACTGTTTGATGGATTGTTGTTTGTAAGCATGAGGTCAGTAAAATGATCTAGCGCACATTTACACGGAATTCCCAGGAGATTATATGACTGGTTCCTGTCAAGTTGTTGTTCATTTTCCTCTTTTTCAAACTGTTTTTTTCTTCTCAGAATGAAATGCTGGAGGAGGGGCACGAGTATGCCGTCATGTTATACACCTGGAGGAGCTGCTCCAGAGCCATTCCTCAGGTACACACACACACACGTGACATCCAATGCAGTATCAGTGCTCAGATGTGAGGTGTATTCTCAAATGCATGCACAATTTGGCCGACTGGCCCACATACTGTTTTACTATCAGGTGTGTCGTGGTGCAGAAGAGGAACTCGATTATAATGGGCTATTAAGTTACATATGCATAGATTTATTGAAGTTTGTGAATGTTGCTGCCAGCATTCAAAAGTCTATGTGCTAAGTCTTGTTGTTTATGATATGCTGTCTGTCCGAAGAGAATCTGAACCCTTTTTCGATTGCTTATCTAAAAGATATGATTGAAAGGAGGACCCAGTTCAACAACATGATTGCCCTACACTCACTCCTCTCTGCAGAGAAAAGGCTCATAATTCATAATCTGAATCCTGCCAGTTTAATGACGCCCTCATGTGCATATCAGGTGAAGTGCAACGAGCAGCCAAACCGAGTGGAGATCTACGAGAAGACTGTGGAGGTGCTGGAACCTGAGGTCACCAAGCTTATGAAATTCATGTACTTCCAGGTGAGAGAGGAACTATTAAATCCTTATTAATCCTCAAATGTCATGATTATTCATCAAACAACAACTCTGATAAGAAAGAGGGAGAAATGCTCATTGCTCGTTTTTTATTTCTTATCTCTTTATTTTTATTTGCTAATAACAAATAACAAATGCTTGAAAGCAACATTCCGTTTAATTCCTTAAAATATAGATTTAACTTTTCAAATAAAGGAGTGTAGTAAATAAGTAGCATAGCATAGGTTTTGCTGTGCTTTCAAAATTGTAATTGAGAGTTGTGACATTTAGTTAGTACATGGCTTTAACATTGATATCCCTCCTTCTAGCGCAAGGCCATTGAACGTTTCTGCAGCGAGGTAAAGCGACTATGTCATGCTGAGCGCAGGAAAGACTTTGTGTCCGAGGCCTACCTCCTTACTTTAGGAAAGTTCATTAACATGTTTGCTGTGCTGGACGAACTGAAGAACATGAAGTGCAGTGTTAAAAATGACCACTCTGCTTACAAGAGGTATAATGGTCGTGCTTAAATTTAAACGAGTCATTAAAGCACTGTGACATACATGCATGCATGCAATATAAAAATAAACAAAATCCATATTTCTTCTGTGTCTTCTTTACAGAGCAGCTCAATTTCTGAGAAAGATGGCTGACCCACAGTCCATCCAGGAGTCTCAAAACCTCTCTATGTTTTTAGCCAATCACAACAGAATCACACAGGTATGTTTAACTTCAAATATAGTCATATTTATGTTAAAACACCAAAAAGGAACCATAAAAATGGTCCATACAGCTTCTGTAACTATATGTTAGGCTTGTGTGAGGAAAAAGACATTTTTAATCGATAGTCTTGTCTTCCCCTAAAGTTTCTCTGTTCACTGTTCATTTGCGTGCAGCGTGTCATGTTTTATGTGATGTTTGTCCAGTGTCTGCACCAGCAGCTGGAGGTGATCCCAGGTTATGAGGAGCTGCTGGCTGATATTGTCAACATCTGTGTGGATTACTACGAGAACAAGATGTACCTGACCCCCAGTGAGAAACACATGCTGCTAAAGGTGAGCACATCCATTCCTGCTTAAGCTTTTAGACCTCGTTGAAAGATCTTTAGAAACGAAGGCATGGCTCTGTGTTTCAGGTCATGGGTTTTGGCCTATATTTGATGGATGGAAATGTCAGCAACATCTACAAGCTGGATGCAAAGAAAAGGATAAACCTTAGCAAAATCGATAAGTTCTTTAAGGTGAAGACAGACGTTCCGGATCTCTTGAAAATGGACTGTTTTTTTGTCACAATCCTCTGAGTGGAGCTTTGTTTTGGTTGCCTTTACAGCTTCAGGTTGTGCCTCTGTTTGGAGACATGCAGATCGAGCTGTCACGATACATAGAAACAAGTGCTCACTATGAAGAGAACAAGTCCAAGTGAGTAACTGACTTTTTAAGATAAAAAGCACACCGTGTAACCACAAGTGCATTGTTTTTCATCTGATACTAGTTCTCCTGTTGGCATTACCTAACTGGTTAACTATTTTTGGAATATATTTATACTTTTTTATTCAGTTACAAGAGTTGCATCAAAAGTGACAATAAAGACATTTATGATGTATTCATAAAAGATCTCGGTTTCAAATAAATACTGTTCTTTTGAACATTCTATTCATCAAAGAATCTTAAAAAAATGTCACAGTTTCCACAAGAATATTATCCAGCACAGCTTTTTTGAACATTGACAATAAATGTTGACGTAATAGAAGTGTTTCTCGAGCGGATAATTTCTTGCAAATTCAGTTTTTACTTGATAGGAATAATTACAAATTAAAATCTATTAAAATAGAAAACAGTTGTTTATTCCACATGTTACTGTTGATGTTACTGCTGTCACTGTATTTTTATCATCTTTTTAGTAGTGTCTTCTTTCCTCTCACTCTCTCTCAGGTGGACCTGCACTCAGAGCAGCATCAGTCCGCAGTATAACCTGTGCGAGCAGATGGTGCAGATCAGAGACGACCACATCCGCTTCATCTCTGAGCTGGCGCGCTACAGTAACAGTGAGGTGGTGACTGGATCAGGGCTGGACAGTCAGAAGTCTGATGAGGAATACAAGGAGCTTTTCGACCTTGCACTCAGAGGACTGCAGCTTCTGTCCAAGTGGAGCACTCATGTCATGGAAGTGGTATGTTTGAGATCATTTAAGCAGCTGGAAGCATTCCAGTTCTCCATCGATCCCACATATCTTCTCTTCCTCTAGTACTCTTGGAAACTAGTCCACCCGACTGATAAGTTCTGCAACAAGGACTGTCCGGGCACAGCTGAGGAGTATGAACGCGCCACACGCTACAACTACACCAGCGAGGAGAAGTTCGCCTTGGTGGAGGTCATAGCTATGATCAAGGGTCTTCAGGTTCTGATGGGCCGGATGGAGAGTGTGTTCAACCAGGCCATCAGACACACAATCTACTCTGCCCTGCAGGACTTTGCACAAGTGATCCTGAGAGAGCCACTCAGACAGGCTGTGCGCAAGAAGAAGAACGTTCTCATCAGGTAAGATATACACCACAGGAAAAATACATACTTTTTTGGGCATTACTTCTCACCTTGCTTCTATATAGTGTACTTCAGGCAATTCGCAAAACCATCTGTGATTGGGAAGGAGGAAGAGAACCTCCTAATGACCCCTGTCTGAGGGGAGAGAAGGACCCCAAAGGAGGATTCGACATCAAAGTTCCCCGTCGTGCTGTTGGCCCCTCGAGCACACAAGTCAGTTCAATTCTGTTTGTAACATAGATGATATTTAGTGCTGTTTATAAAGATTGTTTCTGAGTAGTAGGTGTTCCTCCCTGTCCTGTAGCTCTACATGGTGCGCACCATGCTGGAGTCTCTCATCGCTGATAAAAGTGGCTCTAAAAAGACTCTTCGCAGCAGTCTGGATGGCCCCATCGTTCAGGCCATAGAGGACTTCCACAAGCAGTCTTTCTTCTTCACCCATCTCCTGAACTTCAGTGGTGAGACAAAAGCAACTGTTTTCTATAGTGCAACTGTATCATCTTTACATGTCAATATAGACTGAGAAATGTCTCATTCTCTCGTGATTGGCTGTTAGAGGCCCTGCAGCAGTGTTGTGATCTGTCCCAACTGTGGTTCCGAGAGTTCTTTCTGGAGCTCACCATGGGCCGTCGCATCCAGTTCCCCATCGAGATGTCCATGCCCTGGATCCTCACCGACCACATTCTGGAGACCAAAGAGCCCTCCATGATGGAGTATGTGCCACATACACAGTTTATTCTATTTATTAAGCTACACTAGGATTCAGAAGTTTGGAGTCGGTGTTATATTTATTCTGTGTTCGGGATGTGTTTAAATTGTCGAAGGGGACAGTGAAGGCATTTATATTGTTAAAAAAGATTTTGATTTGAGATAAATGCTGTTTCCTTTGAACTTTCTATTTATCAAAGAATCCTGAAAAACCTGCAACCTTAATGGGCGTAAAAGAAAAATCTTACCAACTCTAGCGGTAGTGTATATGAACACTGACTGATTTTGTCTGTCAGATTATAGCATTTTTCAGATTAATCTTTTTTTTTTTTTTTTTTTTTTTTTCAGATATGTGTTGTATCCGTTGGACCTTTATAATGATAGTGGTTATTATGCCCTCACCAAATTCAAGAAGCAATTCCTCTATGATGAGATAGAGGCGGAGGTAGAGTGTCACAGACTTGTTTGATATTGTCTTCCATTCAAAGATATTTTAATAAAAACTGAAGCAATCTCTTTTTCATTATAGGTCAACCTGTGTTTTGATCAATTTGTGTACAAGTTAGCTGACCAGATATTTGCCTACTACAAAGCAATGGCTGGAAGGTAACAATACCCCTGTCTCATCTTAAACGCTTTTCAAGTTTAATTTCAGGTCGAATCAAAGAAATGACTCTGCTATAGATCATATGCTTCTTTCTCTTCCTCACAGTGTCCTCCTAGACAAACGCTTCCGTGCTGAGTGTAAGAACTACGGTGTGATCATTCCATACCCGCCTTCAAACCGCTACGAAACACTGCTCAAACAGAGACATGTGCAGGTGTGCAGACATTATACCCATTACAAATAAGAATAGGCAACTCTGTTTCACTCAGAATACACTCTAAATGATAAATCTAACATGCTTGTGCTTTTTTAGCTGCTGGGTCGCTCCATTGACCTGAACAGATTGATAACCCAGAGGATCTCAGCAGCCATGTACAAATCCCTGGATCAGGCCATCAGCCGCTTTGAGAGCGAGGACCTCACCTCCATAGTGGTGAGAAACACATGCTTTTAGACTGTTTTGGTATTTATTGTCATCAAAATCAGTATTCTTTTGGTATTACAAGTGTACAGACAATTTTCTTTCGCATTTTGACATCTGGTCTCTTGATTTAGAAGAACTTTGGAATATTGAAATTGGTTTGTTCCCTGTGTTTCAGGAGCTTGAATGGCTGATGGAAATCAACAGGTTGACTCATCGCCTGCTCTCGAAGCACATGACCCTGGACAGTTTTGACGCCATGTTTCGTGAGGCCAACCACAACGTGTCTGCTCCATACGGCCGCATCACGCTGCATGTCTTCTGGGAACTCAATTTTGACTTCTTACCAAACTACTGTTATAATGGCTCCACCAACAGGTCGATGAATATAAATTGTACATACAAATCTGTACTAATGTGGTTCAATATAGATGACAACGTTAACAAAAGTGTTCAATCTCACGGAACAGGTTTGTGCGGACAGCCATTCCCTTTACCCAGGAGCCTCAGAGGGACAAACCTGCCAATGTCCAGCCTTATTACTTGTATGGCTCCAAGGTTTGTTAGCAGCATGATTAGCTTGTGATACTAAACCAAAGACTTAAATGTGTTTCATGTAGTGTACTAGAGAACATCAGTGTCTATTTTTAAACAGCTCGCTCTGTTTTTCAGCCTCTGAACATTGCTTACTCCCACATCTACAGTTCCTACAGGAACTTTGTGGGTCCTCCGCACTTCAAAACAATCTGCCGTCTTCTTGGTTACCAGGGCATCGCTGTGGTGATGGAGGAGCTGCTCAAGATTGTCAAGAGCTTGGTATTATGTCTCTCTGTTTAGTGTGCACATAGTTGGACTTTTTTTTTTTTTACATTTCCTTTTTTCATTTATCCTGTCCATCTGTCTTTTCCAGTTGCAAGGCACCATCCTGCAGTATGTAAAGACCCTCATAGAGGTGATGCCCAAGATCTGCCGTCTCCCTCGTCACGAGTACGGATCCCCAGGTGAGATCAGGACCAGTAACACTCCAGTCGTGTCACAGTCTAATAATGAGTACAGAGACCAAATGTTTTAGCTTATATACTATATTCTAGTGCAGAGTTGTACCATCAGAATCCCTCTACCTCCCCTAACTCCACCTGTCTAGATTTACTATGGGATTTATGTATTTATGTATTCCTATCAATGCAGCTGTGTATCTTACATGCTTCAATCAGAGTGTAAATAGAGTAAATACAAAGAATAGGATACAAACATAAGATGTTAAAATAAGAATATTAAACTGTGCACTATAAGCTTGTTTTGATAAAGGTGTCTGCTAAATGCTTTAATATAAATGTAATTATATTAGAGCTGTCAATTTAATTTGTTAATTTAGTACAAGTACATTTGTATAACTCTTTGTTAAACATATTTTATAGCTTGTTAAGAAGACTGTAACTGTAGCATATAGAGATCCTAGCCTGGAGTGTTTTCGATGTTACGGAATGTGGAAAATTTGTCAGGCATCCTGGAGTTCTTCCACCATCAGCTGAAGGACATCATTGAGTACGCTGAGCTCAAGACAGATGTGTTTCAGAGTCTGAGGGAGGTGGGCAACGCCATTCTCTTCTGTCTGCTCATCGAGCAAGCTCTGGTGAGACCCTCGCTGGCTTACTCTTCCATTTTGCATGATGTAGTGTAAATGCATAGTTGATCGTTTATCATTTTACTCCTAATTAGTTGATCTAAAACTTAAATCTCAAAGCTGATTTCTATTTTAGATTTAATCTTTCAGACCTGCCAACTTCTACACATTTTGTGCATTTTGACCTCAAAAAAACAATTCTAAGATTTGTGACTCCAATCAACAGAAAAATCAAATGCCGCCATTGTGTTCAATGAGGCAACTAAAGTAGAGATACTTTTTTGTTTTGTTTTCCCTTATAGTCTTATGCTAAAATTTACAATAAATAAACATTTGGCTGGTATTAAAAAAATATTGCTTTCTCAAGGGGTTATCCCTCTCTCAGCTATAAATTACTGGATTGTTTTCTTCATGTTGTTGTGGTGGTAAGTGCCAAAATGGTGTGAAAGTATATGAACTAAGCTTTGCACCTTTGCAGTTCTCAAAATACTCTCAAAAGGTTGGCAGGTCTGATCTTTCATAAAATGCCTGGTTTACTTCAGAAGAATTATGATTTCCTTTATGCAAATATTTTTTGTTATGAAAACATCCGATTGGTGCACCAAAAATTCAAGGCCCAGTCCTTGACATGACTCAGCCTGGCTTTGCTAATCAGCTGCATAAAGACGCAGATTTGAATTAGTAGAAAGTGTGTGTTGTATGCTGATGTGTATGCCAGAGTGTGTGTGTTTCTGGATGTGAATGTTAATGAATTACTGTGTATGTTAACGCTTGTGTGGGTGGAGGACACTGCTGCCATCTGCCCCTAAAAAGCAACTTTATTTCTCATTACACGCTGGCAACAACTACAGGTGGTAAGGAATTAGGCCTCATTCATATAACAGAACCACAAACTGACTGAACGCACACTCTTCCTGGTTTTTATACTTTTTCTTTAGTCACTTTTGAGCCGTGTTCTGCCATGGATTCAAGGACACTAGTGTCACCGAGATGAGAGAATAAAAACTGAAATGTAATACGGAGCTGTGAACGTCTGGCACTGTCGTGACGTTTGGACTCTGCACACTCCTACTGGGTTAATATTAAGAGGCTTGTTTAGTATCATTTCCTCCAAAGGAAGTCTTCCTTGCTTTCATGGCAGTCACGACTCCTCTCTGGCTGCCTGTGACGTCCCGTGCTGATGCACTTCTGCTTCCATACACTTCTCTTCTTCTGACTGTTTCTCTTGTGTTTTTGTTTGGGTCTCTCTCTGAAGCATAGTGAATGTGTCGGATGATCATTGCACGCTGATCTCTCATTAACCTCGTTTCTGTCAGGATGCTCTTCTGGTCATCTCTCTCTTCTTGTTTGGGTGTTGTTCAGTGCTTGTTTTATTATTGTGAATGAAGTGATTTTTGCTCAGACTTGTGTACCTCATTGATTTGAAGGTCATTACCATAAGACCTTTTTACTTTCACATTGCATTTAGGGTTTACACCACCTGCCACAATAATTTATTTATCACACTTTTTTTATCTTTCTGGGTTTATTTAGTAAATATTGATGTAGAGATTTAATAAAATGGATATTAATAGTTAGGGATGTGCAAAACTACATTTTGTCGTCTATAGTTGGTGGATTGGGCCTATTTTTGTGTTCAGAAACATCATAGAACACACAAGTTTTTTTAAAGGAACACTGCACTTAAAAAAAAAAAAAAAAAATAACTGGCTAATTTTCCAACTCCCCTAGAATTGAACGGTTGAGTTTTAAAGTTTTCGAACCCATTCAGCTGATCTCTAGGTCTGGCGATAGCACTTTTAACTTAGCTTAGCATAGACCATTCAATCTGATTAGACCATTAGCATCTCGGTCAAAAATAACCAAAGAGTTTCATTATTTGTCCTACTTAAAACTAGACTCTTCTGTAGTTACATTGTGTACTATAAGACTGGCGCAAAATGAAAAGTTTTAGATTTTATATGGCTCGGAACTATAATCTCATTCCAGTGTAGTAGTCAAGTGATTTTAGGTGCAGTGATATTACGCAGCACCTGAAAATAGTCCCCAGCTAGTTTGTGTAGTTTGTGCTGGGGATTGGAGTCAAGTTTTAAAAAGGAAAAATATAGAAACTCATTGGTCATTTTTTAGCAAGATGCTAACTGTCTAATCAGATTCAATGATCTATGCTAGAGACCCGGAGATCATCTGAATAGAAAGTGAGTTGGAAAGTGAGTATATTAAAAAAATAAAATAAAATTATAGTGTTAAATGATTAAAATAAAGTTTATGCCACTATTTAAGCAAAAATTATTTTTACTATATGTAATATAAATACTCAATGCAGGTGATTTTAAAGGAAATGTTCTGTAATTGTTTCAAACTTTGGAGTAGAGTCAACCAGTGCTATTTATCCTTTTATCTGTACTATATTTGGGATAATCATTTACCTGTTTTCAGACCGAGCTTCTCAGTCAACAACTATTCTACTTATTTATCATCATATTTAGCACCAAAATGTTACATTTTCACATTTTCATACAAATTATGAGTCATGACTAACCCATTTTCACACTGATGCGTGTGATGTTTGTGCTCTGTAAAGCTTGAATCAGATTTCATTTAACAGTGTGATAAAGAAGTTCATTCATTCCCCGTCATGTTTCTCTGATGTTTGTTTGAACTCAGTCACAGGAAGAAGTTTGTGATTTACTTCATGCTGCACCCTTCCAGAACATCCTCCCAAGGGTCTACATCAAAGGTGAAAAATCACATTCGCAAACTACAAGATCATGTTCTTCTTCAGTGCTTTCTGATTTAGAGTTTTTAAATATAAATATATATTTACATTTAGTCATTTAACAGACGCTTTTATCCAAAGCGACTTACAAATGAGGACAATGGAAGCAATCAAAATCAACCAAAAAGCATTGCTATACAAAGGTATATATAATTGTATACCTGCTGAAGTCTTCCTTTTAATGATGAATTTTACAGAGGGGGAGCGACTTGAGGTGAGGATGAAGAGGCTGGAGGCAAAGTACGCTCCTCTTCACCTGGTGCCCCTCATTGAGAGACTTGGGACCCCACAGGTGAGGCACTCACAGATCTCATTTGTCAGTAGCAGAACGTATTTAAAGGGGTCATATGATGCTTTTTTAAAGTTCATTATTTTGTGTATTTGGTGTAATAGGATATTTGGACATGCTTTAATGTTCAAAAAACATTATTTTTCAAATACTGTACATTACTGTTAGTCCTCTATGCCTCGCCTCTCTCAAACGTGTCTTTTTCTACAAAGTCCTTCCATCCGACAAGCGCAGTCTGCTCTGATTGGCCAACTGACACAGAGCATTGTGATTGGCTGAACACCTCCAGCACTTGTCAGAAATATTGCACCCCTTTCCATAATCGCAAGCTTCATCTTTCAAAATAAATGTAAAGACAATAGCAAATACTTAAATAACAAAACACTTACAGTAGCTGATTCAGAAGTGCAGGAACCTCTCCTAGGTTCAAGAAACAGACGTCCATTAAATGTGTTGTTGTTCTGTTGTAAGTAATCTTAAAGATTCCTAAATCCATCTACTTTTTGAAGGCCAAATAAAGTGCGTTTGCTTTTGCCTAGATACACATAGCATCTCCCTGACATGGCTGCTTCAACACTACTGCGATTACAAAACCATGCCGCCTTTCTTTCTATTTCCACATAGTGACGTAGACGTGTGGGGGTGTGTTTAAATGAGCTGTTTTAGTGAGGCGTGGCAGAGTCTTAACTTTTACAAAGAATATCTCTTTGGATTTGAGACTTTAGTCTTTGCAACTTTACAGATATTTTTCATGCACCAAGAGCTTGTAACACTCCAAACAGAAAGGAAACATTTAAATTGCATCATATGACCCCTTTTAACACTAGCGCATTCAGTTTCTGAATAGAAATGTTTTGTATCATTTTAAATGCGTTTACATTCACATTTGATCAGTTAAATGCATTTATGCTGAATAGAGTAAGAAAAAATAAGTCTGACTTACCCCAGACTTTTGAATTGGTAACCATTTTAACCAAATACTTTGTTTTTTTTTATCAACTTTTTTAGCAAATTGCAATAGCACGAGAAGGAGACCTGCTGACGAAGGAGCGTCTGTGCTGTGGTCTGTCCATGTTTGAGGTCATCCTGACGCGCATTCGCAGCTTCCTGCAGGACAGTGTGTGGCGAGGTCCTCCCCCCACCAATGGCGTCATGCATGTGGATGAGTGCATGGAGTTCCACCGCCTCTGGAGCGCCATGCAGTTTGTGTACTGCATCCCTGTGGGGACACACGAGTTCACTGCAGAGTATGCATATACATTCAACATGGCTCTTTTTAATAATAAGCAAGCACTTGATTTAGGTTTACATCATATAACTGAAATGTTTTGGGGTTTTTTTTGTGTTTAGGCAGTGCTTCGGTGATGGTCTGAACTGGGCTGGATGTGCCATTATTGTGCTGTTGGGACAACAACGTCGCTTTGACCTCTTCGACTTCTGCTACCACTTGCTAAAGGTCCAGAGGCAGGACGGCAAAGATGAGATCATTAAAAATGTGGTACGTTTCTGATTCCATAGATTTCAACTATTTAAAAATGACATGAATCATTGCAGGAGGCTCTTAACAGTCAGCAATGAAATAAACACTAATGTTTTAAACACTAATGTAACTGATCAAAAGTGGCAGTAAATGCATTTGTAATGTTAATACAGGTCTGTTTCTGCTTTTTATTTATCAAACAGTACTCAAAAAAAAATATGCATCATGATTTAAAAAAATATATTAATTAGCACAAGTGTCTTGAGCAGCAAATCAGCATAAATAATGTTTTCTGAAAGATCATGTGACACTGAAAAGTCAGTTTTGCCATCATAGGAATATATAATATTTAAATAAAAAAACAGTTATTTTAAATTGTAATAATATTTCACAGTATTGCTGTTTTTATTTTGTTCAAATAAATGCAGCCTTGTTGAGCATAAGAGACATCTTTCAAAATCCTAAAATCATACAGACTCCAAACTTTTGAAAGGTAAATGTACTTGTAAATATGGTCTTCTGTATGTAATGTTCTGTGGTGTAACTCTCAGCCCCTGAAGAAGATGGCAGACCGCATCAGAAAGTATCAGATTCTCAACAACGAGATCTTCGCCATCCTCAACAAGTACATGAAGGCTGTGGAGACGGACAGTTCTACAGTGGAGCATGTTCGCTGTTTCCAGCCTCCTATACATCAGTCTCTGGCCACCACATGTTAAACAAACTTTATTTGACTTCCAGCTATCCTATTCTTCCTCTGGTGTGACATTGGTCCCAAACGTAGTGTACAGGAACTTAGAGCTTTCAAGATTGTCTCGGCTTTATTTAAACAAGAGACGAACCTCCAGTCTCGCCACATGGTTAAAAAACACAGTAGATTTCTCAGTCTGCCCCAGCTGTTATCTAACCCTTATGAATATCAACACACACTATCCCTTTTGAAAGAGACTTGAAGTGAACCACTTTGAGAGATTTACGACTACTGAAAATATTTCCAAGTCACCAGAGGAAATTTGAACAAATGTTGTTTAAGTTCTAGTACAAAAAAAAAGTAAATATAAATGACTTTTATTATTAAGAGAAAACATGATTCATGTCAATTAATGTCTTTTTTTAACATCATGCCCATACAGATTTAATTTATAATAGTATTTGCATGTACCTCACAAACTCCATATATCCTAATATTGTTTGTACTATAATATTACAGACCAAAAAGCAAAAGTACAACTATGGATACAAATATCCATAATAATTTCCCCCTTTTTTAATTCTTTTATGGCCAGAATTGTTTACAGCATTCTGTTCTCTTTATTGTATTACAGCACTGGTTTACAGATCTTTGCATTTGTAACATCCATCATTGTGAATGGTGCAGTTTAATGCTGTCATGAATTGCGTGTAGTACTTGTTCTAATTTTATTGGTACTTAACTGGTATCAGTATTTGCCTCAACTACTGAAAAGTAACCTCACTTATCTTTTTTGTCAGTTTTTGGACTGTTAATGTGGGCTATTTTATACACAATAACCATAGCGAAGCAGTTCTGAAGTACTAATAACTGGATTTGTGCTGTGATGACATCTCTTTAATCACCTCTTATTGTTAAAGACTGCAGTAGTAATACTGCATTACCTTGACCAATAACGGACAAAAGGGGAAAACATTGGACATCCACCATTCAATATAACTTCCAGAAATGTTTCAGTATTTACCCTCACAGGCCCTTTGGTTCAACAGTGTTAGACAGATTGGCAAGCGTTCTCTTCAGTTTTGTAATTTATGTGGCTGTTGTAAATGTAACCTCATGAATGTTCATCATATTCTGTTATTTCCTTTTTTTCCAGATCGATTTTAATCTGTTTTTAAATAACTGTTGAATTAAATGGGTATTTTCCTGTAATCTATTTATGCATCAAAGTAGATTTTTTTTCTTGCTCTTGGAAGGGTTAATATGTGAACAATTATGGATTTTTTTTTTTTTTTTTTTTTTACTTTAAGGAAGTGCCGTTTTAAAAACTCAAAGCATGGCAGGTGTAATTTATTGTCATCATGGATCTATTTGTGAAATGAGATTTTTGTTCATATTGTTGTACAAGTGATTATGTTTTGAAATACAAAAAAAGGAGAAAATAGTACAATGTACAACAAATGTTTCTGAACAGGAGTTATAATTATGTTGTATTTCCATGAAATAAAAAAGATCTAACGGAAAATGGCTTATTTTATTTATTTATTTGCATTTAACTTAAATTATTCAGAATTTCATATAAATCATTGACTTGCACCAGCATTTTAATCTAGATTTGAGCTCTAGATTATCACAATCAAGCATCTTTCAGTTTGATTCAAAAGTTTTCTTTTAACATCAAAGTAGAGAACATTGCAATGCTCACTTGATGTATTAGCCTCAAACTTTATTTCATCTTTAAGAAAGAGTCTTAAGATATGACAGTGTTAATGCCCAATTGGTGATTTAATCAGTAAGTTCCTGGCATTTCTCACACCTTGGGTTGGTCTCAATAGGATGTAATTAATTGCCTTGTTTTTAAAGGCATTTCATCTAATGCATGAGGCACTTAGCACTGGATAAACATTTCCTCCACATGGGGATGATGGCACAGCTGGAAATGTGAGGAATCCGGGGTGTTTTTTGTTGTTTTGTCTTCCAAAACTGTCTTCTCCGTTTATGTTTTAAACATGGTATGAATATTATTGTCTCTCCTTTGTCAATATGAATACACAACTCATAAAGTATGTTTTGTAAGAGCAGGAGTGTTTCTTGAGGCCTCTGATTGGCTGAGCTCAACTGGAAGACAGATGAGGGTGGTGCTTTTAAATGGCACACAGAGTAAATGTTTGCTTTCCATCAATAAAGATGACACCCAACACCCCCAGTCCGCCAAACAGCTGTCTCCCACAATGGAGAGCACCGGGATGTGGAGTGAGAGGAAGGGAGGGGGGCGAGCTGTGACCACTGAATGAGACACAATGCTAACATTACAGACTGAAAAAAAAGAAAAAAATGCACATTAAAATATTTCTAGGTCTAGGCTCTTTATAGTAGTATCAGTGTCAGAAATAGATTTTAATATTATTGCCCTCTTAAATTTCAGGAGCTTTTACCTCTAAGAAGAGTCTATTATTTTCTAATCATAAAAATTATAATTGTATGTCACATCACATTAATAGATGTATTTGAGAATTTGTATTAAGCATAAAAACTAATCTTATTCAGTTGATAACATGGGCTATGAATATCTATAGGCCTAGAATAAAGGTATTTTGTAACTTTTGTCTTAATTTCCTGCTGATAATTCTGTTTCCACGTATAATTCCACATATTAGTCTTTATCAAGGCATCAAGGATGAAGAAAGATTCTTCAAGGATGCAAGAAAGAAAGAATGAAACGTTGTAGTTTTAAATGATCAAGAGATAATCTAAACTTCGTGTTACAGGTTGATCAATGTTTTGGCCTAGGCCTCTAACTGGCCATTTTGTGACAATCAAATATGATGTGATCTTTTAATTGAAGTCGTGTAACTGCTCAGGAAAGTGAATAAAGCAGTGTAGCGGTGTTCGGAGGGCAGGAGGTGGGCAGGACGCTGGTCAGAGGGCGGGAGATCAGCTCGTATATGATGAGACTCGCTCTGTGAGGAGCAGCACACTAAAACACTTTCCTGACTGGACTACAACAGTTTATACACTGTGTTAGGTTTCCATATGCTCTCTGATAGGCATCCTCACTGAGATCTAAATATCGTTTTACCTAATTAATTCATTCTGTCATTTTGCATTATTTACTAAATAATTATTTAGTTGAATAACAGAAGACATGATTGAGGAAGTGAAACGGGAGAGAAGCGATCAATGGATGTCATATTACTCGGGCGAGGTATGATTGAGATTTTTTTTTTATTCAAATTAGGCTACTAGAAATGTATAATATTTTTAACATTATAATATTAAACATTTATAATAATTTATATTTATTTGTTTTATTTTTATTATTATTATTATTTGCTTACTCTTTAAATAAGTTATTTAAATTATTAATATTTAAATATTGCCCAAAATAAAATACCCTTTTTTATCAGAAAACATTTTTCCTATCAATGACACGTTTATGTAAAAAAAAAAATGCGTTTAGTTTAGACAAAAATTAAGCTAAAACTCATCAAACCTATAGCCTAACTTTTTTTCTTATATCTAACTCAGTCAAACGCAATTTTCACAAACACAAACAGATCAGAACAAAAACTTTTACTTATATTATTAATATTATAGTCTAGAAACAGGTGACTAAAAACGCTTTTTATCTGTGCGCGGTCACGTACACTTGCTGTGGTTATGCGTGTGTTTTCAGCGTGTCTGCGCTTGTGTGTGTGTGTGTGTGTGTGTGTGTGGTCTCGCGGTAGTTAATTGATTTACTCTGTGATTGTGTTGAATGTCTCACGCTTTGACACTCGTGTATGACTTACACTCGGCTCATAACCAGAGGGGCGTCTCGCAATCCGAAACACGAAAGCAGGGCTCCGATTTGAAAGCGCCGAATTATCACGATCGCTGTCCATCGGGAAAAAAAGAACAAGTGAAAACAGCAGTCGCGCCCGCAAATACCCCTATGTCATGAGATAGAAAAAAGGCGCACGGTGAGTGACTTAAAAAGAGACAAAAGGGTGAGAAGAATGGCCGGACTAGCCAGATAATGGGGTTATCGGCTGGGTGGGTGGTCAGAATACATTTAGGCTACATCAAGTTACCCAAGGCGCCATGGTTTGATTAGGAAATATGGATGCCATCATCGTCAAGATTTTCGTATATATACAAAATTATTAATAGTAACTGTATACAATGTGATTGCTGTTAATTATAAAATCAAAATAAAGCACAAGATCATATCATTTGTGGACCACAAGACCAGACATAAGGGTCAATTTTTTAAACGGAGATTTTTACATCATCTGAAAGTGAAATACGATTTCCATAAATGTTTTTTTTTTTTTTTTTTTTTTTTTTTTTTTGGATAGGACAATATTTGGTCAAGATACAACTCTTTGAAAATCTGGATTCGGATGGTGCAAAAATAATCAAAGTATTTAGAAGATAGATTTTAAAGGTGTCCAAATAAAGTTCTTAGCAATGCATATTAATAATAAAAAAATTAGGTTTTGATATATCGTTCCTTAATAATGATTTTTGGCATAAAAGAAAAATCTATAATTTTGACCCATAAAATGTTGTTATAATGTGGTTATTGTTGGCTATTGCTACAAACATACCCCAGTGACTTAAGACTGTGTATCACTGTTTTAATAGTTTTTGGTCAAAGAAATACCCATTATATTACTGACACATTCAACAACAACTGCATTTGACTGAATATTTTTAAATATATTAAATATTTAAACTGCTTAAAAAAAAAAAATCCCCCCACATTTTTAATATGGTATTTGAACCGAAACTTTGGTTTACAGTAGTTCTGACTCTGGTCTTCACTTTATTGTACAACAATACAATAAAACAATTATAATATATATATATATTTATTTATTTATTTATTTTAATCTAACGTTAATTTCTCATATTTTAGGTGTTCTATGGAGCAGACAACCTGCCATTGGGTCCCAGAGGATATTGCCCCCCAGAGCATCACTACCAGAGTTATGGCCCACCGTGTGATTCGGCAGCTGCGGGAAACACCGGGAGACTCGGAAGCCCAGTGGGAATACTGCCTCCACCAAACCCCAAAGGATACGCTGAGAGCAACTCCAGAGAATCTGAGCCTGTGCTGAAATCAGTTTACAGACGGACCTTAAGCCATGCCAAGCCACCATATTCCTACATCTCTCTTATCTGCATGGCAATCCAGCAATCGCCAGCCAAGAGACTGACACTGAACGAGATCTATGACTGGATCCGCCAGCTCTTTCCGTATTACAGACAGAATCAACAGCGATGGCAAAACTCCATCCGACATTCCCTGTCTTTCAACGACTGCTTTGTGCGTGTCCCGAGATCGCCAGACTCGCCAGGGAAAGGCTCATACTGGGCCCTGCACCCCGACTCCGGTGACATGTTCGAGAACGGCTGCTACATGCGTCGCCAGAAGCGCTTCAAGTGTCAAAAGGCGATGTCACCCTCAAAAAATTTGGATGGGGAAGCTGTGAAATTGGAAGGGAAGAAGAAAAAGGTGGAGGTCAAGTCAGTCACCTCTTTTTGTAAATCACCTGGACCTCCCCTAGTTGACACCACAACACAGCATTCAGGGATATTACCAGTGTCCTATCCCACAGCCAAAACACCTTCTCCTTCCCATCTTCCTCAGCACCTTACTCCCCAACACACTCTATTTCCTACCCAGCCTCCAGAGATCTCAACACACTTGCCCTCTCTGAATGTCCCGTTCCCAACAATGCCCAGTCCCAGCCTGCAGTCTGTTCCACAAGCCTCAATGGAAACCAGCTTGCATTGTGAACCAACATCCCAATACCACATTTCTGTCCCACGACTTATCGACTTCCAGTACTGCGAGACTCCTGTGAACTACCCGGTTTACTGCCAGTCTAATTCCCATCCCAACTTCCCCTCGTATGCTGGAGACTCTGTCTACTACCCTGGGTTTAGCATGTGTTCTGCTCCTCTTCTGAGTTCCTCCTGATCAGCCTCCTATAGTGAATTAAGGGCTGTTAAAATAGGATTCATTTCTGTTTAGATGCTTATAATTGCTGTATATAATAGCTGATGGACACCTCATAGCTGGAGAAGTATCTGTTATCTGATGCTATTCTTTGATTCTGTGTGAATTTGAATTCAATTATATTGAAGGTGTTTGAAGAAACATATGAATGTGAATTCCTTGCTGTAAATCTCAAGTAAAATTTTGAACATTCCAAAAGGTGTTAGTTCTGTTATTTGCATGTCTAGTGTGAGGTGCAAGATTATAATCACACTTTAAGGCTTTCACATTATTTTTACTGCTGTATTTTTAAAATTCCTCAAGAGAGTGTTCGGGGAAGAATCAACCCAAGAGAGGCAGTGTCTTACATTATACAAAATAATTTTTGTAGCCACCTTTAGATACCAATATAATAATAATAATTATTATTATTCTTTTAACATTCACAATGTGCATAAAATAAAATTATGTGTATATTGCATATTTATGGCACTAAGATGTCTAAATAGAACATCAAACAATATGTTTGAAAAAAATAATAAAATCAAAAATATAAAAAAATCATATATATGTATGTAGCAACATTATGCATATTTCTAAGTAAATGAGTTGGAAATAATACATATTTATTCAAATAAATCATAATTAGATGTTAGATTAGGCAGAAAAAGAAAACTAAATAAATTAACAATTAAAATCCTATATATGATAAAATAATTAGATATTATAAATATTATTTTACTAGTTAATGAAAAAAAATTATGTCAAACATATCTCTAAACAGGCAGAAAAACAAAAACAGACAAATATCACATATTGTGAAATAGTTAGATAATATAAAATGAATAATATAGGGGAATTATGTATACAAATGTATTAGTGAATGAGTTTGAAATAAAAATTCATGTGTATGCCGCTTAGATGTTTTCAAACAGGCAGAACAAATTCTAAATATATTTTTTATTATGTATGATAATATAATTTGATAATATAAAAATAAATAAACAAAAAATTGAAATAATAATTGAAAATAAAATGCATATTTATAACATGTGCCAGCAATACAACTGCACAAACCCATCAAACTACAGATGCACCGATTTTGACTGTTTAGTGTGGTTGGTGTGGTGTCTCATGGGCTGAATGCTAGCCTAACCTTTGATTCTTGGGTAAGCAGGATTGTGTTTGAGTGTATGAGAACAATAGGAAGACACTGTCTTAATGGTGGACCTCCCCAAAGCAGTGTCTTCTCAACAATGGGACACAGGGACACCCACAGCGATCTGAGCAGAAGCCACAGACCCCTCAGTGTGTGTCCGAGATTCAGACAGAGGGCGAGACGTCAGGACTCCATGAGCTTTCTGGGCTATGATCTGTTCCTGCACAGATTATTGTCTTCTTTAGAAGTCGGCCCATCAACAGATTCGGCTGTATGTTGATATGATGGATGACTGTGACGTGACTTTCTAAATATCTGAAAGTCTGGCTATGTGTGTATTCAGTTCTTAGCATTACAAGGGTGTGAATGTGGATTTGTAGGGTGTGAAGATGCTGTCTGCAGGTCATCAGTAGCCCAGCTGTGGATCCAGACTGTGAGGGGGTAGGGGCAGGAGGAAGGGATCTGCTGCCAGGTGATTGTTGGTGAAAAAGTTTGTCAAATGATAAATGTAATTAAATTCTGTGTAAATGTATTTGTGTATATTTAGTTAATTTTAAATGATCCTGAGTTGTGACAAATTTTAAAAGAACTAAATTGCATGCGCAACAATTCTAAAAGAATTACAAAATGCTGTTTGAAACAGTACAGCATGTCATTCTGCAGGACATCCAAACCGTATCAACAACCCAAACGCAGAAGGAAATATTTTATTTTATAAGCATTTTTTTCGATGGCTGCTTAAAACGTCTCATGGGGGTTTTGTTCCGCTTGTCAAAAAGCTGGCATGTGATTGGCTGGAGAGTGGAAGCTGCCCTGTTGGCATGGCAGCGGCCGAACAGACTAGGCCATGTTGTTTACACAGTGGCCAGCTTTTTATTGCCTGTCTGTGCCTGCGCGTCTCCGTTAGTGTCCCTCCGTCTCCTTTCACAAGGGCCCGGGTAAATATGCCTGTTCAAATAGCCATCAGTCAGAGGCAGTGACAGGCCTGCACTCCTTCCCACTTCCCCCGAAACTTCACTAACCCCCCTCGCTTCAGGCCACGCTCCCTATCTGAATGAGAAAGCGTTCAAATTCTTGCTACATTTAAATTAATTCCAAAGAACTCAGGGCAAACACTTTGATTCCTTTTAGGACATAGATTTAGATTAAAGAAACACTTTTCTGTTTTAGAAATGTGATAGCATTCCAGCTATGCACTTAGAATAAAATCTATAACTTGGCTTCTCTCGTTTAACGTCATCCACTATTCATCTCCTCTATTATTCTCTCTTCGTCTCTGGATCCACCTGTGTTTGCAGAGTGACAGTGGTGCGGTTCTTTCAGGACAGTCAGATAAGCTACCAGCAAATAACAAAAAAAGATGAGGGACACCCAGCATCTATTTATCCCTTTCTTTCCTCTTTCATCCCTTTGTAATGTGATTCCTCTATTCATTGCTCGGCCTTGTGGCTCTCTGGCTGGTCTGAAGCTGCTGTTTAGGGTGTGCACCTTGCTCATTTTCTGAAAGCATTGAGTTATTGCAGCTTCTGTTCAGCGTATTCATCCATTGTTGGTTTTCTCTTTCTGTTCTGTTCTTTTTCTGTCTCCCATCTTTCTGTTGTAGTTTCTGGTTTAATCATAGAAGTGGTCAAACTCATCATCAGACTCCACGATCTCATTTGTGGCTGCAGGATGACTCTTCTGTGGTAGATTTTCCTCCTCTAAATCAGAGGGTTGATCTGGATAAAAAATAAATAAATAAATATTTAATAAAATTTGACTAATATAATGGTGGAAATTAAGATAATAAATGAAAAATAAAGCACATTCCATTTTTTGTTGAAAGTTTCTTAGTAGCTAGCCAGCCTGACAAGTCCTCAATTTCTAAAACTATGAATAAAACCATGAAAGGTAAATAATAAGAATAAGAATAAGAATAAGAATAAGAATAACAATAACAATAACAATAACAATAACAATAAGAATAATTGCATTAAATATGAATTCACCACTTAATGTCTAATGTAAAATCTTGGTCCTGTTTTTAGACATAAAATTCATCCATAAGCAGTATTGCATACACAAAATAATGTCAAATTTAGTATACTGTATGCCACATTTTCAATGAATGAGCAAATATGGTGGCAACAAATGTTTTCTTCTGTGTTGTGACATACATTTTAATGTAGTGGATTACTGAAAAAAAAAAGAAAAAAAGTAAGGCTGGGATATGGTTCTCAACACCAGGGAGAACATGTTATGGTATTATATTACAGAATTATTACATATTCTGAGTAAACATTAGAAAATCCAAATTAAAACATGAAACATGCATTTGGAAAATGAAAATAATTTTCATTTTTTTGCTGATTTTAACAAGCCCTGTGTTTTTAGTCTGATCTCAGGTAAATCTAAAAATGAGAAATATTGTACGATTTACCAAATTCCATCCTATAGTTTGCAGGTTTTCGTTGTAAGTCAACAAGATTTAATGAGATTAATTGTACAATTTTGTAAAATACACATAAATATATATATAATTTTTTTATTATTATTATTTTTTTTTACAAAAATAAACATACCATTTGATTGGTCTGTCTCCTTCATATCATCCTCCCTGTGGGAATAAATAAAGGTTAGAGTCCCAATGAGCAAACATACAATATAATATAGAAAATAACTAAACTCACTGCTGTGTTTGGGAGTTGACAGGGTTGAGAAGACTTTCAATATCATCCTCATCATCCTCAGGGCATTTTGTATGATCATCAAAAGGGTCTCGTGACCAGGGGTATGCTTTCTCAACCACAACCTCGTCATCTTCTTCTTCTTCATCATCTTCTGTTTCTCGATTGTAAACCTCTTCCTCTTCAGACTCCTCGAGGCTTTGCAGAAAGTCAGTTTTAATCCAATGAGTAGAAAATTCATATTAAGAATAAGAAATGAATATTCAAGAGCGGTGTTATTTGCATACATTTCAATATATACCTTTTGTGAATATCTTTTTCATCTTCTACAGTTTCTTGAGTCTTTCTAGCCTCCTTTGTATTTTGGAAACTATTGTCTCCCTCCTCTTCCTCCGTTGTTTCTCCTCCATCTCCACAATCTGGAATGTCATCTGGAACATCGCCTTCCCTTTCTGGCTCTTCTCTATGACTGCGTTCAGTCCCATCTCTCTTTCCCGTCATTTTCTCACTCCCTTCTTCATTGCCTCCCTGTGCTTCATCATCAAAACCTGCTTCCTCATCTCCATCTGTGCTTTCCTCATCCTCTTCTTCGTCCTTAGCTTGTCTGTGACTTATTTTCTCCTCGGCCACAATGATATCATGACTGTCATCATCTTCTTCATTAGACTCTTCTTCTTCCTCTCTAACATTAAGTCCTTCAGATCCATCTTTCTTTTCAGAGCTGACACTACTCTGAGAAATTTCTTGGCTCTTGCTTTCTTCCTGTTCGTCTTCATCTTGCATCACTGCATCAACAGCCTTCTCTGTGATAACAGATTCTTTGCTGTTGCACTTATTAAACTGCTTTTGATGTTTGTGGTTGATTTTTGGGCCCGAGTTACTATGTGAAGCATCTTGTGACATAGTGGAAGAGCTAAAACAGATAAATGTGGAAGGATGTTATAAAAATATACATTTCCAAAACTTAGGAAGATCTATCTCTAACATGTGGATGGCATTGCAGATGGAGAGAAAATTTATCATTTTTGTCTACATGGAGTTATTAAATTGTGAAAACGATCCTGTTCATGTGGCATACCCATGAGATTCATCCTTATTTTCTGTAGAGTATGAATTTGTCCCATCAATTTTTTTCTTTCTCCGTTTTTGCATCCCAGAAACTGTGACTTTAGAGGACACAGCGCTGCTATCACTACTTTCTTCATGGTTGATTGACAGACGCACTACAGGAATAAGCATACTCAGTTTTTTTAATAATGGTTTGTTTACATTAGATTAATAAAATGTAAGGTTTTTCCCACAGAGAAATAAATCAATGTAAAGTCACAAAACAACTAACCTGGTCTACAGTCGAGCTCAGAAGACCGATCACTCCCTTTCCCTTTCCTCTTGTGTTTTGGTTTAGCTTGTGTCACCTTTTCCTTGTCTGGCTCACTGCATTGGATTGTTTCTTCACTGGGGACTGGTGCATCCATCATACCCCACGTCATGGGGTTCAGCACAGGAAGTCGTGGCCAGGAAGCAGCAGGAGGAGTGAAGTGAGCTGTAGGCATAGACCCTTGTCTTATCCCAGCCCACAGATGGTCCATTGATGGTGGCTTTTGCTGGACTGGAGAATGTAACTGATGGACTATATCGCCAGTTAAAGAATAGTAAGGTGGCAAGGCATGATTTAAGGCTTGAGTGTTCTGAAGGTTTTTGTAATCCTTTGCGACATTGTTTTGGGGGAGTCCGGAAATAGAAAGCTGTGAGCCAGTTAACCAAGTAGGTGGAATGTAAGGATCATGGTCGCATCTTTCAGAATTTAGCTTGATGTCTAAAATAAGAGGGCCTTGTTAACAGTTTTCTCAACAAAAGTTGATATGGGGCATGAGAAATTTGCTAAGTGTATTACCTTTTACTTTCTGATGAGTGTTTAGCATGGTGTGTGAAGGCTGAGATGCGTCTGGAAAATTGGAGGATAGAAGGTGGGCTCTAAAGTCAGACCTGTGTTCAGACTTGATGCCTTCTTCCTCTTCCATCTTCTGAATATAGCTCTTTAAGTGCTGTTGTACCTGCTGGACGAAAACCAGACATTACAATCAAAACAAGTGTCCTGTTTTCCATTCACTTTTCAGTAACATTATCAGACACTCAGTTTTGTTCATGTTTGTCAAGACTCCTTTAAAAAGATATCACTTTCCCTCGAAAAAAGCACCTTTGACTTTTCAGAAACTCTTATGTCTTTGAGCCTTTGCTGCCATCGTGGGAAGCTCTCTTGCAGATACTGTTCATACTGAACCTTTTAAAGAGAAAATGTCAAAGTTAGTTTAATTAAGCAACAACATGTACATTCAATTGCAAAACATTATGAATCTCTAAGTTTTAGAGGACAAATTCATGTCATATGACGGATCTGCTTATCAATGCATTATAAGGCAGCTCTTAGAAAAAGCATAATGCCAAAAAATTAACTTTTAGCTTCACAGATGGTCATTGTAACAGTATTGTTAGAGTGAAAATTGAATACCTTATTTCTCCCTAAAAGCTGCTTAGTACTAAAGATGTTATGAAATGGAAATTTTGATAGTCTTTTCTTCCTCATTATGAAGTATACCAGATTGAAACGTCTTCTTGAATAAAAATAAATTTAGGGTGGAACTTTGATTTTGTCGTTCAGAAACTAATTAGATTCTTGTATTGTTGTTGTTTGCTAATTGCCCAAAACCATTGTTTTTATTTCAGGGTGACTTATAATGTTAGATATAATGTCATTTATTTCACAGTTCTGCTCCAGTAACTGACAAGCCTCTAAAGGTACATTTTTCAGCACTTTTTTTTCTTTCTGACAATGCATGTATGGAAGGCAGGGAGGTTCCGTGTGTAAGCTGACCCGTATAGTGTTCATGGCTTCAGTGCGGGCCACCATGTCATTGAGCGTGTCTTGTGCTCTCTGAAAGTCCTGCAACAGCTTTTGGTTCTTGATCTGAGCCCTGCGCTCCTGCTCACTGATCTCCAACCAGCGGCCCTGCAGCCAGGCTGCCCTGCTCCTGTCACAACAAACACATCATCAACTCATTCAGTAATAAAATAAATAAAAAAACGAATGAATGCCAGAATCCTCTAAAATCAAGAAGGATCCTAAAAAAACTAAATACAGCTATTCTTATAACCTGGAAAATTCAGTTTATCCTAAAGGATATTATTTATGCTTATAGAATATTTGAATGATCCTATTCGTTCCAAAATAGTTATTTTTATTTTTTATTATAAACTTTTTTCTTTCTTTCTTTGTTTTTTTTTTTTTTTTGACGTAACATGTCAGCCCAATACCATATAACAAATTTAATTCATCCTCAAATTCTGAATTGAACAAATATAGGTGTTAGGATATTTAATGAACGCATTGTTTCTTACAGGCGAGGATCCTCAAATTCTGAATTGAACAAATATAGGTGTTAGGATATTTAATGAACGCATTGTTTCTTACAGGCGATGATTTCGCTGCTGTGATTGAAGATCATTCTGGAGCTGCCTTCTCCTCTGCTGACTGTATTAGAGAGATAGAGAAAACCATGAGTGATGTTTAACACATATACACAGACTACATAATGTCTTAAAAGAGCAGTTTACTGTCATTTTGTTCAAAATCTGTAAACTATCTGTAAAATATTAAAAACTATCATTCTATCTACACAGCCTCGGCTACATCTTCTACAGGTATTAGGTGTTGCTTCTTTCCTATAGGTTTCAAACAACACGAGGGTTAATAGCCTAAATAATGACATGATAGTCATTTCTGGGTGAATTATAACTGTAATTCTTTTTTTTACAATCCTTGTGGACATACAATAGCGCCCTCTCCTGGGTTTTAACGCTACGGGAGATCAGTCACACAATTAAATCATAATTCATTGTACAATATCATGGCAATGTACACCGTAACACCTCGACATCCCAAACTAAATTAAACTAAACAGTAAACTAAATTAAAATAATAACGAAGCAGTATAATTCCGATATATGTTTAGACTAATTTGGGACTGGGACGAAGTGAATAAAATAAAGAGTGACTGATCACCACACGAGCACTCACTTGTGTTGTAAATTCTCGTATGCCTTCGTTTGGTGATTGTCCTGGAGCTCCTCCTCAGCCTTTGTAAAGGAAGTCATTTTAAACTCTCTCTGACTGGCAGTCTGCTCTCAAACCAGACAGCAGCGAGGATTATGAGATTAGGGATTATTCTTTACGAAAGGGGGTCAAAATGAAAGCGGTGGTCAAAGGAAAATCGTGGTAGTCTATTTTTAAAGACTACGTCTCACTACTAACCCCAAGGCTTTTCACGTTATTTTACAATCTTCGATTAGGCTACTTCATAGATACCACTGATGTCCCATCCTCACAATATAGAGGATTATTCTTAAATTTGAATAATTATTTGAAATATGTCCCTCGAACTAATATTCCAACTAAAACTCCAAAATCATTTTTTTTTTTTTTTTTATAAACAACTGAAGACTGATCTCGACTGACTGTTTTGAGACTTGATGGTCAAGCACACCAGTTGTCAGAAGGACAAGAAGACACTAAAATGCAAGATGCAATGTTGTGCCCGATTTTGTCAGAGGAACTAAAAGCTCATATTTATTTAAATAGTAAACAGAGTGTGTTTTCCACCTCGTATTTTATTTATTCATAAATGTGATTTTGATATGATTGCCTTTATACAATATTTGTATTTTTAAAATGTATTTACACAGTAGTCAGCTAGATACGGTGGGATTTTAAGAACAGGAAATCTGTAAGAATGTATAAGACATTCATTCTCTCATTTGCAAGGTGTTTCTGTACAACCGTGTATATACCGTATCTGTGTACCATATCTATGTCTGTGTACAACCATAGACAGTAAAAGTGTACAACCCCCTTATCTCCGTGTGGAACTATTGTACAGTGTTATTTGTGTTAGAGGGACTGTTTCAGGTGCAACACAGACCTCTCAGTGCCAAATGTTATTACTAGCCTGTAGCACCAGCTCATTGTTAAAGACAGCTGCCAGCAGGGTTTGTTCCACTTTTATCGTCAGAAAGATTTTCGGAATGGAATGAAAGGTCGGTATGAATTAATAAAAATAAATCGTCCTAGCCTTTTACAGTTTCCATTCGATAGCGGCTGTCAATGTGACTGGAACATAGAGTTACAAGTGTCCCATTCATTGCTAGTTTTAGATCTTAGTATTTGTTGCGTTTTCTATAAATGTCGTGTAATGAAACTTTTGAAAGGTTTTTAAAGCTTCTCTCAACTGGCCAACTTTTTATTGTTGTTTTGTGTGTGTGTTCAGACTCAAGCAAACGTGAATCGAGTGGCTTCTTCACAGGTAGGAAACAGGTTGAGCAGGTAGAGTCTCCTGCAGCAGATGAGTCAAGGCTGAAAACATGGCCAGGTTCATGAGTAGACTGTGGTGTAAGTTGGAGTCCTCCGGTCGATATCTGCCTATCGTTATGAACGCCGTGCTGGTGTTCTCCATCACTGCTGAGGTCAGTTACCTGGTGCTGGTGGAGGCTCCCCTTGAGCCAGAACAGAAAAAGACTGAGTGGTCCAGTATGTGGAAGGCCATGCATCTCTTCGCTCAGTACTTCATGTTGGGAAATATAACTTGGAATGCTTCGTTGTTTGTCAAAACTAACCCAAGTATTCGCGGAGTGTTTCTTGGAGGGGATGCATTGGGTCAAGGGTGGAGGTAATTGGTTTGTTTTGATTGTACAGTGTTTATTTATCACTTATTTGGGCTCTTAAATCTCTGTTATTGATGAATTCAGGAAGAGCCAGTAAATCATTCTAATCTGATATTTTCATCTTTTATTATAGGTATTGTTACAACTGTGAGACCCACACTCCTCCACGATGCTCACACTGCTATGACTGCAACGTGTGTGTACTGCGGCGTGATCACCACTGTGTGTTTTTTGGCCAGTGTGTCGGTTTCCACAATTACCGGTATTTCCTGACCTGTCTGCTCTTCATGTGGGCAGGGCTGCTCTATGCAGTAGTCATGAATGCTGAGGTCTTCATCGTCATCCTGAAGGAGGGTGTGACATTTCACAGCATCATGCTTTTGCTCGTGCCCTGGATAATGCTCGTCTCTGGTATGTATGGGATTTCTAATCCGTGTCTGCTCTGAGAAATGCATAATGTCTTGAGAAATAAAATGTTCCTCCATCTTTTGAAATGAGAGTTGAGCGTGCTGTGGAAATCATACTGTATATTTTCTTATTCTGAACTTTCAAAATCTTTTAAGGCTCAATAATAAGGATAGTGTGAGAAAGTTTCAAACACTGGTGCATTGTTGGCTTTTTTGTATACTATATGTGTTGTGATGCATTGCAAACCCAAATACTGTCTGTAGTGTATTAAAGTATTGTTGTCGAATTGTGCAATATGGTAAAATTATCTTGGACATTATTATTGATATTGCTTATTTACCAAGTTGCTTACATAAACGCATCTGCTTAATGAGTAAATGCAAACATAAATGAGGATTTCTTTTTTTAAGGCGAGAATGACTTTATAGACTTTTGATTTGTGAAAATGTTATTTATTTATTTATCAACTGTTCTCAACGATAATAATAATCATAAATATTTTTTTAAGCAGGCAAAGTAGCATATTACAGTGATTTATGAAGGATCATGTGACAATAAAGACTGGTGTTATGGCTACTAAAATATAGCTTTGCAATCAGAGGAACAAAATAAAAAAATTACAGAATTACAACAGAAAATCGTAATATTTAATGAAATAAGTTTTTACTGACCCTGACATTTTTAACTATAAGGACCCTATTGGTTGTGGAAAAATGATAGTGAAAATTTGGCATAAAATACAATTATTCTTAAATGTATTATATGACCCCCTTTAAAATTTTCAAACAAATAACCATTAACATCTGTTTTTCTCCATGACAGGACAGGTGACAGCACGAGCATTTGCCTTTGCATTCATTGCCGACACTTGTGTAGTCGGCTTCCTATTGGTTGCTGCGTTCCTGTTCTTTCATGTGGCTCTGATGCTGAGGGGACAGACCACACGTGAGTGGTACTCCACACGGAAGCCTTACAACCTGGGAGCAGTGGCTAACATCAGGGAATGCTTGGGCAAGTACTGGTACATCTGCTGGCTCTGTCCTTTGATACCTTCCCCACTGCCTGGAGACGGCATAAACTTCAAGGTGACTGGTTCACTAGAGCCCCTGAAGTAGGGTCTGCACTGATAGATCATTTTTCATTGCAATTTGAATACACTGGCCCGGCTGATGCAGAATGCCATGTTGTTGAGCCTGAAGCAGCTGCTGAATGCTGTGCTCACACCAAACAATTGGGAGTTCTTACCAGCTATTTTTGCCTTGGAGAACCAGCAAGACAAGCAGATTTCTGATTTCACTTTACAATTGATTTTGCTCATCAGCAGTCTTAAAGTTTATATTTGGTGTTAACTTGGGGTATGTAAAGTAAATATTTGATTATGTATTTTTTCTTACTTGTTCTATTTTGTAATATTTGCTTTTGTGAAGCAAACCATTTTTTTGCAAGGGGGAGTATTTTTTTCTGTGTTTTACTTGCTTGTTTTTTTTTTTTTTTTTTTTTTTTTTTTTTACCGTCATTAATGTGCCAAATAATCTGTTCGAACAAATGTGAATGTGCTACATGCCAAGCTGTCATGTTCTTTTGTCCTCGGTTATAAAACACAAAAAAAATTTATTGTATGGAAATTAATATTGTTTATCTGAAGTCTTATGCTTATATTTGTTCTTTTGAATCAGTACCTATGCATATGTTATCTTGCTTTAAAATAAATGCCCTTTGGTTTTATTTTTTGTTAGTGATAATGATTTTTAAATGTCTTAAAGGATCACCCAGATATGAAAAAAAATTAGCTTAAAATGTATTATCTTTTAGGCCATTTAAAATACCGTAGATGAATCTGTTTTTGTCACCAGAACAGATTTGGAGAAATTTAGCACCACTTGCTCACCAATGGATCCTCTCCAGCGAATGGGTGCCATCAGAATGAGAGTCCAAACAGCTGTTAAAAACATCACAATAATCCACATGACTACAGTCCATCAGTTAACATCTTATGAATCAAAAGATGTGTGTTTGTGTAAAACAAATTTAATTGTGGATTTTCCTTTTTTGGGTGAACTATGCTAGTCTTTGTCTCTAAATTAGTCTTCATGAATTTTCAGCCGTTTTACCAAAATTTGGGTCAGAAAAAGAAAATTTGACTTTATTGTGCAATGCTTATAAATTAATCAATGACTACAAAACATAATTTCATATTTTAAAAAATATAATAAATTATGCCTCCATTTAATTTTGTTTAGTGCTAATTGAATGCAATGTATAAATTGCATAATTTAGGCTACATTAGAGTTACTACTTCTGCTTCTACTCATTAAATTAATCTAATAAAGCCTTGAACCACTGCGCTGGGCAGATTTGCCCTAGCTGGATAAGGGTGTTGTTATTATTGTGAACCCTGCATGAGGGCGCAGTTGTGAGTCTGGGAAACACCCTCAGTGACGGAGTCCAGCGCCTGGTGGAGGGAGGAGAGAGCGCGAGAAAGAGGGACACGGATGGAGATGAGGTGGGTGTGATTAGAATGCTTATAAGCTGAGACAATATGTGAAAACATTTGAATAATTCCGCGCTCGGTGACACTTTAAGACATTTTCGTATCTTGCTATTACTAAATATCAAGGAAGGGATAAATATCGTTAACTGGAAACTGATAGTGTGTCTTTATTGAAGCGATAGGATGCTGAGGCGATAGACGTATGGCTGAAATTAAGCAAGCTAGTCCGCCGTATGTTGAAAAGAAAGGCCAAAATAGGTGGTGTGAATGAAAGAAGAGGGCTTCTCTCTTGGATGGACATGTTTTGAGAGGTGTGGTGGAGGGATGAAGGCGGTGTTGGCATCCAGACGGCAGCGGCTCTTCTATCGGCTCTTCATATGTGCAGTCGGGCTCATCGCCGTCACCTGCTTCACACAAATTCTTCATGTAACAGGTGCGTTTATTCATTAACAAATCTTTTCGCTGCTAATATATATATATATATATATATATATATATATATATATATATATATATATATATATATATATATATATATATATATATGCATGTATGTAAATAGTAAATGTGTTATATATATATATATATATATATATATATATATATATATATATATATATTGTTAAATGTTGGTGCATATTTCCCGTCTTACCGCGGTGCATTATATAGGCTACATTCCTATATGAATATTATCCTTTTGAGTGTTTTAGATTGTCGTGGAGATGTGGAGCATTCATAATTAATTGACTAGTTTCTGTTGTATTAAGGTGTTTCTTTTATCCAGTATGACTGTGGATCAGCCACATAAGCAACAATAACAGTGTGCATGATCAAACCAAATTATAAGAGCCGCTAGGAGTCAAGAACAGGGTGGGAACTGCAGGAGTGAGGATTCAAGTCTCCACTCCCACACCCACCCCCAAAGTCAAAACTAAATGTTTGGGGTCTCTCGTAAATAGTCATTTTCTTTTCTTTTTCTTCTTCTTTTTTTTCTTAAACCTTTTAAATAAGGTTTAAAACCTTTTAAAGGGTTAATTTGATGCGATATCAAGTTTTCCTTTCTTGTTGGAGTGTTACATGCAAGCTGTTTGTGTAAACAAAATCCCTAAAGTTGCAAAGACTAAAGACTCAATCCCAAAGAGATCTTCTTTATAAAAGTTAAGATTGGTCCACACCCTCCTAAAATGCCTAATTTAAACACCCACACATCACTCTACATCACTGCGCGGGAAGAGTTGCATAACGCAACTCAAATGTTTAAGCAAAGAAGGAAAGTGTAACGTGATTCTCGCTGTAGAATTGTTGCTTCCGCCATGTTGTGGAGATGCTGTATGTTTCGTTGTGGAAGCAAAAATACTTAGTTTGGCCTTTCAAAAGAGCACACGACTAGAATGTATTTAGTGTTGTATTTACAACACTGTCCAATAACAGCTCAAATCAAATATTCAGATGTGTGCAAGGCATTATTTATTTCTTGATCTGCCAGCTGTTCTTAATCTCAATCTATAAATACATTTACATATGTAAAGGATTTGCCACTGATGATTCAAACATTAGTTTTTTTGAGCAGTGTAGAGTAGCACTTGTTGTTTGTTGTTTCTCCGATCACACGTGCAGACATGGTTTTATGTTTATGCGACAGTATAAGTCATTATAAATCATAATTCTGTCCCCACTGGATGCAACAAATGCCTCATTTGTAATAGGTTTTATTGTCTTTTGACCGGGACACTCCATCACAGTATGGCAAGGAGCATAAAATTTCCATCACACTTGAAGTATTCGGCCAATCACAACACACTGGATAGCTGGCCAATCAGATCACACCTCGCTTTTCAGACTGATGAGCTTTGTAAAAATCGATACGTTTCAAAAAGGCGGTGCATAGAGGAGAAACAATAATGTACAGTATGTGAAAAATAATGTGTTTTTTGAAACTTAAACCACATAAACACATTTTATCACACCAAATACACAAAATAATGTTCTTTTTAGCAACATCATATGACCCCTTTATGCAACATTCATTTCGCAAAAAAGATGAACTATAAGTAATCAGGCAGAACAAAATAGATGCCCTCAGTCAGAAATTGCATTCGCCAGCAAGGTAACCATAGCAACAGCTCGTTGCTTTCACCCATTAGGGAGATCTTTAGAAAACATTGAGCGATGCTTAGACAAAATATGTGACCTTTGACCACAAAACCATAAGTAGCACAGCAATATTTGTAGCAATATCCCACCATTCAAAATTATCGATTTTTCTTTTATGCCAGAATTCATTAGGATATTAAGTAAAGATCATGTTCCATGAAGGTATTTTGTACATTTCCTACTATAAATATGGTAAAACTTAATTTTTGATTAGTAATGTGCATTGCTAAAAACTTCATTTGGACAACTTAAAGGGGATTTTCTCAATATTTAGATTTTTTATTTTTGCACCCTCAGATTCCAGATTTTCAAATAGTTGTATCTCAGCTAAATGTTTTCCTATCCTAACAAACTATACATCAATGGAAAGCTTATTTCTAAATCTCAATTCCAAAAGATTTACCCTTTAATATTTGACACTTACCCTATAATATTTGACACTTAAATGTCTGGATCCTGGGGCACCAAAAATTCAAATAGCTTGCAAACAGATTGCTCATTGTCAGAAATGAACTAAAAATGTTTATCCCCTTAAAAGTAATGGAAGTGTTTGCGCACTTACAATCAACATAATATTAATTATATAACATGATTACTCAATTTCTTTGTGTCATTGATTTTAAAGCATCCTGCACTGAAACCCCGAATGCAGTAGTGGAGGAGCAACAGGGACTAAGTGAAGTGTAGGGGTGGCAGAACATGGCAGGCACATGACAGTGACAGCTGCTTCAGCCTGACATATTTCACATTGACCTCCCAGAACCTCTAGATCAGGGATAGACAATACCAGTCCTGGAGGGCCACTGTCCTGCAGAGTTTAGCTCCAACCCTAATTAAACACACCTGAACAAGGCAATCAGTGTTTTCCGGATTACTAGATAGATACAGGCAGGTGAGTTTTTATGAGGGCTGAAGCTAAACTCTGCAGGATAGTGGCCCTCCAGGACCGGAGTTGCCTATCCCTGCTCTAGATCATTGTTAACCTGGACATCACAGCTGTGTCTTGAGTGTTCACTTGGCTATTACTTGTTTCCAGAGGTTGAAGGGTAAAATCAGAGAAGATCTGTTCAGCTGAGTCCATTTAATCACATTACCTTTTTAGAGATACATTTTGTTGTAGTCAAGGCTCTTACCTGGAGTACTTAGATAATTCAAATTGATTTTTATGACACCTAAATGATTATAAGGTCAAATACCAGTATAGGAACTGTATGTAAAAAAAAAAATGAAAATTTGTCATCATTTACATAATCTTCTTGTTATTCTGAAAATTGAAAAAAAAATATTTTCCATGTTATATATTTCTTTTTATTATTATTATTATTATTATTATTATTATTATTATTATTATTATGTCAGTTTATTATATGAACCCCAAAATTCTGAATAGAATAGAAGAAAGAATAATTATAAATTATGATAATTTTTATAGGACTGCCTTGCAAACACAGAATGTTCCCCTAACGTTTGTTTTTGGTTCACATTTGATTATATTTTTAGGAACCAAATACTTATTATAATGTTCTGGGAATATAATACTAATGTTAGGGGAGTGCTAGATTTTTGTTACAATACAGTTATGGGAACGTTCTGGTTAACCAAAAACAAACCATAAAATATAACATTCTGGGAACCAAAAATTTTAGCTGGGTAAGGACTGTTAGTTGATGCATAAGATGTCCATATATGATTCAATTTGTTACCTTTTCCTTCTATTTTTGTAACATTTTAATCACCTTCTTCCCTACCTGTGGTCTGACAAAAGTGTGGTTAAAAAAACTGAAAGTGCAAAAATTTGATCTCACAATTAATATGAGTTTATCAAAACTGGATATGTAGTTTGAGTAAAATTATTTATAATTGAGGATAGCATGTCACACCTCAGGACATATCAGCTACCGAATGAGTTGTTCCAGAGATAACATTTCGACACCCTGTCAAAAAGCAAATTTGATGCTGACAGAGATGAGGAAAAAAGATACAAACATGTGCAATGTGACCTGCTTCTGCATCATCATTCTGTGTTGCTTATAATTTGATCTTTTCACAGTGCCTTTAATTTTTCCAGTTTTGTCTGTGTGAGTAATGAGTTTCTCTGGGAGGCTGAGTCTGAATGTTAAGCAGCTCCTGAAACATGCCATTGGAATCTGCAGCTGAATGAAACGAAGGTTCACTTTAATAATAGACAATAACATCACCATGTCAAGAACAATGCAGGTTTAGATGTGGATCTACAGATATGTCAAAAACCAAACAAACTGTATACTGTAGATGAAATAGATGTAGGTACACCATAGGTGATTGACAAATGGCTGCTCTCTACTGTGTGATGATCACAAAAATATTTAGTCAACTAAGCATTGAATTTTTATTTTTTTATAAGTCTACATGTTTACATTCTGTCTATGTATTCTAATACACAGGCAGTTAGTCTATCACGGTTATATTTGGAACTGATTAGTTTGCATATGCAAATGAGAACTATCTTTGCCATTTGGTTCTTGGGTAAGCCACACCCTCTCTGGGCTCAAATCCAGTCCCACACCACTCATTAATCACAGCTTTTGGATCGGGTTTCCATGGGAACTTGAGAGGAGGGAAGGAAGCATTCTGATTGCCTCAATCTTTTGCCTGTTTTTAAATAAGTTAGAGTTCAAGTTTGAAACAACAGGTCCAAAACACTGAAAATTCCAATAATTTGGAAAAGAATGCAAAACAGAGCATTTTTACCAGACTTTTGGACGCTGCACTGTATTGAATTGTGGTTATATATAAAATGTTGGTTTTTACAGCCCATTCCAAAGAGGATTCGGACCTGACTTGGGCCCGACGTAAACTAACCCAGCAGATCGTAGAGGAGAACCAGACATCCAGTATACCCAGAGCTGGTGAGTGAAAACATGAGCAATTCTCTCTCTCTCTTATTATTATTCACCCATCTGTCTGTATAACATCTCTCCATATCTCGCTGTCTTTCCCCCTGCCTCCTCATT
Organism: Carassius auratus; assembly: GCF_003368295.1. Classification (NCBI taxonomy): domain Eukaryota; kingdom Metazoa; phylum Chordata; class Actinopteri; order Cypriniformes; family Cyprinidae; genus Carassius; species Carassius auratus. Next base: position 19,414,482 of record NC_039256.1, read on the forward strand.
CTGTGAAATGATGCAGACAGGTGCCCTCTTCATAGTCAAGCCCCCTTTGAGGCTTGTGTTACTAAGCAACAGCATCCCTAATTTCAGAACAGAGGAGAGTCTGTTTTAAGCATTCAAAGTGTGCCACTTTAGAGAGATACGTCATATGCCCTTTTTTTCTTTCAATCAACTACGCAAATCAGTCATCCCAAGAGGTGTTTCTCTTTTTCATTTATTTCCTTTTTTTCTTATGCACTCTCCTTCTCACTCACTTTCTCATCTTTAGAAAAGAGAGATTTCACCAAAGCAAGTTTTATATATATATATATATATATATATATATATATATATATATATATATATATATTAGGGCTGTCAAAAATAGCGCGTTAACGAAGTTAATTAGTTGTTTGTTGTTAATTACATCAAATTTTTTAACGCATTTCACGCATGCGCAGTTTGACAAATTATTGAGGTCAGAAAGTCTCGTTGATCTCTGAATTCTCAAGATGGTAAAAACATCGGCGAGAGCCGCGACGAAAACACCGAAGAAGCTTAAGGTTTTACCCCAGTTGCTCTCAAATACATTCATGCCAAGCTCGATAAACAGAGACGACTTTGGTAGTTGATACGGTGGAGCTTCTTCCTGTTATAGCGTCCTGTGTTTCACACTGCGCATGCGCAGAACGACCTACATGCAATGCAGCGAAAATAACAGCTGTTTGGGAAAGCATTTTACTTGGTTTTACTGGCACTTGAAGCCTTCAGAACGTGAAAATATCGATCCTAAAGTATTGTGGCAGAGCAAATGAACACCTCCCAAAAACAAGAGTGCCCAGAGTGCTGCTTATGTGATGGTGGCGCCTGTTGGTGTTTCTGAGTTCATTCTTTCGAGTTTCTCTATGCATAATTTCATAGATATGTGGCTATATTTAACCACTGGTTCACCTAAAACTCTTACACTATCTGTAGTTAAATGGCATGGTTTGATATAGTGCTCAGGTAAATTTGATCTAAGTAAATGTTAAACTTTTGAAATTCAGAAAAAAAGAACCACATGTTGATGAATCAATACATGAAAATTATGTATCTGTGTCCTGTTATTTATCTTTTGGTATGCATTTCAGAAAAAAAAAATGGTTAGGATTCAGGTGTAATTGCAAATAGTGATTAATCATGATTAATCCACTGAAAATTCTGATTAATCTGATTAAAAATTGTAATCATTTGACAGCCCTAATATATATATATATATATATATATATTAAAGCTTGTGAAAGTTCTAATGTCCCTCAACCCTTGTGTAGGTTGCACCTTTCAGACTTTTATACATGATAATAATATAGTCTGTGATCCTAATTAAATTATAATCATCTTTCAGACTGGATATGATTCACTTTAATAATGTAAAACACTTTTAAGATCATTGTTTTTCATGGTTTATTGCAGAGAAAAAATGCCAATTGTTATTTGCTTGCAACTGACATTTAATACTTCATCTTTGTGTGTTATTATCCATGCTTATATATTATTAATATTTAGTGAAGGCTGTTTGCAATGCTTTTTGGAAAATAAATGTTTAAAAACAGCTAACTAAGATGTCAGCGGTAGTGTAGGCCGAGCAGATTGATTCTGGAGGACAAATGTAATAAAATGTAATGCTCTAAAAGCTCTTCAAACCATCTCACCCCTTTAATTATTTAAAAATCCTTTTGATTTATGAAATACAAGGAAGTCCTTGGTAAATTTAATCTTAAATGTAACTGAGCAGCTATTGATTCCAGCTATGCATTAAGATAACAGACTCAATACTATTGCTCAGATTAATCAAGACACATTTTCCATTGCATTTGACATTATGAGGTAGCATTTAAATAATAGCAAATTATATGTAAATTCAATGCAAGAAAAGTTTAAAAACACAAAGACTGTGATTGTTATTAAGCTGTGCATTTAAAAGGGTGTCATTTCCTCCTCCTCTTTATTTCATGGCTGTTTATTAGACAGTTGGCCTCTTTAAGGCAGTCAGAGCAAGAACCGTCTTTACGCTGACTGCATCTAAAGAAGCTGTGGGCTAAAGTATTACCAGTCCTCTGATTTAACTAGGCCCACTCTTCCTGGCCTCTCTGCACTATTACAGATTAGCTAAAAGGCTGGTCAATTGAATTGCCACTTAGTTACCATAGACAAAAGCTTCTTAACAACCTTAAGTTAAATGGAGCACATTGCATTGATAAGGACTACATCAGTGAAGTAAGAAAGAACAACACTAGATAGATCAGTGTTCTCACAGATGAAATACCGTTTGCTTTGCCTTGTTTGTTTGTGTAATGTTTTCATCCTCCCATCATGTGCGCAAAGTGTTGGCCTTGCTTTATAGATTGCATAGTTTCTGTATTTCTGATGGTCTTTTAACCTCTGCCTCACACAAAAATGTTCACTTTTCCTCTCAGCTATCCATGAATTTCCAGAGGACATCTTCACTAAGGGACAGAGGAGGCATGGGGCAGTTCTACTGCATGTGTTTTGTGTAAGTATACCACAGTACAGTGAGAAATATATAGAGAACTGTATAGTGCAGGGACTGACTAAATAATTCAAAGTGCAATAACAATCAAAAGTTTAGGGTGAATAAGAATTTTTTTTTTTTGAAAGACATCAACTTTTTTTTTCAGCAAGAATACAATTATTTCGTCGCATGTGACTGTAAAGAAGATTTCTGTTTTAAATAAATACTGGACTGTAATACCTAGTTCAACTGCTCAGTGTCAATCCTACATACAGCACCTTTAATATGAAGCGTTTCTTGAGCACCAAACCAGCATATTAATACGATTTCTAAAGGATCATGTGACGCTCAAGACTGGAGAAACGTCTGCTCAATATTCAGTTTTTTTCCAAATGTATTAAAATAGGAAATAGTTATAATTTATGTTATAAATTTATGTTTTTATGACAATATAACAATTATGTTTTTGATGAAATAAATCCAACGTTGGTGGGCATCATAGACTTTTAAAAGAGTTTTAAAAAATATTTTTAAAAAAAGACCCCAAACTTTTGAATGATAGTGTACATTTCCTTTTTTATTTTCATTTTTAAGGGTTTTACTAGTTTTTTTTTACTTGATTTCTAGTTTCACTTGTAGAATTATTGTAATTTGAGTAGATAAACATTTTTTTACTTGTAAGGATGCATAGCAAAATTCAAAATAATGATATAACTATAAATGAAAGACTTTGTTCAGTACAGTCTTCGATAACACCTTGCAAAGCTGGTGTTTGTAAAGATTAAATAATGGATCTCTGCTGACCTGAATACTGTGTGCTGTTTTGATCACAGGCAGTTTACATGTTCTACGCCCTTGCTATCGTCTGCGATGTCTACTTTGTCCCCTCTCTGGAAAAGATCTGTGGGGTGAGTGTACTTTGTTCATACTGGCTGGAATGTCTTACTGTGAAATTTCAGAGCATATTCTGAGCCGGAGTTTGTCATTTCAGAATCTGCACCTCAGTGAGGATGTTGCAGGGGCCACTTTCATGGCAGCAGGCAGCTCCGCCCCCGAGCTTTTCACATCCTTGATTGGTCAGGCCTCTGGCAATGTTTTTCAAGAAGTTGTTGCTGTAAATAAGTCATCAATAAATAATTGTCTCTTCATATCAGGCGTGTTCATCACCAAGGGAGACCTGGGGGTGGGAACTATCGTGGGATCAGCTGTCTTCAACATCCTGGTCATCATCGGAGTTTGTGGAATATTTTCTGGACAGGTAGTATATGCATATGCCTTACATTAAATATGAAACGTTACAGTTCTCGTGACATTCCACCCTTCCTGCTTCACAGACCATCATTCTGACCTGGTGGCCGCTCTTCCGTGACTCTGTCTACTACACCCTCTCAGTGTTAGCCTTGATTCTGGTAAGCAGGAGCTTGACTGTGGCTGAAGGTTACATTTATAGTCCCACTTAATTCATTTTTGTGTTTGTTTTTGTGCATTTCAGATCATATATGATGAAAAAGTAATTTGGTAAGTGTGCTGAAACCATAAAGAAGCTGTAATAATGCTCATTGAGATTTAAGTGATCGGAGCTTATAGCATAATCATATAATATCACTGTTGCAGGTGGGAAACTATAATCCTCATATCAATGTATGGAGTTTACATCCTTATCATGAAGTAAGCATCTAACATGTTTATTCATTATTCACAATAACAGTCGTATGAATGTAATTAATGTTAATATGTATATTTGATATATTTATTTTGAACATACTTTAATGAAATTTTCACATGCTATAATATGAGTTTGTGTGTGTGCTTCTTTCAAGGTTTAACAGTCAGATATGGGGCTGGGTGGAGCAGAGGTTTGGTATTCCAGGTCAGCAGTGTTTGGTGAGCAATCTGCGCAGAGATGTGTCGGTAGGAGAGGCGAGCTCACACTGTGACACCTCCATGATCCTTTTGAAGAAAGGTGTGTGTGGGTGGAGCTGTGTGGATCATACTGAGTGCTTGTGCATTATAAAGTATCACTTCTCTCTCTCTCTCCCAGGTCAGAATGCGGGTGGCCAGGACTCCCCGGTGGTGATGGTGGATGAGATGATGAGTCTACACCCTCACCAGTTCTCTTTCTCAGAGGCAAGCCTCCGTGTCATGATCACGCCCCACTTCTCCCCCCGCACTCGCCTCAGCATGGCCGGACGCATGCTCATCACTGAGGTATTGGCTGGATGCTTGCTCGCTTTGTGCACATCTGGATCGGACAACAGCACCTGTGTTTCTCAACCAAGAATGTAAACTATCAGGCTAGTTTGATGTACAGTATGGATTATAGGAAGCTATTAGAGTTCCCATAGATTCTTTATTAGTGTATCAACTTTGTCTCAAAAATGATGGATTATTGTCTTGTTTTCCAGTAAAAATATTTTAGTGTCCTTAAAAAAATAAAATTAATTTTAGAAAAATGCATATGATATTAAGGCTAGAGAAAGAGAATACACTACCGTTCAAATATTTGAGGTTGATAAGATTTTTTTTTGTTGTTGTTGAAAGTAGTCACTTATGTTAACCAAAAATGCATTTATTTGTTCACAGTAAAAACAGTTATATTTTGAAATAAAATTACAATTTAAAATAACAGTTTTCATATATTTTAATGTAATTTATTCCTGTAATGGCAAAGCTGAATTTTCAGCAGCATATTTTCTCTAATCTTGTGTCACATGATCTTTCATAAATAATTTCTTCTTTCTTATTATTCTTCATTTCAGGTGTTGTCTTTCTTGCATATCTATTATTATCAATGCTGAAAAACAGTTTTGCTACCTCTCAGTAAAATTCAAAAGAACAGCATTTAATTTAAATATTAATATTTTGTAACATTATAAATGCACTGTTGAAAAAAATGGTAAAATAATGCCAGTCATTTGATATAATTAGTATAATTATTTCTTAAAAAAAATAGGATATATATCGATTTTTTTCTTAGTCCATTAGAAAAAATAGTTTTCTTGTTTAAAATAAAAAAACAGTTTGAGAAAAATAAAATTCTTGATGTTTCTGCTTAAAATGAGAAATTATTGACTGAGATAGTAAAACGTACTTCAGTACACATTCTCATTAAGTCTTATTATATTGCACAGATTTTACATTTAAATAACGTGTATCCTAACCCTAACCCTAACTTGTTTAAATCATGATTGTTATAGAATATGAAATAAAAAAAATTCCTCTCAAGAGAAAAATGTGAGAAGCAATACAGTCAGTTTGAGCTCATTTAATATCATTGCTGTCTTGGAGAATTATTAAAGAGATTTCATTTATAATTTCTCTTTTCTATGGGTCCTTTAATATGACCCTTCAGCTGTAACTTCTGCAACAGGTAGGATTTGTGCCTTATCCAATCCTTAGATCATCTGCTGTCATTTCCTGTATAACTGAAAGTTTACTCCTCAAATGTCAGCAATAGCATTTCTTCCTAGGTGTAGGTATCCTAAGAAACTACTCCCGATTTAATTTTGTTGAGACCCCTTTAAACCTTATGTAACCATTCTGTTGTTTGTGTGAGCAGATGCTTTATTCCATTAACAGTTGTTCACGTGACTTGCTTGTTGGCTTGACTCTTCTAGCTCTTGCATGTCATCACTACGACACTCGAATGGACTGTGCTTTACCTTGGTCTTGCGATGTGTTCAGCAAGCTTGACTCTGAAACTCTGTCCTCTCCATTTCTCATCTAACCGAATCTCATTCATTTGAAAGGGTTCACACTGGGTCTCCTCTTCTCCAGCTCTGCGGTGTGTGACTGCACATCTTTCAAATCTTCTGTCTGTCTTCAACAGAGGCAGAGACTGATTAGAAACAGGAGCCCTGGAGACAGCAGTGGCAGCGGAGCAGGGGACACTCCTGGCCAAGATGGGCCAGGCATGGAGGGGGTTCCTTGGGGTCTGGAGAATGGAGGGGCCCTTGAGAGTGAAACGCAACCCCTGGAGGAACCTAGGCAGCGGGGCCAAGGAGGGGATTTAGAACGAGTAGCAGACATAGGAGACACACAGCCTAAAGATGATGAGGAAGAGGAGGAGGAAGAGGCAGATGAGGAACAACCCTTCCGACCTCTTACTGTGCCAGGTGAGTGAATATTTAACAATTTTAGATCATAAATAATAATAAAGAAATCGTTAAAATTTAATACAATAATTTTATATTTGTAATAAATGTATATTTTTATATGTATATACATATGTAATATCCATGTATACACTGAAAAAAATTATACACACACACACACTCACACACACCCATATATATATGTACATTTATACATTGAAAAAATATTAGTGTATAAATAACTCAGAAATTCCTAATAAATTTCACATTGAATTGCTTAGAAACACCGAATAGCACACTGAATTTATTGTAAAACTTCAAATTAAAAAAAAAAAAAAATTGTATTTTCAGTCTAATAATCTTATGTACAAAACCGTGTGTTTGGAATCTTGGCGCCCCTCTGTGCAGTTGCTGAAAATTTTGATTCATCCAGAATCCATTTAGATATGATTCAAAAACAAACTGTATCATAAGGGGCATAAATCCTCCATCCCATAGTGGATTTTTTTTTTAAATAGTTCCAAAACATAACATTAAACCATTATTCAGAATAACAGGACAACATATTGAGTTTATTGTGGTTCATCGGTCTACAGTTTTTTTTTTCCACATCCTGATTAGAAGAATGGCCCTCATTTTTGGCCCCTTAAGGACCATAATCCATTAGCCTGAGAGCCATTTCTAGATAATGGAGGCATGCATTTTAGATTCATGCTCTAGTGTTATGATTATAGAAAAGTGATGAGAGCTCTCAAACCTCTTGGGGCTGATGCGGCTTGCAATCAAATCAACTTCATCACTGCTGAACAATTGAAAATCTTACTGAAGATGACATTAAGGGGTGAAAATTGCAATTTGAAGAGCTCAAAGGGAAAACCTTTGAAACATTTGAATAACAAAAGCCAAAGAGAGAGAGAGAGAGATCATGAATACTGAATGCAAGTATCATACGCCAGTCTTTGTCCTGTTGGTGATATTTTTTATGAATACTTACAAAAAAAGGTACAGATCGGTCCCTGTGGCAATACATTTTACCTTAAATGTACACATCAGTTCAGGTATATTAGTACATAAATAGTACATTATTAGTAATTTTTTTTTAAAGGGTACTGTCCTAGTGAAAGCTTTTGTATCTTTTTACATATACGTGAAATCTGTTTTTGTCCAGTAGGTGGTGTTAAGGAGCCTAGTATGAAGTTCGGAAAAGATTTAATGAAGTACTTTTATCCACAGAGGGGCGCTGGGAACAGGTCAGGTGGGTGTTGTCATGGCCCTTAGGCTGTCTTCTGTACTACACTGTCCCAAACTGTGTTTTGCCTCGCTGGGAGCGCTGGTTCATGGTTACATTTGTGGCCTCGACACTCTGGATTGCCGTGTTCTCCTACCTCATGGTGTGGATGGTGAGATCAATGCTTCATTGTCATGTGGGAATGTCTCAGTATATGATATGATGGGCTGTTAACACACATCGTCTTTGTTGCAGGTCACCATTATCAGCTTTACACTGGACATTCCAGATGTTGTCATGGGAATTACGTTTCTAGCAGCAGGCACCAGTGTCCCAGACTGCATGGCTAGTCTCATAGTTGCCCGTCAAGGTGCTGAGATGTAGATTTAAAAGATCAGAGTTTTTGTAAAGTTGAGTTTACTGGTCAGATGGATGAATGTGTCTGGTGATGCAGGTATGGGAGACATGGCGGTGTCCAACTCGATTGGCAGTAACATCTTCGACATTCTGCTGGGTCTTGGTTTCCCCTGGGCTTTGCGCACTTTAGTGGTTGATTATGGGTCAACGGTGAGTTTGTATTTATTTTAACTAGGGGTTGATCACAGTGGTCACTGAGGCATTCCAGTTATTTTTCTAATCATTGTGCATCAATCAGTAAATTAAGGAAATTAAATTAATTAATTAATTTAAAAAACAAACAAAATAAAAAACAGTATTGCAATAGATTTTAATTAGATAGCTTTTATTTTAAATTTTGTTTAAGTTTCATTCATGTTTTTTAAATATTACATTTAAATGTTAAACTTTGTGCTTCAACTTCAACATATTTAAGTCTAACTTCAACCTACTCAAGTCTAATTGACACTAATTTTAGTGTTATTTATGGAATATTTAATAATATTTATATACTCACATTAATTTTATACATTTTTTGTAATAGCCCTATTTTTATAGTTTAAATTTTAATTTCAGTTTAATTTTTACATATTTTTATTTTTTATTAGTTTTTTTGTTTTGTTTTTTACCTTAAGGTAATGACACTGGTTCTGTGTATTAAATTCAAGTGACACCAAAATATTCATTTGATTCTTGCAACATTCTCTCCTGGTCTTCCTCTAGGTCTTCATTAACAGTAAGGGGCTGGTGTACTCAGTGATTCTTCTCCTTGCTTCCGTTTTTCTCACTGTAAGATGATCATTTATAATTTGAGAATTCTATCTTGATCTCATATGCTCGTTCATATTTTGTAATCTTGGTCTCATGGCCTGTTTCCGGTCTGTCATTGTTTGCACAGGTACTGAGCGTGCACCTGAACCACTGGAGGCTGGACCGGAGGTTAGGCCTGGGGCTTATGTTCCTGTATGCCATCTTCCTGCTCTGCTCCATCTGCTTTGAGAAACTTTAGATCCTGCTTTCCATGTTTTGCTGAGCTGTAGTATAGATCTAGACCTAGATAACCATATTTTACCCCCAGTCACTACCTTATTAGTATCGGTTATTTCAGCCATGGTTTGAAGCCAGAGTAGTGAACATTTTACATTACATTTTAAAATGTGACTCTGCTTCAGTCAGTTCTACACACGTCTTAAAGCCAATCATCTGCTAGACAGTGCCGCCAAACTCAAGGACACTGTACTTCATAATGTACCTCTGAAACATTTCTACTTAGCATAAAGAGCTTCTTTAAGAGAACAAAAATCTGATTCAATTTCAAGGTGTGATGAATTTATACAAGCGGTATTAAATGTTTACAGCACACTGGACACTTCCTCTAGCCTCGTCTTTTGCATATTCCTATTCTGGAATCTTATAGTCACAATCAAGCATGATACGAAGAAAAGTATTGCAAAAGTGTTACTACTAAAAAAAGTCCTATTAACTCTTGTAATCGAGTTCACTCAATTTATTGCATTACTTTGCCTTATTTATTTTTTACTTTAGGTCTGTAAAAGGTTGTGCTTTTTTAGGATTCCCAAACGTTCCTGTTTCAGTATATTTAAGAGCAGTTTGTTCATTTATGTGCTGTTCCTTGAAAAAGAAAGTATTCTGTTTTTTTTGGAAAGCGTTTCTTGTAGTATTTCCGATTAACCAAAAACATTCCCTGTCTTTGGTAAGTGTTTCCATACCAAACATGCATAGTTTTATATAAAGTCCCGCTTTAGAGGTGTCTGCTGCACATTTTGATATGTTGTAACGAAATGATTTTTGTGCCCTGCTGCAACTTTATGAATATGAACATAAGAAAGTAACAATCAATTAACAATGTGTAACCATTATTCACAAATAACCGCTTTATACACAGGCCTTTACCATGTTAGAAGCACAGTGTTTGGAATCTCAATATAGTTATAACTGGTATTTGTTTTCCAACGATCATATATTGCATACTGTCTACAGGACAGATAATGAATTATAATTAACATAATTTAAATTCAGAATCAAAGGATTTGGTACAGCAGTGTTTTAATTGTTGTCAAGTAATCTTTAAAGTTATTTTTGGCATATTATCCTGATTAAATATGCTTATGTTTTAGTTCTGTTGTGTATTAATTTTTTTTAAAGAAATTTTGTTGCTTGTGGTTTGCAGTTCTCTTAGTACTAATGAGCAAAATGTAAATTATTTAATTTGTCTAGAATATTTTCAACTTACCACTCACAATAAGTTAATTCAGTTAATGGGAGTAATAAATTGTAAACGACAAGTTATAGCCAGAGTAAACATCTTATTATGATCCAGTTCAACATCTTCCCTGTTTGTTTTCATTTTAGAAGTCATAATCAATATCTCACCATTTGTTCTATCTATATTCTTAAAGATATTTGTATGTTGTTGAGTGCAATAAAACAAGGTCTGTGCAATACCCCAAAACATCAGTGTAAGAAGTCATGTGCATTCTTCCCCTTGAACTTCTGGAAGTGTCACAAATAAAGTTTCATTTTGTGAACACATTTGAGATGCTGAGTTATTTTTCTGATTTTATTTATTTATCTATTGGGAAACATTTTCAGGAAAGAAAGTTTTGTTGTTTTTACATTTACAGTTTTTACCATGGATTAACATTTATAACCACTTTTATCTTAAATTCATGATCTAGCAATTTGTTGTTGACCAGATCCTTAAACTTAAATAAGCCCAATAATTAAACAAGAGTTGAATTTTTTCTATTTATCAAAAGGAAAAAATGATTTGTGCAACTGTTTTCAAATTGATAATAATATGAATTATTCTTGAACAGCAAATCAGCGTATTAGAATTATTTCTGAAGGATCATGTGACACTAAAGAATGGAATATCAGGAAAAATTCAGCTTTGCCCCACAGGAATAAATTGCATTTTAAAATTAATTATTATTAAAATAGAAAACATGTCTATTAAATTGTAATACTATTTCACAATTTACAGTTTTTACATGATCAAATAAATGCTGTCTTGGTGAGAATAAAAAACAAAAAACAAGAATCATACAACCCTTAACTTGTGAACAACAGAGTCAATTATTTTGACATTTATTAATAAAACCAACGATCACACCAACCATTCACTAATATATAAAGGTAAACTTTAGTTTAGAATAATTTTAGTTAACTTAATTTAGTTTGAGGAAACAAAATCTTGCTTTTCTCCAAAAACAAATGATGTTCTTTACTATGTTCTTGTTGTTTCTTTCTGTCTTTGGACATAATGTTTCATCAAAGACAGTGGAAGATGAGAGATGTTCGACCAATACCTCCACCTGCAATTTCGGGAAAAAACAGAGACACATAATCCATCACCGTGCTGCGCTGTTTGTCCATTTAGCACCAACCTTTGTGTCATATTATATACCTTTCACTTTGATAAATACAGCAAAAGAGAAACCAATAGCACTGTCCCAGAACACACGTCATCTGGTGCGTAAGACGGCTTTTTAGGCTTTGCATGTGTGACAGTATCTAACTTTGAACATCACTGAAAACAAAACTGTCCAAAATGAATCAAAATCAAATGCATGTAATGCAATTAGCTTGTTCCACGTGATAAAAATGCACCGATTCATTAAACAATTGGGACTGACTCAAAGATCATTCCAAATTTATAAAATACATCATGCAACATAAGATGTCAGACATAAAGAATCTGAGACAGAGTAGTCACTGATGGAAAGTGAAGAGTAAACATTTGTTAGGGGTCTCTGTGCAAGCAGAGATAGGCTCTGTCTGAACTGACAGCACAACTTTAATTGTGTCTATGACGAGGGAAGCATCACATCAAACCATTAAGACTGGGATGGGGTGACACGAGCAATATTGATCCCTTCAGGATAGATGGCCTCTGAAGATATAAAACTGAAGATCCTGACTGGGGCGAGAGTACTGGAGACTGGAGTCACCCGCCAACCTCTCAACATGTTGTCACTGGCACTGCTCTACATTCTGGCCGTGGTTTGCTCTGCGCGGAGAACTCACGCACTGCCTCTTTATTCAGACACGGCACTGCCTCAACAGGAAGGTAAGATTAGCAGCGTGCTCTTGATAGGTTGGCAAGCTCATGGATTTTGTTAAGGCTGAACATGAGGCTAACCATGTGTAATGGACATTGGGCTGGTTGCTCAACATCCCTTCTGCTTTCGGTGTAAATATTAAAGTGAAAGTGGTGAATGCAGAATGGGAAGGGTTTGATAAAGACCCATGAGCTTGATCAGTGATAACATGATAACTCAATTCTTCTGCACTACAAATTTGAAACATAAACATTTAATTTAATAGTTTTTGGTGAAAATTCAAAGAAAAAAGTGTTTCAGTGTTTTTATTTTAAAATGTAATGTTTGTCAGTGAATTACATGCTGTTTTTTTGTTTTATTATTATTATTTGTGAAATTGACTAGCAATTTCTGAGTGCAAATTGTTTCACCACCAACTTTTTTTTTAGTGGTTTTCTAATATAATGACTGAAATTCTACATTTATTTTTTAATCTTTGCAGAACTGATTCAAAAACTGGTGGCAGAGGTAGAGGACAGACAGAATAATGACTTAACGGAGCAAAGGGACATCAAAACTGTGCTCCCTGTCCTGCTCCAGAGAGGTGAGACTGTGACTCTTGGGTACATAACATTTATCCTGTTATTAGAATGGATACAATTGTCAAAACTCTTTGTAGCCTAATCAAGTTTTTTTTTTTTGTACTTTCCTTCTAGGTGCAAAAGAGACTTTGCAACAAGGCAAAATAAATAACATGGTATACTCTTTGTTATAAATGCACAGTTTGTTCTTTCTTTCTTTCACATAATAAAAATAATGATAATGAATGCGTATGTTCTGTCTTGAGGTGGAAGATTTAAAAGCAGTCGTCTTGAAACTCGCATCAGCTGATAACCTGCGTTCTCAAGGCTATCTACGATCTGAGCAAAACTTACCAAAAAACAATAAGAGAGGTGAGCAATTAAAGTATATAAGCAGACGTTTTCACATATGTAGTGAAAAACAGTTTAGTGAATGTTTTAAAGTACATACAATTATGTAATGCAGATTTTTAAAAATGTCAAAGACAACACATTGGCTTTTTATTTATTTTATTATATTGCATTACAAAATAAACTTTTGGTCCTTCCTTTTACAGCCTGTTTTTGGAAATACTGTGTTACAAACTAGGATTTAATCTGCTCAGATGGACAGAGGACCAACACACCTTATGTACAAACATCTAAAATGTATGCTTTTGTTTTTCCCCATAAAGAAAGTCCACCCAGCCGCTGTTTGACATTGTGAATATTGTTTTATATACAGTAATTTGAATGAATGTATTTTTTATCATGAATGAAAACTGACCTAGAACTGCAACTGTAAAATAAAAAGATACTCTGGGTTAAACAGATCAGTTGTAAGATTTATGTTTTTAAACAAATCTTTCATCAAAGCTCTGGATATGCTTCACGATCACATTAAAAGAGAAAGACAAATGTGTGATGTGTATATTATTAATTTCATTTTTAAGTGAAACCTAAAGAAAGCAGTTTAATCTCTTTCTTAAACAATCCTAACGTCTAACAATGGAGTCTATGTGACTCATACATCCATCACAATAACCCTTAATACAAAACAACCATTACTGCCACATTACTCACTGACTCCAAACTTCTACCTCTACAGTGTTTTCAGCTTATTCTTACGGATGTTTAAAAACACCCTTTCAGCTATACATTACATATAACCGAATACACCCTAATGAATGTAAAATACATACACAAATATGCACAGAAACATTACATATGATATTGCAGTTAAAAGCACAATTCTGTTGACTGTTGCGCTCAAGATCATCTGCAAAGGATCCTAACCTCTAAAACGACCAGAATAAAGCCTCTTTGACAGTAGCAGTCACTCAGAAGGGCTTTGAGATCACAAGCACAATGAAAGTACATTAGCAGACTGTGTGTGGTGTGTTTTTGGCTTCAGCTGTAAAAGATTTCCACACCTGTGAACTACAACTATGTAGATGGCTATGCACTTGTATTTACACTATTTCAACAGTTGATCACAATATTGCTTCGTTAATCTGAAGTTCAGTTCCTCATGACCACACTCAGATAGGCTTTCTCGATTTCAATGTCAGCTGGACAGGTCTGGCTGAACTCTTCTCTCTCGTACGCATTCTGCAGGTAACGCCACACTCCCATGAACTGAGGAGGAATCTCGAAACTACAGTACTTTTTGGCAGCAACCTACAAAACCAAAAAACAAAAAAAAAAAAAAAACAGAATAAACACATTTATAAATCGGAAGTAGCTTTATTAGATCACACAGGCCTGTGAATGTATAAACCACAGAGGCGTATCACCTTGATGACGTGCAGCTTTGGTAACAAATTGCAGTCTGCCAGTGTCAAGTGGCTGCCATCAAGGAACTTTCTTTCGGATACGATGACGTTTCGATCCAGCTCATCCTGAAGCGGAGTATTCAGATAGTCATCCAGGCGCTTAAACTCTCTCAATAAGGCTTTTTCGTGGACTGTGGAATCAAACATTAGAGAAAAAATATTCAAGAGTGATGATAGCCTAAAGTAGGCTATACTATAACCTAATTGTGAATTCACAATGTCATAGATACTCATTTTGTTTTGTTCCATTATGTAGGCCTAAGTGTAATGTAAATTAATCTAATTATGTACCTACGTATTTATAATATCATCTGGATTCAGCTTTACTGATACAAAGTAAAAATCTTCATATTACTGTTTACAGATCACCCAGTTTCTATACTGGCAGGTGAGGATTTTCAATGACTCTTTCTGACCCTCAATAACCAGTATGTGGCGACAAATTGCTGTCCTTTGAGTAATTGAAGCATTGAGTCATTGAACCGATTCATTTCAAACAGCTGATTCATCTTGAAGCGACATACGACTATTTTATTTTGAACGAGTCATTGAATCATTCACTGAACCGATTTATTCAAAACACTGAATCGTGCATGATACAGCAGGAACAAGGCACTTCAGTAATGTCGGGAATAGCTGTGGCTGTGTTTGGAACTTGCAATATTGTTTCTAAAATGTAAGTTACTCAATATTAACCTTTTATGTAATGAGCAATTGCATAAAAGCAATATCACACAATAGTGCTGAGCAACTCAAATAAGGTCCTAGAAACGTCTCAAGCAGATTTCGCAATGGTTTTCTCCGCGCTGACCATCAAGCTGGTGACTTGTGGATGAGAATGTGATTCATACTGTCACTATTTGCTACAATACGGACAGTAGATAATAAACTTTCGTAACTAATGTTACTGCACTTTCAGATCCACACATTTTGAATTAGCAAACAGCAACATGACGCTGTGGCTTAAAATGTAGTTCTGGACACTGAGTTGATATGGCTGTGTAAACAAGTAAAAACTTTTTTTTTTTTCATTTCATGTATGACTTGTTTGTGAAATGAAACTTACAAGCATTGTTTGGGCTGTTCTTAATGAAAGCGGAGAACTTGGCAAAAATGTCAGCACCGACATCAAAAGACTCTTTGTAGCGGGGGCTGAGATGAGGATAGCTGATAGGATCAGAAAGAGACATATTTATACTTCATACACCCAAAACATGGACAATCAACAATTATGTGCACAATTATGCTGACGTTAAAAAAAAGTCTTTATTTGTCTTAAGATTGTCTATATACATAATGCTATAGGGTTTTATATAAATAAATAAAAAATTAGTCATAGGCACACTATTAAAAATGTTGGAGTCTGTAGGAAATTTTATGCTCATCAATACGGTTTATTTGGCCTAAAATACAGCTATTTGATCATATACTGTAAAACATTCATATTGTTTTTTTTTTTATGAATAGAACAATTAAATGCATGTTTGCTGAATAAAAGTAGTAATTTCTTTCAGTGCTGAATTTCTAATATCTTTGGAACCATCAATATAAAATAAGTCTATTAGCAAGAAATATTCTGAAGTACTGGGTGGCAAGTCTTTGATGTGGATGTTTTATTACAGCAATGTCAATAAATTAGATAATATTTAAATGAGCGCAGCCATTTGACAGAATAACTCTAGAACAATATGTTTATGGAACTTTTTGTTAAAGTGAAGACGATATGTTTGATATGGCATTTACATGACATGCACATGTACCGGGGAGGGGCGAGGGTGGTCTCCAGGAACTCTTCGATCTTAATGAAGTCGGTCTTCAGTGTGCCATTGTACAAGAGGAAAGGAGGGTTGGTGCCTGGAGCTAAGTCTTTTAGCTCTTCTGGCTTCCTAAACAACACAGGGTGGAGCAAAGCAGAGGGAGTGTAAGCCACGGGGCGCGGACATGGTCAATATGAAGTCATTTATTGTCTTTGAATGAGAACTAAAGTGATTAATGCTGCTTTAAAACAATTTGAAAGTCAATTTAATAACTCAAAGCACATGGATATGGGAGTGTCCAGCTGGTATATGGATGAAAGCTGCATTTGCTTTAAAAGATTTAGTTGGGAACAGTGCAATTGGAAAGTTCTCACTGCCTTGATCATGTTTGTACAATGTACACCGTTCCCATCCCCACCACCAGTGTTATCAAACTCAGTCCGGTGCGGGCCCACAGTTCCTCAGATTTCTCTATTTGTCTACTGAATTCCATTCCATTAGCCTTATCGTCATGTTTCAGAGATATGAAAGCTTCATTTGACACTCACTTCCTCATGTCAACAGTGGTTACCGTGAACCTGACTCCTTTCAGCCAAAGAACCATGAAGAGTCTCTGACAGAAGGGACAGTTCCCCACATTCTCTCCATCATGACCGGCCTTGAGTTGAAAAAAAAAAGATAAATCCATGGTCAGTATCACATAAGCACAGACTAGACCCTTAGTCACATACTCATAGACAGAGAAACACAGACTGTAGATTTCCTTCATGTTCTGTTAAGATTGACCGTACTGTTTTTATGCTTAGAATCCAAGAGACTCATATGTTAAATATTTATAAATGTCTTTACAGTAACTTTTAATCAATGTAATACATCCTGTCTAAATTAAAGTATTAATATCCTTCGGAGAAAAAATTGCTAACCCCAAACTTTTAAACAGTACTTTATACAAGTGATTTGCTTTCTCCACAACTTTCCATGTATCCAGGTATGTTAAACTGTTTTGAGAAAAAAAAAAAAATCTGAAGAAAAACAAAGTTATTGGCAACTACTGGTTTCCAGCTGGGACTTTAACCGGATATTAAGTTTAAAGTCATTTCCTTTAACCCTAAAACACAACACAGTGCAATTCATCATTTAAAATACCAGTAAAAAACGTGTTGAAAAACAATACAGATTTTTTTTGTTTAGAAAGTAGCATAAGGAAGCGATAGAAGCCTGTTTCCATCACTGAATAAAAAATAAAACAAGTTAATTGCTTAGGAATTACGAGTTCATATCCTGCAATTCTGACTTTATAACATACAGTTGTGAGTTCTAAAGTCAAAATTGCAAGTTATAAAGTCAGAATTTGGAGATATAAACTTGCAATTCTTTTTTTCTCAGAATTGCAAGTTCATATCTCACCATTCTGACTTTATGAAATACAACTGTGAGTTATAAAGTCAAAATTGTGAGTTATTAACTCGCAATTGTGAGTTATAGTCAAAATTGTGAGTTATAAAGTCAGAATTTAGAGATATAAACTCTCAATTCTGATTTATTTTCTTGGAATTTATATCTCTCAATTCTGAGTAAAAACAAAATCATAATTGCGAAATACGAACTCGCAATTCTTAGGAAAAATAAAAGAAAGAAACTCTGAATTATGACTTTAATTCTCAGAATTGTAAGTTATAAAGTCAGAATTGCGAGTTATAAACTTGCAATTCAGAGAAAAATTTTGAGATTTGTGAGATAATTACCTTGTTTTATTTTTTATTTAGTGGCGGAAACGGACTTCCATAGAAAACAGCATTTGCATTTACTGTTTACATTTGCATTTGCTGTTTATATTTGCATTTGCTGTTTACATAATGTTTCAGACTGCTGCTTTATTTTTTACAAACCATTTTCTTAAATGTACGAAAATACAGTCAGTATGTTTTTAAGATATTTTTGACCCCAAGCAGTCTGTTATTATTAATGGATAGCTTTTATTTTTAACTAAATGTGTTCCTCCCGTCAAAAAAAAAAAAAAACCCAAAGGACATAAATAGCCCATGTATTGTGTGGGTGTGGGCGGACAATTCAAGAGCTTGATCCAAACAGAGGAAAAGCAGGAATTTTCTAGAAGGTGGAGATAACAGATCTGCACAATGCTTCTGTCGCCCATGATGCACATCTTTTCAAGTAAGAACGTAAAAAAGTGAATTATAAATAACTGGGTGACCATCTACAAAGCTTTGATGATCTTTGGGATCTAAAAGTCACCACTCATCCATATCCTACTCATTTAGTTCATGAATTGTGTCTAGACTGGTAAAGCATGGTAATGGGATCTACAGTATAGGAAATGTAAGCATGTTTATGGGTGTGACTACATGAGCCAAGAGCCGTCAGTCTTTCTGTGTGTGTGTGTGTGTGTGTGTGTGTGTGTTTGTTGATAAGATGACCTCAGTCCTGACTGTATGTCAGATAAAGAGTAGCGTAAGCGAGAACAGTTATATATCAACCATACTATCCAGTCTTCACTATTACATGTGTTAACTGAGTTGACTGTGACGCCCATGTCAACCTCTGATTCATGCTGCCCAAATGAAAACCTTCCCTAACAGAAAGCACTAATAGAGTGTAAATCCACCATTAATCCAATTTTGCCAACTGCCTCAAAATGTCACAAGCTATTTTTTATTTTATTTAGTCTATAAGAGTGTGAAGGACTTTTTTCCCCTTGTCAATCAGAAATAAATTATGCTGATATCATAAGTGGAAAATAAGAGGCGAGATGTACAGTACATAAACTATTTTATTAGCTACAATCATTCAGTAAAAAGTTAGTATAATTCAGTGAGTTTAACATCATTATTCCAACAATAAGGATTACATAATAACGGACCTAATCACAGTCGACACGTGCTCTGTTGACACGTCCCCACCTCAATGTTCAGATTACTGGATCATTTAAATAGTTGATTATTAAATTCTACTTCTTATTAATACATAATTTTTTATTTTCAAAATATGATTTATTAAATATATTACAGATATATATACAGAAGTTTATTTAATATTGTTTTGTATTGCTATAATAAATATAATTTAAATTTGGAAATTATTTTAATTTGGAATCACAGTATCTGGCCAACTAAAACTAAAGTTTAACAACTGACCTTTATGAAGAGCTCAATTCGTGGTTCTTTATCTGAGTCTTGTCTGAGTGCCATTTTCTTCAGCAGGAAAACGACTTTAGTTAGTCGGGACCTCCTTGAAAAGTATTCCACAAATTACCAGAGAGCTGAAGATGCCCCAAAAGATTGGTAAGCAGCTGTGATGTGTGAAAGTTAGTCAGACTCTTGCTGTTTGTTGTCTCCCTCCGGCTACAGACTTTAAAGTCAGGAGGGAGGGAGGCTATGGGCGTGACCCCAGGATGGGCGTGACCCCAGTTATATAACACTGCTGCCAGAATGTGACAGAGGGCTCTAAAATAACTTTTCATTTTATCCAACATGCATTTACACTCGCAGTGTTATCTCTGAAGTGAAGCAAGGACCTGTGTAGACTATAAACACTTAACACAGATTTGAAAGTGAGAAAGTGAAAATCGTGACATTTGCCAAGTATGGTAACCCATACTCGGAACTGGTGCTCTGCATTTAATCCATCCAAGTGCACACACACACACAAGCAGGCTATTTATTTTTTAGTCTATAAGATGTGTGTAGCTGACCTATTACTAACATTCATCCCTCCCATATGTTCAATCACAATGTGTTTCTTTCAGCATTGTAATGTAGGGGCTGTTTATTATAAATCAGTTGAGCCACTTTAACTTTCACTTTAAAGAAAGCGTATAATGGCTTTCAGATTTCAGACCACAGAGCGATCACACAATCTCTCCTCTGTGTTTGAAAGATTCAGTTCATTTGATTCTGTTTCTGACTCAGTCTTCATTATCTTCTTCTCTGGAATTTTTCTAACTTCCAGTAACCCCTAGTTAAACTTTCAAAAACAACCAGATTTCACTTTTGAAATCAGTTGAGACACAGGAGAAGATGTGACAAGTGTCAACTCAAAATGTTAGCTACATTCCTTGGGGAACATTCGGGGAAGTCACATGTTTATATATAAAAATGTAGTTGGCATGGTAAAGTTAGTGTTCAGTATGTATAGTTTATATAAAACAACAGAAGTCTATTGCTAAGATACACACAGTTGTGTGCTGATGGACAAATGAGGGTGTGGGTATGTGATCACTCTCAAGGGATTGTTTGTTTTTTTAAACATATAGGTAGTTCCCCTCGTTCCCTGTGCAGTCCTCTTGAGTCACAGATGCGGTTTGAGTCAGAGGAAACAATTCTGTCATCTTATGGCTTGCCCTTAACTGCGCATATTAATATAAAACACTCTCAGAATAACCTACACAATAAAATTCATCTTGTATACCAACTGACTGAAAAATCATCTTAATTATAGTGACAATGTCATTCTTAAAAATGGTTTCAACCTATGAAAAAATCACTAATGGGAAAGAGTTTCATTTCCTCATTTAGCACACAGATGTTATATTAGGGGTACTGTATATATTACATCATTTTGGGGAATTCACACTAGTTTAACTATTTTATGAAAAAAAACTTCGAGAAAGCAAGGAGGCCTTTCTTCTTTCTTCACAAAGACTTCACAAAAGTGGACCATTTTAAAGGGACGGTCATTGTAAGAGCGGACACAACATTTGTGAGGCTTCTGATATTATTCGCTTCCAGTTATTTTTAGCTGTACAAAACAGCTTGTTATGCTGCTTTACATTGCTAACTTGTATTTCTTATCATATTATTTGTATGCATTATTTTAATTGTAAACACATTGGTTTGTAGTGCTAACCTTTGTCATCAGTATTATTCTAGTTATTTACCTAGTTATTTTTTTATTTTAATTATTTATTTCATATGGACATAGCAATAACATTGGACCAACCAGATGCATTGTTTAAAGTGTTATAGCACATGTGCTAATTTTCAACACCTGTCCATAGGGACTTTTCCCTATGGTTACTAATTAGTTACTAATGAATCAGAATAAAAAAGCTTACTCCTATGTTAAGTAAGCTAAAATAAGATAAATAAACAACATAGTGTACATCTAACTGACTATATTAATGATGAAGCTTGTCAGCCCATGATCCCTATAGAAAAAAATATATATGGAAGATATGTCAACTCTGACGTTTGGCTATATATCCTTTTTCTGTTCCACTGTAGAAAGAAAAAAATGTTTTCAAAACACCACAGATGAGTAAATTATGTCATTTCTTTAATGTTGAGGTGAACTCTTTAAAAGTTTAAAGAGGCTGGTGATAATACTGTACTGTTTATATAAAAACCAAGACCCTGACATGGAAACTCCTAACAAATTCTGGAAATTAAGTAAGTTCCATTTTGGCCAGCAGAGGAAATGAGCCGTGCCAGTTTACTCAGTGTACTCCCTCCTCCTGGAGCCAACAGGATACTATGAGTTACAGATCTGAGCTATGAGCTGTTAAGTCCACACTAGCTAACTTCTCATTCCTGTTATACTGCAGCACCGCAAAGAATATACCACCAAACAAGACTATGATGCAAGACTAAGCCTCTAATCTGATGTTACTGTTGCGATCACTAAGCAAGCATGTCAAAGGGCAGCACCTTATTAAATCAGCAATTAATTCACAAACATTCCTATCAGGCTCCAGACCAGTCTCATAAGTGGGGGTTGAATTTCTTTAACTCTGGGAGGGTGTTTGTATTGTCAAATTGCTGAGAAAGCTAAGACACAGCATATAGAGAGTCCTACACATTTTGTGTCTTCTGCTGAATAGGCAGCACATGTTCAGATAACGTACTTATAAAGACAGCAGACTGACTCAAGACTTATTTCCAGCTATGTGTATTTAGTTGCTATGGTGGCAAAGTTGCTTTTTCTAGTGTTTCTATAATACGGAAATGTGACACACTCACTAACCACTGACATCTCTTCTGTAGGCTGAGAGAGGAAGCACTTATCCTCAGATGATAGCCTATCTACAGGACATCCAGCAGCTGGGAACACACAGTGGGAAAATCCTTGCTTTATCTCTCGAAACAGAACCCCAAATGTTGATCATGAGAGCAAAGGAAACTAAATACTCACGCTCAGCTAATATCATTTCTTGGTTTGAGTTTTTTTTCTTGGGGAGAAATCTGATTTAATGGATGATAAAAATGCAAAAATAAATAAATAAATGCTAAACACTAAATCTAAACCTCTTAAGATTTTGTTTTTGAAAGACATCTTTTCAATAAGACGATATTACTGATTATACTCTAATTTTGATGCTATTTGATAAAAAATACAGTAATATTGTAAAAATATTGGGGAAGTCGTGGCCTAGTGGTTAGAGTGTTTAACTTCTAACCCTAGGGTTGTGGGTTTGAGTCTCGGGCCGGCAATACCATGACTGAGGATCCCTTGAGCAAGGCACTGAACCTCCAACTGCTCCCCAGGCGCTGCAGCATAAATGGCTTCCCCCTGCTCCGGGTGTGTGTTCACATTGTGTGTGTGTTCAGTGCTGTGTGTATTCACGGTGTGTGTGTGTGCACTTTGGATGGATTAAATGCAGGGCATGAATTCTGAGTATGGGTCACCATACTTGGCTGTACGTCACTTTCACTTTCATTTTACAATTTAAGATAACTTATTAATACATTTTACAATAGAATTTATTCCTCTGTTGCCAAAGCAAAAATTTTCAACATCACTCATTTTATTTAAAAAGAAATAATTTGTACTTTGTCACTTTTGATCGTATGCATCCTTGCTGATAAATATCTATTTATTTCATACACAAATAAAATATCTTATCTTATATAGATTTTTCTTACCCCAGCAGCAAATGTTTTTTTTTTTGTCTTGTTTTAAGTATATAGTTTTATGATATATGCCTAAAACAAGAAAATTAAGTCAAACTTTAGATTATATTATATTTATTACTAAATATTAGTAACATATTTTGAATTATTTATCATATAAATGTGTATTTTATTATTAAATGCATTTTAAAATATACAGTATTAAAACATTTGAGGTCAATGTATATGACACAAATCTTAATATCTTACACTAATGTCCTTTTCAGATTAAGGTTAATTTAATATTTTGACTTTTAAATAATACTAGAATTCTGATTTAGATCTGTGCTGTATGTTTGAATGGGGAAAAAAATCATTATCATCAGGGTAAAAATCAGGGTTGCTTATTAAAAACAGACATGTGAACTCTGTCTTTAATAAATAAATGGAAAACAAGCATGATAACCATCTAATTAGTGTGTGACACAAATGTGTGTCAGTGTCAATGCTGTTGAATGAGTGCTTGTTCTCCTGTCAGCACAATTCCACCGTTGACCCCTTTCTCCTGGTCAAGAAGTCAGAGGGCAGTAAACAGCCAAACAACTTCTTCTAGTTAAAAATTACAGCGCTTTGTAATGTGCATATGTCTTCATGGAGCTCTTGTTGGTCCTGGTGTTTCCTCTCCGTCGTCCTAGCTGTCAACACAAGGCAAACCTCATTAGCTCCAGATTTCTTTGGTAAGTGTTTTTCCCTGATTTTGTGGCTGTTATAGATGAAATTCAGCATGTTGTCTTGGAGCGGCCCTTTGAAAGGAAAGAGAACATTCTGTATTTTGTCTTTTATTCAGTCCTTGTCAACAATCTGTAGTGTATCAGCTTAAGAGAGATGCGTGTTAGGGTCACAAAACTGTCCCATCCTCCTCCATTGTTTGAGAACAGTCCATATACAGTAGGAAGGCAGTTATCTTCATTAACCCATTCTGAACTAAAGACAAATAATTTATGTAACATATAGTCTGAAGGTGTGCAAAATGCACTATATTTTGGACTTCAAAAGACATTAGAATCACCAAATATGGAGCCAGCTGCAGTGTTTGTGTCATCATTGTACCATAAAAGTCAGCATTTAAGTGTCCCTGACAAATGTTGGCTTTGTAATTCAGTTGTCCTGTATAGTGGCTTCAAGTATCAGCCGAGAATAGCTCATTGTGTTTATTTGTGAGAGTGTCTGTGCCTGGCACTGCATAACAGTGGGCTATGCAGATCCGGAATGAGAGAGGTACAGGCCAAACATTACAATAGCCACTGATCCAGTTCCTTCTCATTGAATGCTCATGGATATGGTCCAGTGAAGGAATGGAGCCCTGCATGTTTAGAAAGTAACAGTCTAGTAACCTGAGCTGCATGGAAAATTGGAGGATAAGAAAAAGGAAAAAGCCTCAAGAAAAGGAAATTTTCTACAGGATCCCTCATTTATGTTTTCTCCAGTTCTCAGTCCTCCAGGGTTCCAGACCAGTTATTGTAGTACTTTATTTGAAAGATTGAAACAGTAGTTGCAGGAGAAACCCGAGAAGAGATTTCTGCATCACAAAGTTTTAATGTCAGCCACACCTCGCAAGATTAGATAAGTGAGGGAGTTGGTTTGCCTATTGTCATTCTGCTGGATTTGCACTATACAACGGGCTTATAGAATCAGTACACATTAGTTGTGGTCTACAGTGCTGTTTTCTAAATGCATTCACAATAACTTGTTTGTACACTGAGGAGTGAAAGGCCTTTATCTCAGCAGTAGTGACGCTCAACTGATGTTTTGTCTGCAAGTGATGTCTGCATATATTTTCCTCTTAGATTACCTCCACAGGATCCTGAAGAACCACACTGCCCATGCGTGTGATGGAGAGACGCTGTCCATCAGATGCTCCACCAGAACATCTGTGGCTGTTCTCTAAGTGTATTTTATGGACGCCGTGTTCCAAGTCCATATCTATGCACACACACAACCCCAAACATAACAGAGGAAAACACAGACTGTACATCAACCACAGCCATTCAGGTATCTTTGATCTGGATTTACTCATACTTTAATTCCAGAGACAAAATAAAAATCTTTGGAACTCATCATAATTTATGAATTTCAGTCAGAATGTGTTTGTTTTTAT
The DNA here is from genome assembly GCF_003368295.1 of Carassius auratus. NCBI lineage: Eukaryota > Metazoa > Chordata > Actinopteri > Cypriniformes > Cyprinidae > Carassius > Carassius auratus. The sequence goes on from NC_039256.1 coordinate 19,439,907, forward strand.
GTCTAGAAAGTGTTATCTGAGTGCCAGGATCGGCGGGAGTGTCAGATTCCTGTGGTGAGTCCTGTGTTTGGTCAAGATCCCTGCCCTGAAACCAGCAAATACATCATTGTCTCCTACAAGTGCAAGCCTGGTGACAAACCTATATTTGTGCTTCAGCAATATTTTGTAACCAACCATGACTTCTACATTTACATGCACCCAGATGATCATATTGATGCCTCTTTGGATTAAAAAGGCTTGTTAACACCTCTGTCAACTGAGCTTGATCCAAATGAATTACAATCTAATTGAAAGTGTCCTGGAATAGTCTGATAAATAGGACCAGAATAATCAAATATACGCTTGCATCTTTTCAATCAGATTCGATAGATCTTGTTTTTCACACACCTAATGAGTTTCTCCTCTCCACAGAGCATCATCGTTCGAGAACGGTGTGTGAGACTTAGCGAATGAAGTTGGCCTGTAAGAATGACACAGTTTTGGCAATCTATTCAGCCACTTTGGTCACCTGGAGCATGACAGCCTTGAGTGCCCTCAAGAGACTAAATCAAAACTAGATATAAGTCTGAGACTGAAATAACTCACTTCTCCCATCTAGTGGGAAGGTTTGGCTACAACAGCAGAGGCGGCAAATTATGTTCAAATCCTTTTTTCCCATTGTACAAAGTAGAACAGAGATCATATTATATGAGACTATGCTTAAATGCTTGTTTTCTATTAGAGTGCTTGTCTCCGTCAACCTTGAGGAGGGTGTCAAGGAAATGTCATGGCAGGACAATCTGCTCTGTACTGACTAATGCTCACAAATTTGGAGACCCCTGTTTCCCTGGGACCAAAAAGCACATGTGAGTCTCCTTCACCTACGGTGAGTTTTAGAAGGTTAAGAGAAACTACAATCTACTAGCTTATTTATTAATGTTGAAGCAGTCATAAAAAGATTTACTTTTTTGTTGTGCTTTTAGTACCACGTTATCTACTAGAAGATATTGGACGTGGAAACATAGATCTGTTCTTGCTCTCTGATTATACACATGGTAAGAAAAATAATTATATAGTGGAAATTCTCTTTGTTGCTAATCTAATAAAAATTTTAATAAGCTAGCTTGTGTTAAAAAGATATCTTCAACCTAATAACTGTGACTCATTCCATGATTGATTATTGCATAGGAAAAAAATTACACTGCGGTCAAAAGTTTTAAATCACCTTGCAGAATCTGCAAAATCTTAATAGTTTCAACAAAATAAAAGAGGACATAAAAATTGCATGTTTTATTTATTTATTTATTTTACTTTATAGGTGTATACATATAGTCCACAGAACAAAATAATAGCTACATTTTTGAAGAAGATTACATACTCTTGATTCTTAATACTGTGTTGTTGCCTGGATGAACCATGACTGTGTTTTGTTTTATGATAATTGTTTATGAATCCATTGATTGTTCTGAGCAGTAAAGCTGCCCACTGTTCTTCAACTTACCAGAATCTTCTCCACCCTTTCCAGCAATGACTATGACTTTGAGATCCATCTTTTCTCACTGAGGGATTCATAATCAATTATTGCAAAAGTGAAACAATCACTTATGCTCAAAAAGGCAACACAAGGCATTAAGAGATTATTTTTACTAAATAAAAATGCATTTTATTATCCTTGTTATCTTAACATTTCTTTAAAGCAGTATGTAAGTGTTTGACCACAACTGCACATGACTCAGCTATATAACAGAACTGCAAGTCATAAGTTGTTGATGGTCTTTCTGACTGCTGGATCCAATCCCGTCTTCCCCCTTCACAGGAGGGTGGTAAACTGGTCCTGGTGTGTCCAGACCACAAAACATTTTCACCAACTCTTTGGAAATATTTTGGTCTGATCCAAGAATGTTCAAATGATTAGATGCCATTTTTATACTTAATATTATTCATCTTTCTTTTTTATGATCAACTTTTTGTTTCATTTTAAAATGTACACATGAATCTTATTATCTACAGCATACATATCAGTAACATGCATGCATGTAAACTACATACAAGTGCCAAAGCCTTGGAGAATAAACAAGTATATGAATGACTATATTTTTCTTCATAGCTTGCTAACATCAGCAGTCAGCATTGGCCTTCTCATATACTAAATGTGGAAGTATCTTACTACTTGATTTATCCTCTTGTTATTTATGTTGTTGATATTGTTTATTAAATTTAATTTTCTTCATCTTGGCCTTTTTTTTCTCCAAGGTCTTCCAGAGACAGTGGCTTTATACTTTGTCTCTGGTATCTGTGCTGGTCTGTTCTTTTTGCTGTGTTCAGTCTCAGATCCACCCTGATTAGAGATCTGAAAGACCTTGCCTCTGAGCTAGGAGATGAGCTCAAGTCCTCCCACCTTTTCGCCACCTCGTATGCCCTTACCGCACACCAGACGTGTTCAACCCAGAGATGATAATGACATTGGTGATGGAGGAGAGAAAGGATGAGGACAAACCTGAGATGCCCAATGGAGGCATCTGGCCTCATATCAACTCCAGTCCTTATGCCATGCACAAAATCAAAACATCATCTGCTTAATCTGGATGTTTTCTTCTTATCTGACTGTTTTCCTTATTAAAAGAAGCAATAATTACATGATTTAACATGAGTGAAGTCCAAGATTACATTTTCTTAAATGTGTGATGTAGATTGTGACATTGAAATCAAGGCCACCTGCTGATGTTTTTGTCATTAATAATTCAAACAGTTTTTTTTTAATGAATGGGGACGGAAGTCTATGATAGGTTTTCTTTGGTGTGCACATTACAAATAAAATAATTGTATGCTTATCAAACAGCCATCCAGGTGGAATTTGGCTTGATTTTTTTATTATCTGAAAACATATGTTCTGGGTAGTAGGCTACTGAAATAATAATATACTTGCAACACACAGAAACATAACGCAAGCAAAAGATCAATATATCCCTTTATTCAGATTTAGCAACAACTAGGCTATCCGATTAATGGGAGTGTTTTAACAGAAACTATGCAGTCAATATTTAAAAGTGCGTCGTAAAGCTTATGTGTTTTCACACAGTAATGCGAAAAAGTGGAGCATGTATGACATCCCTGAGAAGTGCATAACACACCCCAGTGATGTTGTTGCGTCCGGGACAGCGCGGTGATGATGATCTCGGAACCCATACTTGACCGGTTGTGTCTTGCTACATATTTTACAAACGTAAAGCAGAACATCACTCGAGATGTCATTGACCTATTTACGCGACAACACAACTGTCATCCCTGTTTAGCCCCAAATTCGATATACACTCATTAAATGGCTGTCGTTTTCTCTGGAGTTTAGTGACTCCGTCTCACGAGCTGAATCGCACTCTTACGTCACTTCTGTTTGGAAGAGCGGGTGCACACTGATTGTTTTTCCCCACCCGTGTTTATTCAAAACCCGTTTTGCAAGCTAAATTTTTCCCGAGCAAGCGATCAATCGTTTCTCAAGCTCCCCGGAAGAAAGGCCAGCAGCCCGGCACGCGCGTCGAGAGGTGGAGCCTGACATCAGAAAACAGTCGCGCCGAGTTGAATGTTTAGCTTGTAAGCTAGTCGCCTGACGGCTTTAATTCAACCCATTTAACAACATTCGCGATGGAGTCTTCTTCATTCGGGATATGCGATAGCAAGTGTTTGGCCGTATCCTTTATTTGATAGCTCGGTTGTTCGTTTTCATTTTGTATGGAGCAGTAGCTGTCTCTTTTAAAGTCATGTAGCTGTTAGCCTAGCTGTAATGGTAAAAAATAACATGGATTTTCGGGTTGCTAGTGTATTAAAAGAGGCTACACCGAGTACAAATGTCATTTCAGCTGTCGTTTTCTCTCTTGTGTCAGACAGAAGTTACGCAAGTGTCTCGTGGTAACTTAAGCGTTTTGTTTATCAAAACATACTCGTATTTCTTATTTCTATAACTTGCACATCATTGCGTGACATTGTTATTTCACTTGATATGATGTGTCTGTAAGGTATAACATCATAGATGCAGTTTATTATGAAAATAGAGCTTTTAGTGATTTTTATATATATCTTGAAGTATGATGGGGATTGTTTTATGACTTACCTAATGAACTTATATAAAGTCCATCAAGTTTTTTTATATTTTGAGGGAGGGAGCAAGCACTGGAGAGCCATGAGGCGTCACACTTTCCACCCTTATCCCATTCCCTCTGCCTCCAGCTATCCAATTGAATCCTTGACAGTGATTTTTTTCAGACCGTTAGAGGACATGTGCTCAGAAATGGACAAAAAGAACCAAGACTCCTGTCCCTGTTAGAGTGTTCTGGACAGTTCAAGTAAGTAGCCTCTCTGTTTATTTGACCCAGTTTTCTATTTCACATTTTACACGTCTTAACTGTTATACCAAACAATGTGTATAATGTGATTAGTTGCAAAAGTTAATTTTAAAGCTTGGGAAACATGAGCATCAGAGCAGCTGTTCAGTTTCTGTTAGACTTAACCGCTCATTCTGTCAGGTGGATTCATTGCTACTGCCTTGTCTGTGTTATTACATTGACAATTGTGTTTTCGTTTTTGGCCTTTTTGTCATTATTAGCAACCAAACCCATCAACACAGTCCATCTAATTGCTAGCTATCTGATGAGCATCTCTATTTTGAGAATGCAGCTGGCTTTTAACAGCCTGCTATTTATTTTTACATCTGATGGTCTTTACATATAGTAGGATACTTACTAGATATATCTCACTCATTCAGGCTGATGTATGTTATTCTTGATTAGCAGAAAATTTAAAACGGGAAGCGCAAAGTTGGTACACCACAGCCCCAAAAGTAGAAACAATTCACAGTCGAGGTGACATTTCGAGCCTAAAAGCTTTTCATCAGACATGTTAGGCTCGAAATGTCACGTGGTCAGAACATAAGTATTTTTCTACATTTTGAACTGTGGTGTGCCAACTTTGCTCTTCCTGTGTGAAATTCTTGATTGGCAGCCCTGAAAGTTAAGCTATTCTCAGAGATCTTGAATATCTTGAATACATTTCTAACAGTATTTTGTGTGTTATGTTTTATTAAAACATTAACACATCTGCTAGACGTCTTTCTGCAATAATTTAGTTCTTTGTATTATTATCCTCTTTTGCAAAGTCTTGGAAACACTATCATGGATTTTTGTTTAGTTTTTTTCTGTTGGAGAAATTGAGAATGCAAAAATTATATTTGTTGTAGTTTCTTATTCACTGCTGGTTTACCCAACTGTGACAACTTCTGCTTCCGAGAACCCCAGAAATGTGAATGTGAAAGAATTAGATGTGAGAATACTCTGTGAAAGATTGTGCAGTGAGGCAGTGTGGCTTTCGTTGTGTGTGGTGGATGCCAGTCTGCTGCTCATTATCCTGCATTCCACCTCAGTGTCCTAGAGCCTAATAAGCCTCACATGAGCACACAAACTCTTTAACTGCATTAAAACTGTACACACTCAGCTTTACTCAAAGCTCAAGAACTGACTGGGCAAAAGAGGTCAAAAATGTTATGTTGTGTAATGAATAGGTTCTCCTAACAATAAGAACAGTGTACACATTTGATATTTCAGTCCTGCATGAGGAAGCGTTCATTGACTGACGCATTAGGCACTAGATGTAAAAGTATGCATTGAAAACTTTTATGCAGATTTCTTCTGCAGGTAGTTATGCACACCTAATTCAACTTATCAGCTCATTAGTAAAAACTTCAAGACCTCAAACATGTCAGATAAAAAAAACCTGTCAGAAACATGCAATGTTGGGCCAGGATTGGGAACCACTGCGTTAGAGCAACAAAGTAATTTCACATATAAATATTGATAATTGAGTATAAGAACAAACCTAATTTGGTTATTGAGGAAACTTGTGCATGCATGAATAGACAGAATTTTCATTTTATGGTGAACTGTCCCTTTAACCTGAACTGCAAGAACATCTTTGTTTAGATCATAGTGGAAAAAAAAGTGAAAGTGATGTGACATACAGCCAAGTGTGGTGACCCATACTTAGAATTTGTGTTCTGTATTTAACCAAAAAGTGCACACACACACCCCCGGAGCAGTGGGTAGCCATTTATGCTCCGGCACCCAGGGAGCAGTGAGGGGTTTGGTGCCTTGCTTAAGGGCACCTCAGACGAGGTATTGCCGGCCCGAGACTCAAACCCACAACCTTAGGGTTAGGAGTCAAACTCTCTAACCATTAAGCCACAGCTTCCCCAGGAAGTCCCCATAGGAAGTGTAACCAGCTCATAAAAGTATATTATGTTTCATTTAGCCTGACAGACCTTTGGGGTAGATAGGGAGTAACAATTTTGAGCTGTGTTTGTCAGTGAAACTTTAGTCTATGGCAGCTTTCATTGTCCAAGGTCCACCCATGAGGCCGTTTGACCGACATGTCAATCCACCAATCACAGTTAGTTTCGTTCATCGTCACGTTTTGAGGCATGGAAATGTCTCCACAATAACAGACTGATGTGTAAAACTCTCTGACATATTTTAAAGGTTCTGTGCTGCGAACTTGAAATATTTCACATACTTTTGAAAATCCAGCATTTATTGATCCTGATAAGCAGTCGTTGTCACAGTTGTTTCCACTTTTGTGTGCCATATGCATCAGACATTCAGCCAACAGTCCGTGGGCTTGACTTCTTCACTGAGACTAGTGAAGTGTTAATGTGAGCGGGTTCCACAGTTTAACCTCGGAGAATAAGGAAATATTTTTGGCAAGAGCAGATGATATCCATCATCCCTACACTGGGCTATTATTTGTATTGATTGAATGTGAGATTGCTTAGTAAGTCTAGGCAGAATTTCCCTTGTTCATGAGTGCTGCGTTTCCTGGCAACAGCATCCATTATAGCAATTATTGTCTTCTGAGACTGAATGAGAGGGGCTCACTGGCAGCACAGAGGGGTTCTAGTCTTGCCCCATGCGTTCGCATGGCACACTCAGACAGTGAAATCTGAAGGTTTTTCCAATAATCCACTGTAATTGAATTTCCCATGAAGCGAAATGGAGGTATGACCACTTTGAGAGGAACCTGATGCCCTGGAGTTGGCACTGTTATTATCAGAGAGTGAAATATGGTCTGAAATTAGCCCTCCAATGTGCATTTAGCTTGCTGCATTTCCATAAGCTTCCCTCTACATTCGGAAGCTACATTTTTGATGAGATAAGATTATGCTGGACCATAGCGGAAATGTGAGCGATACCGTTCAAAAGTTTTACAAACGTGTTTGTAAAATTGTAGCAGTTTTCCATTTTAATAAAGGTATGAGACAAAAGTATTTTGAATATTTATTTTCTTGTGAGTAAAAAGGTGACAATCATCCAAGTTGACTGCAAAGTTAGACCAAAAAGGAAACACCCCAACTTCACATTTATACCTTCATCAAATGCGGATGCTTTGATCTCATCCATTCATAATGCATATTCAACATATATGTCCATTTAAGGTGTTCAACTATGTCCTCCAGATGAGTTTCAAAGCATTTCATGCAAATCATTTTGCATTACAAAGTAGTCAGGATGTCTAAGAAACTAAAATAAAATAAAAATTCTCAAACCTGTCTTGCACACACACACAAATAGATTTCCTATCATCTCTCACCTCATCCAAAACTCAAACATACTGCAGCCAATGGAAGCATGTCGAGACAGTCTAAAGAACACACTTTAGTACAGTGAGTCAAATAATATTAATATTTAAAACAAAAATAAAATTTCCTCCACAAATATTTAATATATCAGTTTTGTTTCAGTAAACTAAAAAATGTATTAGCCAATGGCGATTCAGTTGCCAATATGTCTGTAGAGGGTTGTGTACAAAACACTGTTCTGCATCGTTAACATAAAAAGTTAACAAAAGTGGTGTTATTATAATTTTTTTTTTAGTGTGTTTCTTTGAAAAAAAAAAAAAAAAATATATATATATATATATATATATATATATATATATATATATATATATATATAATGTACATCCATACATACATACATAAATAAAATGACTTTGTGAAGCGATTTGAGAAAGGTTATGCATTCTTATGACATTTCATGGATGGATCTCTTGTTATTAGGTTGGATATTCTGGCAAACCCTGAAGCAATTGTATTAAGCCCAGTGCCCCAGCTGTCCATCCCCATCAATAAAAAATTTCAGTTAGTTCGAGGTAAGCTTCTAATGGCTGTATATATTTTACAGAAGGACTTTGTAACACTGTAAATGCATTTGCCCTCACTATAATATTTTCTGCCTGTTAAATCTCACCTTTGGTCTCTATCAGTGAGGAGTTTTGAATGATGAAATCTCCTTCTCCTTATCAAATATTTGAAAATCATTTGGTTATGTTTTATATTTCCTGGTCCAGTCCTCTTAAAATCTTTCTCTGACTTTCTTTATTTTCCTATTTTAGAGGCTGAAGAAGCACTTCTTATTGACCTCTCAATTGACTGTAAGTTTTAATTAGCCTTTTGTTTTAAATTCTTATATTTGTTTGATTCATAGCCATTTTACTAAGTGTTTTAGTCAGTTGTGTATAGCGTTTTTGGTCAATTACATCAGCATAGAATACAAATCAAGTGTATTTCAAATAATTGTTACATAATTTACAGTTGAGTCATATCTATCTGGCCGTAAGGAGCTTATTGTAGCAGCATTCAGATTAAGCAGCTCATTGCTACTCTTAATCTAATTAATTACATTTCTGTATGAAATGTACATGTAATTATATGAAATGGTTGGAGTTTATATGCTCTATTTTTTATGTGATTTGTATACTTTGGCAGGTTTCTTAATGCATAATGCTTTGTATATTTATTAAATGATTCACTTAAGCAAAGTGCTTTTTCTAAAGAATAAAATGCATAGCTGTAATGTTTGGATGTAAATATTTGACAAAATGTTCTTCAACAGCCACGTTACGGATTCATCTTCAAGGCGAGCAAACACCAGAGCTTCTGCTGGAGCTGCAGGATGACATTCACACTCAGTCCTTCTTGCAGCATGTGACGAAAGCCAAACAGCAAGGTGATACCCCTGCACAGGATGCAGCCACAAACATCAAGCCACATTTCTTATTTATTAACTATAATAATTTATTTACCAGGTTAACCAACACCCAGATTTATAGGTTTGTTGTAATGACTGCTTCCTGGAAGAATTTGACCTTATTGTCAGACGGAAAGTTTGACTCATAACACTTTAGTTTATTTTTGGGATCGTCTTTGTTTTCTGACTTTTGTCCTTTCGACTTTTGCAGACTTTGACTTTCGTCACCTAAGCATTGTCCAGGCTGCAAATTGGGACAAAAATAGTGTAGTGTATTCCTGCCTTTACAAGACACTGTCAGTAATACTTCAAAATTATTAATTACTGATGGTAAGATAACTAAAAAAACATAATGTAGAAAAGAATTACAGATTTTTAATCAAAGATTTTCATGTGTTTTATAAGGAGATTGAAAATAAGATTAGTAGTAGAGCTGCCTGTACTAAAACTGTGACAATAATAAACATTCTCCACTGCTGAAGAAATTTTGAAAACCATTCACTAATGTGTAAATACATTAAACCTCACTGTTCAATGGCCCATCTATAGCTGAGAAGAGGAGTTTACCGCCCAGAAAGATGGAGCCTGTTGTACCTGTTCCAGTCCCACCTCAAAGAGGAACCTCCAAATCCACCTCAAATAACATCAGCAATAGCACTTTAGTAAAGCCCTTAAAAACAGGTATGGAAATATAAATATCTCACAAAATACATTGGATTACATGGTCAGAAACACTGTAGTCAGTAGTTGCCAGTGAAGGCATTGTTATTTATAATCCTGCTGGTCTGTTCCTCTCTGTTTAAAGACTCCGCCCTCTCAATGGCCACGGATTTTGGCTTTGAACAGAAGAAGAACCAGAAAAACCGTACAGTGGCACAACGAGGGGCACCTCCTCCACCACTGCCTCCTCTTCCCCCTCGGAAGGGCACATATACACCATCGACTAATCACGCAGCAGGCCCATCCACCAAAGAAAGGCCACCATCTGCGCAGAACTCCACACCTGTCAGAAATGAGTGAGTGCTACTGGTCTTAAATGCAGAAGCCTATAGGTTTTCAGCTGGGTTGAACTGAAATGCTGTTTGTCGTTACAGATTTCAGTCTGTAGACCGTTCCAGTTCCTGGTCTGACAGCCCGTCCAACTACACAATGAGACAGGCCATGATGGGCACCCACATAGGGTCAAGGGAAGGCTTGCTCAAGTATCGCCTCAGCAAGAAGGAGAAAGAATATGTGGATATTAAGAACTTCAGGTAAATGTAACATGCCTGGAAACGTGTCATTGATTTTATTTAGACTGATTCCTGGTATTTAATTGAGTTGCTGTTTTACAGGTTCTTTATTGGCACGTGGAATGTGAATGGTCAGTCTCCTGACAGCAGTCTTGAGCCCTGGCTGTGCTGTGACCCGGACCCTCCAGATGTCTACGCACTGGGGTGAGTCCTTTTGGAGCATGGGGAAACCTGTTTGAAAACAGTCATTATAGCTGCAGTTTTGTGACTCCAGTGGGACAGGCATAAATATTTCACCCTTAAAAGCTTGTTGTACATTTATTAATTGTCCATTCGTATTTTCGTTGATTATGTTCATGTTGATTTGTTCTGTTTTCCGGCAGATTTCAGGAGCTGGACCTGAGCACAGAGGCCTTTCTCTATATGGACTCATCCAAAGAACAGTTATGGGTTGATGCAGTAGAGAGAAGCCTCCATCCTAAAGCCAGATACAAACGGGTGTGTTCAACATTTAAAATGCAAAGGACAGTCTAGTCTTTCCTGTGGTCAGCTGAAGAAAGTATGTGGTGCTTGTTTTGATTTCATGTGAACCTTTAATGAGGCTCTGCATCCTGTCTTCGCTGTCAGATCCGTATCATTCGCCTAGTGGGAATGATGTTGGTGGTGTATGTCAACAAGGAGCACAAACAACACATTCGAGAGGTGGCTTCAGAGTCTGTTGGAACTGGCCTCATGAATAAAATGGTACATTTGAATTTGTAACAATAGGTAGTGGTTTGTCAAAACAGGAAGTACCTTTAGCCTATCGCTTGGCATATAATGTGTATCTTTTATTGTCTTTGCTTATGGTGTAATCTTAGAGTGGTGTAGATTACAGAAATGACCACAAAACGAATATGCTATATCCCTTCTATCAGTAGATCAGTATCCGTTAACCCTCTTTTATTACTCCATTATTTTAGGGGAATAAAGGCGGAGTAGCAGTGCGTTTTGTGTTCCATAATACCAGCTTCTGCTTCGTAAACTCTCACTTGGCAGCTCATGTGGAAGACTATGAGCGGCGGAACCAGGACTACAAAGACATATGTGCCCGCATGAGTTTCCACCTGCTGGAATACCCCCCTCTCAGTATAGTCAAACATGAGTGAGTGTTATCCAGTGAAGCCATTTTGAAGCTGATTTCCTTAAAGCTTTAAAGCTAATATTGGCTCAGTATTTAAATGATTCAGTTGTTATGATTTCCTCTCTTAAGTGTGGTGATTTGGCTTGGAGATCTCAACTACAGGCTATGTTTGCCTGAAGCTGGGGAGGTAAAAAGACTTATTGAGGTAAAAGAGCTAAGGAGGCTTCAGGAGTATGATCAGGTGAGACCTTTCAGTGAAGCCACTTTCTTATAATATTTTAGAATTTTAATAATATTAGTTATTAATATGTTTTATTAAAAGCTCAAAGTGAGTTCATCAGTGGTTTCTTTACGTATGCACTCCACTGTATTTATCTGGTTTTAGGCTATCATTTGTTGCTTCCTCTTTGCTTTTTCTGGTGTGTGTGTATATGGCATTTCTTTCAGTAGTAGCCAAATATAGACTGACTTCCATTTTTGTTCTAAAAGCACTCTTAATAGCATCTTCTGTTTCACTTTGCCAGCTGAACATTCAGAGAACTACTAAACGTGCCTTCACCGACTTCATGGAAGGGGAGATTAATTTCATCCCAACTTACAAATATGACGCTAAATCAGACCAATGGGACTCAAGGTAAAGTTCTCAGAGATTAGGACCTCCACTTTTATACATCATTGTTTGATGACCCTTAAAATGAAAAGAATTAGGTTGACACTTCATGATTTGGTATTTGTCATCCACAGTGGAAAGTGTCGAGTCCCTGCCTGGTGCGACCGTATCCTGTGGAGGGGGAGCAGCGTGAAGCAGCTTCAATACCGCAGTCACATGGAGCTGAAGACCAGTGACCACAAACCTGTCAGCGCTCTCTTCAGTATTGGGGTGAGGTTTACTTCTTTCTTCATGCTCCAATAAAGAAGTTGAGAGCATTGCATTGATTTTATGTGTCCTGCAGGTGAAGATGGTGATTGACCAGCGCTACAAGAAGGTGTTTGAAGAGATTGTGCGGGACATGGACAGGATGGAAAATGACTTTCTGCCCTCTTTGTCCCTTACACGACGGGAGGTGAGTAATGACAGAGAACCAGACAGAGGAGTGTATCCTCTGACAAACTCTCTCTGCATTGATCCACTGGCCTGCCTCCAGGCTTTCTGAGATCCCACTATATATCAGAGGAAGATTGATAATGTTTGCACTATTTTAGCATTTCTCTGGACAGTGAGTGGATTATGGGCTGAGCACAGTTAAATATATCATAGCATCCACATAAATGTTAAGCAGGACAGCTGTTTTTTAACATTTATCATACTAAGAAAAGTTTTGAGTGCCAAATAAGCATATTAGAATGATTTCTCACTAATCAGCTTTGCCAAAAACATGTTATATCTGTTCTTTATCCCATAGTTCAGCTTTGAGAATGTGAAATTTCGTCAGCTCCAGCGTCAGAGTTTTCTCATCACTAATGATGGACAGGTCCCTTGCACATTCGCCTTCATTCCCAAACTCAATGATTCTCAGTACTGTAAGCACTGGCTTCGTGCTGAGCCCAGCGAAGGGGTACTAGAACCTAGTGAGTATCTCATATGGCATCAAATCAAATTTAATGTTATAGTTGACAAGTACAAAGTTTTTTGATAATGTCTTCCTTTTACATCCTTTTTTAAATGCAATTTCATGGCTGGACTGCCATGTCAGCTGCCCAAATATAGTTGGAAAAACAACATATGTGTCATTTAAATTGTTTGATTCCTGTGCAGACTGAGCATCCTTTATTTAGTCTGTGTATTACTGTTTCTTGCAGATGAGAAAATGGAGATCTTCCTGGAGGTGTATGTAAGTAAAGACTCTGTGACGCTGCTAAACTCTGGTGAGGATAGAATCGAGGACATCCTGGTTCTTCATCTGGACCGAGGGAAAGACTACTTCATCACTGTGGCGGGAAACTACCTGCCCTGCTGTTTCGGCACATCTTTAGAGACCCTGTGCCGTATGAAGAAGCCCATCCGTGAGATACCCATCACCAAACTCATCGATCTGGTGAGGCACAGGCCGCAGCTTCAGTTTATTAGATGGATTAGAACCTCAGAATGGCCGACATTTCAAAAACACAGCTGTTTTCTTCCTTTCTTTGCCAGTGGAAGGTCATGACAAAGAGTGGCAAGGAATTTTGCTTCCAGATTTTAGATAAGAGAAGATGTTCAGGTTAGACATGATTCTAATTTGAGGCTAGAATGAGGAAGTCATGTACAGGAATACATTTTATGGGATGCAGGTTTTTCAGTAGCAATAGGTCATCATGCAAACCACCCGTGCTGTTCGTAACTGTTCCATTTGCCGCTATATTCTCTGTAATTCAGAGAGTTGCAATCATCTTTAGTTATTTTCTGTTTCTATCTCTGCTGTTCAGTGATAAGCTTTGATTGCTAAAAGATGCTAATCTGTGATTATGCAATACTGGCTCTGTGTTCTCACTGATTACGCAATGTTTCTCTATTATCTTATCTCTCCTCATTTCTGTTACTCTTTTCTTCTCTGACTACTTCTTTCCGACCAATCATTCTGGGTCTGCATGACTCAGGGAGAGGATAGCTGCATGGAAAAGGTAAAGTCCCTCTTCATCCACGGAAAAGACTATTATTTTACACAATAGGATAGCTGCAATTATCATGACCTACATGTGTAATTGAGGGTGACTTTGTCCTGTTATTAAATGTTTGTCCCAGTGTGACAGTGTCTCGATGTGCTTGCCCATTCCTACAGGTCAGCTTGCTGCAGTCAATCTGCTGGTTCAGGCTAATGAAAGTCACTGGCACTTGAATCTCTCAGCTTGAATGCTGCCCCTCCTTTTCCCACCCTGCTCACTGCTCACCAGCCAGCGCTATTAGATTAGTAGAGAGAGAAAGCAGCTCACAGCATGGTGAAACCAGCCTCACAACTCCGTGTTTGTAATTTGGAGTTGACTGTTCTTTAGAGTTGTTTTTGCTTCTGTGGCTCAGCATGAGTTGTATTCTTACTAATTGCATGAGTCCCCTTATATTGTTCAGTGGTGTTGGGGCTGTAGCTGTTCTCCATGTAACATGTTTCAGTGTGTGTATAAGAGCGAGGAATGTTATATGTCACCCTTTTTCAAATATCACATGGATTAATTATTATATAATGTGTTATATACTTTAAAGTTTAAACAAAGTGGTTATTCTCCAAGTTGTACAAGAACCATCTTAACAGACATCTATATTTTTTAAAGCAATTTCCACAAAAGGGTTCAAATAAAAACAACAACATTGCATTATAAATATTACATTATATAGAAGTTTTTAACAATAATTATAAAATAATGTTTCTTGAGCTGCAAATCAACCTATTAGAAAGATTTTTGATCCTGAAGACTAAAGTAATGGCTGCTGAAAATTCAGCTTTGCCATCAAAGGAATAAATTACTTTTAAAATATATTAAAATAGGAAATTTCAAATTGTAATAATATTTCACACTATTGCATCAAATAAATGCAGCTTTGGTGATCGGAAGAGGCTTTCAAAAATGTAAGCATTTAAAAATCTCTAAACCTTTAATAGGTAGTGTATATACAGAATAAGTAAAAATAATATGTTAATGGTTTCTCTAATATTCAAAAACTTCTTTAAATGATGTAAATTCTGACTGTGACAATTTGAAGATTTTTTTTTTTTTTTGGTTATTTTGGCGAAAAAGCATGCAGTTTCACTTAACTAAAGATTATTTAAACTTCCGTAAATGTCAGTGTTTTATGATTTGAAATGTTGAATACAGTTGAGAAAGAATAGTTCAACAAAAATATAGGATCTAGTGCTTTAAAAAAAAAAAAACCTGAATGATGGAACACCAAAATAGTGGAAAGTGCTACAATATATAGATTGTGATAATTTTCTCAATTTCACAGGAGAAAGCCAGGATGAATTTCTTGTTGGACAGTGCAGAAACCGAGGATAAACCTCTGAAGATTCCCAAAGAGGTCTGGTTACTTGTTAATCACCTCTACACCAAGGCCTGCCAGCAGGTAAATAAAATAAAGCATCAATCCACCAATGATTAACCATCACATCTTAAATTACTAACGAGTTTTTTCTTTTTTTTAACACACAGGAGGACCTTTTTCAGACCCCTGGCCTGCAAGAAGAACTACAAAATATTATTGACTGCTTGGACACCAGCATTCCTGAATCCATCCGTATCCTTTCCCACCAAAAGATATACAAAATATGTTTATAAATGGAAAGGACAAGTTTTTCCCAGCAGATAGATTGGCTCTGAGAGTTACGTAGCATAGAAATGCTAATGTCTGTCATTTGAGTGAATGTGACCGAGTGGCTCCCTTTAAAACTGCTCTGATTGGCTGGACTCTCCCACATAATTCATCCCTGTGCTGCTGAGAGACTGAGAATGTTTCCTCTGTCCTACTGTGATTGTGCTAGAGCATCCCTGGAGATTCTGTGTAATTTCTTTTCTCTCCTGTCTTTTTCCTTTTTTTCACTGCCATATTTTCTCTCCCTGATGCTAAAATGTGCATTCTCACTGTTCACCGTGGTTCTCCTTGACTGTTGGTTAGCTGGCTCTAATCACTCAGTTGCCGAAGCACTATTGATCTTCTTGGAGGCTCTTCCTGAGCCTGTGCTGTGTTATGAACTCTATCAGCGCTGTCTAGAATGCTCTCATGACAGCCGCCTGTGCAAACAGGTAAACATGCATGCACGGCAGTAAGTATATTGGTAGGTTTAAGACTGTGTTTAATTTGCTATTTGTGGTAGGTCTGGCAATCTATGTACGTTCTTATTTCAGTTCCATTTCACAAGCTCTCCTTATGTTTCTGCATTCAGTGTGTTTTGATTCGGATTCTTTGGGTGTGTTTCATTGTCCATTTTGCTTATATGTAAGAGATTGTCTGTGTTGATGAAACTTATACAGAATTAACAATTGGGTCTAAACTATGAAGTTCAGTTGCTGTTTTTGATAATCAACAAAAACAAAGAGTAAACTTTAGCATTTCTTTATATATATTTATATAAAACAGAAGTGTATATAGAGATTATTTTTTTCATTGAAGTTTATACCTTAATTATTAATATGTGACCCTGGGCCTCAAAACCAGTCTAAAGGTAAATTTGTAACAACAGCCAGAAATACATGGTATGGGTCAAAATTATATTTTTTTCTTTTGTAACAAAAATCAGTAGAATATTAAGTAAAATTAAGTAAAATATTAATTTTAAAATTAAGTAAAATTTTCAATCTTGATCTATAAATCTCAATAAAAAAAAAAGTTCCCTTGTGTGTTCCAGGGTCATATATTATTATTATTATTTAATTGTTTTTATTTTATGCTTTTATTCTGCAGGGTAGCATTTAATGACCAAAAGTGACCAGTAATGACAGGTTTTCAAATAAATGCTGATCTATTGAACTTTCTATGAAAAAAAAATTTCATATTATAAAAAGTGTTTAAAATTGTAAGAATATTTCACCATATTTCATTTTTGTTCTGTATTTTTAATAATAATAAAAAATGCAGTATGTATTGTATATATAAAATATATACATGTCTTAACCATCCAACCACAAGCTTCCAATATAGAGTAGCTTCCAAAAGTCTGAGTGGAAATTCTTAGATTCTGAATTTATTTTAAACCAAGAAATACAGTTTAATGATTAATTCTTTGTTTTACTCTAAATGGCAGCTCATATCTCAGCTCCCACGAGCCCATCGCAATGTTTTCCGCTACCTGATGGCCTTCCTGAGAGAATTACTTAAACACTCGATTGACAACAACCTGAACGCCAACCTCCTAGGTGAGTCTGACTTTCTTAAGTGCCAGCAGACTGCAGACATACAGGTACATTACCGTTGCATCTCTTCTTGTATCTCTTCCCCAGCTACTCTCTTCGCAAGCCTCCTCGTTCGGCCGCCTCCCAACCTCGCTTGCAAACAGACGTCACACGACCGTCAGAAAGCCAGCGACTTCATACTGGGGTTCCTAATGGGAGGCGATGAAGACTGAGGAAGAGGACCGCGGAATGAGTTGTCATGCCTTTTCTCAGAGGTGTTCAGATTGAGCAAAAAGACATTCTGTTTGTAGCTGGTCTTCTGGGAGAATTTTGGGCCACCCTGCACTAAGATGACTGACTTGCCTCCATGATGAAAGTTTGACACACAGTTTTGCACAGACACTGCCCATTGGTTACGTTTCGTTATTCTTCTGTTCCTGCTTCAGATGAATAGGTGTCAGTTTATCTCCGTAGTATGAATAACTACACTTTAACCCTTACAAACCTCATCTTTTTGACTGTAGCATCTATAAGGCTATGTGCAACCACACTTTCTCTGGTTTTGTCCTCTGGATCAGAGTGCTGTAATGCCAAATCCAATATTCCCGAGCAGATTTGACTGAATGTGTTAGAAGTGACTCACAGGCACTCAAAAACATGACTTTGTTACACTAAAGGAAAGCTATGTTGACTGCTGCTGCCTGGGTTAAATGCTCCGTCAGAGCACACTTTTCCATCCGTCTCATGCTCTATTCCTTTTCTCCTTAAAAAATGACCTTGACAGAGAATTGTTTCCTACATGGGGAATTTGACAATTGACTACCTTTTGGAGTGGAGGAGAAGTCTGGACTATGATCTGAATCATGATGACTCAGCTGGTATTGTCCAATGTGGTGTGCACATGTTATTTATGTTTTTCTGTCTCCCACACAGTTGTCCTCAGCATTTTGCATTTGGATGTCCTCCACAGATGAATATAAGTCTGTTATCTGTAAGAAACACGCTCTCCGGTCTCCTCCTCTGTCCGTTATGATGGCACAACCATACCCATAATTCTAAGTCACCTTGAATAATGGCAACAAGGGGATGAGGTTGCCTTCATTAGATCTGGACTCTGGGTCTGAAGCGTATTCTTTTGAGGTCTTTCTCTGTTCTGGATCCTGTTGTGTTACAGAGACGTTAAAATTTTAACTGATGTGCTCAGTGGGTCTGGTCTTTTATCTGTCGAGTCTTGTGATGAAGACTGAGTCGTGGTCCTTCTATTTATATGTATGTTGAGTGTTAACTAACTAACCCAGACTGGGATGATTTTGTGTACGTTTAGAGTCTTCGTGTCCTCTGTTGGTGTTGTTTCAGGTTACATTTACACGTTCTGTTTCCGTGTCGTGACATACCGGCATAAGTTTATCTCTCTTGATCTCATAGAATTCTGCTGGTTTTTAACTTCTTGTGCCAGTCAGTCTGGTTTAGTACTACAGTGCGTAAAGAGGAAGTCTCCTCTGTTGTACTCGTATTATTCATCCCCCCCAATGCTAAAATATTATTGTAGCACAAACCACACAAGCTGTTTCCCCACAATGTGTGTGACATTGTTGCCTCTGTCCATTAGCAACATTTCCTCAAAATCTCACTGGAAATGTTTTGCGTGAGTCTTGCAACTTGGAAAAAGTTTTCTGACCAACTCATTCTGCCCTCCCTTACTGTCAGAAAAAAAAAAATGTGCAGAAATTGTAGTTTTATGCAGAAATGTGAACAAATTGTAGTTTTAGGCATAAAACTTGTGATAGTACACTTAAAGAGGATCTTTAGTGCCTTATCTACCCCTAAAAGCTACATATTAGTACCTAATACGTACCTTTTATGTACTACTGTACACTTTTAGGGTTAAATAAGTTACAAAGATGTGCTTGAGGTACTGACCCTGTGACAAGCTGTAACAGTTCCTGCTCATTTTTCCTGAGATTGTTGAAAACTCTTAAGTAGTGATGTTCTGTGAATGATATTGGCTGTGGTTTGAAGTCATCCAATGATCTCCGATGCCTCAATCTCTTCACATCCTGTGACATGTTTACAAGCCCCCTGTGTCTGAGTTTTCTGTTGGGCTTAGTTTTTTCTCATTTCTGCTTTGGGAAGGGCCGCAATGGACCTCATCTTTCTTATTCAAACATTTCTCGCCTGATATCATTCTTTTCATTGCCAATAGATGATGTTCCAGGGAGGACCTCATTGCAGAAGACTGAATCAGAGGAACAGAAATACAGATGGCCATTACACAGATTTCTGGTGTGCTGTGATCACCACCCTGCCTGTTTGTTTATTGTTGTGACCTGTCTTTCTATATCCTTTCGGTTTTTGTAATGATGTCTCTGGTACTTTGCAGATGGATACTTGCACATACTTTGTTTTATTTGTGGGGAGGGGCCGGGCATCTAATTTATTCAATGAAATAAAGACAATATGATGACGCTATTGGGTTTCTTGAAAGGTTTTTTTGTTTTTGTTTGTTTTAGTTTTTTACTGGTGCTTGCTAAGTCTGTAGTAGTATTATTATTATTATTGCTCAAATAAGTAATGCTAGTGCAACCTTTGTCATTGTCCCAGTATAACTGCTTTCTGAAGGAGTGGCCTCCAGTCTCTAAATTGTTTCTGCTCCATGTGAAAGGTTTATTTTCTGATGCTGTTGCTCTAGTTAGTCCACCTTGTGCTCAGTGAGAGATCCCACAAGTGCCTGTGACATTCACAGCACCGGCGTATATAAAGACCCCCGGTTTGTGCGGTTGTCATCTCTTCTTGCTGTCCTGCTGCTGTCATGGCCCTGCTGAGAGTGTCTTCCTACCGTAAACTGTTTGAGGAGGAGCAGTGGAGCCAGGCTGCAGGACGCTGTGGAGTCCAGGCCCGCTTCACTGCCAGGTCAGTGCTTACAGATCTAAGAGCCTTCACGTATGCTTTTTTGAATCCTGGATTATGAAGATCTAGTAATCAACATAGAATTGTTATATTGGCATTTCAGAGAATTTGTCAGTATAAACGCACCGTTAGAGCAGGATTCAATTTCATCTTCATTCCTAGCGGTTTTGCTTTGTTTCTAAAAGAATGAATTTATGGTTTGCTTCTCAAACCAGTAGTAGTATTTGTCATTGTTGTTTTTAAATTAGGATTATACATAATCTCAAAGCTAAATAGGTTTTCCATTTAATGTATAGTTTGGTAGGACAGAACAATATTTGGCTGAGATACAACTATTTGAAAATCTGGACTCTGAGGGTGCAAAAAATCTAAATATTGAGAAAATTGCCTTTAAAGTTGTCCAAATGAAGTTCTTGGCAATACACATCACTAATCAAAAATTAGGTCTGATATATTTACTGTATGAGATTTACAAAATATCTTCATGGAATATGATCTTTACTAAATATCCTAATGATTTTTGTCATGAAAGAAAAATAGATAATTTTTACCCATAATATTTTTTTTTTTTTTTTGCTGGAAATATAAACATTCTACTTATGACTGGTTTTGTGGTCCATGATCACATATGTAAACGTTATGGGTTAATACAGTTTTTGACAAAAAAAAAAAAATTTGAAAGAAGCTGCATTTTAATAATAAAAAAGGGCAATATTGTTCAATATTACAATGTAAAGTTATTGTTTTCTGTTTTAATATTGTAAATGGTAATTTATTACTGTGATGGCAAAGCTGAATTGTATTGCTGAAAGATGAATTGTAAACTTACAAAGGGATTCAATTAAAAGAACATGTTTGTTTAGATCTGATATTTACCTACTGATTGTACCAGAATAACTAGATCATAACACTAAGGGACTCAAATGGCTTTTGAAAAAAGTTATCTTATAATAACTATGGGAGGAAAAACTAAACTAAACTGAATCATGTAAACAGTGACTTCACTCTTCCTTCTTTCTCTGGTTTCTAAATAAACTACATAAACATGTTATCAGTTAAGCTCTTTTATGCTTCAGTATTTCCTCTTTTTCCTTCAGCTTATGCTTGCATTGAAAATAAACAAGCCGTTGCAGACTTCGGAAAGCTTTCAGTGTGTTTGACAGGGGTGGAGTTTCAGTGCGTGAATGTCCCGAGCTGGATTTTGCTGCAGCTCGTGCCCTAAACAAGGAGGGTGTGGCACGATTTGTCAATGAACGCTTCGTCATCGCCGGCCTCAATGATCGCCTGGCCGGCCTCATCGACGTGGTGAGCCATATGAACATTTCCACATCTTACACACCCAAGGTTCTGCTGGCTAACAACCAGCTGTGCTCATGCTGGATCTAATGGGTTCCCTGTGTGTCCCAATTATCATATTTCCATGATGTTTAATGGGGTCAGTCATTTCCTGAGGGTTTGAGGAAAATCATATTAAGGTCATGAAGATGCTGCAGTCACAGTGTCCTCTACTGCGTGGAAGAATAATATACAACAGTTTGAGCATAAGCAATTGCAATTATACATGTCCTCTACTTTTGTGACTATTGTAGGTTCGGTGTCTAGAAGAGGAGAATGAATCTCTGGAGGCAGAGATTCTCGAGCTGGAGGAAATGCTGGAGTCGGAGCAGATCTCCTCCAGCACCGTCAGCATCAGCGATCCTGTGGACTACAGTTTAGTGATAGAGAGGCTACGGAAAGAGAAGGTACCTCTCAGAAACTCCAGCGTGGGTGGTGCTGGATGTTTATGCCTAACTTGATGTAATTAAATTAATAAGTCGCGTTTTTTCTTTTCAGATGTCATTGATTCTTGAACACGTGATTTATTTTATTGGTTCTTTCATTGCTGCTGGCCTTTCGTTTCCCATAGGAGCTGATTTTATGCAACACGGAGGAGCTGAAGGGTGAGCTGCGGCGTCTGCAGATGAAATACGATCAGGTTGTTGAGCACAAGAGACTCCTCCAGCAAGAGCGAGAAGATGTTTCTGTGGTAATGCCGTGAATACTGCAGATGTTATTTGATATGTGGTGTACATACAGGCCTTAAATGTTTTTGGACACTTTCACCACATTTAAAGTAGAATTTCACTGGTTTTGATGCATTCTAATATCAAGCCAACCCATTGAAGAAATGATACATGGTCTTTCCTCAGAACTAACATTTTTATTTTCACTTCTCTTGTTATTTTTGTGGTTTATTTTTAGACCAACTGCTCTGAGATCGTTTTTAGTGGATGTGTCAGTTTCCCAATTCACACAGAATAAACCACTAGAGAAAATATATCAAATATTGCTGGTATGTTTTACTCTGTGGACACATTAACTATGGACAAGTTTGACAAACACAACATATCCAGTACTGTTTTTATTTTGATTTACTACTCCTACTAGTAATATTACTATTACTGGTATTTTTAGCATTTTAGTTTAAGTATTTATTTTTTTAAGCTTTTTATTTAATATTTTAAATTATTTTAGTTTAGTTACCAAAAATAATTTTAAATCGTTTTGATTTAAGTTAACAATAACAAGACTGATCAAATTCCTACCAGATTCAAGTCTATGCATTAATACACCAGGATACAAGCTTTTAAATAAACTTTTGCGAAGTTCTACACTTTCCCTGCCACTAGATGGCAGTGTTAGTCTGTGCTGTGGGTGGGGCGGGGTGCTCTGACTCCAGTGGAGGTGTGTGAAAGTCCCTGGAGTGGCACAGCACAGCTGCTGCTCCCAGATCCACTCTGGAGAGTCCTGATTACAGGCCCTGCTGACTCCCGGCCAGCGGCCACTCTGAAACCCGAGCTTCTTTCTGTAGAAACCACTCTGTCACCCCAAAGATGTCAGAGCACATCTCCAGTAAAAGAGCAGATGTGGGAAAGCTTTCACCGTGCCTAATACTCATTCATTCAGCCTCTCATATCTCCTAGATGCAACAGAGCAGGGCTTAGCTCTCCGGCTGGGCTGAGAGGAGAAAGGAGGGTTGGAGGGAAAGAATAAAACAGGAAAAGAACCAAAGAGGTAGTCACTAGGATAATATATGAGACGGGTTGCAGCTGTATAAATAATATACTTTAGAGACATAAGCATGCAATTTTGTATTTTCGCTAGTTTGAATTCACTATTCTGGTGTTAACTGGCATTTTAAAGAAGCGATGATAATGATTAAATGCAAAGAAAATGGCATGAGAAAGCATAATTTTAAAGCAACTCACTGGAATGCGTCCACCATAGTGTATTTTAGCCCTTCGGCAATGTAGAATAGAGGAAGCAAATCGGCATCGAAACGCTGTCTAGACTCTCTCCAGTACTGGGCTTGTGTTCACGCTGAGATAACGGGAACAGCGGCCACTGTGCCAATTCTAGGCTCCAGGGAAGCGTGTGTGTGCAATGCGCTTCCTCTGCCGCCCAGACCCACCGTCACACTGCAGCATTCGCATGCAAATGCTTTCATTCTGAGTAATTGAATTCATCGCCAATTAATCAGGCACTTAAGATACCCAGATGAGCCGAATAAAGCACGGCTTTGTCTGAATGTTGGATGTCGGGCTGCGTATGTTGATCTCTCCTTCCCTGCATTGCAGTCTTTGCTGGGGAAAAACCTGGTGGCACTGATGATGCTCACGATAGAAGATGTAAGAGGGGTAAGAGCTTGGTGTTTGAATTGACTTTTATTTCCGTTGCCATGCTCAGGAGGTGGATGCAATTACCACTGACTGCCTGGCCCTTCGAGAGCAAGGGGCCATCTATGAGGAGCAGCTGGCCGCCATGGACAGGCAGCACGAAACGGTAAGGCCACGCAGAATATTGCGTCAATAACACTTCTTCTTGTTACTTCTTAGTTGTGATCAGAAAGAGCCATTTTGCTTTAGATCTCTGAATTCTTGGAATGGTCTTCTGGGGGTTTCGCCATTTAAAAGCGTCTCCTCTGATCGTAAGTGGAACAGGTTTTGTGGGGAATGGATACTGACAGGAAACACGGTCCTAAAAACACAAAATGAAAGAATATAGTATATGGGGAGTCTGTGGGTACTCAAGTGCTGGAAACAGAGAAATATCCATTGACCTCCCTCTGGGACGTGCGGCATAACTCACAGTTCAAGTGAATGAAGTGAAAACAGAAGTTTTGTCTTGTTTTATTAACTGCTATTATTATCTTGATACATCTGCCACTCTCTCATTATTCATGTTGAGGAGAACAAGCTGAGACTTGGACTCAATCTCCTTTTCGTGAACACTTCATCAGGCCCAGATTAATGAACCGCTAGCCCTTTCTCGCACGAGCAGATATTGTTACCTGAGGAGAAACAGAAAGTCATAATGTTGTTTTGTCCACAGAGGCTGGGGAAATTGTGTGAGCCCAGGACTCCGGATGAAGGTTCTCCTACTGTATCCCTGCAGTTCCCCTCCTTTGATATCTCTCCAGCCATCATGGACATCAAGGAGCACTATGGCACACTAGCTCAGAGCCTCAAGGTGAATTACACATAGAGTCATAGAACCCTCTCAATAAATATTGACATTGTAAGTACAAGCTAAATTGACAGCGCTTCTATCATATACACTGCTGTTCAAAGGTTTGAGTCAGTAAGTTTTTTAAAATACATTTATTCAGCAAGGATGCACTATATTTATTAAAAGTGACAGTTAAGACAGTTAGAATGTTAATAAATGAATGCTGTACTTTTTAACATTTTCTCAAAGAATCCTGAATAAAAGGATCACGGTTTCCACAAAAATATTAAGCAGCACGACTGTTTTCAGCGATTATAATAATAATAAGGAAGATTTATGAAAGATCTTGTGGCACTGAATACTGGAGTAATGGCTGCTGAGAATTAACAGTTAAATGTATTAAAAATAGAAAACACTTATTTAAAGATGTAATATTTAACAGTTTTTTTTTTTTGCTGTATTTTTGGTCAATGTCTGCCTTGACTTCTTTAAAGAGACATATAAAAGACAATGTTCAGTTCAATTCAAGTTTATTTGTATAGCGCTTTTCATGATGCAAATCATTGCAAAGCAGCTTTACAGAAAATTAAAGTTTCTACATTGTATTTATTAATAGATTATCTCAAGTGGATGTCCATATGACAGAAATGTATGGTAAAAATCAATCAAAATCAGTTAATGTAATATACTAATAGAATAATATATAAGATAATAAAAGTAAACCGCATTCCAGGGGGTTCAAAGGCCTAAATTTAAAGCTTATTTAAGCACTTAAAGTCTTTAGTTAAAAAATATATAGATATTATTTAAGCTGTAAAGTTAAGATAACATTTATATTGTCTTTATATTTTTTGCAGTGGGACTAGTATTTGTAATATCAACATTTTCACATAATGTCTGTTTAGTTATCATCCCTGAAACATTCCTTTTAAAGGATTGGTTCAGCAAAAAAAGTGCTTTATTCTGTGGCACAGAAAAGGAGAAATGTAGCATAATGCTCATGCTGCTCTTATTCATATTATGAAAGTGAATGGACAATATCAAGCACTGCAAAATGATCTAGAAGGATTAAATGACACAAATGATGACAGAATCATCCTTCTGGGTGAGCTAACCTCTTAACACACCACATTGTGGCATTTTTCTTCCTCTTTCACACTTTACTTCAGGGGACAGTTTTGTTAAACGGAGAGCTCTGTCCACATCTAGCACAGAGCACTATTGTCCCCTCTGTGTCGTTTGAGGAGTGAGGACTCTCTAAAGGTCATCCTACAGCACCAGTGCCCTTTAACCTCATTTGCCCCAAAAGTGGCCTGCTCTCGACCAGGGTCACGGTGGTAATCAGAGCTCTGGAGCCCTTCCCAGGCTTCTATGCAGAATGAGTCTGGAGAGGAGAAGAGAGCACTTCTACAAGAAGACACTGGAGAGCCTCTATAGTCTATTAGAGACTTCTAGTGTGTGTATGTGTGTGGGTGTAAGATAAGCAGGCCAAGAACAACTCCTGCTCTTGTGCCAAAAGTTGTACATGCACAAAAACCAGCTCACACATGCACAAACGCATCCTTTACCACCCCTCTCTATTTTCATTTGCTCTGCTTTTCTATTCATTGCTCGCTCTCAGGTGGTCTCAGAACCAAAAACTAGTGCTTTGTTTCATTAGCGTCGCACAAGGTCCAATTGTTTCGCTCACAATTGATATTGATTGGCATTTTGGGGAAACAGTAATCGTAGGCTGATTTTTGACTGGTTGCACCTGCTCACCTGATGGGCCTTCATTTGCTCTTCTTTCTTCTGGGAATAATCAGTGATTCATCTTCACCGCCTGCAGTCTGCAGAACTTAATGGGTGGTAACTCTTCTTCAGAGATGGAAGAAACTTAAAGCTGTGAACCTTTCCTGCTTTTCAGTTTGAGTTCAGAGCCTCGAGCGCTGCAGGAAAGGAGAAGGAGGAGCAGCTGGCTAAGTTGACTGGAGGGGAAGTGAAGGACGTCTCCAAAGAGACTGATGTGAATGTCCTCAAGAACTTGGTGAGTGAGTTTACCATTAAAAACCACTTCAGGGCTCCAGACTGCTACCAAAATGGTTGCAAATTAGGCAAAAAACAAAACCTTTGGACAAAAATTTACATTTTTGTCACATTTGGTGGCAATTTACAAAACCTAGTTTTAGTTTAGGCAGATATCGTCTCATTAAGAGTGCATACCCTACTGTTTCCTACATGAAATAATGAACACCATCTGATTTACACACAAATTATTCTTATGATCCAGTACATAATGGTCTTAAACGTGCCTGTGAGTTAGCAGATTGAATCAGACTCGCTTAGTGAATCGGTCTACAATGTACTTAAGCTTACGATGCTTTTGAGAAACGCAGCCCAGAACTGTTACTGAGCTCACAATAAACGGTTATATTGTTTGTGATTCTAAGAGAACTGGGAACTATATGTTGTAATGAAAAATGTAGTTTTGTTATTATAAATTAAATATGCTAACAGTCTCATTGATTGGTTAGTAGAGTATAGTAACATCCAATAATGTTGAATTGATTGTACAGGAAACTTTGTTTGGTAGTAGTTATATTTCACCAGACAATTCATCAGACAAGTTGGCCAAAATATCACTGTTTTTGAAGAAATAAAGTGGATTTATATTTACATTTATGCATTTAGCAGACACTTTTATCCAAAGCGACTTACAGTGTATTCAGGCTACACATTTTTATTTTACCAGTATGTGTGTTCCCTGGGAATCGAACCCACAACCTTTTGTGCTGCTAATGCAATGCTCTACCACTGAGCCACAGGAATACTTTTTTAGGAACATATTTGTAGAATCCATGTTGCACTTTTATAATTTTAGATTTTATAAAAACAGGCAGAAATATTTGTACAAAGCAGAGACATTAATGTGTCACAAACACAGTCAGGATTACAAAAACAGACAGGATTACAGTGAAAGGTAACCAAATGCTGCTGACGAACCATTTCAACTATTCTGTAATTTGTAAAATAAAGTCTCTAGGCTCTTCAATGTTACATTTTAGGAGACAGACTCCCTCGTGAGTCTGTCATTGTACAAATGAGAAAGGGTAGAGGTAGAGGTGCTTGTCCATATTTGTCTTGCTGTTTTGAGCTCTTATAATCGCTGTGGTCACAGAACAATAATTTAAGGGATTTGGCCCTACGTTAAACTGTGGTTGTGACTCTCAAGCCTGTGCGGTGTGTACATGGCCACAGCTTAACTCCAATGATTGACCTGAACACCCACCACCTCAACAGCTCAGCATCAGACGGGAGTTCCTGTGTCAGCCCTAATGCTGAAAATCAGCGTTTAGGAGAGCAGGCGAAAGCTGAGGAGTTTTTGTGGGGGATGGTGTTTCACAGTGCAGCGTCCTCAGTCAGACTGACAGCTGAGAAATAAAGTAAGAGAACTCCTGCTGCCCGGAGTGTTTATTCTGAGAGATAGGACCAGGAGTTTGTGAGGAGTGTATCGTCTCTAACAGTGTTTATCTTCCTCACTGTCTTCCATTATGAACAATACATTTCACAGTCTGCCGACGCACTCTCATCCCCAATGATAAACTTCATAAACTTCACACATTCCTGCAGCGCCTAGGGAGACAGCAAATCGCAGTGAGCCGTAATAAAATCTCACCTGTCAGCCTCCCTACCCGACAGGAAGAGAAACTTTAGGTTGAAAAAAAAAAAGAGGCAGGGAAGAAAAAGTGACAAAAGGGAAATCATTCAGGATTTATGTTTGCTGCTACAGAAAATCGTTGGCCAGCCACAACTGACACCTTTACGTTTAAGATAACAAACAGGGCGGTTTGGTTCTAATTATTGTGGTTGTGGTCGTAGCCCCTCTCTTAAAATAAACCGACCGTCTTCAAGTGAACTGCTCGCTCTCATAACAAAGGATCCTGTTTCCTGATCAGTGATGGACAGTCTTGCTTCCTCCTTTCATACTACATTCTCTCTGTATTTTCTCTCTTCTTTTCTCTCCTATCTGTTGTGTTTCTTAGCTTGTGTCAGAAACCTTTGCAGGATGCCTTCCTACCTTGGAGGCACGTGTGAATCCAGTGTTTCTATAACATCCTGTCTACTAAAATCCCTTCAACTGGTCAGGTTTTGAAAGCAGCGTAGATGTCTTTTATATGATATCCAATTCCT
Source organism: Carassius auratus (assembly GCF_003368295.1). Classification (NCBI taxonomy): domain Eukaryota; kingdom Metazoa; phylum Chordata; class Actinopteri; order Cypriniformes; family Cyprinidae; genus Carassius; species Carassius auratus. The sequence continues at coordinate 19,468,670 of NC_039256.1, forward strand.
TCTGTGCGGTTCAGTGGCTGGCGGAAAGAAGAATGACTTCTGTAACCAATGATCCCATTTCTGCTGGGAAATATGTTTTGTAGTCGAGAAATATTCCGTATTTATGAAACTCGCTTGAATTCATGCATGTTGTCAGTGAGAAATAAGAGTGTCCAGGACTAAGAAAAGTCAAATATCTTTTGAATTACTCATTTAAAACACATGCTAATGTCTAATTCCAATTTCTATTTGAAAAACATTTATTAATAAAATACAAATGTAATTTTTTTTTTTATTAAAATGTATTAACGCATTATCCATACACCAAGTGTATCCGTATATCCAAGTGAGTGTATAAAACTTCATAATTTTCAAAAATGTTTTCAGTGTATTTTTCAGTAAAAAATGCTATTTTTTTATATTTTATTTGAACCCTTTACAAATATTATGGATTATTAAATCAAAAATAGCAGGTTTTTGGAAGGTTGGACCACATGACATTTTACAACCTGAGCTAACCGTGCCTTGATCTCAGATAAACTGATATTTTAAGTGATGTATTGACCTCAGCATGTTTTTAAAAAATACTTTTTTTTTTAATTCATTATAATGTCAGGATATTTTTTTTATTCCATGCCCCAGAAAATTATCATAATAAATTCAAATGTAAAATAAAAATAAATACTCCTCATAGAAGAGCAAAATTCAAATCTTTATATATTTAAATTACATTTTTAATGTAGTTTAATGTAAATTAATATATCAAGACAAAAATTAGAGTTTTGCCACTGACCCACAGTTTTCTTAAAATGCTCTCTATGATTTATTTATTTTTTTGACAGGGCAGCAGGCAGATGTCCTTGGTTTTGGACACATTTTTGGACCCTAATTTACTTGTTGGCCTATCTCTCTTGCCATTAAGGAAGGATACTAGTGATCTTTTTGCTCTCTGAGACAGTTTGCCTAAACAAACTGTTGGTGGTGAAATCAGGTCTCGTTTAGCTGTAGACATGGCTAGTTTTATCTAGTGGGGGGGCCACCGGCCAGACCACCTTACTCTCACTCCAGACCCAGACCGGAGTAACAACCATTTTCATCGGTTGACGTATCATCAGCTTGTTAATAACAGAGCTCGGAGCCTCCCATGATCTACCTGAAAGAGAAGCAGAGCGTGCAATCTCCATCCATCTCTGACAGCTGACTGTTTAACTTACCTGATTACAGTAATTACTCACAGCAGGCCAGCTCGTGCACAGAGGTGTGGCTGACAGGTCTCTGCGTTGTGTTTGTTGATGGGTGAATATGCAACATGAAACTTCGACTGTTTTCAGACATGTTCTCACAATTGCTAGTTTAAGACCAAAAGAGTCATTAATTACAACAATGTCATGTTAAGCTCTGCTCTGTGTTGTTATCCATTGTGGATCTGCATCAGTTTATGTTTATGCACAGTGAAAGTCTTTGTTTGGACACTTGCATTCATTTTTTTTTTTGTTGAATTATTTACCATTTCCCACATTGTAAAGTCATCAAAACTATGAAATTACATAAAGGGAGTTATGGAAATTATATAGTGATGATAAAGTTAAACAAATAAAACTTTCTTGTATTTTAGATTTAAATTATCCACCCTTAGTCTAGATTATAGCTCTGCACAATCTGGCCAACTTTATGGTGTGGTTTTTAAAGAGTATTGATAGTTTCCAAATTATATGCTGGATCCTTGTTGGCTCTGGTGTAATATCGTGTCTAATCCTTTATTTATTTTATACATTTGTAATAAATGAAACCGTATGCATTTAAGTATTTTGATCACACATACAATCAGTCAGGTGTGTCCAAATCTTTCCTTGTGCTGTATGATTGTGTGACTGTAGATTGCAGAGCTGCAGAAAGAAGTGACAGAGCTGGAGAAGCGTGGAGACGAGTTGGAGGCTGAAATAGAAGGCAGGAAAACCAAATACCTGGAGGAGATAGAGGAGCTGGAGGTACACACACACACACTCACTCTTCATGTTCTGCTGCAGCAGTTCTCAGTATCTCACCACAGTGCTGTCTATGTTCAGAATGACATTTGTCAGCTGGAGGAGGAGGAGGCTGATCTTCAGTTCCAGATGAAGGATCAGAGTGGGGACTATGAAGAACTGCTGAATCAGAAGATGAATCTAGACATAGAGATAGCTGCTTACAGGTGATACAAGTTATAAGAGTCATTACTGGTGCTGTGTAAAGGCAAGCTTTGCTGTTATTGATGCTCATACATTAACATAGTACATTAACATTTAATAGTTTGGGATCAGTGAAATATTTAAATATTTTGGTAAAAAGTCTCATGCTTTAAAGTTGCTTTTTATTTGGATCAATTATATAGTAAAAAGTGAAATCGTCTAGAAGTTAAAGCTAAGAGTTAATTAATACAGCAATTTAAAATCGCTGTTTTCTATCTTAATACATTTTAATATGTACAGTAATTTATTACAAAGTTAGGGTTAGCAGTTATTACTCCAGTCTTCAGTATCTCATGATCATTCTAATATGCTTATTTGGTGATCAAGATTTTCTTTTTTATTATTATTGTTAGCATTGTTAAAAACAATGTTTTTGTGGAAATCATGATATATTTTTTTCAGAATTCTTTGATGAATAGAAAAAGTTTAAAGAGAAGTTTGTTTGTTTGTTTTATAATGAAACCTTTTTGGGACATCATAATGTTTTATTCTAACTTCTACAAATATTAATGTTTAAAATAAGTAAATAAACAATACTGACCCTAAACTTTTGAAAGGTTGTGTAAAAATTCAGCTTGTTGCAGAGAAGTGTGCTTTTACCATTAAAAGTAATAATTAAATAGCTATTACTGTTACAAGTAATCAGACCTAAGGTTTTACCAAGTAGACTGTAAGACAGACAAATCAAAATATCATATGTGATATTTGCCCCCACCCCAATTTTAAAATGGAAAATAGGAAAATGATAGAGCAAAGACTAAATAAATATATGAATAAAAAAAACAAAATATCAAATATCCCATCTCGCTTTAATATATATTTACATTTTAAAGAATAGATGTGTGTTGTATTATATCATTGCACTGCAGGGTAAATGAATGACACAATGCATGATGAAGACATCCCTAAGAATAGTGCCCTCATTCCTGAGGCCAAGATGGGTCACAGGAAGTGCATCCCCTTACAGTTGCAGAAACATGAAGTAATTTCCTGCTTTCCTTAACATGTTTTTTTTTTCATGACATCACCGGATTGGGAATACTCTCCATCTCCACTGATGTATGTGGCATGACGCATCCACCATGTAACCTTAATCCTTTGAAATGCCCCTAACATAGAGCTTCCTGCCCTTAGAGGTTTAGGAAACGACAAGTTTACAAACAATAGCTCATTAAAATGGACAGAAAAAGACGGTTTTGTCTTAGTCAGTAGGCCAGACTGCTTATACATCACACCTTTGTGCCTTCTGGCCCTTGCAGTAAGATACACATTTTTCTCAATATACTAGTTTCATATTACTGCTGCTTTCTCATCCTTGATGAATAAGAGATGAAGGCTTGGCTTGTATGTTCTTGCAGATTTTAGAGAGCTGTCTGCTCCACAAACCCCTAATGGCACCGTGCTGCCATCTCCATTGGCATTTGGCTTGTGAAAAATCCCAAATGTAGTTTTTGCCAGATGTTGGTTGGCCACGTGCATCTCTGATTCCACATTCAGCACCATCATTAGTTCAAAATGATATAGACTCTTATCGAAGCATCTACATAGCCAACAGTTGCTTATGATTACCCTTAGTTTAGTTCTACATTGAACCCCGTGACAGTAAGATTGGGGTTTTAACAGTTGCCCTAACTCTTCACTAGTGCAGATAAAATTTAGATTTAACATTACTCTTTGTTGGGTGTTTAGAGTCAGATGCCTCAGGCTAACCTTTGGGTCAAATAAAAGCCGAATTTTTTCTTCTTCTTTTCCTTCTGCAGGGGTTTGGTTGAAGAAGAAGAAGAGAGACTGAGCTGCCTGTAAGCTGCAAGAAGAGGTGATGCTCTCCTCTGGACTGAAGCAGACACAAAGAAACACTAAAACCACATACAATTCAACCCTTAACAGCAAGTCTCACAAATCAAGAAAGTAAAGAAAACAGCTGTCAGACACACTTAACCTTCTGAGCAGATGTAAACCTTCACTGACAGATGAACTTCAGGGAGTTCGTGGAAGCTCATTGATAACGGGTCAGTGGCAGGTAACCCCGGGTCTTCAAGAAACACTGGATCTGTGCAGCAGTGGGAGTGTGTTGATAGTGATGGGGGATTCTCAGCACTGGAATCTCCTATTGAAAGTTTCATAGTCCCTGTGACTGAGACACATACACACTCTACTGTTAAAAAGTTTGGGGTCAGTAAGTTTAATTTTTTTAAAGAAACAGTATTTTTTATCCAACAAGGATGCACTAAACAAAAGTGATGATAAAGACATTTAGAATGATACCAAAGACTTCTATTTCAAAGAAATAAACTTTCTGTTAATTGAAGAATCCTAAAAAAAACATAATTGTTTCCCCAAAACATTAAGCAGCTCAACTGGTTTCAACAATAGTAATAAGAAATGTTTCTTGAGCATCAAATCAGCATATTGGGTTACCTGTTTTTTTTTTTTTTTTTTTTTTTTATCAAATAAATGCAGACTTGGTGAGTGTAAGAGACTTAAACTAAAATAAATAAATCTCACCAGCTCCAAACTTTTTTAATGTACACACATTTCCTTGTGCTCTGTTAAATCTAAACCTTTCCTGTACTGTCCAAACATTGTTTTAGAGCATTTACATGCGCTTTAAAAGTTTCACTTGGAATAAAAAAATCATTTGTCTTATTAAAATGCTTTAGTCTGACCAGAATTGCACCGGTCTGGTTTTGTAATTCCCATATATGAGACTTAATGAAATTGTTGCTTGATTTCATTCACCTTATATACACACTGCTAGTGTATTTAATGCTTCAGATATTCAGTTACGTATTGTGTTATGTATACATGGACAGAAAAGAAAATGTAGCTTAACTACCCAAAATTATGAAAATAAAATGTAAAAGCTGGATACAAACTTATTGACAAAGCTAGACAAGACGGATAAAATTGATTGACTTGTTGGACATTTCGCCTGTCTCTTGTCATCCGTAGCTCATTTTAAATTGAAAATACTGACTCTTTTCGATGCAACAGCTTACAGCATTTAAATAAATATTTGCCTTTGAAATCAATCAGTCTTTTTCCTCATCTGTCTGAACTCTAAGTTCAGTACATTTCACTTTTATGGGGGTGTTTTGTGCTGACACGGACTTGAAAGAGACCACAATCGGCCTTCTGTCAGTCAAGTGCCATATTGTTTCACCACCTTTGAAGTCTTGAAACGGAGCGCTGTGGAGTTTTACCCAGCGAGCCCTTCAGTCTTCATATTGACCCTCACTTGTAAGCGCCCTGTGCTATTAACCCTATCAGAGGCTTGTTATCTGTGCATTTAAGATGAAAAATGCAGCTAATAATGGATTAGATAAGATTATCCAGGACCCGTGAATTCCTGTTGAACTGAAGCTCATCTGGTAAGGCCTAAACTGACCTGTGCAGCAAAACTGACTCCTTTAATTCGGTGGATATGAAACATGGGCGGCAGGAGAGGAAGTCGCTCTGTCTTTGGGGCCCTTATTTTCACTGCTGAGGTACTTAGTCATTCTTGTTGCCCAAGGGCACCAGATCACCCTGAACCTCCCCCTCTTTAAAAACTCAGCCACCCCAAAGCCTTCTGGGTGCTTGTGATGAAGTATGGGACCCTGGGCCTGGTCCACTGGCCTGTGGGCATTTTGGTTTGCTTCTGGCCTTTCCTGAGGTTTGACAATGGAAGAGGGGAGGATCTGACATCAGCAGGGGGGAGCAAAAGGTCATGTGGGGATATTTGGCAGGGCATATTTTACTCGAGTCTCATTTTCGTTCTTTCTGTTTTGCATTTTTTTTCCCAGTTTGTCTCGGTCTCTAATGTGATGAATATTGTGTTCTCATTACTTGCTAATTTGTTTACTGTGTGCTGATGTACCTCAAATTTAATTTGATCAGTTAAATGGCTTCTTAAACATGGGTAATGCGTTTTTAAATCAATTTGTGCTACATTGTTAATTTCGTAGGGATGGTTTGTGAGTCATTCACAATTGCGTAATTTCAATTTTCTCCATTTGAAAAACGTATCCAGGCTGAAAACAACTGACTGGAACAAAAACAACTGCTCATTAAAACAAGAACGGAGTGATTTTGCTGATGATGGTAGGGGTTGGACATGATGTATTGGTATGGGAGTTTCAGCCCTCGTTTTTACCCCCCTGTGGGCCCTTATGGGACCTTTGGGGGGCTATTAACCCCTTGTAGACCAGCAGTGACATTGAGAGGTCAGAGGCCGGTCTTCCTTTTAGCTTTCAGACCTTGACAACTTGGCATTAGGGGTCAGTCATCAAAGCTGAGGTTTGGGTCAGTGGTCAGTGACACCCCTGGCCTTTTAATCCTGATGGCCTTGATGAGAAGTGAAAATGGAGGCAGAGATCAACGGAGAGACATCTATGGATGATAAAGATTAAACACCAGTTCTTAATCTTAACTAATACTAATGCTTATGAAAGTTTACACACCTGAGTCTGTTATTGCTACCCACACATCCAGTCTGTGTGTAAGCGTGAATACACCGATGTTAATAATAAGGTTCAGAGTGAGAATATGGGGTCAATCGCACCCATGTTCGATAACAAACAATTTATAAAAAATAAGGAATTATATTTTGCATAAGTGATACAGTGTCTTGAGGTGTAAGTATTTATCTTTCATTTATTGTGACTTAGTGAATCCAGATGTTTAACATTTTAATTCACAATATTCTCAATAGTGTTTGCCATTGTTCTCTTTATTGCAAATAATAATATAATAGTTAATAAATAAATAAATAATATAGGATTTGTTTTTACCATACTACAGTGATAATATATACATATTTCATTATAGATAAATGAATGCATTATATATGAAAATTTAATATAGTTTAATATAATATCTTTCTTTTGATTTTGGTTTGAAACGAGGTTTTGTGAGATTTACCCAACGAGGCAAATAATGTCAACTTTCCACACATGGTACAGGAAAATTTCACATGAAAAATGGACATCCAACCGTGTATAAAGTAGTCATTGGCAATACCCTATGATATATGAGCCAAACAGAACATGCTGTTTCAGTCATGAAAAATTGGATTAGGTATTCAAGGTAATGTTCACTAGAGAGCAACACGTTTGATTCAATTCAGCGATCACCTCTTGATAGACACTCTTAGCCATTTTATCCCAACCTGACCGACTGAACAAATAAACAAAGTCCCTTTGAAAGAGAAAACTCATTTTTAAGGTTCACGTATGCTGTGCCTAGAACGAGACCAAGCATGTTATTATAGCAAATAAACAAAGAGAGGGAGGGGGGAGAGAGTAAAGAAAGAACATAACCACTGTGAAAATATACAAAAGTTAGAGTCAATTGAGAAAGTATTTCCATAATAAGAACCGAACAAATAATAAATTACAGAGGCCGCTCTCGGCAAGATGTTGCCAGCCGAAGAAAGAAGGCATCACTCTTTCACCCTCTCTATAGGATGATGGAGAACACCAAACAACATCATTCTAGCTCAAGGTTGTCTTTATTTTTTCATGTTCATTCTTCTGTATAGGTGTGAAATATTTCACATTTCACAAAGAATTTCATCATCCATGAAGTAACCTTGGTGTGATAGTCTGTACTGTATATTTTCATGGTTATTTTGACATTTAAATTTAATTGGATTGTCTAGGGTTAATGATTTTCCACTCAAGGTGCTGCTTTCATGTAGCTAATGCATCAACATCACAGGGTAGATTTAGAACCTGACTTAGGCAGGTTTTCATGTGTAAATTAGCAGTAGTTTCATTGTCACAACCATCTTTTTGTCAACTTTTTGTCAGTTAAATCCCATTCGCATCAAGATTATACTAGTGTGACCAAACCAACTGATGATAATATTCTATGTATTATAAGAACATGCTGCAGTCATTTTGTCTTTAAATGCTCAAGCTCTGGATTCTGATTCATCATAATGCTCTGCTTTGTGTCATACTAAAAAAATTCTCACCCTTTTAGCTTCATATGCAGTTCTAGCCTGTCTCATCAATCCCTTGTCCTATGATTAATATAAATGCATATACAGTGTACATAAAACATTCTCATTCTGTGTTATGTTAAAATAAACTTTCTTGTAGCATCTGTTTTTATCATTATCACAGCAATTATTAGTATTAGTTTGGAGTGAAAAGCATGATATGAGTTTTATAAATCCCTAAAAATGGGTTTGCATGCTTCTTCATCCTTCAAAGCCATTTCCTTTCTTTCGTCTCACTGAGTTTGATACAGCATTAGCCTGAAGGTATGACTCCTGCTGGATCTTAAACAGACTCTGAAATGATTTTCCACTAGTTACTCATTCATCTTACTCCATATACTGGTCTGGTTCCTCTCAGAACTGACAGGTCGAGCAGGTAACCAGAAGGCAGTTGTAGTTTGAACTGACTAGAGTGTTAGTATTCAGTTTGGCAGCTGAAGCTGGCATGAGTTGGCACTCCTCTACTCTAGATAGATAATGTTACCAGACATAAGACACATCTTGTGTACTAAAGAGATTATGGTAGGCATTATATCCCCTTTTATCAGAGTAAAGCTGCAGGATAATGTTCCTAAGGAACTTTAACAACATATGGAGCTTATAGTGATTACCAACAGATGAAAAGATACTTACCTTCAACCTCTGAGGTTTATGCAATAAGCCATATGGTTTGTAAATATTCGATAAAAGGGTTTGATGAGGTCAAAGTCATCTGTAACCATTATGTTTTGGTGAAAACTGTGGTCACCGATCTTTAGTGGTTACTTGCTGTGATGTGTTGTCAACTAGAAATATCCAAACTCCATTTGGAGACAAAACAATCTCACCTCGCCTTCGAACAACATCTGCTGCCCATTTGGGAGCCATTCCCGCAGTCGGTGCTGTTTAATATTCACAAAGTCTCTGGGATCCGGCTGGTGCGAAAAACAGGAGAACGAACTGGAGGAACACCCAGAAATGAGGGGGTTAAACAGGCATTTTTGAACTCTGGTCATTTGGACGGATAGTAACAGCAACGGTGCTCGGGACTCTTGGGGGGCCCAGAGGCAAGGCCAGACCCGAGGGTTAGCCACACAGGAAGTTTACACAGCAGCATGCCAAATCAAAATCTATTTAATCATCAAACCAAACGAATAGGAGCTGTCCGCCAGACACAGCTCAGCAGCTGCCTCAGATGAAGACAAATGTGCTGCGGAGCTGCTGGAGCAAAAGCTAAATGCATTCAGAGCCTTCATGAAATGGCATATCATAGGTGCATGCTTTGCAAAGTAACTCACCGAACCCTTTTAATACAAATTGAAGCACTTTTGAGTGCATTTAATTGTTTGCATATGAGCATTTGCAAAGAGATATTATTTTGCCATTGTTAAAGAAATTGTGGAGTTGATTCATGCTTTATGGGAATTACTTGCATATGGAATTGGGACATAAACAATGTTAATTGCCGTTTTTAAACTGCACACAGACTTGCCATATGTTTTACTGTAAGCCAAAGACATTAACCTTGTTAAATGCATTTAAGTAGTGCAGTATGACTAGAATATAAGAGTATGAGAGTAAGGATTGATGGGCATGATGATTAAAGTTGAATTCTAGGAAATAGCAGCTCATTGTTTAATTTCCACATAGGATGAATATAATTTGTTTACGCATATGGATGTCTCTCAAGAGTGCTTGTTTTCTTTGCATGCTTTGTTTGGTTTTCTCATGAATCTGATATCCGAGTTTAAGAATGTGTGTCCCTCAAGAGACAGCAAATAAAGAAAGGTAACCTAAATAATGCAACCAGTCTGATATGTATAGACTGCAAGTTATTTCATATGCATGAGAACATCATCTCTTTGTCAACAGCTCCAGGAGTAATCATCAGGATGGTATTAGGCTTCTGGGTGGTATTGTAGCAGAAAAAAAAAAAAAACTCTTTTGTCCTCAGCCAACCATCATCGGTTATCCTGCAGAGAAGAGAGAAGCGTTTGTGTATGTTCGAGACTGATGCTATAATGGTTGTCTAAACCTGAGGGTGGTGAAGATCATTAAACACCTCCTCAGTCTCTTTCTAAAGGACATCTCTCGTCATGGAAACTATATAAACATCACACACTTTCTCCTGCAGGGTAAATGTGGAAGGAGCATGCAAAGGTGCTACATCTGAAGTCCACTAGGGACCGGGACATATATACAGTTGAGATCTGCAAATCAGGCTGTCTAGGTGCTTGTAGGACATTATACAGTGATATAATTTCCTGTTTAAAAGAGAAAATAGGCTCCATAGGTTGTTCATAATTCGAGTATAAAAAGAGAGTATTCAGGCTCCATGGTTTCATACCTAGGAGGTTTCTAAGGTTCATTATCAAAAAGGTCTTACAAGGTCTCGACAATGCTGACAACTTTCAAAACTAGTGGTGAGGAAGCTGCTTTGAAACTGTGACTGGCCAAGCTACACCGGCTAATCATAATTTGAAGCAATGCAAAGTATTTAAAAAGGTAGTTAGATACACAAAGTACAAAAGCCTGTTAACACCTACTGTAGAATGTTGTGGGCTAAATAGTTTTGAACGTCTATTCCAGCAATGTCATATGTCATATCATATCAATGTCATATCTCAGTGAACTGTGAACTTCCTTATTCTCACAGGACTGAAAAACTTAGTTATATCAATTACAGTAGTCCTTTGGTGTGAACGGATATTAACTGTCTAATGATATAAATTAAAGAGCTGAATTTTAGCAATTTAAAATTCAGATTTATTAAAAGTGTCTTAATTAGGGTGATGGGGTCAAACAGGTACATTATATTAAGTACAACAGACATCATAAATGACATAACCAAATCGAATTGTGTCTGACTGAATCGGACTTTAATGAATTCGAATTTACAGTGCATGTTCGATAAGATCCTTTAGCTGAATCGATTCGTTAGAGAAAAAGAGACTTCCCTAGTATCCAACGTATCATTTAATTTAGTATAATTTGAGACGTTGGGCCGATTTGGATAAACCGATTCACTGCAATGATTCGGACTTACGTCACACATTTGAGAAACGGAGAGAACCAGACCATTTACGTAAAGTACCTCGTTATTGTTAAAAATTCGCATTTATGAACATAACAGAACTAGTCACGCTACAGAAACGTGTGGGTAAGTTTGTAGCGTGGCTACATTGAGTTCTTAACACGGTTTAAAACCCTGGCCAAATATAACAGGTATAAAACAAGGTCTCAAGTGTTTTGATTTCAAACACTCCAGACAACTAGCGTTACATTTGTTGATGTTTTTCTGTACAGTGTGTATATTTAGTGTGTGTTTAGCAGATAGTTGCCCACTTGTACGAGTTTAGAATCGATTTTATCGCTGTGTTGCAGTTGCACTCATGGTTTATCATGTTGACTAGAAGAAATGGACTGTGTCAAATGGGGCGAATTTAATGTCGAAATCTCCAGCCAGGCACAGCAGCAAATTGTTTTGCAGCAGATGTTGTCTGGCTACTTAAGATTGACCTGTTTGTTTGTCAGATGTCTTGACTGTCTGATGGGCTCTGTTGGTTCATGTCCGGGGCTCCGGCCAGGAGTCAGAGGATCATCATGGGGTCACTTCGCCAAGCTGTAGTAATGACAACAACCGCAGTGGTAATCATGTGTGATCATGCTTCTATAATCTCAACTGCCTATCAGTACTGGATCAAATGCCAGGTGTTTATTATCATAAAATAATTGCAACACTATCAAACATGTGGAAGTGGTTTGAAGATTCACTTGCTTTCTGAAGATCCTGGCTGAACATCACATTAAACTGTTTAGTGAGAGTTAACTTTCTTGCTGTTTACTTGTAGCTTAGCCAAGACTCTTATCCAGGCAAAGAAAACTGGATTTTAATTATATGCCTCAAACTAGCTTTAAAAATGGAGAACATCACTGTTTTCACTGAAGGAGGATCTACACTAGGCTACCATTCAAAAGTGACAGAAATTTTACAAATTATTTCTCTTAAATCCTAGTTTCCAGAAAAATATGAAGGGCCAAAATTGTTTTAACATTCATAATAGTCAGAAATGTTTCTTGCTCATCAAATCAGCATAATAGAATGATTCCTGAAGGATCACGTGACACTGTTGAATGGGGTAATGATGCAAAAAAATTCAGCATTTTCATCACAGAAATAAAGTAAATTATTAATATAATTAAATAAACCCTTAAAATGTTTAAATTGCTGCAATTATTGAATACATTTTGCTATATTTTTGATTGATTAAATTCAGACATGTGAGCAAAACATGTTTTAAATAAATATCAAAAAGTCCTCTCTTCAATTCTACACTTTAGAACAGCATTGTAGTAATGATAAATTGTCATTTTCATATTCTCTAATATGAATCCTTTTTCTTTTTGACATAAAGGAATTCAAAGGAATTTACCTTTTGAAATCCAGAAACAATAGTTTGTGTTTTCCCTTATCAGTGCAAAGTCATCACAAAAAAATTGATTCATGCTAATATTGTTTTCAGACTTCCCTTTTAAGGCTAATTGAGTTATATAGCATAAATATGTATTCATAGATAGATAGTAGATAGCAGTAGTGACCTGTAGTGGTCAGATTAGTTCACGCAATATTATTTTGGATTTGAGATGAAACCAGAAAATGGAAATTATTGTAATTTTTCAGATTGAAAATATAAAATTGAAATATTTAAATTCTTTATACTTCCCTTGTATGTTTACAGGCTGTCTCGACCAGATCCAGGCCCTGCCTGCCATCACCACACACTCCAAAACAGCAGAAAGGAAGGTCTTCAGGTCATTGTTTAATAAACAATCCAGTGAAAAATAATTAGCTGATAAGGCGTCTGTTTGGTTCAACGTGGAGGTGAAATTTTACATATCTTCTCTAAGCTCAGCTACATTTTTTAATATGTATGCAGAATATTTAATGCATTTAATACCTAAAGGAACTGTGATGAAATGCAGATTTATTCCTTTGAGGAGAGTTTAGGGAAGGACAGTGTACATAGATTTGCATATGTGTCTGCATCACTGCACATCTTGACTTTCTCGCGCTACTTTACGTGTGCATGGCACGATACAGGTCCCTGTGATCCGCAAGACAACATGTTTGCTCCAGATGTGCTGGGATTTAGTCTGGTGGGGCTGTTTCTCTGCCTGGTGGTTTTTCTACAGACTGTGCCAAGAAAACCTGGCTGGTTGTTGAGCGACAGCGTCCGAGACAGGGTCAGCTGGCTGTGCTAAAAGATAAGAAAAAGAGAACAGAAAGCTCTCCCTCTCTTTCTGTTTCTATCCATTTCTCTCTCTTACTAAAACCCAGAGGAGCTGACCTGCATTAAGACATCAGGAAGAGTGGGGCGGTTAATGGGATGGATACAGGCAAACATCTTTAGAAGCTTGTTAAAGAGAGCAGCGTTGGCAGCGATTTAGAAAATCAGCTATTATAGTTTAATGAGGTTCATCAAATCCGAGTTGGCAAATTATAGCATTCTGGCCCCCTCCCAAAAACGTTTTCTTTTGCTCTGTGACATCTCCATCTCCGTGTACTAATGCGTTTATAAGCTGTGTAGAATTCACAAAGGCAGTCAGTACATGAGCCTTATCGCATGAATGAAGCATCACTGGCCAAGATTTTCCAGCCGTTACATCAGAACCTTCTCCAGCTCAGGGAGGTAAAGGATGATATAGCCAGTGCCGTTTCTGCTTTAATGCGCCTCTCCTCCAAAAGCAGGTCTGTTTCTCATTGAGCTCAGTTTGTTGTGATGTTTCATGTATTACGTAAGTAAAGATTTGAACTTGACCTTGCTGCACTCCCTGATCCTTCTGTTCTTCTTAATGTTTGCCATAGGAGCATCTGATGGGAATTTCCACAGCACTGCAATTTTATGATGACCTCTGCACTTCAAAGTTTATGTATGCATATACAGTGTACCAAGTAAGACAACATACATATATCAGATGATCTGAATCACGGACCAAGTGTCCAGCGCCTGTTTTTCTTCTCTATTTTTTTCTAATTTTCATAATATTATGTTTTTAGTAGGGATGCACTAATAGTATTTTTTTTTGGGGGGGGGGGGGCTGATACCGATTTTAGCAAACACTTATTAGCCGATTTCAATACCGATATTTCTCACTTCCTCACTTATTTTAAATTTTGGCATCAAAACGGATAGTATTTTGATCATGTTTTAAATCAAGTTCAAAAACACCTGCATTAAAATATACTAGCAGTTTGATTGCTGCATCTTCAAATAATTTCTAATGAACATGGATTGGATCCATTTAACATTCAGCAGGGCTACATAAATACAACAGAACAAAGATACATATTAAATAAACAGTGCTTTTTAGGTAGGTTTAACAATTTTCAGGTACAGAAATAAATTAAACAATTGTAAAATAACACTTCTCTTTATAAATTAAATGCATATTAATCCTTTATTGTAACAGGCTTTATGATTGATCTTCTGATTTGTTTTTGTATACATTTGAATATTTTTTGAAAGTTTAAATATTTATGAGATCTCCTAAGATTACTAAGACAGGACACTTATTTTGATGGGTTTTATAGTCTACAGAACTATATGGGTAATGAAAGCACGCAGTTCTTTAAATTTAAAGTTTGTCAGCTTATAAAGCACCCCCCGAAAAGGCATGAGATGTGTATGTATTCGTTTATTGTTAGTTGTAAAAGGTGACTATTTCTCCTTCTGCTCTTCTGAACATGAACATAAATGCCTAAAGACACAGCGTGTACTCACCTCTGACACCTCACTCACAGCACTTGTTTAAACTGAGCTACTGTTCTTATTTGAAATAGAGATGCAGAATAACATCAACACTTTAAATAAAATGCTTGTTGTCATGATGTACTCTAGTATATGATCACATATTGTAGTCCACATACTCTTTACTTATAAGGAAATGCTCCAGCAACATTTGTTATTAAGCCTGTTTCAAGCATACCAAGAGTGCACATTTGTGTAGCGGGCATAAAATACATGCATCACCAATGTCAGATGATTTTAAAGGCAGTGTTTTTGCCATCTGTTTGGATGATTACTGGAATGCATTTGAACTGAAATGTATTAGACAGTAGACAATCTGTAAGCTTAATCTATTGAATTCTTACAAGCAGTTAATCCATTTTTGATTTAATCATTCACATTCCTAGTAAGTGATCAGCAAAATGTTACTAGTTCGTCCTTTAACAGAGAGGTCTCTGTAGGAAATATATTATAGTACCACTTTCTATACATTTGACTCTTTCGTTGAGTTTATTTTAATGTTACGGGTTCAAATGAGATCTTTTCAAAGGGTCAGTTGAAAAGATATATCCAAGTCCTCTCGCACACAGCCCTGTTTTTGGATGGTGTGGTGGTTTCTCAGGGCTGGTAACTGGGAGGTTCCTGGTTTAATTAAAGTATGCCATTTAAGCAGGGCACCAAACAGCAATAAGGTACTTGACCCTTGGTTGCTCCCTGGGATTGTCTCTGTTCTAAGTTCATAGTCTCGTTGCGTGATAGTTACATTATATGAAGGCTATGGAAATAGACCATCCACCCTATTCTTTCAACATGAAACTTCTCACTTAGTCAGATTTTTTGGTTCATTGTACTCTTGGCAAAAGAAAAAAGTAAGTTCAAATGCACTGTCAAGTTCCTACAACTCAATCTACCCAACTTTAGTTAAGCTGTCATTATGTTAAACTTCACTAGGTTCAGACAAAATGGTCTTTATTCTTCTCTGTGTGCAGAAGGAAGATTAATTTCCCACTTGAAAGATTAGTTGAATACCTTGAGGGTAGCGACTCGTGCTCCTGTCTGTCTGTCAAAACGGTGACTGAGCCGTTAACGTCTGCCTGTTTGTACTATAGCCACAAACCGCAGCCCTCCCTTAGGGCCCAAGATTTCCTTCAAAATGTAGCATTCACCTACTGATAGTTACTTTCCTTAGCAGATAATAATTTGCACTTGTTTTACGATAAGTTGTAAAGCATGGTCCTCACACCATGGTGCCCCTCAATGGGGTTCATCAATGGTTTTTCCTGGATCAGGATGTTTTATTGTTAGCTATCTGACAATCTCTCTGGTGCACAGTACTGATAACCTTCTCTCTGGGGTGACTCCCTTCTAATCTGTTTCCTTTGGGCCCTCGTGCAACTTATGCCTGGGTGTAAAATCACATTAAGGGCTAGTTAACATTTAGAAGAGGATGCAAGCAGATGCTGACGTTTAAATGTTGCCATCATGGATTTATGTGCAGACCAAGGCAACTGCAAATAGTTCAATAAAAGTTTTAAGAAACAATGTTTCTGAAGTGACTGCCGAGCACAAGCCCTTGCTCCATTTTACAATGTCACAGGATCCCCGTGGGGTGAGTCTTGTTTACTGCCTGAAATGCAATCATAAAGAGGTAGAGCTTCCAATCTTCCCCACTCCCAAAACAATCTCAAACCTCTCTCTGTACCAGTGCTTTGACACTGGAGACCACTGAAGGTCCATGAAAGGAGTTGATTAGTGAGTTGATAAGTAGAATTGACCAAAAATGTAATTAATTGACTTGTTAATCAATCAACTCCATTAATTAAGGACTATAACTATTAACACATTCAGATATGTCAGAAGTCAGAAGTGGTTCTCCACCTGGACTTGCATGTTTGCATACACTGAAATGTGTTTTTAATGTATTGACAGCTTGTCAGATCTTGACAGAAGTTTCAAAGGATTCTGTTGCTTTTTTTACAGGCCTGAACTATTCGTTTAAACAATGGAAATTGTCTTTATTTAAACATTACTTGAACATTTAATCCATTATTTTGTTTGCAGAGATATAACGATATAGAAAAAATATTTTAATGTTTGCTAATTTGATGCTCAAGAAACAGTTGTGCTGCTTAATATTTTTGTAGAATCCTGATAGTTTTTTTCAGAATTCTTTAAAGAATAGAATGTTTAAAAGAACAGCGTTTATTTAAAATAATAAATGCAAAAGATTCATAAAGATTTCTAGGTTTAGATGGTGTCAGTAGGTCCATATTGTACTTTATCCTGTACATCCAAATCTATAAACACCTGTTAACACAAGTACCTATGAATACTAATGAGGTCAAGCTGAAGCCTCTCCCTGTGTGTTTAATCCCAGGCGATGGTTTTTGGCTCAGTGGTGAGGCAAATGAGTCCAGGATGTGTTCCCCCTCTCTTTGCTCCCACTCACCTTTTATACCGGTCCAGTACCAATCAGAGAAGGTCCTTCACAGGATACTCTGAGCAAATCGCAAGAATTCAGCACCCTGATTAGAACAGTATCCAAACTCAAGCCTCCGACTGCCTCCTCAAAATGACCCAAATGATCCCACACACATCCCTGCTTCCTCACCAAAACCCCTCAGCCCTAACACTTAGCATTTGTGCAGGGTTTTTTTTTTTGTCCACGTCAAGGATCCATCCCCTCCCCAGGATGGCTGCTGTTAACACAGCTGAGGTGCATTAGTCCTGTGTTGTTCTTGCTCCTTACCTGGCTCCAGGCTCTGTTTGCAGTCCCTCGTGTTTTCCTTCCACTTCAGTGTAGCCACAGACCCCGCACAGGAGTCGAAGTGACAGCTCTCTGAGGCTGTAATGCGCTAAATTGCCCGTGATGTTGTTCTTTCTGCAGTTTTGACGTTTGGAATGGCAGTGATTTGACAATGTGCTGTCAGATCCACTATGTATCAGTGTGGCTGATTAATTAGAAGTGACTGAGTTGGAAAGCAGAAAACACCCACTGATATTACCGCTGGTGGTGCTTTCAGACAGATAGGTAATAATAAGGCTTTTATGGTGTGGCAGAAGAAACCAGAGGCTTGTAGCCAGGGCTGCACCAGATGTTACTGCTGTGTCTTGGCTTGAAGTTAAAGTTTTAACATCTTAGCTGTTTTTCTCCATCATTTAGAAGACCCTGTGTTAATTAAAACATTTTTAAGTCTTCATAGGTCCAGGGTTGTCAGCTCAATCCATAAGTTAGCTTTAATGGGAATCGGTGACACCTTTTATTGCAGTGAGAGTGAGCAGACTCTTTCCTGATCTCTGAGCAGTCTGGGGTTCATAACAGCCTCCCCAGCCAGATCTGCACTGTAACTCTAGAGCTTCATTGTCACTCTCCATATCACCTTACTGACCCCCGGTCCAATTATACAGCTGACCCAAGTTTGATGACATAACCTCTCCGGATCGGGGTGCGATCACCTCGTGGGGTACCCTACTGCCTGTCAGGCCATGTCAGCTCACCAAGCTAAGCAGATATTTCCCAGAGCTGTTCCCAATGGACAGAGCAGCAAAGAGCCTGCAGACAGAACATATAGATCTTTTTTTCTGGCATATATATATTGATTTTTATTGTTTTTTTTCTCTCTCTCTCCCTCAGCTTCATGTCAAATAAAGTTGTCAAAATGATAGGTAGTTTAATGGTGATTTATGTTCCTGGGATAATTTCTGTTATTCATTTCATCTAAAACAATGAAAGCCATTGGTGTTCAAAACAGCATTAGACCCCACTGACTTTCATTTTATGAACTAATTGTCTTTATGTGTGTGTGTGTTTCACAGAAAAAGATAGGAATACATTTCTTATATAAGCTAATTTTGGCCATAGAGGGAAAAAACAATGATGAATCATAATTATGTCATAAAAAGTAATTACGGGATAAAAAGTTGAAATTATGAGATAATTAAGATACTGTGACTCTGATTATGTTGACTTCTTTAAATTTTAACTCTTTATGTCATAATTATGATAAACCATTCATTTGTTCTTTTTATTGAATAATGTTTCCGTCAATGCAGTGAACATATATGTGGTTAAAAACTACAATGGTCTATTTTATTATAATTTATTCATGTTTCAAGCTGTATTCTTTTGTGTCCTACACATACATGAAGACAGAATTGTATTTTTGGCTCACTTTCCAAGTCTATCCAATCAAGTTTTCTGAAGTGATCACTAAATCATAATAGTTTAGCTTGTCATGGGTTAATATTATAATGGGGTAGAAAATTTATCTTTTTTTTCAACCTGATGAAAATGATTATGATTGACAAAATATTTTTGTAGCATTTTATGAAGAAAAAGGACAAACTCACACTTGTTTCTTAAAATAAGATTTTTTAATATTACTTATTATCATAAAGATATATTTACACACTTTACAGAAATAGAAAATAAAAACACAAAGCTACGCATGAAAGGAAATAAAATAAAATAAGTACTCCAAGAGCTAAAGCTTATCTTTTATAAATTAGAAACCAAAAGTTCAAATATGTACACAGTATTTCAACCATTTCTGATACACTTGTTTAATTCATTTATTTATTCATTTGTTTTTGCCCAGTTCAACATCAAAACAGAGACAGGGACTGTACATTTGGCCAGGTGAGTTTGATGAGCACACACCTCCAGCAGGAATAAAGAGGAGGAATAATACCTTGCCATTACGCTACTTTTACGTGGCCCACTAATACTGTTGAAATGCCAGGCCTGACTACAGATTTTGAGAATTGAAATGGATGGGTGTGCTGAACAAACAGGCCATGAGTATGGATGCATGTTTTGGATAGAGCTCTTTATGGGTGTGAACTTTTGTTTGAAGCTACAGAATAATCAGATCATTCTTAGCTGGTGAACATTTGTGAACTGTTGGGATTGGATTTCAGTTACTCGATCTGGTCACCACCTTTTACATGCACCATGACGAGCTAATGGAAAACAAGCGGCCTAATGGGCATTTACTCTTTCTGTGTCAAATATGAAACCATGTCCGCCAATGAATGTCTTGCAATGAATCAAATCAGGGCAAAGAGGATTTTTGTATTGTATCCTTTGCTTTTATACATCGATTAAGACCCAAGGGGAACGCATCAATCATCACAGCTCTGTTTTTAACATACAAACAGTTTCTGGATCCTTTTCTCCCATGCAAAGGTCTGTATTTAAACTAAAGACCTCTGAATGATTATGTGGAACGTGTGTACAAGTGCATAGGACTTATGATGGGCAGAAACACGTGACCGAGTAAGAATGAGTTTCTTGTAAGTGAAAAAAAACATTTATAGAAAGTGATTTGTGCTCTGTAAGAGTAATGTGTGTGTGTTTGCTGTTTCAGTTTTGAGTCTGGACATGCTTGTTCTCTTGACACTGCAAGCTCCATTAACCTGATGTGCTGACGGGGACAATGGCCCAGGTTTGACGGCAGAGGAGGGTGAGAAAGCTCTTTTGTGTCCACGACATATTGTGCAGCAGACTCTATTTTCTACACTTTTATACGACCATACACACAAAAATAAAATACAGCTTTCCACACTCTATTGAAAAGTAGGCTTTGGACAACCAGCTAGACAAGAATCAGTCAATTTAATTGTCACAAGACACTGGAAAACCATTACATGCCAAAAGACTTTTGTCAGGATTTACTTTTCCAGCAGCATAATGGAATTGCAAAAGTGCAGCCTTGCATGTCCATACAGCGAGGTGTTGGAGGAAAGCCAAGTGATTGATAGGGGTCTCTGCTATAGCAAGCTTTGGATTTTGTCATATTTGTCTTTGGATGCTTGATGAAACGATAACCATCTCCATCGGTGGGAAGGGGGCTAGTTTTTCAAGATTCAAGGCTTGAACTGAACTGAAACACTGCTCGACGACCCTCAGCTCAGCTCTGGTGAGGATGGTGAAGGTACATTCATTAACAACAGTATGGATACAGGCATTACTCTGCACCTCTAACAGACTCTTCAGATGAAGTGTACTGCAGCTCAGCTGCCCAAACTTGGATCTTCTCTGGGTTCTGACCTACTGATCCATGAAGCAGAGCTCTCAGGAGCACTGTCGTTCTGAGAAAGCGTTAATGAAATCCACATCTCTGTCTGAGAGGGTATAAAATAATCATGGCATGACTGGAATTATTAGTATTCACAGTGCCCTAAGATTCGATACATTTTTAATCGAGGTGAGCTTGGCGGGGTGTTTTACTGATGTAAGTTTTTAGGCACTCTCTTATGAAGAGCTGATTGTGGTGATGTTTGTGGATATACGCAACGACTCTCTTTTTTTTGTAACCACAGAGAAACGCCGAACAGGAAATGGGGGAGGGACTCAAATGCTAATTTGCAATAACTTGCTACATTGTCTAATTAAGCGTTGGAATTATTAGTGAAGCTAACGGTCTCATAAAAGCCTCTCATCTCGGCCTCATAATTTGTGTCTTACTGATAGGTCTTACAGTGCCTAAGCTAAGAGTTGCTTATTTTTATAGATTATTACATCATAGATCGTTTGAATGCTAAGGTGATGTGGTCATTCTATGCCAATTTGTCTTGTGAGCTCTATCGGACTTGAAAGATATTTTAGTGATTCCACTTTAAAACCGATTAGCAATGGGGTTTAATAACCAGGCTGTGGCCACCTGTGCCAAAGAGGCTCAAACTCAAAAGGCAACAGCTCCCAATAGGGAGAAAACAATAATGGCTTGTAAAAACGTCTGGATAACATGTCGCTAAAAAGTGGAGGATACATAAGCATGAAGCTATATGGTGTGAATACAAATAATGTGTGTTTCTTAAATATATGCATGTAATATAGACCATACAGGCTTGTGTCACAGCACCCTGAGAAATGAACTGAAATATAACAAAAATAACAACAAAAGAATGAGAAATCATTTCCAGTATGATGTCAAATAAAGGCATAGAGTTCTGTCAAAGAATCCGGTCATTGGGAAAATCATCAGATCTGTAAGGATTTTTTTTTTTGGTCTAACCATGCTATCGTTGACTTTACACTGGATGTTCAAACAAATGGCAAAATGCGTACATGTGGTTAGATGTTATGCTACCCCCAAGATAAGAGGTAACATGTTTACTTTTCTTCTCCTGGCAGCACTGTGGAGTACATTTGCTATTTGGCACTTCATTAAAAGGAGAGATGGTCCGCCGTGTGAAGCAGATCACCCTGGCCAGTTAACAGTCATGTATCTCTGCTGTAAAGCAGCGTGTGTTATGGGGGAGGAGAAGAGGGCTCAGGACGATGATCTCTTGCTCATGGAAGTGGAGTGTGATTTTCGATAATGAGACACTGGGGCTTTATCCTTAAGCTTCAGATGGCTGACAACTCTTAGGCCCATCGGTAGGATGATGTATAATGACCATTGGACAGCACTATGAGATGTAATCAAGCTGTTTTAAATAGATGTGCCAATTAATTATATAGTCATTCAACATTTTTAGAGGTAATTATGTAATCAGTAGTTATAACTGAACTCGATAACATTGATTGCATTTACATTACAATCAGCATTCTGGATGCTTATACAATGTGTATACATTTTGGCGTCAAAACTTGATGAGCTGAACAGAATTAATCTCATTAAGAAATATTTTTTGCCAGGATTTTTATAAGAAAACATTTTTGATAATTGCATTTGTGAGCAGTTTGCCATGTAAATACACTCAGTGATGCCATTATTAAGCTAACTGGCCAATTTTTGCTGTAGGTAGATGGTAAATTGTGTAAGATGTAAAAAAAAAAATAATGTTCCTGACCTGGCCATAATGGGCCTGAGCATTTGTGCCTTTATGTTAGATTCCCTGCCACTTTCTTCCATTATAAACACCATTTATTAGCCAAGAGTTGCCAACACGTAGCAATGGGACAAAGCGCTGTGGTCACCTTCACACTGGAGAGAATGGGACTAGCACACCTCAGAGAAGAAACTGACGCTTTCGGACTATAACTGTTTAGACCAGGCTCCCCACTGCTCACACATCATGCAAAGTGTGGCCATGAAAGGGCTCTAGAAAGCAAATGAGGAAAACCACAGGAGGAGAGAGACAGACAGAGAGAGACAGAATCTGATAGCTCGGGCTCAATACCCCCCACCCCCATTCCTGGCCCACAATTCTTCGTAGAGCTGAGGGTGAGTGGCTTGTCCTGGTTTTTTTGTGGACAGAAGAAGAGTTGCTTGAAGAACCAGCAGGTGCTATGGACATCACTCTTCAGGCTGGGCTAGCAAAGGCCCCTTGTTGCAAGGCCCCCCAAGGCAAAGGAAGAGCATAGAAATCAGAACCAAGGGGGAGGGCACTCTAAGCTGTGCCTGTGGACAAAAGAAAAGACACATGAATAAGGTACAATGCAGGAACCAATAGTGTTTTTCTGTAGTTTTACTAATTAGCACATGTAGTGGGTACTGAACTAAAAAAGAGCAAGTCATTCAAAGTTTAATAATCTCAAAGGTTACTCCAAAACATCATGGAACATAAATCATTTTGCATTAGATAAAAAAATTAAATAAAATACAACAACAACATGGGACCCCATTTGCTTTCAGTGTTTTTTGAAAGATTTGGAAGCTTGGAAGGCTTAGAGGCTTGGAATTTTATAAGGGTGAGCTTTTTTTTTATTACTTTTTTTTTTTTTTTTGCAAACTAACTACAAAATTGCTAGCAAAATTGGTGAAGGCAGCTGTATAATCCATTGAGGCAAGCTGAAAAATTAGTGAAAAGACCCAAAAATTCAATTATGATTTATTCACCCTAATGGTGTTCCAAAACTATATCCATTTCTTATTTTTGAGGAGCATAAAAATATATATTTTGAAGAATATTGGTAACCAAAAAGTTTTGGTTCCTGTTGACTTCTTTTGTATTTTTTGCCCATTGGTTACCGACATACTTTTAAAATATGTTTTAATGTTCCAGAGAACAAAAAAAGTTGTACAGATTTAGAACAACAGGGGGGTGAATAAATGACAGTATTTTTATTTTTGCCTGAACTATCCCTTTAAGCTATCAACACATTTAGTTCATCAAAATTCTAATGCCAAACTGCCGAAATGATTTGCAGCGTCAAGTCTGTCACTTATGAGGTTTCATGATGATTAGGATTCTGCTTTTATAAACTGATATGATTCATGCATTCAGTGTGCAACTAGCTAGAATTCTGTTCACTTCACTTTGAGCAAGGAATCTATGTAAACCAGTGAGGTCATCTTTTAGTGTTTGTTTCATGACTTCACAATGATTTCAGATAGCTTTAGATGTCAATGAGCTTCATTTTTCCAGTATAACAGTGCCCATTGAACGATAAGAACCATCTTTGTACTTTTTTTCTTACACCTGCATAGTGGTGCATTTGAGTCATGTACAGTACAGTGCAGCACCAGAGATTCTTATCTAAACCATGTTTTGTTTGTAACTCATGTTTATTTGTTTGTGCTGTATGACATCATGTCAGTTGTCAGAATATACCAACAACAGCGAGTTGCGGGTACTTGAAAAGAGAAACTTTGTGTCAGGCAGTTGCTTTCTAATCATGCAGTGTGCCCCTTGGTACTGAATTGAGGCAGATTTCCAATTTTTAGCTTTCTGCAGTGCAGTGCCTTTGTGCTAGGAAGTCTTTGAAGAGGAGGTCCCTCAACATGTGCTGTTCCTCTTATATGTTGTGGCATCTGGATCTTGTAGTGGGTTTTTCATTCTTTTGTTGCTTGTGTTCTATTACCACAACCTTCAGTTCTCATAATCTTCAGCTGAGCTTTTGACCTTCTTTTCAGTTTACTTCCTAGAGTATTCACAATGAGGAAGCCTTGTCCAACATGTTGTTTAGTTAGACTGGTCAGTCATATACAGGCTCAATCAACAGCACTTGTGGCATAATGTTAATTTACCACAAAAATGACATTTTCCTTCTTTTGTTTAAAAATAAATGTAAATATTAGAGTCAGAATTTACAACTGAAGTTAACATGGCCAATCTGTAAACGCTAATATACTTAGTGTTGTACTGGTATAACCAAAAGACATAAACAGTATGTGTGTTAACAAGATTTCATAGTGAAAAAAAGAAATTTGTTTTACGAACTATTTCTGTATATACAATTTAATGTTCATTGCCTAGAATCATTAAATGATAATAAAAATTACAAGAACAACTTTGTAGCCTAAATAATGTGAAGGGTTTTAACAGAAAAAATAATATTTTTAAATTCTTTATATTATAATAATCAAAAAAAGTGCATGACACCCTCATGTCGTTCTAATTTCTTATGTTAAAGATATTTTGAGTAATGCTGATAATCAAACAGTTGATGGCCCCATTGGCTTCCAAGCATTTCTTTCCCTATTATGAAAGTCATTGGGAACCATGAACTGTTTGGTTTTTAAAAATTGTTCAAAATATCTTCTTTTATGTTCAACATAAGAAAGAAATTACAGGTTTGGAACGACATGAGGGTGAGTAAATTATGACAAAATGTACATTTTTGGGTGAACTATTCCTTCAACTGTGAACACCGTATACTCCTTTAAGGAAAAATGGCTTAGATTTTTTTTTCTAAAACGTTATTATCAAAACTTGTTCATACAAGTCAGTCTAATTCCAAGTCGTCACTAACAATGATTTCCTTTGTACTCTTGTATGAAAAGATGCCATCGATCAAGCTTTTAACGAAGACATCCTTCTCATCTGGAGGCAAGGTGGTGCAGTGTAATGAAAAAAAGAGAGAAAGCCTTTCAAGTGCCTCCACTGTGGCCTTGTTCGGTGGTTCTCTGTCTGTTATCAGCCCTTGAGGAGAGTTAATTGCCCCGGTCAGTCTGTGCCCCGTTTTAGCCATAGATGATGAAGTGTGAGGCTACGTTTCTCACACTGCACAAAATGTGAGATGTTGTACACTAGCCAGATGCAGGTCAAACACTTTAGTGGGAGTCCCATCTGGGCCATGGACTGATTTACTGTACTGTGTCGTACAGTAATTATCACAACATGTTCTCTTTAGCGATAAAATGTCTGTCAAGTAAATGAATCTAAATGTAAATGTATCACATTTTGGAAATAATGAACTGTGAGTGGATTAAGAGAATTTTTGGGGGGTTTGGTACCACAGACTTGATTGGCACATTAGGTGCCTCAAATGGACTGGTTTAACAGACTGGGCCCAAAGGAATGTGGGTGAATGCGCTAAAAGACATGAACTTTGAACTGTTGTATGGCATGAAGGGAGCTGAAGAAGTAGCCGAATGAAAGAGAAATCTTCGTCTTGTTTGGGGTTGAAGTGCTGTTTGTGGACTCTACATTGTGAGTCACTGAGCCGTTCCATTTAATGGAGCTACACAACTTCCTGCAGCTCCCCTCATTGTGCTGCCAGTATGCTGGGGATCAAAACAAGCATTGACTGCCCAACTCACTCAAGGGATCTGTGCGTTTCATTGGTCGGGATGGGAGTGCATGCATAGGCCTTGCTCTTTGTGTCTACCTCTGTGGATGTTAAGATGGTGTTTTCTCTTGGACTGATGAAACATATGAATAGGACCTGTTTGCCAAAAGGGAAAAATGTAATTCGCTAAAGATTGTAAAACTGTGGTAGATTTTTTAGGGTTTGTTTTCTCACTTTTTTATTGCCCTCATTTTTCATGATTAACTATGCCATAAAAAGCTGACTTGTCCTTCTCGATAGATTTTGGTCCTATGTGAGGTTAATTTATGGCGAGACTCCTGTAGGGACATTGTACTCTGTTCATTTAAAAGAAAAAGCTGTGAATGAGTCCCTATCTCTCTGCCATCCACAGATTTTTTTAATGCATTCTTCCTATTTTTAAAACCACAAAACTGTGTGTCAGCATTTTAGTGCAAAGACTATAAGTAATAAAATGGAAATGTGCTGATAGGATCTTTCAGATACAGTTCTCTCGTATTTATTGACGTTGCAACTTGAATGTTTCCTTAATAGAGTCCATGTTAAAATAAAGGCTTTAGTGCTACATCACTGGAAATTTCATGGAGACAATGTTTGTATGAAGAGAAAACACTTTTATTAGACAAAAAGATTAAAGTGCTTGCCTGAGGAATTGTTTATCTAGACGTTACATTAAATATGCTTTTTATGTGAAAAACAGGCTGAAGCAGTTCAAATGAGATACAGAAGTGTTATCTTTGGATAGGGAATTTAATTAGCATTATTAGGATAACAGATTCATGTTGACACGGATATAATACAACATTGACAATGTATTATGTTCCACTCTGTATGGGTTTTGTAGATCTGCTGGAAGAGATTGGGACCAAAAAAGCCCAGCAGTCTAAAGTCCTGTAATCTTATAAAGACATGCAGTTTTTCTGCCAGTAGTAATCTATAATTCATGGAAGAATTGAATGAGCAAGCAGGTTTCTATCAATCACAGTCTCCCTTTCCTCAGAATTACCGGCCTTCCTCAATATGCTCTCAACAAAACTTCAGAAATTGAGACAGGTGCTGCTTCCCTCAAGGCCTATCCAGGTCATTTATAAATTAAAAATTGATTTGATTATTGCTTTTTACTCCTCGTATTAGTTACTCATATTCAGTTGGGCTCTTATTTTTGCTTTCAGGCAACTGACCTTGCTCTAAAATGGCATGGGCCCCTTATGGGAGAGGCGGGGTCGAGGGCGTCTCCTCCTCCAGCCAGAAGGTCTTTGGCTCCGGCCAGCTCGAGCGGAATTCTGCCGCAACGGAGTCCTCATGCTGCCCACCTCCTCCAGCTCTTTGCTATGCTCGGTGGAGGCCATTGGACCTGCGGGCAAAAAGAGGGTATGTGAATTATGAAACGTGACTGAAAATATTCAATTTTGGTTAAAGGTGAAGAGTGTAACTGAATGGCAAAAAACAAAGTTTCCAAACAACCCCGCCCCCCAATCTCACCATTTGCTGAATCATTGTTTTACAGTTTAAGTTGATTTTAACAAAAAAATTATATTGAATATTAATTTGAGATAGGATAAGTAAAAAAAAATACACATTTCACCTTTATGAAACATCAGAAAAATTATTTATTGCAGCAACAACTACCATTTAGCCAATGAAAGTCCCTCAGCAGTCACACGCACTGTTTACATACCAATCTCTGAAATTCTCACATCAAGTGAGAAGTGCCTGTCTCAAAAACACTGGGGAGACACTTGTCCTGGCCACATATTTTGTCTGTGTGTCTGTGTGCACTACACTGCTCGATTGTGAGTGTGCTCAGATGTTTCCAGTCATCTCTCAATAAGTGTGCGTAGATCCTTTAAGCCCGTCTCATATCCACAGCTTGATCCACATCAGTGCGTCCCTAACCTCTCACCTCTTTAGAAAAATCAAACAAAGTCCTGCGGAGAGAGCAAACATTCTGGGAGGTTTTGGGAAGACCTTGATCTGCGCAGCACTATCTGATGTCACTGATCTCCCATTCAAGTCTTGAATTGGCTTTCATAGGGTGTTTTGTTTGAGTGCATCATAGGGATTGGATGTCTTTCCATCGGAAAATTCCCAGTCTTCCTAATAACAGAAGCTAGAATCAATTAGACCTGTCTTTTCCTACAGTGTAGAAGGGGATGAATGGGTAAACGTGCTTGCTCTCAATCATCAGGCCACTGTTCTCCAATCCTTCATTCCATACTATACACATACCGTGCTATCCTCTTTCCGCTTAAGCAAATGAAGATTATTCATACGGTTCTTCTAAATTCATCTTCCTTTTATGCATACGTCTTTTCTGTCTTAACCTTTTGATCTATGTTTCTCTTTAACTCCAACGCATGCAAAAAAAACGCCACCAGAAATGTCTTAAAAAAGGAATCTTTCAGTAAGAGCTCAACAAATGCCTATCCTACAGAGTAAACAGAGAATCCCATTAACCTTTTCCCAGCAAGAACTTGAATGAGATTAGTCTCATTGGGTCAAGACATTCCTAACATCTCTGTGGGGAGGGACAGACGACCTATATTAAAAAGTCTACATGGGAACAGCTTTTTTTGTTTTTGTCAGAAAATATCATAACACAAGTATATGTTGTGAATTAAACAAAAAGTTACTGTGAAAATGAGCTTGATGTTAGACCTTCTAGATATCTGGTTTTACAAATAAGTGGAGTTTTCTCGCCTTCTCTTTATGACATTCTATTTTTAATTCACAACAAGCAGCTAACGCCATATAAGTTGAGTTGCTTTATTATACAGCCTTGAAATCATACAGAATGTGTACTGACTGGACGATGTGAGGCTAATCACATTGCTAAATATCCTCAAACTATATTTTTTAAATTCCTGACAGTTCAAATTACATTTACAAACTAATCGCCTTTAGCTGACACATTACACGTTCACAGCAGATTAATGTGCCGAACAGTAGACTAATTCATTTGCCCCACAGAAAGACTTCATTGCATATTTCAGCGTCTCATGAAAGGAAACCACGCTAAAACCCATCTTTCCACCAGGCCTGCTAATCCGAGCATTATCCTCCTGTTATTTCTCCAGAAATGAATGAAGCAAGTTTACACATTCTGTCTGCATTCAAGATATATAATCTGAAGGGCTTAGCATGTATAAAGGCTCCATGTGATCAGAAATTTCCCCTTTAAAACACTCAGGATCAGCTTTGAGAGCTTTTCCAGAACCATAATCACTCAACCCAATGTATTGTTCACCTAGCGTGAGGGATAGTCTTGAAATCTCTCTGAGCGGCCAAAAGACAACGTTTTTGGCCAGGCAGGCAGAAGAGGCTGTAATTACACCTGGCTGAGCTGAACACAGCACATCACTGCAGCTCTTCTATCGGCGTCTGTCATAAACCTCTCCGTAATGACACAGTTATTTTGTTTCCTGCCATCACCATCTGACAGGCAGCATTTGCTGCCCGCTTAGCTTTAAGAAAACTGTCATCCAAGGCCACAAACAAGAAGAAGGCTGCTAAAAATAATCTCTGGTGGTGATGAGAACAGCATTTATGAATTAACTCAAGACATGCATTGGACTGATGAAGACAGAGGTCTATTTTAAGCACTCCGAATCCCTTCATTGTCTGTTTTATGACTCTTGGCTTCTTCTCAATCTGCGTAGCTCCTTGTTACTCTGTGGGCTGTATCTTCCCACGCTGTGGCGAATACAAAGTGACAAGAGCAATAACTGTGGATATACTATAGTAGATGGCATATGCTGATGGAATCTTCTCCTAACTAGCTGCATGTTTACTAGACCCACTCAGGGTTGTGAACGCTCTAGCCTCCTTATTGCATTAGATCTGATGGTGCTGATAGTGGGCCTCCTTCTCACCGACATAATTTCTTCCAGGTTCAACATCTAATGCCAACCAAGTCAGGAAGTAATATTCCAATAGATGTTTCTCACGATACCAAGAGTCTTATTTGAAGACCTCAGACACTTAAAGGTATAGTTCATTCAAAAGTGAAAATTCTGTCAACATTTACTCACCCTTATATTGTTCCTTTACTGTATGAATTTCTTGTTTCTGTCAACGGGGTACAGTGTACCTTGTATAGATAAAATCAGTTTTTCAAAATTTGTTCTTTTGTGGTCCACAGGGGAAAGTCATAGATGTGAATGTAAACCCCGGGAACATTTCTGGGAAATATTATCATGTTTCTTCTTGCACGTTTGGCACTTTCATAGACAAAGTGAAATGTTCAAGTAAGTGGGGCTAAAACTTTTTTGAAATATCCTTTGAAACAGATGACCATGAATCTGGCTGTTGGCTGGTGGTTATTGTAAATATATTGTAGATCATATAAAGTGCCACCTAAACTAAACTTAACCAATAGAGTTAACAAAAGCAAACGTGTCAAACTCGTGTTTCACAGGACCTGTACCCTAGTGCAGTGTGCACTTCACTAGGTGAGCTACTGAGCATGTTGTAGTTTTAGTTTTGTCATTTTTAGGTGAACTATCCCTTTAAGCATGTCTTTAGGAGTCATTTAGTCATTTAAAGTTTAATTTAGTTCGAATTCTGGCAACACTGAAATGCTGAACACAGTTTGCTTCCACAGAGATGGTGGCATGACACAGGAGGTGTCCAGTTTGATCAGCTTTCCTGTAGGCTGATGATAAATAGCCAAATTGTTGCCATCTCATCCTCTAGTATCTCACTCCTTAGGTGCTATCCATTATGTTGACTTTTTAACACGACTGCCTCGCTGTGCCTAGCCTCTGCTGGACACCTTGTGTTTGATAGTGTGTCCCTGTAAATCCCAGGGCTGCCTCTTAGCCGAGAGAGTTATCCATCACCCGGCACTTTCCTGACAGGGAGAGCGAGGCCCAGGGTAGGCAACGTTTATAAAAGGCCGAGCACAATCTTGTCCCTTGTTTTCGCACAATGTTTCGGACCGGCCTAAATTTACAATACACTCCCTGTACCAACACACAATAGAACAAATAAAGAACCGTGACTTCCAATAGGTGCAAAGTTTAGGCTAGTCTGAAGACCTCTAAGCTTGGGGCACCAGATGGATCTAATCTTTTACTCACTACTCCAGGAAGTGAGAGATTAGATCTACTTACACGCAAAGCAGAACCAGGTGAGGAGAGGGCAACCCTTGTTTATGGCTGGTTGTACTACATGCATTATCTCTGCTTATACATTTGCCCTTCTAGCACCTCCACCACCAACCATCTTAAATCATCCGAATGCAACGACCAATCAATGTGTATTATAATTGCTCTGTCTATGCGAATAATAACCGTCTCGCTTGGTTAGTTTGTTTGTGCAATATTATACAGGAATATTGATTTATTTGTCATTGTTTATGGAAAATTCTCCTTGACGCACCCTATCTATTTATTGTGGAGACACGAATGCAGTGGTGGGTATGATGAGAGGATCATGCCTATGTGTTTGTCATCCAGCCTCACTCTCTCCACAGCATGAGACTGCAGTCATAACAGCTCTCGTAAGGGCGTCTCCACAAACATGCATAATGGATAGCAGCAACACAGCCACATCAGAAGTCAAAGGTGACACAAGATGTTATGGAGGTTTGCGTTTATTCTTATCTTTTGTTTTTAATGGCAGTCTGAAGCTAATGAGGTTTTGTGTGGGAGAATGTGTATGTCTCAACAGAGGATCCTGTTCATACTGTCATTCAAAAGGAGAAAGTTAACAGGCCTTTTGAAGACTTTGATTTCACTTACAGGCGTCTTACACTTAAAAGCAGTCAGTATGTAGGATGACGTATGAACTGGTTTATATAGCCGTATATTATATAAAGTGTGGTTCTGGTACACATGCAGTTTTATATGTTTGCGTCGACAGTGAAATGTATTATTTACATACTGACAACTGCTAGAATGCATTTCACGAATGAAAAACTACAGAGACATTCAAATGTTTACAAATCGTTAAATAGAATTCATTGAATATAACATTAAAAAACTGTATTAGTCAAGTCAAAAATATCTGCACTACTGTTCAAAATTTTGGGACTAGTAAGATTTATACAGCAAAAGACTAATATTGTGAAATATTATTGCAATTTAAAATAACGATTTTCTGTTTTAATATATTTTTTGATTAATATTATTTTTGTGGACACCATTTTTTTCAGGATTCTTTGTTTTATAAAAGTTCAAAACTGCATTTATTTGAAGTAAAAAAAAATTGGGTAATAATGTAAAAGTTTATAACTTAACATATTTTTAAAAAAATATTTACATATCATTTTATAATTCTGCTAATCATCTCATATCATATTTTGATATGCATGTAAATGCTTGGCTGCACATTTTCACATTCATTTTCATCTATGTATGAAATAGCACACAGAAAGGTGTGGCTTTTATGCTGTGTGTGAGTAAACACTGCATTCTAATAATTTCCATTCAGGCCAAATAATTCCCAAAAGAATTTTGTGAATGACTGTGCATGTGCGTGACTGTCGATGCTTTGTTTTGCCTTGCATATGTGCGAGAAGAGGCGTGGAGTCCCGTGGGGGTATAACCATAGCTGATGGTGTGTGACGTCAGAGGCGTGATCCCCAGTGTCTCAGAGGACATTCATTCAATGAAATAAGAGAGAGAGAGCTCCACACTTAGCAGCTTTTTTCTCTGCCACACACGCAGGCATGCCAATTAGATGCCCGCTAAGACTATCCTTTAGCTAGTCACACTTGATCATGAGCATTATGCCTAGTATGAGACACGTTAATTAGCATGAAACCCCAGTATGAATCACTTGCCTAGCTCATAAATAAGTCCCTGTTACACAAAATTTCCTAACACTGTGCTATTATGTCTCTATATATATACTACTTCTGATATGGAAATTAAGTTAAAGAAGCAAGTAGGACTCCCAGAACGGCGTCTGAAATCAGAAGCCTGGCCTTTTGAAGCCTGGAGTGGTTGTGCTGCTTATTGCATGCCTACCAGTAGCACAGGGCCTTGGCATAAACTGGTACCAATCTCTAACGTGCTCTCAAACCACGTTTCCATGGCAGCCGCTGTGAAAGGCACTCACTGAGGAGCAAGAGAATGACATTGTTAGAAGGAATGGATCAGGTTTCCCAGTTTACAAATTTCAGTATAGGTCCATTACTAGAGTGAGGTAAGCAGTAAGATTTCTTAACCCTTTGCCTGTACATCAGATCAGCCGTCATTTGCATTGTTCTCCATTGCAGCGGGGGCTGTTTGATATTCAGCATTGTGTTGCTGTGATAGCACGTGGCTTGCAGGAGGAAATGAAGGCGTGCATTGTGTTCTGCAACTCCGCAGAGAAACAAAATCGCATGAAAAGTTCACAGACTTTCCCACACCTCCACGTTGAGCTCGGTTACTGAAAATAAGTGCGGCGCTTTGATAAAAGTGGCTGTAGCTTCTTGTCACCACGCCATTCTCTGATCGTTTCTGACACTCTCTGATGGTGTGCAGCCTTGCAAGCAAACTACACATGACCCAAATTAGCGCTAAGCTATAATAATGTGGTTAGAAATGGACCGGTTCCGAATGATCAGAGAGCTGCAGGTTCAAAGCGCTACGGCTGCTGCCTTGACTGCTAATGATGTGTTGAGAAAAAGAGAAAAGATGAAAAAAGGGGAGAAGGCTGATTAAGACTTGCTCAAGCTCTTGCACCAGCACTTTAGATTGGTTGGGGTGAATTGCTGGGTAGAGGTTACCACAGGTTGGACATTTAAGTACCAGAAAATCAAGAGAGCCGATCATGCAAAGCATCTTAAGTGCGATTTCTTCTGAATTGGCTTCCAGGGAAAAACAGCGTGCCATCTCAAAGAGGATTTGCCTCGGCAGATATTCTCGTCAGCAGTGATGGGCTCAAACTCAGCATGTTGGTAATCATCAAGAAAACGCTAGCTCTTAAGCGACAAGATTCTCCGGCAGTCTATTTCCAAGGGCTCTCTAATCGGTAATGAACCACATCCACCACTTACTATTGTTCAGTCAGCTGTGAGCCCACATGCTTACTGTCTTTAAAGTGGATGTGTGACGGCATAGCTTCAATTCTCCTGCTTCGAGCCCAGTGCCGATTTACTGAAAGGAGTGTCAACCAGTGCATGCTGGGATATTTCCAGCTGAGATCACACCAAACAATCAGTCGTGAAAAGATACATATGTGTCATGTGGACGAGAACTGACTGACGGTGCGTGATTAACAGCTCAGATGTGAACGGCTGCTTGTGTTTTTGATTTAGAAAACTTGCTCCGGTTCTCACAGTAACTTTGTGGGTCAAGTTACAGGCCGTTTTTAATTACTGACAGTTCATTTACCTTTTCTGTTTATGTATGTTGGTATATTAACCACAGTGTTTAACCAGAATAAGATTAAATGCAAAGCTTCACAATCTTTGAGTAAACTCTCTGTCTGAATTGTATATGCATTTACAGAATCCGGTTCCAATTTCTACATCCTAGTTTAACAAACAAGACCTATTCGTTCAACGCAATAGTATGTTTTGTTTCCTATGGGATATGATATCAACTATCATGCATATACCTCATTTGTTCTATACTGAAAGACAGGAAATGATAAAGCATGCTAAGTTTTGCTTTGACATCTAATATCTTTCAGTTTTGAATTGTTCCTTCTGGACATTTTAAAAATGAAATTTCTTATTGTATCAGATATGCAGTGTCTGTATGACATTCAAATGTTCAGTGTACTTTTAAGATTAGTTCATAATAATTACTTTATAAGGAAAATATGCACAGGGGTTTTACATTTAATGTGCATGGCCCTGTATTACAGAGATCAGAGAAAACAGTGAGGATTGGGCTTGTATTGGTGATATAATATAAAGAGCAATAAAATTGAAGGCATAACACAGATATCTTGTACCTCAAGGCTTGGAATTATGGGTAGTCCCAGTGGGGGCATCAGTAAAGTGTTTCAAAAACTCTTAAACACTTCTCATAAACAGTCCAGTCAGTTTTTCACATCTGTGCCGCTCTGAGCAATCAAAACCCGGCTCTGTGTTTCTGAACAGATTTAATGCAGCAGCCGAAGTCTTAAATCAAACTAAAGGTTTGATGTAATATACTTCTGAAATAATCTGGGAAAGCTCCCGATAGAAGTACAAACAACAATGCGCCATTTTTCTGTGGTTAAATGCGAACAAAATCAGGCCTGTGTGCTGCAATTGTGTTTTTCATTCCTTTCTCTTCAAATTGAGCATGAAAATAATTAAAGCACATTTATTCACAGACTTGAAATATTTATACAGCATTTTGCCTCTCTGTTCATAAAAATGTCCACTCTGATCATATCTGATCAGCAACCACAATAAATGTAACATTTAATAGTTGAAAAGGGAGCCATAAATCAGGTTAATACAAGGCCCCTGTGGACGATGTGAGGCGTTTGCTGTATCTGGCTTTAATTAAAAAGTTGGGGAAAGAGGGAGATTTTGGGGGTGTTGAGGGGATATGTTTTCTGATGTTTAGTAGAAGGGCCCTGCTTTTGGGTGCAGGCGGCATGTAGCTAAGCCAGATGAGTGTGTGGTTCTGAGAGAGAGCAGTTAGCAAGTATCCATTTGAAGCAATTTTTGCACCGGGCCCTTTATATTCCCCACATTTGTCCACCTGCAAATTCAGGAAGACCACCAGCTGGGAAGTTTTAAAGACCTTTTAATATTTTAGCGGCTGTGTTCCTCGCCACATCAGAAGGCCGTACGATTGCTTTTTTCTTTTCTTTCTTTCTCCTCTGCATCTGTTTAAGTCTGATGGTGGAGGTGCTCTGATTTATTCAGAGTTCTCTGAGTTGCGTTATGCTGGCCTATAGCAATCACACATGTCAAGACATCCTCCGAACTGCCATTGGGGAGCTTTTCTCAAAGGTTACCCCACATGAGTTATAATAGAGCTCAGAAAATGTACTCCGTTTTATAAAGGGCACTGTTTTATTGGTTCTGCTCTGCCAAGCCGTGTAGCTGGAAAAAATAACCACTTCCACAGCTCCAGGCAGATATTTCTGAAGTATGGCAGAGACGGCAGTCGATGACACTTTGCTTGATCTGTTTGAAAGGTCTTTAGGTATTTAAAAAAAATACTAAGTAACTGTGTATATTTAATATAAAGTAATAACTGTTCAGAGAATTGAACAACTTTATGCTACCTTGATGTCTTCAGTTCCACATTTTTGGGATTTTCTTAATTACATTAAACATTTATTACCTTTTTAAATTTGGCAGTCAAAGCAACTTTCATATGTTCATGCAGTCCCTGGGAATCAAACCTATGACACTGGTGTTCCTAGCACCGTGCTCAACCATTTGAGATACATGAATGCTTCAAAAGGAGAAGTTTAGCGAGTTTTGAGAGTATTCAGGCTATTCGTTTCCTTACTCTTCCAGTGGAAGTACCAAAAACAGCAAAAAGCACTACTGAGATATTAAAAGAGTGGTGCATAATGACTGTATTCTAAATCTTCTGATGCCAAATTTAATTTAATTTAACAAAGGTAATATTCACTGATAATCATCTCCTCTAACACAACTCTTTCATGTTTGTTCATATGTAAACTTGTATATACAGTACACATATTCAAACTGCATGAAATTCAAGATTTTTGTAACTAATTTAGATTTTACTCTTTTTTTTCATACTAGAACTAGGTTTCAGAACACTTGTAATGCAGCAGAAAAGTCGTTGCTGTTATTATATTATGATATTACTATTACTGTTATGATAAATTCATGGTTCTTTGTGTTTGTTTTTGTAGTTTGATCACCTTCTCACTTTCATTGGATTAAAAAAGGCAGCATAAACATTTTCCATTTGTAGTCAGTAGCTGAAAAAAGTAATGTGAGTTGGAACGACATAATATCATGTGTATATCCATGTTCGCCATTTATTTGCACATCCCTCTGTGTTACAGTCTCTGACAAATTACGCTGCAATCCTTACAGTGCAACCGTAGAGGATATCCAGGTTAGTCATAAAATAGATCTGAGTCACTGACCC
Organism: Carassius auratus; assembly: GCF_003368295.1. Lineage (NCBI taxonomy): Eukaryota > Metazoa > Chordata > Actinopteri > Cypriniformes > Cyprinidae > Carassius > Carassius auratus. Next base: position 19,506,091 of record NC_039256.1, read on the forward strand.
TCTGTATGTGTGTGTGAGCGTGTGCACGTATGTGTGTGCGTGCATGCTTGTGAAAGAGAGGAACTCAGCCAAAAATCTATCATGCCCCAAAGCACCGCTGAATGATTCTCCATAATCCTGTAATGACCTTTCTGTAGCGTTCATCTCCTTCATGCTGTTCGGATATGATGATCATTTTATCACTGGACATCTGGAAAAGTTTGGCTGATTGTGTACTCTCCATGGGCCCTATAATCAAGTGCATAAACGCAACACCTTCTTCACATTAGGTGGACGCATGGAATTATGATTTAATGCTTCCTGCATGCTGTTAGCACAGGCCACTGGTGTTATTTCACAAAATATCCTCCTCTTTCCCCTCTTTTTTTCTTCTAAAAAAACATAGTGTGGCTGAAGATTTCCTTATGAGCCCTATATTTGTTTTGCAGGGGTCACACTGCGAGCGACAAGCCCATGCAAGATCCCTAACACTACTTCAAAGTTTAATAGCGTTGTTGACAGCTTGCATGAAATCGGCCTTTTCCAAAAAAGCTGATTTCAAACAGATAAAGCCCGAGATCTGATCTCCACACCCTCACCTGGACAAAGAGGACAAACAAAGTAGCTAAAATTACACCATCTCAGGACTTCTGTGCGTGTATTTGCGTGCGTGTGTGCTCTCAAGGCTGTATTTTAAAAATGATTCATCCCGCGCTTCCGTGACTTTGAAAGATGATGCGTCGATACTGGACTCGGACTGACAACTCAGAGTGGCTGAACTGTTTCCACAATATGAAGTGTTTACATACCAGACTTGAGAGTGGAAGACAGATTGCTTTCAGGATGAATTATGAACGGCTCAATGCGCTCGAGATTTGCCCATTCTTGACAGGGAGCCCATTACAAGACGAGCAAATTGAGGTATGCGCAGACCAAAGCCGTTGTCGCCTGTTGCACCATGACTTCTCCAATGCGTCCCCACCCTCTTTCAACCTGAGAAAAAGCGGTGCATAGATCACCCCCATCGTACGGGTGAGACAGATGCCAATTTCCACCAAACTCCAATTGTACTAGAAAAGCGTTTGTCTGAAGATGAAAGGCTTCACACCCGCTGCCTACACACCGCGCCGCTTCCAACACCTTTCCGCGACAGCGCGCAGCTCAGGCTCCCCACAGCTCCCTCACCTCCATCTCATGATGGAGATAATACTACTAATAACAATAAGCAGGCAGTCTGACCTGGATCAGACATAAGTAGCCGTAGCTACTGAGCCTGATCCTCGGAAGGACTCCACACTCATGCAGGGTGAGTGAAAAACGACACTGACTGTAATGCAAGGTAATTGCTTCCCATTTACTCGTGCAGAGACCAAAATAGCAGCGTCTCCGTAACAAACATGTGTGGAAATGCAGGGCGTAAGGGGCCGTTTGATACGCAGAGTAGCCGCTAGCCAGCACCCTTCAAACACAGATGCTTCGCAGCAGCCGGAGAGATGCAAGCATTTACACAAGGGCCACAGTTGTTTTTTTAACATGAGCCTGTTACCTGCATCACATCTGCAGGGTGGCCACTGGTCACCTGACTGGAGCTCACAGTCAGAGCTTTGAGACTTGTGTGACATCCTTCATAATAGGTTTTATTGTAGAGGCAGATGAAAAAAGCCATGGTGTTTGAGCAGGAATTACATAACAGTACAATAGCAGATTGTTTTTGGAATAAATCATACAAACTCTTATCTCTGTAGCTTCAGCCCTGAGAATTCATCCATGATGTGGCACAGCCCAAAAGAAAAAGAATCAAATACACCTTTAAAGGGATAATATTGGCGTTTTCATTGTGAAATGCAAATTATACAACCATCTGCTGTTTTTAACACCTCATTACATGCACCACAATACTGTATAGACATACACCTTACATTTACGACATCCGGGAGTACATAATCCTAGAAAGCCAAGCGTTACATGACACCAGGAAGAATCATCACATCATAATCGTCGCCGTTATATTCCTACATATGTCATGGTAAAGTCGTCAAGTAATTCACCAATGGCAAAATTAACTACATTAAATGGGCAGAATAACAAACCAAACCTCTGCAGTGCAGTATAGCGCGCAGCCAGGTGCCGTTTCCGTCCTCTCCCCAGCCCCAGAAGGCTAACCATGCTGGGTAACTGATCAACTACAGCTGCCCATTCCCATTCCCAAGCCCAAGGCTAACAGCAGAGAGAAGAAGATAAACACGGGGAGGCTCCAGGCAACAGCCGTCACGCTCCCGACTTACCAGCACTGGCTGAACACAGCAGAGACACCACCAGCACAATCACCAGCGTCAAGATCTTCACATTCATTTCTGCTCTCCCCTCTGTTTCCCTGCCAGTCGCTAGCTGATATACTGTAGTGGTGTGCGTGTGTGGATGGGAGGGAGAGGAGAGTGGGTGAGCGAGAGCGAGAGAGAGAGAGACTGTTTGCTCTTCAGTGTGCGCGTGTGTCTATGTGTGTGTGTGCGTGGCTGAATGTGTTTGTATGTCTGTGTGCAAGTGTGTGACAGCGCCGCTGAGATTGAGGGCAGGTTTCTGTCTGAGTTCTCCTGCCGTGATGTGCGCGTTTCTCTTTTGTGAATTGGAAGTCTGGTGGAATGAGTGTAAGAGAGTCGGTTGGTCTTGGATAAGGAGCCCAAGTCCCTCATGTTGCTTATGTATCCCTGACTCTAGGGGTCACGGAAAAGGGGACTTCCCCCCCCTCCACAATCATCATTAACCCTCCCACTGAGAGAGAGAGAGAGAGAGAGAGAGGAAGAGGGCAGCTTTCTGAAATCAGCCAAACAGATACCCTTCTCAAAATTGTCTAAGTGGTGCGTGTCAGGAAACAACATCACATGAAGGAAAGATGGTTTTCTTCTCTTAAACATTTCCTCATATACACGTTGACGAGTTGAACAGACCCACACAGTTCACTTCCATAAACTGGGTGGCACATTTTCTGTCTATTTTGCGTGTGATAGAGGAAAACTTATCAGTTCTTTCAGGGTTTTCTTTGATTTGCTGATTCTGAGTCATTTGTTTTGTCCTGTGTATAGATTTCCATTCTCTGCAAGAACAAAAGGCCTGATGAAAATCTGTGCAGAGGTACACTGGGTACTGCACAAATTTTCTGTCGTCCAATAAACAGGAAGTGTTTCATTTTTCATATTGAATGGTGAGTGATTTGAAAAAGCCTTGAAGCGATAAAACATTTCTTCTATTGAGTGAGTTACATGCATGTAAAGTTGATCTGTATTGTAAGCTTATTCCATTAGTTTTGTTGTTTTTTTCCTGAAATATTTGTTTTCATTTGTATTTGTATGTAAAAACTCTGGTGCCATTAATCTACCACAATTTAAACTGTTTATGGCCCACCCTCTTAATTTTCGACGCCCAGATGGACATTCCCATAATCCAGTCACTAAGAGAATTAAATACAAATGTAGCTAGAGGCCAAGAGACTGAAGCAGTTGAGGACGGATGAACGTATTATGTGCTGTAATGTTGTCAGAATTGTTTTAATCAAGATGCCTGCCATATGGTTTTGTTACAAAAATATCCTCTCATTACTACCTCAGTGCTCATAATGCGTCATTCTGTGTCTTTCAAGACTAAATATAATGATTCGAAATACTTTGTGTTGCAAATATTTTGATCAAACAATTAATGCCACTGTTGACTGATCTTTTCATTTCCAAGAGACTGAAGATGCTGTAATCTAAATTCCACTGATGCTTATTCAGGAATTAAATACATTTTAAACAAATGAAGTGGCTTCTCGGGGCAACCTGAATATTGCTCTCTTCTAATTTGTTGGACCGTGGCTCCATGTGGAATTGTTTTCTGTGGTCATCCGCCCCAGGCATGCATGTCTGTAACACCCTCTTCAGACCTAACAACATGAGCGCCTTCCATTCAAGCATGGTCCACTTGAGGCCTTCGCTCTTTGTGAAGTAATCCTCCCGTCTGGTACTGTCCAATGTAAAGTCTGAAGGTGCTTATCCTCCAGCGAACTAATTTTAGCCAGGAGATAATTTGTTGGAGAACACTGTCCAGGTTTTATGTATGGCTGGTATCTGCTCAGACATGCCTCAGTCGATTTAGGCATTTAAATGAGAGGATTAACACAAGGCAAACATAAATTTACAAAGTGTAACTATAAGTATGAATGGCATGTTGTTATGCTGAAGAAAGATACGTAAGAGCATGCATGACCGTAAAGTCCCCAAAGAATTGCACCAAATTACTTTTAATCATCTTTGTGTGACATTTTAAGTACCGTGCATATGCTGTTTATTCTCATTTTTAAATTCAGAGCTGCAATTTTTTTCTCGTTGCTTTGTTATTAGACCTATTCATGATGCACCTGGCATATCTGACCTCACAGGAAGTACTTGGATGTTTACAGGAAGTGCTTTGAATGCCATGCACACTGCCAGTCAGCTACCGCTTCCACGTGCCGATGCCATTCATCATCCGAAACCCTTCCTGATTTAACGATTTATTAATAGTGAAGAATGTCTATCCTTCCAGTTAAACTGAATTCAATCTGGGTCATAGAAAACAAAGCTGACGCCCACTCAAGTTTAGTGATATCTATCAATATCGAAAAATCAGCAGGTGTTTTTTCATCCAAAGCTATAAACGGCAACTTATGACATGAAATGTTTACCTTATGATTTGCCTGCATTCTTGATTAATGTTCTTCCTGTTTGTTATCCGCCTCTTAATTGTATCTTTGTTTAGTCCAGGCATCAAACACAGTACCTGAATAAATGCGGGCGGATGTTTGTTAATGTTGTTGAGGGATCTGCTGTTTTAAAAAAAGTCAGGCTACTGAAGCATTATACAGTGAGTACTGTTTTCCAGGCCTTTAAAAACTGAAAAGCCTATAACTACTTAATGTTCTGTGATGTTTAGCTAGTTTTGGCAGTGAAGCATTATTAGTGAAATATTCAAATATACACACATTCCCAATATCAAACACCAGTTCAGTGGATTAAACTTTCATCCCATAATCACATCTACCCAGCCATGGCTATTCAATAGAAACAAACCATGCAGTTTCTACCATTCTCATACTTTTAATCCAGTAATTTCTTTACTAATGTGCAATTTTTTTTTTTTTTTTTTTCTGGAGCTGTGAGTTGCTTTAATGGAAATTTATTGCAGAGGATTTGTGGCTATGCAGACAGTTGTTAATTTCTAGCTCATTATTTACCCTGGACCAGCCAATTATCTCCAGTGAACACTGGCTCCACTGTTGCGTGACTCAGCAGCAGCTGTCTCCATAATCCAGGTTATCCGGCCCATCAGTGAGAGCGTGCTAACATGCCTAACATAGGATGACAGTTTAGGGTCACTGTCATTTCAGTAGACCAGCTTTCAAATGATTTTCACTTCTTAGTCATTGCAAGGAACCCCAAAATCTATTTTTCACCTTTGCATGTACACTGAGTTGCATTCTGTTGGTCTGTACAATTGTATTTTAATAGTACAGTCAATATTTTATTAGATTTCTTTTCACCTTTGCAACATTTGATCAGTATTTTTTTTATCTTATTTTGACCTTTGCATGATCAATATGTTGATCTGCTCTGTTTAATTCATAGAACAGTGCTGATCTTTATATTTTTTTTTATATATTTTATTGGTCTTGTACAGACAGTAAATATTGTCATTAAAGGCATGTTTCTGTAAAACCCTATGGTCTTTGTGCATAATCAATGAGCTGTCTTGTTTTTAAACAGAGATGTCTTTATAAAGTCTGAAGCCCACATATTCTTTGTCATAGGTTTACTCCAGAAACCTTAAAAAAACAAACTCACAAGAGCTTTGACTTAACAGCCAGCATCTAATCAGAGATGTGCATCTCTGGGATAGTTTCACAGGTGCCAGATAATGCCTGCGCTGATTTTGAAGTCACCCGGCTGTCTGTGTCTCAAAGGCTCTGATGAATACATCTCTGGGATCCATTATAGCTGTGTGCTTAGAGTTTTGTGTGCACTGGAGATACATGCCAACTTTTCTCATGGTTCTTTGGACTTCTAATGGTGCTGTTGTTTTTCTTTATGCGCTGCTTTCCAGATCCTTCCTTCCTTTAGTAGTGTGTTTTCCTCTCTGCTTTCTCTCCTGTCTCTGTCATGTAAAAAAAATGATCTAAAAGAAGAGATATGCTGTTCATCTTGATCCAGAGTTCATTTATTGTAGCAGTAAGATGAAAAGAAGTCAAAACAAACTGAGAGGTCATAGAAAAAGCCATAGCAGAGCGTGTTCCCTTTTCCTCCCCGATGATATTCTGCTTATCGGTCTTGCAATCTGTTCACACCGTCGCACGCAGTTTAGAAACGGTTGGCTTGATTTTAATGGATGCTGGTTGTAAGTTCTCGGAGTTAGAAAGTAGAGTGTCAGGCTGGCTGTGGATCAGAGTCTGTGGAACTGATGCAAGTTGAGAGATAAGAGGCTGCTTTCGGGAAGAGCGGTAGCGGCACACGGGCCTTAAGTGTTCCTGAACAGGACTTTGAAGTTGGACAATGCCCACTCCTCCATCATCTCTAATGATCTTCATCTTCATGAATGATCTGCAAATGACCACGCTATCCTTTCTCGAAAATTTCTCCTGTTTACAGTTTCCACTGCCAGGCTAATCTTAGATCCCATTAATGTGCGATAACCGATATTCCAGGTGTTGCACACTTCATGTTTAGTCTGGAACGTGTCCGAAAATGTGAGGTTACAATTTGTGGACATGAAAAACAGCAACTGTTGCACAGGAATCGTGGAACGACAAAAGAAAACTATGCAAAGCGGAGTGTTATAGCACGTTTAAGATTTTCGTATTCCAGACTTTTTTCCTGTCCTCATTAGTGGTCTGCGTTCTTAATTTCATCATTAGCATCAGTTAAACGTCTGCCGTTCTCTCCTCTGTGTATTGCTGCGGCAGTCTGCCAGCACCAGGGACTTTTGCAGGAAAATTGCAGTCATTTTCATGAAGAGGTCATTATTTGCTCAGATGCAATCAGGCCAAGGTGAATAAAAGACAAGGCGAGGAGTCAATAAAGAAACGGATGTATTTAGTGCAGTTACGGGGTCATCTGCCGTAAAAGCAGCAGTGTGTTTTTACCCTACATTCACCGTGGCCACGCTGATGGATTGCTGTTTCACTCACTGCCCTCAAAGTCATTCTCAGAAGCTCAGTCTGTTATTTTCTGGAGGTGACACACAATTTCAGAATTAAAGCGAAAAAATGAAGTGTGGAAATGCGGTGGATTCCCGCGTTTTGGCTTTGAGGAAATAAGGAAATAAGAAGCCTCCATAAAACCTATGGTTGAGTGGCAGTGTTTTGAACCCGGTCTTTGTTTCTTACCTCTGTGAAATTCATCTTTGATGGGCTGTCACCTTCCCTGTTATGAATTCTCTTTGCTTTGTCTGTGAAGAATAACTTAACAATTCACACTTCGCCATGTAGCGTTGCCTTAGTGCGCAAAGCCGTAAATACAAATTATTTTGTGTCATGCATAAAGTCAGAAGCAATAGTTCTCGAGGTGCAGCTGTGGTTTGTTATCAGCTAAAATGGGCAAAAAAAAAGGCTAATGACCCGTACTGCTTAATGACCAGCTTGGAGGCCGGCGAATCCATATCATAAATCCTTCCTGTGGGTCGTGCCTCAGTTCCCACCTGTAAGGGGCGGGGGTGGGGGGTGCAAGTTCGGGTCATTTTTCAACATGATCAAGGACTCATTAGCAGCTGTTTTGTTTTACGCTCATAGAAATGGAGAACGTATGAAATCTTTTTCATATCGTACAGAGTTCTTATTAGCAAGGTCATTCAAGGAACCTTAAGTGGTGGTTTTTATGCGACAAAACTTGAAAATTTGCAAGAATTTTCATATTATCATATCCCCGGTGTCCCATTTCTGTGTTTAGCTAACATTTAACATCTCGTGTGGAAATTCGAAGTTGTATTTGTGAACTTTTTGTGAGAGTTGGGGACAAAGATAAAGGTTAAAATAAAAGAAGGAAAGGGGGGAGTTAGAAAGAAACGGTGAAAGGAACAGGACCTAGCGGTGGATGTGTTGTCCTTTGTGCGTTTGGCATGTTGGCAGCACTTGATAAATGGACCGTTCTGGAGGAATCCATTCACCCTTCACAATGCAACTGACCCTTCTCTGTTACGTAGCAACTAGACCTTCAGTGAGGGAATCAGTATAGTCCACATAGCACAGATTTAGAGGAATATGTTTAAAACTCTTCTTATGTCTTTTGACATGCATTTGTGTGTTTTTTTGTTTGCTATTTCCAAAACATTTATGTATTCCTCTTTGTCGTGCTCAGGTTCATCTCGCTCTCTTTTTTTTTGTATTTTGACTGATACCTGTGATTTTAAAAGGGTGAGACTGAAATGGTTTGCTTCACATTGCACAGATTTTTCAATTTCACACTAGTCAGCACACAGTGTAAGCTGCTGACCAGCATTTCAAAAGAGTACTGAGAAATCTTTCATCTGTCTCATGTGGTAATTTAGCTGCTCAGACACTTTTTCTTATCTGTTATCTGTGATTTTCTATCTTCAGTACTTTTTCACAGCTGTTTTACCACAGACTCTCGAAGGATCTGCAGCTAAAATGAACAATTTTATGATTACACTCATTTTAAAAATAGCATGAAATGGCTTTTCAACTGCATTTAACCTTCATAATGTGATGGATTGAGATTGTGTGTGTGTACAGTATGTAGTACAGTATATAGATCCATAATTGGTACATATTTGTTCTTAATATTGTAATTTATTGTAATTATTTAAAATAGTCCTACATTCATAGCAGAAAGTAACTGATTTCAGATGTGGAAAATATTAAATTTTAATAAGATCATGGAAGGTTATGAACATTTCCTACACTTTCATAATTTCACATTCACTAATGAATTGTGTATGATTAGACAGGCACATTCATGAAGAATTTCAATCAAGAAATTCAGTTTTGGTGTAAAGTTGACTTTCAGATTTGAGTCTAGCATTGTTTAGGTCTTTCTATTTCATGAAGTGTGGGAACCTGAATTCATAGTTCGCGTCTGAGATACATATTTTGTGACCCAAATTATGAATTCAGATCCCCACACCCACTTTGTACTGTGATTGTTAGTACTGATGTAATGGAACGCCTAAGATCCCTCAGATTAATCACATACACATGGACACTCGTTTGCAAGGGTGTGACTTATTTAATGTGTGTGTGTAAATATTTAAGTTGGTGCTCATAGTGTCCACTAATCGTTCTCCGTCGGATTAGACCATGCCTCATTCTGTCCGGGCCAAGATGACATGTGCTTCTCTGATTCAAAATATTGCAGAGGAGGTGCTCATCCATCAGTCCACTTGATTGTAATGCACATGTTTGTCCACTCATAGCCTGCAAATGAACTTCGATGTTTGGTTTAATCTGGATCAATCAACTTTTCCTAACTGTCCCAGTCTGCCATAGAAGGTTTGTGCACAGGGACAGAAATTTCAGTGAGGGATGTGCACTGAATGAATCATTATGTCAGTCAGTTCTGGCTGATTGATTGTGTCCTTAGGCTTTCCTGAGGCGCTTTGTGCCTGAACACCAAGCCTACCGACAGCCAGACCTGACCCAGAAGAGAGCGAAGCATGCCATTACAGAGCACACTGTGCCCTATCCAGTACAGGACAGTGGTTAATGCTGAGGGGTTCAAAAATGGGAGCACATTCCCAACTCGGATCATCACATTAAGAGCTGCCAAAAAAGTCTGAGCCAACGGGGGGTAATAACAGCGTATCATCATTTTGGCCTGACTGCGAGTGCCAAATATGTCATGTAAAGCTTCTCAGATCTCAGCAATTAGAGAGTGGCTGAAACAGCTTTTTAATGTGAGCGGCCGGTAAAAGTAACTCACAGCATAAGAGTGGAGCTGTCTATCTGTTAGGTGCAGGAGATCATCTCACTTCCAAAACAGCAGTTTGGGCTTAAGTAAAATGACACCTTTAGCAACTTTAAGGAAGGCAAGTTGCCTAAAATCTTTTTTTAGTAAAGTGTTGTGTACCTTTTTTCTTTCAGCATTACAATGCAAGGCCACTGGGTTTCTGAGTCTGGTGTGGAAGAGCTTGGCTGGTCCTCACAAAGCCCAGACCTCAACCTCAACACTTTAGGAATGAAAAGAACCAACGACTGTGAGCCAGGCCTCATTACCCAACATTACTGGTTAGCCTCACTGATGCTCTTGGGTCTGAATGTGAGTAAATCCTTGAAGCCATTAACAACATCTAGTTGAAAACCTTCCCTGAAGAGTGAGGGCTTTTATAGAAGCAAGGGCTCCTTGATGAGTGTTTCAGGTACCCTTCGTTGGACTGTCAAAAGTGATTTTTATTCAGTTGTACATGAGAATGTCTTGTTTTTTTTAGATGTCAAGAATGGACTTGGAAACTTTCATTTGACACTGATTAGAGATGGCACAAATATATGAAATATTCTGACAAGAGTCTTCTCCCAGTCCCACGAGTTAACAGCTGGTAAATTGAATTATTTGAGAGACAATACACTACTGCGTGATGAGAAATTAAATCCATTTATCATGCACATAATTAGCATCTCATATACTATCCTCATATAACAGGGTAAATAAACCTGCATATCATTTCAAACAGTAAATTAATTTTTATTTTAATATGTATCTTCCTTGAGTCTGTATTGAGCATTGAGAATCTTGTGCAGTTTATCTCATCTCAAGGTTCATTTTATTTGCAGTATTTTGAAAAACGGTGTTATATTATGTTTTATGTTTTTTCTCCATTGTGCAGATGAGCACAATGACAAAATATTTAAAAGGAAATGCAACACCATCACTAATGAGAAACAGTCAGGTTCAAATCTGTTCTGTGTTGTAACACCTCCAAAGTATATTTTTGTCCATGCAAACAGTTTGAAAAAAATACTTCAACAGCTGGATAGATTTGTAAAATTGTGTGTCAAGGTTGTTTATGAAATATTTTGACAAAGTAAGATGCTTATGCTTTATGATGCACCTTATTTGTTTACTACATAATGGAATAATGCATGTATGCGTGGGTATGCACACACTGCCGTTCAGTTTTGATTTTTATTTTTGCAAATAATGATGTAAAAACTAGCATTAATTTCCAGTGCAGTCAAAGAAATTAGTAAATTCCTATTCATAATGATGTGATGCAATAAATGAATGGTAACTTACAGGGATAGTCCACCCAAAAATAATTTGAAAGAATGTACAGATCCAAACAACTGGAGCCAATTAACTTCCATTAAATGGACAAAAAGCTCTCCATTTTTTTTCTTTCAACAGAAGTCATACAAGGACAACATCAGGGTGATTACATGATGGCAGAGTTTTCTTTCTTTATTTGTTTTGGTGGATTATCCCTTTTATTCTGATCAGTAGTCATTTGTAAACCTGTGGCGGTTTCTTTTAGCAGTAAATATTTAGAACCAAAGCGAAATAAACAGGCAAAATGCACAATATCCAGAATAGCTTTTTTGAGAGCAGTGTTCCTGAGATAGTTAATTAGATCCCATATGCAAGTGCTTAGGGGGTAGAAAAGAAGAGAAAAATAGTGTTGGCCATCTGTGTGCTATTTAGACTGATCCCAGCAGCCATGGCTGTTTTATTCAAAAACTGTCAAGGAGTGTCATTAGGTGCGGCCTTTTTCAGGCTTCAGATTTCATTAGCCACAGGAAGGCCCACATTACCCTCAGGATTAATGTCAAGCCTCCTAGTCCAGCTCTGGAGTGCTTAGAGGAATATCTCTGACCTTTTTGTGTAAATACACTCTGATTCATTAAAGATTATGTAGACCACGGGAAAACTCTTAAACAGCTGAAGAGTGATATGCATTTGGCCTGTAAAGTCATCCTTGCTGCTCTGGGAAAAGATAACTTATTCCTGAAGCATATTTTTATTTAAAGAGGCAAAAATATTGACTTACTTTCTTGATGTTTTGAAAAATGCCAGTGGGGTCCAATGTTATTCTTCAGAATAACTTGTATCGTGATCCACAGAGGAAAGTAAGTCATACAGGTTTAGGATGACATCAGGGTAAATAAATATTGGATGAACTACCCATTTAAAAAAATTCAAAACATCCTGCATGGTTGTTTTTGTCCTTCCAACCCAAAGCGTCTTTGTTGTTTTTTTGTATTCAAAATTGCATCATGAGCTAAAACCACAACAGCCGGGGTGATAGTGTCTCTGGCCTTCCTTCCTTTTTTCTCCTTAAGCCTCTTTCTTGCACTTATCAGGAGGAAGAAACGAGGGGCTACGTCAAGGCCAAAGCCTACAGTGAGCATGATAACTCAGTGAGGATGAGAGGAGTCATCACTTTTCCTGTTTTAATTAGTAACATCGGTTCCTCAGCAGGCAATCATGTCATCTGCTTCCTTCCAGGCGTTGATTATAGAGTGAGGACTGCGTCACACAGACCACACGAGTAAGATATGGTGTGTTTTTAAGGCTAAATGCTGTTTTCTGTTCCCAGTTTCGAGTACAAAAGATATTGCACAGAACCCGGAATATGATAAATTCAGAAGTGCAATATTCTGACAGCTGCAATAATGGAATACAATTTTCACACGGGCCCAATTGAGCCATAATCAGGCCCTCGCTCTCTAACCCAGGCTCAACATGTTGCTGTTTCTAGAAGCTTGCTGAATTACAAACCTGCTTCCACTCATGGGGTTTTGATTTTTACCTGATTCAGGAGGTTGTTAAATGTGCACGATCATGGAGTCATTCATCACACGCTCACTGTGCGCCGGTCAAAATCCCAGTATGCTGTTCCAGGTGCACCCTTGCTGCACACAAATCAGGGAATGGTCACAACTACATGTGATTCAGAGCGGTCTGGATGTCATATAGAATATGTATCATGCTTCCATTTTAAGGTCAAACATATTCAAGGTCCACTGTAAATGTGTGCATTAACCTTAGGATCTAAAAACCTTCAAACAACCAATATATATATATATACACACGTCCAGAATGCTTTTAAAGGGAAAAGACCTTTTGAACTGTGACTTTTTTCCTCTTTTTTTCCGTCATTTAAAACTGAAGACTGCTTGACAGGTTTTAAACAAAACAAAGGCAAAGCTGAAGGTATCGGACTGAAATGTGGGTACTGATGTAAGAGACTTTTCATTTTGTAAAGAATTTAAAAGAATTTGACTGTTCTAGTTCAGATTCTTCTTAACCCTTAAAGTTTTAGTAACTTAGTAACTTTAGTAACCTTTAGTAAAGTTTTTAGTACTCCAGATACATAAAATATGTATCTGGAGTAATAAGGTTTTTAGTTACTTTACTGTTGCAAATCTGCAACGCCTGCCTTGAGAGGGTTAACAATTCCGGTTCTGGATATATATACAGTACAGACCAAAAGTTTGGAAACATTACTATTTTTAATGTTTTTGAAAGAAGTTTCTTCTGCTCATCAAGCCTGCATTTATTTGATAAAAAATACAGAAAAAAACAGTAATATTGTGAAATATTACTACAACTTAAAATAATAGTTTTCTATTTGAATATACTTAAAATAAATAATTTATTCCTGTGATGCAAAGCTGAATTTTCAGCATCATTACTCCAGCCTTCAGTGTCACATGTAACATCCAGTCTATCACATGATCATTTAGAAATCATTCTAATATTCTGATTTATTATGAGTGTTGGAAACAGATCTGCTGTCTAATATATTTGATGAATAAAAGATTAAAAAGAACTGCATTTATTCAAAATAAAATAACAATTCTAATAATATATATTCTAATAATATATTTTCTTTACTATCACTTTTTATCAATTTAACACATCCTTTCTGAATAAAAGTATTGATTTTAATTAAAAAAAGAAAAGAAAGAAAAAAAATTACTGACCCCAAATTACTGACCAGTAGTATCAAAGTATCCTAAAAAAGTATCACATGTTCTGAAATAATATTAAGCAGCAGAACTGTTTTCCAACTTTGATAATGAATCATCATATTAGAATGATTTCTAAAGGATCATGTGATAATGATCCTAAGAATTAAGTTTTGCATCACAGAAATAAATGATAATTTAAAGTATAAAAAATTTAAAAACAATTATTTTAAATTGTAATAATATATCACAATATTATTTTTTTTACTGTATTTTTGATATTTGAAATAAATGCATGCTTGATGAGCAGAAAACATTGAAAATAGTAATGTTTCCAAACTTTTGGTCTGTACTGTATATATATATATATATATATATATATATATATATATATATATATATATATATATATATATATATATATATATATATTTATCTTTTTATTGCTATTTTTGTTAAAATAGTTTTGTTACTATTTTTGTTCTGATTCATTAAAAAGAACCCATTCATAGGTATGAATTATTTTGAATCACTAAAAAGAACCAGTTCATAAGAGGACTAATAAAAAATATATACAAATATATATATGTATGTATATATATACTACTTTTCTACCTTCTCTCATTTCAAACACTGACTTGTATTAATCAGACTTAAGTTCTGTGAGCATCTCTGCACTTGAATGAATAACCCTCATGCTCCTTGAATCCTGTGTATTGGTATTATCAGTTTTTCATAGGTCATGCTTCCTGATGCTATTTTGAGATGTTGTCAACAAGTGTTGTTCTACATCCTGTGGTGGAAAAAGTCTGATGATGACTATAGTTAACGCTGAGCAGCTTATTGAGTTTCCCCCAGGAAACCTCCCCCGTGAATCACTAAAAGCGGTGCTGTAGGCAATCACTGTGGAGACTTCAATTACTGGCGTGTCCCAGTCGGCTGATTTCTAACTGTGGCCAGCAAATTAGAAAAAGGAGGAGGGAGGCAGAGAGAGAGAAAGTAAGAAAAACTGAAAAATCATTTGGAGAAGGATGTTGAAATTTGGACAGGATACTAAAAAGGACAAGTTTCTGGTTAGACGTGGAGAGGCAACCTTTGTTCATACTGTATGTTGGCTACAGGCCAGCCGTCTGCACCATAGGATTCACTTCATAATCCTGTGTATGACTGATTTATGGCTCACATTATCGAATGTTGACTAAACGTCCCCAACTGCGTCTTTATTCTATGTAGAGACAGGTCTGTGAAAATACAGACAAAAACATTCTACAGATTTTCTAATTTAGGGCAGCACACTTCATCTTCAGTGCAATTGTGTGGTTTTTAAAGATGATTAGGGGAGAGTTCATTGTGGCAGTAGGTTATAAGCCCATTTCAGTCAAACTGTATGTGCAGCAGTCTACCCTGAACAGGCTTGTTTGTAGCTGTATAAACATGTAGAAAGTGATAAATGTGTTAACTTAAGCTAAATTTGTTTCCATTTAGTTCCCATGTTCCTATCTAGAACATGACCATTCCAGCTCAAAGCATTTTGTTATAATTCTCCCCTTAACATTTTAACATGCAATTCAAAAGTTTGTGGTAAATAAGATTTTGTTGTTGTTGTTGACAGAAAGTTTTAATATTTCTTTACATTTTCATAATTTTCAAAATATATATTTTTTTTTTTACTGTATTTTTAATCAAATATATGCAACCAAAAGAGCTCTACGAAGGTTTAAATTTTAGTCTATATATTGCATGTTTCCTAACTTATTGTTCTTTTGTCTTCTACAGGAGAAAGTAAGTCTTTCAGAGTGGCATGAGGGTAAGTAAATGATGACAACATTTTCAGTTTTAGGTGAACTGTTCCTTTAAGAATGCTGATGCTGTTTGAGGGACAGCTGTTGGAGTCATCACGACTTGCTTGCAAGATGACTTGTAAGGATTTTGGCTTTTATTAGCTTTAACTAAAGCCTAAAGCATATACCTGCACTCCAAACCAAATCATCTTCCATAATCTGGTTAAATTAGTGTAATTGATGGTGTATCTCTTTTAAATATGTTCAATATGCCCTGTGATTCACTTTTCATGTAGGCATTTACGGCTGATTAGTTTGAGAATACCACTTATTTTAATGAAATCTCAACTAAAACAGCACACCTGGCTATTTATAGTGAACGTGTCGTAGTTTGTGCTGCTCAGGATACAGCTTGCAAAAGTTTTAACACCTCCACAGATTTCAATTTTCCCCTGTAGCCATGCTGAGACATGAGGACTATTTACCTTCTGTAGGGCAGAAAATGTGGTGTTGCTTTTTCACTGTCTTCTTGATTTGTTTTTAGTGCACTTTTCACTGTATTAGTTGTAGTGTCTTGGCATGTTAGCTTATTGATGGACAGCAGTTACTTACCTGCACAAAAATGTGAGATTTTTCCAACAAAAGGTAATCGGGATTTTCACCTTCTTTAAAGCAATCGTCAATCTGACCCTAACGATTGGTGCAGCCGTACATCTGGTGCAGATGTAGCAGGCTCTCTTTCTCTCTCCCTCTCTCTCTCTCTCTGATTCAGGAGAGCTGGATGTCTGCCAAGCAGTGAATGTGCTTCCTGGTGACTGTGGCCAGCAGAGAGAGTAAACACACACAGGTACTAGAACTAGAGCCAAAAGCCATCAGCACCCCAACTGCAAGAGTCCAGGCCTCAGTGATGTGGGTGATCACTTCAAACAGAATCTAAAGAACGTGTAAAACACATGGCATTCAATCACAGGCGTTTGTGACCAGGTGCAGAGAGGTGTGCAGTATTATAGCCCAGTGCCAAAAATGCTGATTAAATCTATGGAACGTGTCAAAGATCACAAGCATAATGTATTAGACAGATTCGAAAATCAAAGTCAACCGAGGTCAAGCTCATGTCACCTTTGAATTTTTTTTCCTTATTGAGTCACTTTACCATGTGGTGAGGTATTTCTTTAACATATTTTTAGTATGTGTGTAGTGTATATATATATATAATATACACACTGCCTTGCAAAAGTTTTTTAACATTTTATGTTGCTGCCTTGTTATATTTATACAGGTACATCTCAATAAATTTGAATGGCCTGGAAAGTTAATTTATTTCAGTAATTCAACTCAAATTGTGAAACTCAAGTATTAAATAAATTCAATGCACACAGACTGAAGTAGTTTAAGTCTTTGGTTCTCTTAATTGTGATGATTTTGGCTCACATTTAACAAAAGCCCACCAATCTCAACAAATTAAATACTTCGTAAGACCAATTTAAAAAAAAAGAGTGAATTTTTTGTGAATTGATGGCCTTCTGGAAAGTGTGTTCATTCACTGTACATGTACTCAATACTGGGTAGGGTCTCCTTTTGCCTTAATTACTTCCTCAATTCAGCATGGCATCAGTTTGTGGCACTGCTGAGGTGGTATGGAAGCCCAGGTTTCTTTGACAGTGGGCCTTCAGCTCATCTGCATTTCTTAGTCTCAACACCAGCAGATGACATTGCACCCCACATCATCACTGTGGAAACTTAACAATGGACTTCAAGCACTATGAGCTTCTCCACCTTTCCTCCAGACTCTAGGACCTTGATTTCCAAATGAAATACAAAACTTGCTCTCATCTGAAAAAGAGGACTTTGGAGCACTGGGCAACAGTCCAGTTCTTCTTCACCTTAGCCCAGATAAGATGCCTCTGATAATTTGTCTGTGGTTCAGGAGTTGCTTAATAAGAGCCAAATTCCTTGATACATCTGTATGCCTTGAGCCCAGCCTCAGTCCATTCCTTGTGAAGTTCACTCAAATTCTTGAATCAGTTTTGCTTGACAATCCTCATAAGGCTGCGGTTCTCTCAGTTGGTTGTGCATCTTTTTCTTCCACACTTTTAACATGCTTGGATACAGCACTCTGTGAACAGCCAGCTTTCTTTGGCAATTAATGTTTGTGGCTTACCCTCCTTGTGAAGGGTGTCAATGATTGTCTTTTGGACAGCTGTAAGATCAGCAGCCTTCTCCATGATTGTGTTGCCTAGTGAACCAAACTGAGAGACCATTTTGAAGGCTGAGGAAACGTTTGCAGGTGTTTTGAGTTGATTAGTTGATAGGCATGTCACCATATTCTAATTTGTTGAGATGGTGAATTGGTGGATGTGGATTGGTGGGCCAAATTTATCACAATTAAAATAACCAAAGACTTAAACTACTTCAGTCTGTGTACATTGAATTTATTTAATACACGAGTTTCACAATTTGAGTTGAATTACTGAAATAAATGAACTTTTCCACAACATTCTAATTTATTGAGATGCACCTGTGTGTGTATGTATGTATGCATATCATGACTTGCAAAAGTATTCATTCCCCTTCATTTTTTTCACGTTTACTGTTGGTGCCTTATGTTAAACTGCTTTAAATTACTTTTTTATACATACAGTGACACATACATACCTACAATTTATATACACACACAAACACATATAGAATTTATTTTATTTTATAGAATTTAAAATAAACTTAAGTTAGGTGAAATTTTTCTTTGATTTGTGTAATTCTTTACTTGACCTTCCTCTTTTCTTCCTTCTACCTCTATGACAAAATAGCCTGAAGATATGTGACATTTTGTCTTTTTACCCTTGCAGACATCACAGAAGAGACAGATGTGATGGCTGTTTCAGAAGATCAAGAGAGTGAGAAGCCCAAAACACTGATCCACAAGCTCCAAAGCTCAACGGGGAGCTCCTCATATGTCTACATGAAAAACCAGGGAAGGCTGGTGAGCGCTGGTCTTTGTGATTTAGTCTGTTAGATTCTGAGATGCCCCATGCCTGCAAAAGATCAAATCGTTTCCTCCCAACCCGATTAGACAGTAGCAGGGGGTATGAAACACACTCACAAGCTCATATTAAATGCCTTCATCTCTCTCTCTTTGAATGGAAGAATGCTGACTATTAAACCATTAACCAGTGTTCAAGAATCTCAGAAGAACTAATGAAGAAGTTAATGGAAGGTTTGCTTACTTTTAGGGAAATAAATATATTTGTATGCTATTTGCTTTTTGTTTTTTTCATTTCTAGTAGGCTGTTGTATGATGATCATTGTGTAGTTTTGAGAGAGGATTTCTGCTTAAATCTGTTTGAGTATGTGCCCCATTTAATCTGACTGAGCAGGGCAAATGGAGTTCATCTAAAGACATCCTGACCATTGATCCCTCTTACATGACTAATTGCCTAAATCTGATTGGTGTGAACATGCTGCGTGCCATTCATCTGAATTCATCTGGTTCTGCCTTGAAAGGTGAGGCCTGGTTCAACATTCATTCACATAACGCATTTTGTATCAATAACCCGATACAAACCAAAGCTTTGTTGAAACATCACAGCATATGTTGTATAATGAGGCTCAGCTGTCCCGTCGGTTTCTCTGACATACCCCTCTTAATCTCATGATGGCTCTGAGGATAATGGGGGTATTTCGCTGGAGATACAGGCAGACAGATAGCAGGCACTGTCGCAGGCTAGCACTAGCCAGCAAAGTTAGCGTTTGGGGCGGGTACCTCCGCATTTGCCTGCCATCTGTCGCGCAGGCAGACGTCCAGCAGTAAGACCGGGCACCCACCTGAGAAGGTACTAGTGTGCACCATCTCTGTATGTCTGTGGATACTCGCCACTGCCCCCTATTTAGACCTCAATTCATTTGGAGGGTTGGCCAAATCGACATATTTTCTTATTTGATGCATTTACAAATAACACTTTATACAAAACAGATCCTTTCAAAGCAGCTTCACATTAAAGAAAGGAAAATAACAGTGGTAATGGTGCTAAAATTGTGCTGTATAGAGCGCAACAAAATTAAAGAGGACCATGTTTAAGATAAGTGTTTTTAGCTTGACACCGTTTAAAAGAATAGTTTACTCACAAAATTACAGTTTTCTGAAAATGTACTTAACCTCAGGCCAATCAAGATATAGAGATGTGGATGTGAGAGGACAATAGGACTTTGACTTTTTGACTGAAGGAAGTATGGGTTATGAGCTTGTATTTTTGGCCAAAAGTGAAGGTTTAAAGTTAAAACACCTTAATAATTGTCAGCTTTTCTCTTCACTAGATGTCAACTGATAGACTGAAGTTGTGTGAATAACTTGTGGATTATTATGCTTTTTATCAGCTGTCTGAACTTTTTCATTCTGATGCCACCATTCACTGCATCCATTCAGAAGAAGCAAGCGATCTAATGTTTAATTTCTGCAAATCTGTTCCAATGAAGAAACAAACTCATCTTCAACACATTTTCAGCTAATTTAGTTTTTGGGTGAACTGTTTCTTTAAATATATGCTACACACTGATGAAAAAAAAATAGCACAAGCCATCTGCTTGTTTGCATGAACCAACATTTAGCAAATATCTTTTACTTCCTTTTACTGCTCAAAAGCACAAAACACAGACTTGAGAATAATGACGACACTGCTCACAGCTGGCAGTCTGACAGTTATTGTTTTTAATTCAGTGTTAGAAGTGGTAAATGTATTTCACAAATTCTGGGTAGTAGAGTTGTTGCTGTAATAGGGATGAACACCTCAGAGAGAGTGTACTCTGCTGACAGATATAATGCTTATAGCGCATTATGCACAATTTTGAAAACAATTTGTGACAGTGGATGTTAGCAAATTTTCAGCAACACCTTGCCTGCCATGGTTATGTGAGTGTTATGTGAGCATTTTGTTTTTGTTCATATGGACATATTTGTTGTTTTTGTTGTCATATTGACAATCAATGTGGACAAGTCCTCAAATCATCCCCTTTAAAGTGCCAGAGCATTTACTTTCTCAAAACAACCTAATTTTTGTTCCACATAAGTCATATGGGTTTTGACATGAGGTTGAGTAAATGATTTTTAGCACAGATGTTTTTCTTGAACTGTTATGGTTTTTAAAAATCTAAAAAATATAGCATTAAGATTAAACAATTTGTATATCTCTTGTTACAAAATGCAGTCATTGAAATATAGTAAAGTTGTGTGATGGGCAAAATTTTACTATCTATTCACATTTCATGTCTGCTCTTAATTTCCTGTCATCACCCTGCTTTTCTCTCTGTTGATAGGACACAGGATTGCTTAGGGATGCAGTCCTCTGTCGGTTGCACAGCAGTGTACTGTATATGATATTAGCACATACACCCTTAACATCAGAAGAATATTATGAGAGTCAGTGGAGTCCCTTACCACAGCCTCAATATAAGCTCACCAAAGTTCTACTTGGTTCTGTCACCTCGTGGGGTATCATAAATCACTTTATCGGGTACGGGGTTGTTAGTCTCAGCTCTCTTCTCAGCCGCCATCACTTTGAGGTTTTCTTCCAGGAGGCTGCTAGCGTGTTCCTGAAAGTGTGGCATGTTCCCTACAGATGATCTTGCGTGGGAAGCTGACTCAGGGCTTGGACACAAAGCGCGCTGTCAAAAACCCTCCGTGCACTGGATGGTAATGTCTTCATGCCTGAGCATGTGTTAGTGCATTAGATCTGCTTTACAGGTTTAGATGCAGTATGTATACATTGTAATGCTATAATAGAATAGATTTTTGGACAAACCACATTTCAAAGGTGGTGCTTTAAATCATGCAAAGCATGACAGACTCTGTTTGTTTTACAGTGGTTTAGTTTACATTGCTTTCCTGGCTAAACAATGGCAGCCGTGGTGTAAGTGTGAGTATGCATAACTTGGATTGAACTTAAGTCAACATTGCTCTATTGTGCCGTCTCTGGGGACGGGTTCTTTGATTTGGATCAGCTGCCTCTTGGCCAGAGCTGTTTTGCAATGGATTCTGAATTGGGCTGTAAATTGATTAAATGTTACATTGAATTAATTGCATGCCAGAGAATTTGAATTAATAATGTCTTTTTGGGTCTCAGTGTCTTCAAAAGTACCATAAAATGCTATGCTAAAAGTATTTCCAATTTTGAGACCCTGCTCTGATGGCAGTTAAATGTCTGCATTAATATACAGTTTAGGGGCCATGGTAAATTGATAGTTAACAAATAAAATAATAATTAAAAAAAAAAACTTTTAATCATTTTAATTGCATTTTTTAACAATAGTATGAATCTTAATTAATTTAGACAATTAGTCATGATTAATAAAAAATAAATTCAAATATTATTATTTATTGATTGTATTACCATTGTTATTTTAGCATCATTAAGATACTTATATAGTATTTATTTATATTTTTAATGTTTTTATTTATGTATTTTCAGTTTTCATAAAATTTAGAAAAAATGTATATGTGTGTGTGTGTATATACTGGTTTTTATTAATTTGATTTCAATTTTAGTTTTTGTTCTTTTAGTGCATCAAGTTAACTAAACTAAATAAGCTAAATAAAACTGACAAATGTTGCTTTGGCAGCAGTAACAAAAATGCAACAAAAAAAGTAACAAAAATTGTTTTATTGGTTTTAGTTTTAGTTAACACTGTTATGTTTTTATAATATTATAAATCAAAATTATATTGTGGTAATATTTATTAAAGGGTACCTGATTTATTGATAATAGTTCAATTGTTTTGAACAAAATGTTAAATATTATAATTTAATTATATATCATTCATTATTTAATATCAAAAAAGGCATGACTGATTGATTTTTTTAAACAATAATCTAAATTTTAATTTATTTCAGTTAACGTTTGCTCATGTTAATATGTAACTTGACAATCTTACTTTTCAAAGTTATGTATATGTCTGAAACAATTTCTTTGTCTCAGTCTGACCTAGAGCCAGACCTTCTAGGTGATGAGAAAGTGCAGCTGGTCTCAAGTCTGGGGCTCCTGGATCATTTTTTTTACATGCATTTTTTTCAGCCAGTTGGTGTTGATTGACAGGTATATTTTCTGCCCCTTTTCAGTTAGGGTTCAATGCGGATGTCTGGTTAATGAGGTTGACTTCAAGGATTATAATCGGGGGGGAGGTATTACTGACCATATGTGTCAGCGCAGATGAGTGAACCTCCCATGCTCGTGGTGTCAAAAGCATATTTTTTGCTTCCTCTCAGTTCTTATTTACCTTAGAGGCATACAGATCCATGTCACTGCTCCCCAGGGGTGACTTTAACAACCTAACGTCTATGACAGATAAATTATGCTAAACAGATTATTCATGTTTGCAAGACCTTAGAGGCACAGCATGGCCCTTCTAAAGAACCGGATCATCATATCTTGGCTTTCAGCATCCATGGCAAGGCCAGAAGATTTATAGTAATAGGTTCATAAAGGGCTTAACTCAACTAACGAATCTAAGATGTATTTCTCCACTGGGATGATTAAAGGAATAATTCATTCAAAAGTGAAAATTCTGCCTTATATAATCTTTAACCCAAATATCTTTTTGGGTGAACCGTTCCTATAAATGGCTATTCTTTTGCTCTGATTGTGTTTGTCCTATTCTTCATCCAACAAAACATTTGATGAGAAAGAAGAGAGATGGGGCAAAAACAGAAATGTGAAAAGGAAAAAATTAAAAGCGCCCTCAGAAGCACACTGTGACATATGGAAGCTATCACAAGGCTATGCTCCCATCTGTGTCCACAACCGCGGCTCGCTGGCACCCAAAAGCCACTGCGCAGGATGGGAGTAATCCATGGGATTGTGATGGGACTCCAAATTCCCTGGGGACAGAGATTTGACCAGGAAGAGAGGAAGAAGTAGATGGATTATAATGGTGCAGGGTGAAGTGCAGATGTTCAGTGCTATTTACAGAAAACAGGTGCTCAGATATTGAGAAAGGTTTAGCAAGGTCACCAATTCTTGCTTTTTGTCATTCATGTATAGTCTTCCTGTGATGTTAGTGCCAACTTGGAAATGTTGCAACACAAAGTCTATTGGCACTGTGAGCGTATGGTGCGATGAATTGACTGTCTGTTCCGAAAAAATCAACCAAAAAGCAAATGCAAGATAAAAAAACAGAAAACATTTTGGTCACAATATGACCTTATTGAGTAAAGATATGTCTCGCTTTTGCATCTTCATGCTGCGTTTTTGGCATACT
Organism: Carassius auratus; assembly: GCF_003368295.1. NCBI lineage: Eukaryota > Metazoa > Chordata > Actinopteri > Cypriniformes > Cyprinidae > Carassius > Carassius auratus. The sequence continues at coordinate 19,530,019 of NC_039256.1, forward strand.
TACACCTATTTGGATTATCGTGGTTTATGGACCTAGAATTTTTTGGACTTTTTCAGGCACAATGAGTTTATAATGAAAAAAGTCTCATATAAATTGGTCTTAAATTTCAGCCCTCTTGTGCAAGTGAATGATCCTAAATGCATGAATTATAACTATACACCAAAGACCAGAATACACGCAATTCAAGATTCCCATGGCTAAAACTAGACCAGAAATGCTTTTTTCCTGCAGGTTTAATCAAAGTCTGACATTGCTTTTCACCACACTGACGTATTTAGTTCTTTTGTTGCTAACAAATGAAAAATTACTAGCATTACAGAGAACTTCCTGTTTAACGCAACAGAAGTTTGTGCACTGGGTTTCTAAATCCATTTGAAGGCACTGGTTAAGTGTTTGGGTTATGTGTGGTTTTGCTCTACTTGTCTGGTGCTCCGTGAGTCATTGGGATGTCGAGTGCCCCCCTGTTTTAACCTCTTTTCCTGCCCTGTTACTCACCAGACCACTTCAAGTTTTCTTGGAATGAAAAATTTATTGCGGGTTGGTAAATTTTTTATGGCTCCATTTCAGTGGAAGTTTGATGGCATGTTGCGTTCTTTATCAATCCGGCAGCGACCAGCCCTTAGCATTCTCTCAAGCCGTCCTGTGAGGCCGTCTGACGCACACCTCCTGAAAAAGTTACACATGGTGTGCGCTGTCTTGTCTGATAAATCCCTGTGGAACAAACCTCTATGATTTACTGCATGTCAGGAATTGGGCTTCTCTGGAACCAATGACCCTACCAGACAAGTGAAGTTTTTCATCTTAAACGCACTACATGGTACAAATGATCTGTAAAGGTGGATTTGTACAGTATTATAATTCCATCTCTATGTTCATATCAGTTTTGGACACGCTAGGAAATTACAAGATCAAACTTGCTAGTTCTGCTCTCAGGCTGTGTACTTATACTTTTGGATGACCTACTGTCTGAACCTCTTTACACTCATGACAGCAAAATATGGTATGTTGGAGAGGCCAGCGATGGCTGTAACACTATCTTTGACAAGAATAACGAATTTTATTTAAATTATATATTTAAATTTTATTTAAATATATAAAAGTTATTTGGTAGGGCTGTGCAAAAAATCAAAGGTGATTTTCATGTACATCTCATCAGTAAAGATGCTCCTGTAATTAGAAGTATATCTCCAGCACGTGTGCTCAGATCAGGGTTGCCAGGTTTCCACAACAAATCGTGCCCAGTTGCTTCTTAAAACCAGTCCAAAACTAGCCCAATCGCGTTTTCAGGAGGTTCCCCGATAAAAATTGCTTCCCGGGGTTAAAATATAATTTTTTTGGAAGGGTTGCCTTTGTGAAATTAGCATTTTAGTTTAAATAACCAGGAAATAATAATAAAAAAAATAATAATAATAATAGAACGTCTGCAAGTGCATGTTTTTTATCAAATTAAACAAGAAACTGCTAAATCAGTTGATCAGTTTCTTTTTTTTTTTTACCATCCCCTTAACAATTATTAAGCCAAACACAAATTGACACAAATCAAATTATAACCCAAAGTTAAATTTGTACAGAGAGATTTACAACATTAATAAGTACTATTATTTTGAGCTTGATTCATCAAAGGATGCTGAATGGGAAAATTATCACAGTTTCCACAAAAATGATAAGCAGCACAACTATTTTCAACATGGATAGTAATACAATGTTTCTTGATTATGAAATCATCATGTGACACTGAAGACTGAAGTAATGATGCAGAAAATTCAGCTTTGCCATCACAGGAATAAATTATATATTTTAAATATATTTTATAAAATCTAAAATATTTTTTTACATTTAGAGATTTTTTTATTTTAATTTATAAAAAGCCTTACTGACCCCAACATTTTCATCCCTTTACCTAATTTATAAGTAATTCAACTGACTTAACCTATCTTTGAGCGCTACAACTCACCCCATGTTTTGAACCTCTCTGTTGGTTTCTGTGTGCTTGCTTGCATTTGTGTGCGTGTGTGTGTGTGCGTGTGCGTGTGCGTGCGTGTGTGTGTGTGTGTGTGTGTGTGTGTTTGACCTCAGCTCGTAGACCTCCCCTAAGGCTGCACTGCTTGGGCCCCTGTGTTAACACCTCTCAGTGCTGGACACACCTGTCATTGATTAGCGTGACTGTGTAACCAATCCGGTATGCCTTCCCTCATAAAACAATACATCCAATTTCATCTTTGCTACAAGATGACCCAATGTATACAGTTATTTTAAACATAAGTACCACCATACCAGCTTGTAGCTTTTTCTCTGAAGCCACGGAAATTGTGTTGGCTGTAATGCAGTTTTCGTGTGTGAGTGCATGTGTATGTGCTTATATAGGCCCCACTAATGTGGCTCATATAACATGCAGAAGGATAATTGTAAACCTTCATTTCCACGAGTCATATTTGTTTCTGCAGCTCTGTCTGTGATCCCATCCCTCAACTACGGTGCATGTGAAACAAAGAACAGCTGCTCCTCGTTGCACCATGTTTTGGATGTATGCACCATTCCATGGCCTACAAAGTAGATCCCCAGGACAAAAGCTCAGGAAGCCTCGGGTCCCACAGGAGCCGGGCTGACCAACGCCATCGGCACTTGACGAGCTTGTCAGGCGCATGCAGAGGGCCAGCTTCTTTTCTTATCATCAGGAAGTTGTCAGGTGGGAGATATTTCTGTTTGTTTGTTTTGCAAATGTGTTTGTTTCCGCTAATCCAAACAATTAGGTGACATCCTATGACAGAACGAGCACAAGTCCGGCTGCAGCTGGACATGCTGCGTGGAGCTCTACAGTAATGGACTCATCCATCTACACAGTCTGTTGAAACACTGTGACAGAATGGCCGAAGCTGAGGTGATCGTGCTAAAGGGTGACATTTTGGACGCAAACAGGAAGCTGATATGCTTCAAAACTTTTTTTCTATTAAATGATGGTATCTAAGTAGCAGAAATGCATATATATATATATATTTGTATGTATGTATGTATGTATGTATGTGTGTGTATATATATATATATATATATATATATGTGTGTGTGTATGTATGTGTATATATATATATATATATATATATATATATATATGTGTGTGTGTGTGTGTGTGTGTGTGTGTGTGTGTGTATGTATGTGTGTGTATATATATATATATATATATATGTATATATGTATATGTTTATATATAATGTTTGAATATAATATTATTTTATTATCTGTAATATATATATATATATATATATATATATATATATATATATATATATAATGATCTAAAAACTCTAATGCTCAAAAATGTGGGATCAGACAGCCTTTTTAATGTTTTTGAAAGTCTCACCAGGACTGTTAATTTGAGTATGTGAAAAATTATTGCAATTTAAAATGACTGTTTTCTGTTTAAATATACTTTAAAATGCTATTAATTCCTATGATGGCTAAGTTGAATTTTCAGCAGCCATTACTCCAGTCTTTGGTGTCACATGATCCTTCAGAAATCATTCTAATGTACTGATTTGGTACTTAAGAAACGTTTATTATACTTTTTTTTCATGATTCTTTAAGAAATAGAAAGTTTTAAAAACTGCATTAAAAAATTGTTACTGACTCCGAGATTTTGAAGAATAGTGTATATATAATTTAAATATTTATTTTAATTTAAAACTATATTAATATGTTTGTAGCAGATTATAAAATATTTAGACATTACATTTAGTTGGTAGATATGATGTTTGAATCCATTCCTCACTGTCTAATGTGTGAAATGCAGTATATCAGCATAAATATATATTTTTTTGTTTTTAGAACAGTTAAGGAACTCATTGCTCTCTACTGGATTACAATGTATCAAACTCCAAAAGTTCAGTTCCTCTTAGACTGAAAAGTTTGCCACCCACTATAGTGTTTGTTATTGTTAATCAGCACCTTGTAGTTCGAAGTCCGATACTCAAACCATGCTGGAGTTTACACTGTCTACCAGCGATTCTTTTTCAGACTCCTGGCCAAAAAACACAGAGGTGCTCCATTAATAATTACTTTTTGGTTAACAGTAGAAAGAACGGTGAACATATGGTGTTTACGTCCTTTAATTTGAATGAGCTTGCTGTTTCCAACTCAGAATCAGTCTATTCAATACACTTACTGAAATATGCTAAATCCGAATCTGTCATTTCTGCATGCTGTAGGCTTATATGTTTGGCCCAGTGTCATATGCCTTCTGAGAAAGCGTTCATGCGGAGAAAGAACCAATTATGTGTAATTTCTTCTTTTAAGCCCATCTCCCATAATCACCATGGTGATATTTTAAATGTGATTAAACACACAGGAGTACTTCCATGTGCATAAATGGTCCTTCATCTTCACAGAACTGGAACAGCCGGATTAGCTATTTAATTTATATTTATATACAAAGACAGCTGAATGGAGCACAACAGGATAGAACAGAAGCACGGGTCTTGAGATATGTTTTCCAACGACTTTTATCTTGATACGGAGTCTAAAAAATGCAGCGCTCATGGTGTGAGATGCTGTAAAACAAAGACATCCATCTAGATTAGCTTTTTAAAGTAATAAAATAAAATAAAATATTAAATTCTAAAATAAAATAAAAATATATAGACTGTATACAGTATGTGCAAATCAAGCCTAGTTTATTCTCTCTATCCTCCATTGTTCGTTTCTCTTTTTTCAGTCCGTTTCTCAAGGACACCACCATAAGAGCCCTCTTAGACTAATACAGTTATCTGTTCATCTCAAGCAGATGAAAAACTTCCCCTGAATGAATATACACAATATCTTGGCACACCGGTCAGGATCCAGCACAGAGGAGCCTATCTTTAAAATCACAGGCATGTAAGTATGCATCCTCTTGAATTCCAGTGCCTTTGTTTTCAGATGTAAGGGAAGAGCAGTAATGGGTCTTCTGTTGACTTTACATCCTTGGAAAGTCCGCCTGGGCCACACACCTGCTGTCCATCCAGACCTGTGGAATCTCACCCTTAAGACAGAGCTGCGTGCGTCGAGGAAATAGCCAGGAATTTTAGTGCAACCATTCCTTCCATATCCTCTGTCGCGGCCAAGAATTCCAGCATTGTTTGCATGGCCATGCCGTTAATCATCAATATAAACACCTGTATACTTAATATAATTCACCGGGCCTTTTGTTGAGGGTTTTTCCCTTGTTTTGATGGCATGCTCAATGCGGGAGATCATGAGGTCGCCTCTCCATGATAACCCGTGTGTTACACTCATGGGTGGTTTTGGTTTATGTATTAATTCATTGCGGTCAGCTGACAGTGTGCTCTGAAGGGTAGTGTCACCGAGTGCACTGGCAGCTTGACAAGTGCCCCATCTGACAGAGGCCAGACTGAATGTCCTTGACAGAAGCATAGCGCTGCCAGGAGTGCTTCAGTGGCGGCAGAATGCATAATTGGTGACACGATGAGCAAAGAGGACACTTGACACAAGTCCTGGGCTGGAGAGAGAAAGGCACACTGGCAGCCTTCACAAACTCAGACATGTCTGATCAGCTCATGGTTGATTGAGACTCGGTTCTTGGTTTGTTGGTTCAAAGTACAGTCTAATGGCTGTCAGCTATACTGCACTCGTGTAACCTCCTGAAATGATTTCTTCACTCTAAACAATCCAAAACGTATATCGTTATTCATTGATTAACCCTCCTCTAGTGAACTGTTGCAATGTTTTTTTTACAATTTGTATGAAGCATTAGTCTGTTAGTCATTAGTTGGTATGATGCTTTAGTCTGTCTTTTTTTTGGAGCTTGAGAGCTTCTTGGAATCATGGAAGTTTTAGGATAACGTTATGACAGAATTTTTTGGCCAAACTATTTCTTTAAAGAGCCAGTAAGATGAAAATTCTAAGCTTCCTATCACTGTTTATAAGTCCTGTACATTAGGTTTAAATCCATCCAAGGTTTAAAAAACATTGTCATTTTGTCAAAATATCATTTTAAAATTACCTCAATTCTCAGAGATCCCTAAACGGTCCGCGCGAAGCTGTTCAAAAGATTCAGTTTCCTTAAACCCCACCTTTCGGTTGCATACTGTGTTCTGATTGGTCAACTGACATAGTTTTGATTGGTTGTTCCGCACACAACTTCACGGTAAACAATGCGTTAGCATCTGTTTGGGGTGAATTATGTCTTATTCCTCTTACCGTGAAGCAAACAGTAAAATAAAAAACTTGAACAGTCTTGCTGCTTTTTCTTCTGTGTGGGCGTATTCAAACCGCGTGCTTCAGTTTGAATCTGAATAACGCGTTCAGCGAGGGGGCGTGAACACATTAGATATAATGAAGGGAGACATGAAAAACAGACATCACGTTGTTTTCATATTGATTACTTTATCACAGAATATCTGTTTTCGGCAGCACTTGTTTAGTTTTAAAGAAGACGTGTCAAGCTTTCTATAGATATCTCTCTCATGTCTCTTCGTTGAGGTCAGAGTTCCGTTTCTCCCAAGACGGTAGGCGGAGATTATTATGCAAAGTGTTCCTAGTGACGTACATAGAGATGAGCAAAAGATTTGAAATCTGTAACGACTCGTTTCAGCGATTCAGAGTCGACTCCTTACATAAAGCCAATAACTTTATAAATCGTGTACTTTTTGGATTAATTATTTTGCACATTGTTTACACTGATGGACAGCTACATCATACACTGTAATACAGGTAATTTTTGATTTCCCATCTGTTTGGCTCTTTAAACAACAATTTATCCAAATATATTATCAAGAGTTTAAAACTGATCACATGCAGTATAATAATTTTTCAGGGTCTTAGAAAAAAACACTTGTGGCAATCAGTATACCCTTTTTTTTTCTTTCTTTTTTTTTTTTGTTTTAGCAAATTATTGGCAAGTTGTTAGGTGAATTCATACAACCTTAGTTTTACACTTTTATACAAACTGCTCATACACCATTTAGGTTTACATTTAGTAATGGACCTTAATGGTTAGATTTTTTATTTAAAAAAACAATTGTATGTTTTTATACAAATCAGATCATACTAATACAAAATTTGTTTGTTGTTGTTGTTTCTACATATTGCTTTTTAGATAATTGCACTAATTATTTGAAGTGGTTTTGTTTAATTAATTGTGTAACTGGATAGTGAAGTTATAGCAGCCAAAAACTGGACAGCAAATATGGAAGCTCTTTTAATAGAGATCAAAAGCATCCCAGATGGGATCATTGCATTCTTCCCATACTTCCATTTGTTACTTAATATATTTGACTGAGAAAGTGCGTCTTTAGTCTGGTAGTGTAGACTGTGTTATAAAATAGTTCTCACATATTTTTCCCTTTCATGTCACACATTCTTTTTCTTCATTTCTTCTCGTGAGACATTGTGTTCAGGCTAGAGTGTTTTATAAACTGTTACTGCACTTTTATGTTTTAAGAGCAGAAGAACATATTTTTCTTCTCATGAATTCCTGTGTTAACGTTCGGCACTTTATTAAGCTCTTTTTCTCTTTTCATTTATGTTTTGAATCTGATGTGATTATGAGAAAGAGGCAGAAGGCAGCTCTCATGAGAAAGAGATGAAACATGGGTCAATTCGGTGACCGTTCCAAACTCATCTTTTTGATGAAGAGCTCCATTATGCTTTATAAGTCCAGCTGCAGGATTTACATGTCATAAACACAACGGAGTCATTGCAGTTAGCTTCAGTGCAAAGATACAAGCTGCTGAAGAACTATTGGATTGAGCCTAAAATATGCTCATTCTGAGCTCTCGTGACTGTCCGTGACATATGATCTTTGTAAACCAATGATGTCAGTGTGTCAGGGTAAGTTAATGAATGTCTTTGCTAATCTAAGCAGTAGACATCTCTCCCAGCCATTTATACCTTGAAGCTTTAGCCAAAAGATCAAGTGGAACTTTTAGGGTAATTTTCCCTCATTTGTTTTGTTTCAGGGTTTATCTCTGTATTTTTAGGAAGCTGAAAAGTACTGACTAAAATGTTTGATTTGAACTTAAACTGGTTTATTTTTTAGCTACTAGACTTGTGCGAATTTTAATTACTTGCCATTTAATCGTGTTGTGCTTTTGATAATATGTGTATATGAAGGGCCCTGTCCAGATAACTGGTTTTGCTTCTTTTCACTTATTTAATTCTGATGCTATTATTCTGTACCTTGACTGTGGTATATAGTCATTACAGACTCATAATGTTTTGAGCTTTTCATGCTCTAGTAAAAGCAGATGTATTGACTGATGGTTGTGTTAGGGTTAGGGTTAGGGTTAGGGTTATGCGACTTGCTCCTTTGTCTTGACCATGCAGCTGAAGGTTATAACCAGGGTTGCCAGGCATGTGATTTTCAAATGAAATTGGGGCTGTGTTTAAATGGTTTTGATACATATATATTGATTTATTCGATTATTTTTTTGTGTTCAGTACAACCCCCCCCCCCCCCCCACCTAATGGTATTGCATATTTACTATAATATTTAGGCCTAAGCCTACATATTGAAAAAGCTTTAAAGGGTTTGAGCTGAGTTTTAGTTTGGTTGTGTTGGCCATTGGGCTTTTTCACACAGACCTGGCAACCCAATGTGTTCAGGCCACATGAGAAGGTGCTGAAAGGTTAGATGTACAATCAGGAAATTCTCTGTGATGGCCTCAGCTCCCTCGTTTGGTGTCTGTATTCCCATGACACAGCTTTCCTTTTCCTCCTACACTCACATGGCACCCAACGATTCAGAAACCCCCATAACTTAAGAAAACTCTGCGCTGTTTGGCTTTGCTTTTCCTCTTGTTTTGTTAGTCTTTAAGAGACTGCAGGCTGAGATCATGAATCAACTAGCCAAAAGAGAAGGACAGGCATCAGAGGGATGCTTATGTTGCCCGGGCATCTGCTTTGACCATTTTTCTTATGACTTATGGAGAACTGCTCCCTTCTTGAGGAGCCACAAGTCTCTCAGGATGGTAGAGCAGGTTAGAATGTACCTCAACCTCATGCAGACTTCTAAACACTTGTTCTGATTTAAACATAACGTGATGGACGCAGCGTGAGCGTCTGTCTGAGAGTCTAGGAGCTGAAGGGCTTCAATCAACTGTAATCAGTGTGTTTCAGCCTCTCCCTGAAACACCGTTGGAGCACTGCAGCAGTCTCTCCACGGCCCATTTGCACTGCAGTTTACTTTAACCTAGCAAGTTCTGAGGAGCCCTCAAGGCCACAAAACCTGAACGTAAACACACAGCACACGGAATGTGTTTACCAATCTGCCAATGACCTTTTCCTACGTGCTTCAAATGTGTTTTTGAGGATTTTAATCTGAAATCACCATCGTATATGTGCATTAGTGTATCAGATTGTTGAATTAAAGGCTAGAGGAAGGGAGTGCACCTTTAATGTCTTTAAATGTTAAATGAGCAAGTGAAAACTGATAGGTGAAATGTACGAGTGCCAGGAATATAATGGCCTAAAAATAGAGTTTGTCACCAGATGAGTGGAAAGAAAATGTTAGAGAGGTCAGAACTAGCAGCTTGGGCTGTGTGTTTGAAGTGTGTGTGTGTGTGTGTGTTCCTTTCTCTACGGGTCAACAGTGACGCACACCCAGGGTTTGACAGGATGTGTCAGGCTGATCCTTCTGCTTTCATGTTCATCTATCGGTTCAATTCTCTCACTTTTGTCTTTCTGTTCGTCTCTTACTTTCATTTGCTCTTTCCCAGTGGAGAGCAAAATCAATGTGTCCCTGTCTGTCAGTATGATATTGCCTTGCAGGCTTCAATTTTCCAACAAAATGAGTGCAGTGGATGTTTTGATATATAATATAAAAGCTGCAACACAATTTCTCTTGTAAAAAAAAAAAATATATATATATTTATATATATATATATATATATATATATATATATATATATATATATATATATATATATATATATATATATATACACATACACACATTACAGACCTAAAGTTTGGACACATCTTCTCATTCAAATAGTTTTCTTTATTTTCATGACTATGAAAATTGTAGAGTCACACTGAAGGCATCAAAGGCTATTTGAGCAAGAAGGAGAGTGATGGGGTGCTGCGCCAGATGACCTGGCCTCCACAGTCACCGGACCTGAACCCAATCGAGATGGTTTAGGGGTGAGCCGGACCGCAGACAGAAGGCAAAAGGGCCAAAAAGTGCTAAGCATCTCTTCGGGGAACTCCTTCAAGACTGTTGGAAGACCATTTCAGGTGACTACCTCTTGAAGCTCATCAAGAGAATGCCAAGAGTGTGTATATGTGTGGATATATATATATATATATATATATATATATATATATATATATATATATATATATATATATGTATGTATATGTATATATATATGTATATGTATGTGTCACACACACACACACAATATAAATATGTACTGTCTTTATTAAACTTATTTAAGGTTCATTCTAATTTATAAGTAATACACTAATGTAAAATGTATTAGTATACACTAATATTTAAGTTTGGCTTTAGAATTTGTTTTTTTTTTTCAAGGAAATAATTGGTTTTATTCACTAAAGAGGCATTAAATTGATCAAAAGTCACAGTAAAGACTTCTGTTTTTAAAATAAATGCTGTTCTTTTCATCAGAATCATTTTAAGCATTGATAATAATAAATATTAATTAAGTATCAAATAATGATATAATCATGATATAATCGATGTAGGATTGTGTGACACTGAAGACTGTAAGAGTAATAATAGCTGATGGCAGATTTCCCATCACAGGAATAAATTACATTGTAAAATGTAATACAATACAAAGCAAATATTTTAACATTACGTAACATTACCATAGAATAACAAATGCTGTACAATTTGGCATATTCATTATTGTTGCATGTTCATGTTAGCTATTGCATTAACAAGTGTTAACATGAACCTTATTGTGAAGTGTTTCTGAAATATTTCAGAATAACCCTCAGAGCTCATTAAAATCTTGTTTTAATTCTCAGTAAAGAAATATTTCTGCCTTTTCCCAACAGTATGAGTAAAATCCAGATAATGAATTCTGAAGAAATGAGTGTAACTACAGTAAATGCCACAATAATGCAATGTTGTGAAACTTTAATAAGTATTTTACATCTGGTATTGTGAGTTTCACACACACAGTCTCAAAATAATAGTCAGCCAGTCTCACAGTCACATCTTGACTGACTGTCCTGGGGTCTTGTTCCTCTATTATGTCCAGTCTGTGGCCCGCTGGGACAGCCTCAAAAGTCCCCCAATGGAATTTAGAGAGGAAAAAAAACACTTTGTCTTTCAGCAGTGGTCTTTTTTCTGCATGTGCCGTTTGTTAGTAGAAGTCTCAGGCCATTATTCACAAAGCTTACAAAGGTCGGGTTAGGCTGCAAGCAAATCCCTCTTCAAGCTAATTATTGCTCTCTGAATACGTGGATCAGACTCTGTGCCAGGTTCAATCCAGAGTTATTTCTATACAACACATATTTCACTGTGAAAACTACTTCACATGGTGTCCCAATAAAACCCAGTTAATTGTGAATCAAAGGGACAGCTTTATCTTATTGTTAGTCATGCTAACATGCTTAACCCCTTGGATATGCAATCTCTTATCCAAGATTAGGCTTTAGGAAAAGGAGGAATTTAAAAATATCCGCCCTTAATCAAGCTGTAGGGTCCATTTGGCCAGCTGAGAACCTCCATACGGTCCAGACGTGTGTGTGTGTGTGTGTGTGTGTGTGTGTGTGTATGTTTGAGCTGTTGGTCTGATTAGGGTCACCATGAAGCATTGCAGAATTCCTCAGCTGAGAGTACAGCAACATCCTCTGTGATTCAACTGAAAAATGTCCAATGGCAAATTAAGAGGCAATTAATTACAGAATCATTTAACAAACAAAGATGCAAACATACACAAATGAGCCAAGAGACAGGATGCCAGAGAGAAGGGAAGCGAGGACAGCAGCGGCTGGAGTGCATGCAATCCAGACCTCCCTTCCTCCTTGTATTGTCCTGTTTACCGACCTGCTCGTTCGGTTGTTTGGATGTTTTCCTTCAATTCCCCTGAGTCGATATCTTCCTGTAGCGCACGGGCACTCACCTGACTTAATCGCTCCGGTCTGGCTGCTGGACATCATTAAAAGGCTCAGAATATCGACTCCAGGAAGTCTAATGGAGTCTGGTGTGCGGTGCATTGTTTGGAAAATGCCTCAGATTTTGCCTTTATCAGATTTTAGACTCGCATCTTGCTCCATTCATCCCATCTTCCCTTCCCTTTTGACTTCGTGCAAGAGGCTGCGACTTTCCACCAGTGCTGTTCTGAGGAATAAATGCCACTTGAAAGTGCTGAAGGCATCGATTTATTTCTTTTTGCACCTGACCTGAACCTTGAAATACAATGCCTTCGTATGAATGTTTAATTTACCTGTCAGAATTAAGTGTGGAATAGCAGTGGAAAAGCTAGAATGAATCTGGAGCATTGGATGCCAAAATGACTTGTTGTTGTACTTTTTGAATTCATGGCATGTCCGTTCTTTGTCTGCTGCATACAGTCTGAGTATCATTTCGATTAGTTTTTCCTCCCATCTTATCACCGGTGACCTTGTGACCCTCGTGTCTGGAGGAGATTTAAGATGTAGTGTGGTTTGAACAAGGTCACACAGGTCTCTGGCCAGTAATGGCATCTGTTAAATGTGACGAGTGCCTTCCTATCAGCCCAGGCTTTTTGGTTTTGGTTATGGAGACTGTGAGATTTCTTTTCGTACAGTCAGGGATGTGGTTTAGCTCACTACCTCACTGGTTCTCAAACTCTCCAGGTCAAATGCCACTTTTGATCCAATCGACCAGACATTTCCAAGGTTCCTCAAACGACCTCTTTAAATGAACTGATAATCTCAGACATTCACAAACTGTCTGCCACAGAGAGATTAACTCATTCTGGCTGATAATTAAGTGAGGAAAGAATGCAATGATATGTGAATTACTCATTTAATTGGATTCTCTTAGAGGACTTTAAGATGAAGATCTAATCATAATGTAGGTCAGGAAATTTGTTTCAGTTATCAGGGCAAAAATTCCTAATGTACCTAATACATTTATTTCAGTTTTATTTTAATTACTGAAAATAATTTGCAATAGTTTAAGCTTTAGTTTAACCATAATAACACCGATGTACTCTATGTGTACTGTATATCAGTATAAGTTTAACTATATATAACACTAGGGAAAACCTAACGAGAAGCACTGTCCTGGCTTAATGCACAGCAGGTTCCAGCCATTAACAGTCTTGTAAATATAGCTTCTGCTTGACCTTGTTCCTCTTGTGGTTAAAGGTCTTAATAAATGTTCTTGAATGTGTTTATCTATGCATGTCTTAAACGTTTCGTTTAGCCTCGGTGTAGGTTAATATTCAGTGATGCACCTCATGTCCAGCTAACCACACTGACCGCATTCATAAACATAATGAGCTCTGTTTCCTCCTCCTGGTAAACACTCAGACCCTGTGACAGGTCACCGCCTACTCTTCTCTCAGAGCATCGGAATGTGCCGGAGACATAAAGAGACTCACTTTCCATGTGGCCCAAGCGTCCACTGCAGGGCAAAACGGGAGAGATGGGCTACTTTCAGATAGTCTAGGTAGTTCACTAGGTTTTGAAACACAGCCATTCAGATGCACATTTGTTGATTTGAACTATGCCTATTTAGGACTGTGGGAAAGAGATGTGGGATGACTCTCATTCTGAATATATGACTGCAATAAAGGGAGCAGAATTTTCTCATTCTGTGGTCAACCAGCTATTTCTGTTCATTAATGGACAGATGAGTGTGCATTTTTCGAATAACACACTGTAATGGCTTGATAGTCCAGTTGCTTCATGTTCAGGGCCTTCTGAGGTTCAACATAACAAAGGTTGTTTGGATCTTTGTGTTCTTGACACACTTGTTTTAGTCTGTGTGTGTGAGAGAGAGGAACAGAGGGCTCGTGGGGTTGTCTTGCAAATCTGGAAGGTTATTCTTTGCCATTGTGTTTTCTGGTATCACCAAAAGTGACTCTTGACCCATAAATATTTAACAGAGCAGACTTTAATAGAAACTTCACTTTCACCTCTTCCTCCGCAATAGACCCTCGGCTGGACTTTGTTTTCAGCACCCCTCACCCTCTCTCTCACACATAAATATTTATAAGTGAATGAAGGGAGAGAAGTTTTATTAGGGCATCTTTGATTTAATGTGATGGACCAATCACGGGAAGATAAACTGCACTTCCACTACAAAGTATATAAAAATACCCAGCAAACATGAAATCATCAAAGACTGTTAGCACATTCCACAAATACTGTGGGGTCCTGATATTTTGGTAAATTATAATAGGCAAGAAAATTATTTTTTTGTGGGATATGTTTGGTAAGCATAGAAAATTAACCTAGCATGAAATGTAGATATGTAGATATCAAATTTTGAAATGAGGATTTGTCAGAATTTTGACATTGATCTATTAAATATATTTTGTAAACAGGGTTTTAATTATTGACTGATTTTAATGACAACAAAAAAACAGTTATGCATGATTTTCTCCCTATTGCAAAAATATTAACATTGTTTTAACATTTACACCATTTAGAAATGACATTATGTGCTTTAAATATTTGTAATTTTTATATGTGTGCGTGTGTGCGTGCACGCGTGTGCGTGTGTAGTAGAGTGACCTTAATCTTCAACCTTGTTACCCAAATTATTGATAAGAAAAAAGGTACAATAAATATTTTCCTTTAATTTTGGCCATTCATTTTTATATTATTTGTTCTCAAACTAGTTGGCCCATACTAAGTAACAGCTTTATTTGATCTGTTTAGGCAACCCTGTGCTTTTAAAATTGTTTATTTTATTTATTTTTTATTTTATTTTTTTGGTTGTGAAAATTGCAAACCTAGAAAATTAATTAAAAGCAATGATATAAAATTTTACTTAATTTAATTTGACTCGCTGCTAAGATTGGCATTTTTTGTACCTTCTTTCACTGTTTTTATTTTTCTTTTCCTTGTTTTAAGCCCTACTTTTTACCCTATTCACAGACAGTGCCTGCATTTGTTTAAACAGAATTCAGGCGCCATATTCACTTTCTTTAGAGGATCTCTCTGTTATTCAAAACTAGAGCATTTCCACATACCTTCATTAATTCTGAGGAGTAGATGCACAGTGGGGTCTCTTCCTCTGGTGCGAGCAGCATGGGGTGCGTTTGAGTGTGGAGTGTGAGACGGTGTGTGTGTGCGTGTATTAGTCCTGCACCCCGGAGACCACCCGCTGATTATGTAAAACTCCTCTGCCTTTGAGTGTCTAAGCACAGCCGAGAGGGAAGTTCAACATCTATCTCTCCTGACCCTGTCTGACCCGTCTAATCCCACTGTTTCTCAGGTTCTGATTACACAGATCAGGGACCAGCATCGGGATCGAACACCAACCCCAATCATCAGTCACTCCGACTGGCATCTGACAGCTCCCATGGTCTGCTAGAACCTTCTCCAGACCCGCCCCACTTCACTTCTACTTCAAAGTCCCATGGTCTGTCTGAGGTTATCTCTTTTTTTCAACCGATGAAGTCCCAGGAATATCAGTTAGATAAAATGGGTGGATCTAATGACAGAAACGTAGGATTCGCTTAATTAGATTCTAATATGTCAGTACGCATAGTGTATAGAATTAGCTTGAAGTCTCAATTGACGCGTGTCCAGTTTCGTGATCCATTCCATGTGTTATCTTTACATTCCTGTCTCCTTTCATCACAATCTGGTGTGTTGCAGCACATGATGATTTCAACTTTCATTACTTCCCTTTGTAACTCTGAAAAACTGTATACTGGATGATACATTGTATATTGCAAAAACATTCAGAGAGCATTTCGGTCATGGTGACGAAATATTTCCTTGCAATGTTTGGCATTGGATGTTAAAAGCTAACTTCAAACATGCTGCAAACTTTACAGAACTTCCACCTGTTTTTAATCTGGCATACTTAGCGAAGTTTGCAGCAATTACCATTTAGAGAGAGAAATTTCTGCTTGTTCATGCCAAAAACCCAGTAATCGATCTAATCTTAAGGGAAATCGTTATGTTCACAGTCTGTGACTTTGGGACCTAAAATTGTCTGTGTTGACAGAAGGGGCTCTGTAGTGCAATGGGTTCTGTTTCCTCTGCTCAGGGACTGGGGACTGAAGTTGAGGTACAGACTGTATTACGTGACCCAGCTCACAACTTTCAGAGGCTTCCTACTGTATATGCTACTCCTAAAGGATTTCCTCTGCGCACTTAACATTGTTTCTGTAGGCACATTCTTTTCTTCTATCTCTCTCTCCTTTTCATTTGACACCACATAACATATTTCAAGGTGAAAACACATACTGTGTGTCCTTGGTCTGTACTAGCGTTGATATCTATGATTCAGCACCTCAAGGCATTTGACAGTAACTACTGTAGTCACATAGATAATGATTGACTGCGTTAGACTTATAGTGAGCAGGTGAGAGACACAGTCAACATCATAGGAAACAATGTGAAGAGCAAAACACTAAATATTACTGAGATACTGTATTTACACTTTCTAAAGGAAATATGGTGTTTTAATGGTTGCTAGATCATTTGTAGGTGGTTTCTTATCCAAGTCAACATATCTCACCATCAAATCTCTAACCTGAATTAAAAAATTAATTGCAGCCAAAAATAACCCTTTCCAGCCACAAATTGTCCAAACCCCCCATAAAACCAAATAACTAAAAGCCTCTGTGTTTTTTGCTTTGTTCGTTTTGTTTTGTTTTATTAAGTTTGGTTTAGTTTAGTTTTTTGTTTTGTTGCTTTGCTTTGTTGTTTCGTTTTATTTGCTTTGTTTTGTGTTGTTTTTTGTTGCTTTGTTTCATTTTTTGTTTGCTTTGTTGTTTTTGTTGCTTTGCTTTCCTTTGCTTTGTTGTTTTGTTGCCTAGGTTTTTTTTTTTTTTTTTGGTTGGTTGGTTGGTTGTTTGGGTGTTTTTTTTTTAATTTTTTTATTTTGCTGTTGTTTTGCTTCGCAGAAATCTATTATATATAACAGCATAGAACTTTTGGTATGGATGGACTCACCTGTTGGTACCTAACACAATATCTTATGACTGTGTCCTGCTTTACCTGCGTTAGTCACAGATTACAGTTGGAAATGTAGTGTGTGACTGCACTGGGCTGCTCTCAGAACTGATCTGAGATCAGTGATCTATGGATGTGAGTGTGAGGCCATCTGGGCTCAGCTGCTCTGGAGGTATTGTCAGTGGAGGTATTGCTTGTGGCTCCCTGTGCTGCTCCACATTACCAGGGAACGGTTGCCAGGGCTACCATTTATTAATATCCATCTATAACTTTGAGCACTGTGCTCATTTGAGCAAATAATGAAGACAGCCACTGGTTTCAGGGGAGGGTTCGCTGGCATGTGAGCTCGCAAATCTACATACTTATTGTGTTCAGGACATAATTGAGTCTGTCTGTGTGTTTACAAGCTTGTAAATAAGGGTGCAATTGAATAAATGTTGCATAAAGTATATGCAATCGCATATGTTTGTGTTTATGTAAATAAGCAGCAATAGGAAATTGTCAGCTAGGCAAATTAAAACTGTTTGGCAAAAATAAGTACTGGGGTATGTTAGTAAATATGTGAATGTATCATTTATAATGTATAAGAAGAAGACTCCAGCTTTTAATTGATTTTATATATTTCCTGTCTTTAATTGCTTTTATTAAATGAATCAGTGATGCATTCATAGCACTGTGATTCATTCATTCCAAGTTGCATTACAACTAAAATAGTTTTTAAGAGATTTTGAACATTCATGTTTCTGCTCTGATTCAGCTATGTTAAAGGGCTCAATATAATTGCGAATAATATAATCAGTGGCTTTATGCTGTATAATATTTCCCTCCATATCAAGTTAGGACCACTACAGCCGGAAAAAAATTAATGGAGCATCCCTGCCCCCTGCTGGTTGTTTAGTAACACTTACAAGGACCAGGATTTCACATTGGATATACATTGTGCAACAAACGGTCTCTGTCTGTAATCTTATGTAAATTTACTCAGATGATGTCCCTAATGATGAAAATGTTGGGATTGTGGTTTTATCTTATCTCCACTGATTGTTTGTTCTTGTGTTAATTAGTAACGGCCTTTTGCTGGGTGTTATGGTTTGATAAAGTATTTTTATGTTGTTATTGATGTGCGATGTCACTGAAAGAGGTAATCAGTTTCAGAGGAAAGGTTGTTATCTTTTATTAAAAGATTATGAAATCCAACAGTTGTTTTAAAATGCAAAGATTAATGATTCAAGATAAGATCAGCAATGTTTACAAAGTAAATAGCACCGATTTTGATTTCACGTTGACATTGATTTCATATTCAGAAACTTTCTGAACACTTGAATGTAGAGATTTTGTATTAATAATGTGCTCTTATGAATACAACATCTCAGCAAGGAGCTAAATCTCCTCCTAGTCTGCAAATGACTCTGTTGCTATGCAGTAATGAGTCTGGTGGCAGAGCAACAGCCAGACATGCATCTCAGCTGTTCACTAGGATCTGACTGGCACAGTAATTATCTCTGTCTAGACATTTGTCTTCATATAACAATCAAGTGACATGCAGTATTATTTAATTTATCTGAGCTTCTTATTGTTTATTAGAGATGAACTCAAAGTTCTTTTCTGTTGGATTGTTTGAAATCAAAGTGATGATTTTGGTCAAAATGGGCCAAAATCTACACTGTAAACTCAGAGAGGTCGTTTAAAGTGATGTCAAATTATGTCATCACTTAGTCACTTTAGTCAATGCTCTCACATGTCTTGAAATATAGTACTCGAATTGCATGGACTTCTTTCATGGTACGTTTGAAGTGGTTTTAGGTGACTTGCTCAAGAAATCTCAAGCTGCTTTTTTCTGTACACTAAGTAAAGGAGGGATGGATGATATCTAAGTCTAAAGTCAAGCTGTATCAAAGGTAGAGAATTTAAAAAGAAAAGATTCTTATGAATCTATGTGTGAGCCTTGTGATGGACTGACCATTCATCCAGGGTTTTTCTCCACCTGTGGCTCAAGATGCTGGGGTAATTAAAAGATACAGTTCACAACTTTAAAGGGAGTTTATATAATTTATAATTTCAGAACGAAATAAAATTCAAAGTAAAGAAATAAAAAAGTTTTAGAGTTCTATAGTTCTTAGAGTTTAAGTTCTAGAATTACAGTAAAATAATAATATATAATCATAAGGAGGGGGGTGAGCCACTGGCTCAATTTACCCCGCTCCCTCCATTTTAACACATTTGTATCATTCAGCAGTTTAGAGCTAACATAATGCTGGCAGTATAGCCTTATATTATAACTTCCTAAAGCACAAACACACAAGTGATATTACAGATTTGTCTTATTGTTCAAACACAAGAAGCATGGGCCTTGGTTTATTATTATTATTATTATTATTTTACAGAAATGTAGTTACCAATTATTCCATGGGTCTCTTCATCACATGGTGAGTAAAATACATAACTCTCCACATATTTATGGTCATATATCACCAATTTTTGCCTAAAAACAAGGGGTGGCTCAATTTACCCGCGGGTTTAATTCACTGCACTCTTCCCTATAAAATAAATCCTCTGGAATAAAAAAAAAACATAGAAGTTCATGTGATGTGAAGTTTGAATATGTGGAAGTGTGAACTACTGCAGAATGGAAAATTTTAAGTGAATACTAACTTAAATGGGGATATTTTCATCACGCAAAGTTGCTGTTTGCCTTCATATGTCTTGAAATATAGTGCTTGAACTACTTTACTTCTACTACTACTAGAGTTTTTCGGTCATTTCAGAGCTCGAAATCATCCACATCCACTTTCATTGTATGTTCCAATGAAGAGAGAAATAAATGGAACTGCATGAAGATGAGAAATTGATGACCGTTTTCATTTTTGGATGTACTATCCCTTTAAGTGTTTGCACAATAAAACTTTCTTGCGAAACTTCCTGACTTCGAAAGGCAGAGTGATGGTGTTAGTTGTTAGAAGAGGGCGTTCAGGAACATACTAGCCAACAGTACATATGTAACAGGAGACATTAGCTATTATTTATTATGCGACCAGCAATTTGTTCGCTATGCCTGGGTAAATGCACTGCACATTAAAGAAGGGCATAGGGAGAGAGACACTGTGCTTTTATTACAGTAGTAAAGATTAGAGTCACAGCCAAAGTTCCTCCCCCTCAACTACTGCACATGGATCTGGTTAGGACGCCTCTGGTAATGCATGTAGTTTCAGATAGGACATACACACCCTTGCATACACACACACACACACACACACACACACACAGACTCACAAGACAGAAACTCTCGTGCCCTGCTGTCACACTCTGTGTGTGGACTTGCTTGGAGCAGATGGTCTAAAATGAGCTCCTCAGGCTGGATACTGGCTCTGTGTCTTGTGGTTCTTGAAGGTAACAAAAAAAATAAATAGTGTATGCGATGGTGATTTAGTCTTGCTGGTGTGGTGTAACTATGCGACAATCATGCACTGTATGAGTAAGACTTTCATTAAGGCAACATTTCTGGTCACCATCTGTTGTTGTGTCATGTTTGTTTGGTTTATGTGTAAATTGAATTTGCATGCCATTAGCCTAAAAATGAATTCTGCCATAAAATGTCATTTGTTTGCTCACTCGAACCATAAAACGAATCTGTAAGAGACTGTATGATTAATGTTTTTTTAATTCATAAGATGATTATATGTATGGTTTGTTTACTATATTTGGCTTGTTTACATTGTGGTTTGTGAGATTTTATGCATGTTTTTGAGTTGCAGTGCAGCTGTAGGCTTGCTTTTACTGTTTCAGTCATAATGTAATGTGAAAACATTGTCATCTCGAATTATAAAAGGCATAAGTTTAACCACAATTGCTGACCTTTGTTCACCACATGTGCTGACAGTGAGTTTAAAACAGTTACTCTGTTGTTCTGCATGTGTCTCTTCTCGTGTGTCATCACAGGAGGCAGATATGCTGTGTGGGCCAAAGAAGGATCAGGCAGTGAGAGGAACTGTTCGGCAATTCCTCCGGTACTCTATTCTTCTATCTATACTCTGTCCATGTTTTCCTCTGTATATCCACACAACTGGTTCAGCCCTCTGCTAGGACTCGTCTTTAGCTCAGAGAGCAGTGGAAAGAGAAAATAATAACCCTGTCTCCAGCATACAGGTCTAATCTGGCCTCTCAGTGAAAAGATCTTCTCTTCTGATAAGAACTCAGTTTTTAGGTCATGCACACCCCAGATCTGATCTCAATGAGCTGTATGTGTGTTATCTGTAAACGTTCTCTGTTTTGTATCAGTTTAAGTGTTTTTATATGGGTTTAGTTTGGAATTACGGGTTGAAAACCGAATTTGTGATAACATCCTGAATTCCGGATAATTTTGATGCAATATATTTAAATGATTCATTCTCGTTGCTCCAGTATTTGCCACCAACAGCTGTAAACACGACTCTGAGGCTTCGTGATCTGAGAGCATCCATGATCCCCTTGAACATCTCAGCCTACATCATCCCAGCCACAGATGCTCATCTGGTAACTTCTAAAGATTGTCAGAAATGAACTTTCATATTTAGAGCCAATACTGGTCTCCTGGAATTTATATTTCTTTTTTTACTTTTTTCCCCCCTAACCATATAAAATCACAAATCATAACTGTACACTGATGTCAAATAAGTCTTAATAATTTCTAATATAATTTGATCAAATCAACAAAAATAATAATATTTATATTGTTATTTTTAGACAAAAACTATTTTTTTTAAATGCACATTCTCTCTGCAGAGACACCACATACTAAATCCAAAACTAGTTGGTCTACAATTAATAATATGAAATATATCAAATGATATACAAGATTAAACATTATTCATCCCCAAATTTTAAATATACTGTATTTTGTATTTTTGTCCATTTTGTAGGCTTTTCATTTCTGACCCCCTAAACCTTGTCTTCTCTTTCAGTCTTCTTCATCCTCAGACATTACCTTTGTGATAGTAACAGTGTATGGTTTTTTGGCAGAGTGAGTACATCGCCCCCAGAGATGCGAGGTTGGCCTGGATGTCTGGCTTCTCTGGCTCTGCAGGTGTGTTTCAAAATATTGCTGTATCACCATGCATCATTCTCACACACATAATGTTTGTCACTTCTTTGGTCCCTGACAAACGGCCCGCTCCTGTCTTCTGTAATAACTAACAAGAGTGTGTTTCTAATTTCTAGGAACAGCAGTAATTACTCAAAACAAGGCTGTTTTGTGGACCGATAGCCGCTACTGGATTCAGGCAGAGAGACAAATGGACTGTAACTGGGAGCTACAGCGAGATGGTGAGGAGCAAATTATGAGAGTAAAATTAATATTTAAACTTGTCTAAATGAAGTTGAACATGTAGGTTTATGAATGTATTAAAACACACATTTAAAGGATATTGAAATATGTTGTTCTATTGATTCCTGGTCTAACTCTACTGGATCACAGCCTCCATTCGCAGCATTACCAACTGGCTGATCTTAGAGATCCCTGAGGGAGATCAGGTGGGCTTTGACCCGTTCCTCTTCTCTGTAGGTAAGCAAACAAAGCTACTAAAATACTTTCTTATGTACATTAAGTTAAAAGTATGTGTTGTTGTGTTGTTGTTTTTTTTTTTTTAAATGCTGTTCTTTTGAACTGTTTTTATTCACCAAAACAAAAACAAATGTCAGAAAATGACTCAAAGTTTCCCCAAAAATTATGAAGCAGCAAAACTGTTTTCAACATTGATGATGATGATGATAATACATTTTAAAATGTATTCAAATGGAAAACATATATATGAAATTGTATAATATTTCACAATAATGATTATATATTTACTATTTTTATCAAATAAATGCAGTCTTGGTGAGACTTTTCAAAAACATAAAAAATAAAAAAAAATCTTACTAAAGCAAGCTTTTTAATTGAAGTGTGTATATAAGCCATATTAAGATGATCACATAAGCAACAAATCTAGTAACAAAGATTAAATCACTCATGAATAATCTGGTCATTATTCATTGCTGCTTTAGACACTTTTGGCGTCTACAACACCAACCTGGCTCCAGCGGGCCGGATCCTGAAGTCTATTCCTGATAACCTGGTGGATAAAATATGGACAGATCGACCTCCTCTGCCTCCTGACAACCCCACACGCTTACCTGACAGTGTCATCGGTGTGTGCATGTCTTATCAGCATCACTTGACTGATAAGTACCAAGCGAATAGGGCAAAGGACCATAAGATCATGACAAACAGAGCAATAAAGCTCTGATTTAATCTTTAATGACTAGTGATATAACTTATAGTAATGACAGCTCACAGAGGAAATATTCTAGTTCATTCTGGTGCTAAGATAAAGTCAATGAGGCATGAATAAAGGCATAGTCAGCCTAAAAATAACTTCATGTTGGTGTAAAACTACAGTATATGGCTGTTTTTCTGTGGGACATAAAAAGGGGGAATTCTGTGCTTGTTGCTCTTTTCCTCTTTTTCAAACTTCAAATAAGATGCACAAAAAGAATCTTAGAATGAGTTGTGCATTTTATTACTATTATCATTTCTAAGTCTTCTGAATTCATATTATAGCTTTGTGTGAGAAACATATGAACATTTTCAGTGCTGTTTACTAAAAATCTTCCTGCCGAGACTGAAGCGTTGAGTCAATGTGGTGAACTTGAGAACAAAAATCAGTCTGATTCATGAATACATCATTTTAAACCAAGTGAAAAAGCTGATTCACTTAACAGATTTGATTCAAAATAGTGAATCTTTAGCAAAACAGTCTTTTATCTATGCCTCTATGTTACCTTTTATTGTGATTGCATAGGAAAAGTAATTGTAAGGGTCAGTAAAAGGTGACAGAATTCTCATTTTTGGGTGAATTGATTCTTGAAGGTTTTGTTGTAACTCAAATTTACATTGTGGAAATTCAGAAAGGACCTGGCCAATGAAAGTGGATCAGATACGAGCCCAAATAAGTGACAATCCATACAAGCCCACCGCTGTGCTGCTTTCAGCTCTGGACGAGACCGCATGTAAGCACAAAACAGCACAACACAAAGCCATCTCAAGCACGAGAGTTTCTCTGAATTGTTCTGTAAATCTCTTGTCAGGCCAAAATTTCAGCTTGCGTCTCTATTTTCAGGGCTGTTTAATCTACGAGGCAACGACATTCCTTTTAATCCATTCTTCTATTCTTACACTCTGCTGTCAATGGATGAGATATGGCAAGTTCCTCCGTTTCATATTAATAGCACTATACTTAGTTGGTGTGCTGTACAGTTTCTAACTAGCCTCTTTCATCAGGCTCTTTGTGCACATTGAACGAATTACAGAAGAGTTGAAGGTGTACCTGAACTCTTCATGCTACAATTCCTATTGTGTGCAGCTGCTTGAGTACAGCTCTGTGCGCACATACCTGAAGTCCTATCTACAGAGACTCAACGTGAGGGTGTGGGTGGGTACAGAGTACACCAACCAAGCCCTGTATGAGCTAATCACTCCTGAGGTAAGACATGGATCCAAAATATAGACTACTACTATGTGTATGATAACTTGGATGCTCTAATAAGGAGTCTCAAATGTTCTGTGGGCTTAAGATGGTTTCAGTCAAGTGTCAGCCTCTCAAATAAGTGATTTTCACTTTTTGTATTAAGCCTTTAATGGTATCTCGTGCTTCTGTTCAAGAAGTGTTAAATAGTAGCCTAATTGATTTTTTCCCATATGGTTTTTTAAAGGCTGAAACATAAATGTAAATATGTAAAAACTGTAATCTAAGGAAAGAAGAAATAAGCCTCTATGCTTGCATCTGTCAAAAAAGTTAAGTTACGCACATCTACATCAGGCACATGTCACTGTGTGACAAAATTAGATTGCTATAATCAGTGGAGCCATTTCTATTTTTGACACACTGCACAGCTATTTCAGCCACTTTATTTTGCCCTTCATGGTCTGTCTGAAATGAAATTATTTTATTGACAGATTTGTGTGTATGTTTTACTTATTGTGACTAGATGTGCTGTGATGTGCAAAACAAATCTATATAAATGGAGGTGAGGATGGATGGATGGATGGATGGGGTAGTTAGGTTTATGGGTGAGTATATCGGTGGATGCATGGGTAGATAGATGGATAAATGGATGGATAAGTAGATGAGTGGATGGATGGATGGATAAGTAGATGGGTGGATGGATGGATGGATGGATGGATAAGTAGATGGGTAGATAGGTGAATGGGTGGATGAGTAGATTGGTGGACAGATGTATGGATGGTGGGTAGCTAGATGGATGGGTAGATTCATTGATGGATGGATGCATGGATGGAAGGATTGGTGGATGGTAGATAGCTAGACGGATAGGTAGATGGGTGGATGGATGGATGGATAAGTAGATGGGTAGATAGGTGAATGAGTGGATGAGTTGATGGGTGGACAGATGTATGGATGGTGGATAGCTAGATGGATGGGAGGATTCGTGAACGGATGATGGATGTTAGATAGGATGGCTGGTAGATAGGTGGATGGATGGATGGTAGATAGCTAGATGGATAGGTATATAGGTGAATACATGGGCAGTAGATGGATAAATTAATGAATGAATGGTTGGATGAGTAGCTAGGTAGGAGGATGAATGGACGTATGGATAAATGTTAGATAGATAGATGGATAGATGTAGATTGGTTGATAGATGGATGATTGATGCCTGGATGGATAAGTAGATGGATGGATGGATCCTGTCTGAACTTATAATATCAAAAACCTGCTTGAGTCCCACAGTACAGGTGAAGATTTTACTGCTGATGCACATATCTTATGTCTTTAAGGACAAACTTCTGACCAGCACCTACTCTCCAGTACTGACCACAAAAGCAGTGAAAGATGCGACTGAGCAGCGTATTCTCAAAGAGGCTCATGTAAGAGAACACACACACACAGCCTTCTCCCCAAATGACTTTTGTAAAGCGGTGATAACCCTGATGGACACTGTTGACTGATACCTGTTGTATTATCATAATTTCTAGATTGAGGGGCACTTTATCACATCATAAAGCCACATTAGCAGGCCAGACAGTCTCCATTCATTGCAGCATCAATGTCTTATCGCTCCTTATCGCACAACATCCATCAAACATATTGGGACCTTTATTCCTCATGGTGTTTGCTTGTATTCAGTGATCTATTGACATATTTTGCAGAATAAGGTTTTTCAATCGAAAACAACTGCATTTGATGATGGTTCACATGCATGGATGTGGTTCTGGTGGTTTATGGCCTAAAGTCAGACCTCTGTCGACTGCTTCAATTAATCCCCTCCGTCTGGCATCCGTCTGGTCTAAAGCAGGTGATTTTGTACTTCTCAGCCACGATGGGTGAACATCCATCCTTTTCCCCGCAGGTTAGGGACGCAGTCGCAGTCATGCAGCTTCTGATGTGGCTTGAGAAGAAAGTTCCAGAAGGCACAGAGAACGAACTCACAGCAGCACATTTTGTCGATCAGTGTCGCAGGTACAGAACAGTGGAGTTAAACCCCCTTCACTGATACCACTCACATACAGTAAAACAGATGCTTTTACCTGTATTGTTCATTTTTCAAGGCTGTCGGTTCCAAAAGTATATTTACCATTAATTTATTTAAATTGTGCATTGCTTATTTATTTTAATTGTACATTTATTTATTTTATAAGCTTGCATTACAGGAATGACATTATTTGCACAAGTAGAAATTGTTCCTTCATCAAGGATGTTAATTTAGAAGATGTTTTCCTTATGTACTGTAAACCTTTTTCTTGAGAATCAAAAACCCTTCACTGTGTTTTGACAGCAAACAGAAGAACAGCAGAGGGCCGAGTTTTGAGACTATTTCTGCAAGTGGACCTAATGCTGCTCTTGCTCACTACAGGTATTGAAGACTGTTCCTCTTCTCACCAAATTATAATGTCATTTTTCTTTGTTCACGCTTGAATTATATTCATTATGTTTACTTATAATTACCTGCATTGTTCTTATTTTTACAGTCCATCTAATGAAACTGCAAGGAAGCTGTTAGTGAATGAGATGTATCTGGTTGACTCTGGAGGACAGTACCTGTGAGTTTCATAGTATTATTAGTACATAGTTATGTTTGTGTGCAAAAACAATACACAGCCAAGCTCACGCATGCATTCTGTCTGATTTATGTTAACAGTGATGGCACTACTGATATAACGCGTACTGTGCACTGGGGTGAACCCAGTGACTTTCAAAAGGTACTGAATAGCAGGCATAGAGAGTTACTAATGATGCAAAGCATATTAGGATGCTTATACTGAAAAGAAAACTGTTTTCTCCATTTCCTACTCCGATAGGAGGCCTACACAAGAGTGCTCATGGGAAATATTGAGATTTCTAGAACCATTTTTCCGGCTGGAACTAGAGGTGAGCAGTTCCTCATCTTCAATCACAATCTCCATTCAAGCGACCATGCCATGATACTTCCACAAGAGGGCGCTATATACACTGCAGACTTCTCACAGTGACCACTACAAAACCTGTCATGTGCCGACCTTTCAAGTGTTTTTATTCCCACAACAGGCGTGAACATGGAGATGCTGGGACGAAGAGCATTGTGGGAAGTTGGTTTAAATTATGGTCATGGCACAGGTCATGGTGTGGGCAACTACTTTGGAGTCCATGAATGTAAGTCTGACTCTGTAATGTGTTTATATATTTATTTAATTAAACTTGTCATTTAAATGCATTTGTGTTTATAAGAATCATTTAAAATTAAAATACACTAACATTTTAAAGTGTAGGATAAGTTTGTTTAACTATGTGTGATATTAAACATTTATAATGTTACAAAAGATTTCCGTTTAATAAATCTTGTTCTTTAAAGCGTTCTATTCAAAGAATCCTGGAAAAAAAATGTTTAGCATTGACAATAATTAGAAAATTATATTAAATTAAATTTTAAAATATACCTTGTAACACTATTTAACAATATTAGTGTTTTACCCTATTTTATTTATTTATTACAAATAAATGCAGCCTTGGTGAGAATAACTTTCAAAAACACACACATATACAGGGAAGTGTATATATAGATCATATGCTGTATCTCTTCATCTAAGGTCTTTGTTTTCTCTCTGATAGGGCCTGTGGGTTTTCAGTCCAATAATATTCCATTTCAAGAGGGGATGTTCACATCAATTGGTGAGGAATCATTAAGCAGCTCATTACGATTATCTTAGTTTGATAGTTACAGTTATAAACTGACAAACTCTCCTCTAGAACCTGGTTATTACAAGGAGGATGAGTTTGGTATAAGGATAGAGGACATTGCTGTCACTGTTCCAGCTACTACAAAGGTACATCCAACTAACTGAGGGTCCATAGCTCTGTAAATCCACTGCCGTTAGCCAAGGGCAGTGCCTGAAGAAATATTAATAATATGTGCATGTTTTTCTTGCTTAAAATAAAATTCCTCTTTTCTTGTTTTACTTTCAAGTATGGCCACAATTACTTGACATTTGAAACTGTCTCACTGGTGCCTTATGACAGAAAACTGATAAACACATCTCTTCTCAGTCCTGAGCAGGTATTGTAATAGTGCCATAAAGTATTTATAACATATGTTATACAATTATATATGTAACACAATTATATATATATGTGTGTGTGTGTGTGTGTGTGTGTGTGTGTGAGTGTGTGTGTGTGTGTGTGTGTGTGTGTGTGTGTGTGTGAGACCCTGGACCACAAAACGTTTAGGGTCTTGTGGGTTAATTTTTTTTAATTAGATTGATACATAATCTGAAATCTGAATTAATATTAATAATATTTAATAATATATCATTAATAATAATTTATGGTTTGGAATAGTGGTTTTAGGAATAGGACAATATTTGTCTGAGATACAAATATTTGAAAATCTTGAATCTGATATATACAGAATATTGAGAAAATGGCTTTTAAAGTTATCCAAATGAAGTTCTTAGCAATGCATATTACTAATCAAAAATTAAGTTTTAATATATTTACGGTAGGAAATTTACAAATTATATTCATGGAAAAAGATCTTAACTTTATAGTACCCTAATGATTTTTGGCATAAAAGATAAATCAATCATTTTGAACCATACAGTGTATTTTTGGCTATTGTTACAAATGTACCCCAGTGACTTAGGACTGGGTTTGTGCTCAAGAGTGTGTGTGTTTGTGTGTGTGTATATATATGTATATGTATATGTACATATTTAAGTGCAATATCATGTGAGACTCATCTTATACAACAGTTCATTCAGAAGTTAATACTGTGTTAATAATTTGTCAACCAAAATATAAAGTTTTGAATGAATTGGGGGAACCATTTGGCGCGTTGAATCATTCAGTGTATGACATCAAAGTACAGCGAGAGCGATTCAAAAGCACAAGTCATCATATGCTCTCTAAGCTCTTGCAGTTTATTGATGTCAAACACCGATCGGTCTTATGGTGATGACCCACTTCAATTCGAACAAGCCTAATGATTCAATGAACCATTCATAAAGAACCATTTACTTCACTCCTGAATGAATCAGCCATTTGAACGAATCAAACAAATGAATAAATGACTTAAATATTAAGACATTTACCACCACCTACTAACGGTTTTAGTTTATTATTTAGAATATAATTTCATTAAAGAAATGGTTTAGTATTTTCATAGTAATGATTATAAAATTGAGAAAATAAATTATTAAAGTTTTATAGTCCACCCAACCAAAAAGGACAATTCTGTCATCATTTATTTATGTGGTCCAAAAGAGTATATGTAATACATTTTATCAAACAAAATATTTCTTGCTGAACCTACTTTTTGTAATGTCTGTTTGATGCTTTGCACAACAATGATTTTAAATGATATTTTCAGAGTTAGTTTTGTTTATAAGAGTTATAATATTGTGTTTAAAATCAAATACAATATCAACTTCTTATTTAATGAACTGCTGTTTAAAATCACATTTGCAATCGTGACATTCAGGACAAACAGTATTATAGTGTGATATTGTTCTCACTGCTCGTATGATTTTTTTTATCATATCATGATATAGACCGCAGGGCCGTCCACAGTGGGTGCGAGGCCCTGTGCAAAGTTGACATGCGAGGCCATTTGCAATTTTTGTGTGTGTGTGTGTGTGTGGTTGACGCTGATACAGTTGTTGAGCTGCAACACCGGTTACGTCACTTGCCAACTGCGACACCGACCCCCACCGTTGTTTAGATTTTTTTTATAGTAATGAAAATTATTTGGTTCGGTAAAACAACAAACACTACAAATAAAAACAGAACGCGGCTCATTGCAGCGTGCCAAAAGACAAAAGTCTCGTCACAGATGAGATTTAAGTGAGGAGAGTCAAGCTGACTGACATGTAGGTGAGCCCATAGACTGTCTAAAACCAGGGTGAGACCACTGATCTATAATAGAGAACTGTATATAGATCAGTGGGTGAGACAGACAAGACGATGGCGGATGATTTTCGAAACGAAATGCAAAAATGCATCTGTTTGGCAGTATTTTGGATTTTGAAAAGCCTGTTGACTTTTGCCATTTATCTAATGTGATTTTGGAAGTTTTTTTTTTTTTTTTTAAATTTGTTTCTTATTTATTTAGTTTCACATTGTTTGCTGATTTTTACTTTATTTAATCTGTGTGCAATTTATTTATTTTATTTGACATCAAGGTGTATGCCGTGCCTCCAAACTTTTTTTTTTGTTTTGCTAATAAACAAAATTTATTTGGTAATATATTATACATGTTTACTTATTTCAAGTTTTGCATACCTATTTAAACTTTAGGTTATTTGTTATTATATTTTAGGCATAGCCTGCCTTACAGCATTGTGTATTTTTATTTGTTTTGTTAAAGGGTTAGTTCATCGAAAAATCATAATTATGTTATTAATAACTCACCCCCATGTCGTTCCAAACCCATGAGACCTCCATTTATCTTTGGAACACTGTTTAAGATATCTCTCTCGGACAGTTCGATTCAATAAACCGGTTGAAGAAAACGGTTCACCGGTTCTTTTGCGCTCGACGTAATGGCGTCATTTGCGATGATTGCCCTTGATTCAAGCCTTCGGTTTACCCGCGCTCTTGACACTAGCACAGAATCAGTTCAGAATCAATCACCAAAAGAATCAGTTCGGTTCAGGCGGTCTGTGTGTCGGTCTGCGTCACGCTGAATCACACCTGCGCAGTATCATCAGCTCACACAGCTTCAATGGAGGGACTGAGAGCTCTCAGACTAAATCTAAAATATCTTTAAACAGTGTTCCGAAGATAAACTGAGGTCTCACGGGTTTGGAACGACATGAGGGTGAGTTATTAATAACATAATTATGATTTCTCGATGAACTAACCCTTTAATAAAAGTTATATGTGTTATATATATGCTTAAGTGACTTTGACCTTGTATTTTGTTGTTGCATTCAAGCAATTGACACTAAATTGACGCTAAAATGTCCACAGCTCTTTTAAGCTATTTTTCAAAGCGACACCATATTGCTATAGTAACAAATGCAACTTTAAAACGCATCTGATCGATTGTGATGCCGTGCTTACGTGAATCATGGTCACACACATGCTTGTAAGGATCTACTGCATAATAATAATAATAAAGCAATTAAATAAGTAAATACGGATTTAAAAAAAACATGTTTTAGGTCTGTAGACCTATATATGAAGAGTTCAGATGCAAAAGGCTCTAAGTGCCATCCAAAAAATTTTCTCATGCTCCCATGTTAATATTCAGTTATTTTATTTCAATTGTAAAGAAAATAAACTATTCATTGCCATTAAAGGGAAATAACTGAACCTACACATGGGAGCCTGATAAAAATACTAATTTTTAACTGCATCAAGGTTTTTGCATCTGAACTGAACTATATGAAATAGTAAGTTTACACTATTTGAAAATAATAGTTTATTTTAAAATATGCAAACTCACTCTTATTTGTATGTCTAATAGTCGAAAACACAAATGTCTCTTGTCATATTAATTAATCATTTACATCTTGATTTACTCTTGTCATATTAGTTAATGATTTACATTATCATGATCACATATTTTTAATTCAAAACACCAAAATTGCTTAAAAGTTGAGTTTGTATCAGTAGATAGTCTATTAATGTCAGTTGCTAAACATTTCTATCGTAAAACAGTTTTCTAATACAGTATTACATACATCTTTCCACAGACTCTAGTTGCATTGTGACAGTGACAGTAAGACCCGAATTCTTTAATTTGACTGGCCATATCGATCATTTTGACATTGATGAACTCTGTTGGACCACTGTTGGCCCTAACCCAGCCTGTGTCTGACAGCTTATCAGAATGATAAGCCCCCTAAAAAAAAAATGAAAAAAAAAAAAGCTTATACTACTGTTCCAGCTATTAAAATAATTAAGGTTTCTATATAATGGCAAAGTGATTATATTTAGTTTTGTTAATTTTATTAAGTTGATTTCAAAAATGCTCTGAGCATTTCCTGTTAAATAAATATATATATTTTTATGGGTTTTTTTAACAACCACGCAACCAGCGGCAGACAGTGACTCAAATCATGATTTTCCTTAGTTGTCAGTTATAATCATCAAAATTAAAATAACTAAACATTTGAAATATATCAGTCTGTGTGTAATGAATGAATATAATATACAAGTTTCACTTTTTGAATGGAATTAGTGAAATTCATATATTAGTTTCATGTGCTTATTCTCATATTGTGTGTTGTTTGATATAATATATATAATATAAATGCATCTATGTTTATTTTCATATTATAATTTTGGTACTGCTTGAATGTCTTGTATGCCATTTGGTGTTCAGTGTAAAAAATGTGGGTTAAGAACCACGACTTTGTGTGTTTAAGTACAAGTTGTTTTCTAGTGTTGGTTTCTTTTGAAATTCTGCCCACTGACGTTCTTCACTAGAAATAAGTTTTGGGAGGGGGTTGTGGGTTAGCTGAAAATGGCCCTATCAGAAAACACTCACTGACAGCATTTTATTTGTTGTTGTCTTGTAGCTGCACTGGCTTAACAAATACTATGAGACCATCCGGAGCGTGGTGGGTCCTGAGCTGGAGAGGCAGGCGCTGAAGGAGGAGTATGACTGGATGATGAAGCATACGGCACCCTTCCTCATGGCTGAAGCTTCAGCTGTCATCTCCTCAGTCACACTGCTAGTAACAGTGCTGCCCTCTGTTTTACTGCATAACCTGTTGTAAAACAAGCACTAAAGGGTGTAACCGCTCCTATTGTGGGCTGAAGTGACAAACTTACTTTCAGGTACAAACAGAAAAGCTCCAGTGTAGCACACTTAAATGAAGTTTTCTATTATACAGTGTTCTTTCGCTCTCTTAATTCTTCTGTTATGTCCATTTTTAAGCCAGTTTAAATGGATTGAATGCCTCATTAGGATTTGTCCTGTGTTTGAACTGTTAGTATTTTATAATGTATTTTATGACATAAGTTGTATGTTTAATTAAGAAAGACAATATTAAGATTTAAAAATGATACACTGCATGTGAATGTACGAATATATTATTTTAAGAAAATCATTGTTTATCTATAGTTTATTAAAGTAAGATTACTACAGTATCTCCACTACTTTTGGTATATCTATAACTGTGTCCGAAAGCTTAGGCAGGCAGTGAGGTAATGACTTGCAGGCGGTGTTTGCATGTAAATTTACCTCGCAAAACAGATTTTAAACTGACATAGAAGGAATAACAGTCTGGTGAACTACATGAAAATACAGAGCACTTGGAAAAGTTGGTCAAAGTCGTTCATTTACACATACACTGACCATCAACTGCGACTTTCATTTTATTTTTTTATTTTTTGGCTTAACTGTCCCAGAATGGAAAGCACAGGTTTGTAGGTATCATAGGCAGCGAAGGATATATCTATGCTGATTTCAGAAATCACTCATATGAAAGTATCTCAGTAAACAGGATGTGACACGATCATTGGATTCAGACATGCCTTGATGTCCTCAAACCTCTTTATCCTGCATGTGTGTAGGCAGCATTTTACAGCTTTCGGATGCAGCCTGTGTGTTGTGTTCTGAGATTTCATACTTAACTGTCTCAATTCCAGATGTCAAACAGAGCATTCCACTGAGTGAAAATATTAACCAGACACCATCAATGGCAACTCAACATAACATTTTATGATACAGTAACATGAAAAAAAGCATATGTCTTATATGGATCTGCATGTTTCAAAAGGTTTATATTAATTTCAGTTCAACACTGAGATTTAACTGCTCCCCAACAGTTCAGCCTTCATCCTGAAAAAAACATATAAATAATAGTATATGCACAGTACTGTACAATGTACTTAGACCACTAGAATTTCCAACAACTAAAAATGGTTTTAAAAGTCAGTTATTTCTATATTTTGCTGTATAGTGTGTCAGTAGGAAATATCAGTTTATATTTCCAAGCTCTCATTTTGCCATTAATTGTAATAATCCAGCAATTTTTGTTTGCACAAGGAGCCAACAAACTGAGACTGACTCAATCAAAAAGAATTGTCGTAACGTCTCCAAGATGCTTCAAGAAACCTACCGTATTTGTCCGACTATAAGTCACACCTGAGTATAAGTCGCATCAGTCCAAAAATACGTCATGATGAGGAAAAAAACATATATAAGTCGCACTGGACCATAAGTCGCATTTATTTAGAAACAAGAGAAAACATTACCGTCTCCAGCCGCGAGAGGGCGCTCTATGTCTTCAGTGTAGACTACAAGAGCACAGAGCAGCATAGAGCGCCCTCTTGCGGCTGGAGACAGTAATGTTTTCTATTGGTTCAGGTCTTAGTTCATTTCTCTTGGTTCATGTCAAATTAATTTTGATAAATAAGTCGCAGGACCAGCCAAACTATGAAAAAAATTGTGATTTGTAGTCCGGAAAATACGGTACTGTACCTGCAAAAGCTTCAGTACTCTTAAAAGTTTTAGGCACTTGTGTAAAAATCATGTAAAATGGGGATTCTGCCAAAAATTATGTCTTTAATATATTTTCTTTATCAGTTAACTTCTATTAACTAAATTAAATGAAGGTGTGAGCATCCTCTGCGTTTAAAGCAGCTTTTGCACTAGTTGCATAGTTTTTCAGGAAGCTCTGCAGGTAGGTTTCTTGAAGCATCTTGGAGACGTTGCCACAATTCTTTTAGATTTAGTCTCGGTTTGTTCTGTTTCTTCATGTTATTCTAGACAGACTGGATGATGGTGAGATCAGATCTCTGTGTACAGTACTGGCTGCTGTCAGACTCCTTGTGCAAACAAAAATCACTGGATTACCACAAATACGAGCAAAATGAGTGTTTGGAAATATAAACTGATATTTCCTACTGACATGCTACAGCAAAAGATAGAAATAACTGACTTTAAACCCATCACTATTACAGTGTGCCAAACCTCTGCAAATGACCCAGTGCTTGAGTGAACTGTCTGAATAAATCAAACAAATCACGATTCATTTTATCCCTTTTTACTCATTTGTTTGATCAATTAGATCGTAAGAGCGATTCATTTGCATACAGAATCTAGTATCACTAGTTCTGATTGTAAACAGCGGATGGAAAAAGCATATGACTTTATTGCTGAAATATTACCAGAGAAAATGATTATTAGGACAATATACTTTAATCCTCCACATTTATTAGTAATATTTTCTGGGGCACAGTAATATTTCACTGGTGCTCGTGTCCCAGTAAAAGGGCTTTAGCGATGCTAAACTTATATTCAGCTAGAAGATTTATAATGTTTCTAACATTACTATAACCTTTTATTCTCGTGTTGGTACTTCTGTTAAGCCAAAGCCATATATCATTGTCATTGCTTCATCTTTTATCAGTGCCACAAATTCAAATTTATCTCCATTAATATGAAAATTATAATCATTTTATTTAAATACCGTCAGCAGTCATTTATAAACTTTAATCAAGCCATCCACGGATCCCGTTTTTTGTTCCTTGTAAAAATGACTCGTGAGCACTCTTTTCTAACATATTGGCACAATGTGTCATAACATGCCGTTTGTTTGTTATACATGGGTGTGTTGATTTTAGAGCTGGGCATGATTTAGGGCACTGTAACTGACATGATGACAGCATGAAAGTGAGTCCTATCTCTCACACAGATATCAGAGCAGACGCACATCTTAACAGCGTTCTGAGAAGCAGCTTTTAGGTTCCCCTTTTATTGTCACAGGCCTTAAGCAAGCTGCTGTCAGTAGCACTGCTGCATGTGAAGGACTCATGCCTGCAGAGGTGCTGTTGCTTGGCAACAGTTCTGTCAGAACCGCAATAAGGTGTGAGTGCGGTTTCTCAAACATCCGCTCACTCGCTCATTCTCTCTCTCTGCGCTTCTTTGTTTGGCTCCTCCAGCTCAAAACAACTTTCAGTATTGTTCCTTATCTTCACAAAAACAGGACAGATGGGTACGATACTGTATATTTGTCATTTGTTTCTTTGCTAGCCGAGGCTCTGGATGGCGTGACCGTACATAAAGAGGAACTGCAGGTTTTGAAAACAATGACCTCATTAAAGTTGTCACTGTGCTTGTACAACAGAAAATATTGTTCTTATCTAAAGTCATGCACTACATGTTACTGGCAGCTGAAATGTGCTGTAAACACCAGCCTCTTTGGCTCAGATGTTTCATACTCATGACAGGCTCGTATTTGTCTGACATCTTACCACGTGGTGTTTAAAAAACAAACAAAAATAACTCTGGCAACTCACACACACACACAGAAACTTCCTCTATTGTCTCTCCCAGCTGGCTGTAAACTTACACACAAAAACGTCAGTCTTCGCTTTTAGGACACTTTTTTACTTTAACATATTAGTTGCCAGACGCATCATAATCGCTAATGTTATAATAATAATATATGATATATATATATATATATATATATATATATATATATGTGTGTGTGTGTGTGTGTGTGTGTGTGTGTGTGTGTGTGTGTGTGTGTGTGTGTGTGTGTGTAAATATATATAATTTTATTAATTTTAATAAAAAATATTTTACTAAAAAAAATATATATATATATATATATATATATATATATATATATATATATATATATATATATATATATATATATATATATAAATTAATATAAAATGTATATATATATATATATATATATAAGTTACATGATTTACAAATGTAAGAATATTTAAATAATCAAATATTCTAAATATTAATAGTCAGAGACTCAATTCACTGTTAATCTCAATAAATAAATAAATAATAATAATAATAATTCCTAATGCTCATATCTGAGCTCCGTTACAAAGTTTCAGGCT
Organism: Carassius auratus; assembly: GCF_003368295.1. Classification (NCBI taxonomy): domain Eukaryota; kingdom Metazoa; phylum Chordata; class Actinopteri; order Cypriniformes; family Cyprinidae; genus Carassius; species Carassius auratus. The sequence continues at coordinate 19,567,446 of NC_039256.1, forward strand.
GAGAATGCTCAGCATGACTGAATATATAAATAAATGGTAATTAGGTTGTTGTCTTATTTCATCTTTTTCTATCTGGTTTGTTTATTCTTTTATGATATGAACCATTTCAACCAAAACCACCTCTCAAAAAAATAGGTTCCTGTCTAGTCATGTGACTTCCTCCGTTTAGTTCTCCACTCCAGCGATCAGAGAAGAACTTTTCTTCTGCCTCTTCCTCCTCTGTTGGCTTTTGTCTCTCTGTGAGCGGCACCGTGGCAGTAAGACCGACAGTTAGTTCACAGCCCAGAGACACACTGCCACAGCTATAGTCGTGGTCCTCAGGAGAAAATTGACCACCCACTACTGATCAAGATGCTACGACGGAAACCATCCAACGCATCTGAAAAGGAGCAGACCCAGGTGCAAAAGAAGAAGGTAGGAGTTTGTGTATTAATCTGCATGTTCGGCCCAGTTTTGGTCAATTAAAGCAAGAGTAGAATTAATGAAAGTTTCCTTCAAGGGACACAAACACACAGAATATGCTGTTTAGAAAGCAGAAGGTATATTAAACAAATTCAATGTTCCAGAACACATGTGGTTTATTTGCTAACTGTTCGATCAACAGTACTTGGAGAGGATTTTTTGATCTAGTCCTATTGTAAATTGTCCTGTTTGACTTCAGACCTGTTAGAACTGAAACTCTATGACTGCTCTGGGTAAAATGCATGGCTGTGAAGCAGTTCCTGTAGAGACAGCAGACCATACCACATATCCTGAAACAGCTCATATTTCATCAGAGCAAAGCATCCAAACGCAGCTCCTCAATTCAAAGTGACATTTACGTAGGTCTTCACAGCCCGCTTCACTTCTCAATCAGTGGTTAACTGCTTCTACAGCATTACTCTTATTTTCCATTTGATTCACATCTTGCGTGGAACAGCCAACAGTTTCGATATTTCTCCTCTGTGAAACTGCAGGTGGTTTGTAAATGCATGGAACCTTAGCGAAGCGAGATCTGAAAATCTTGCTGATGTGGGTTAGGGTTACTTTTTGTGTCTTTTATTTTTTTGTAGGGTTATTTTGATGTCTTTTATTAATTTCTTAACCAATGCCTTTCTCATATCCATATCCAGAGCAGAGGATGTAGCATAGTTTTGACATGGATTAACCATGGTGTAAATGAAAATACTTCCACATCATCTCAAATGTTGCAGCTTCCTCTTTGGCCATGCTTTAGATTATGAGTAATCATTTCTGCCGAGATCTGTCAAAAATATATTTCAACATCTCATGATGATGCAGAGTGTTGTCACTGTGTTGGGGGAAACTTATAGGGAAGGTTTGTGCACTGATAGTTTGACAGGAGGTCATTTTACCAGTATTTACCGGCTGAACAATCTCTCTGCAGTTAGTTGTTTTAGCAGATTGCAGTTTGTCGTGTGCTGTCTAGATAGTGCATAGCTCTGCAGGGATTGGCTGCATGTTGACTCTGACATTACCCACTTCCTGTGCTGAAGTAAAGTGGCACAGTGAAAGGTTTTGATAAAAGAAAAACATCAAATTAGAGCAAATATGTACAGCAGCCCACAAAACCCAAACTGAATGACGATCATTAATTAAAAAAAAAGTTTCTTAGCCTTGAATGAAACTACTCTGGTACAAGCCACACGTAATACAATGCAATACATTTCAATTTATTACATTAAATAAAAAAATATTTAAATGCATCTGTTTTCATAATATAAATGAGCATCATGTAAAATGATTTTGCTTTATTAAATAAATCAGCGGTGCACAAACAGGCCAAAGTTAGCTCATTATGACCTTTGATTTGGCCCACTATACCATAACAGAATAAAAGTGAATTTTTATATATCTGTTAAATGTAATTATAATTTATGTTTAGTCCAATGGCCCTCAATTAAGTTGAGTCTTTGTCCCTTTGTAGTAGAAAGATTTGACTCACACATCGTTTACAAAGTTACATTGAGAAGTTACATTGACAAAGGGTCACCAAACAGCTTATTTTTTGTGAACAGTTCAATGGTTTTTCCACCACACATGAATTAAAGCAAGTGTTATCATCAATCTGTTCATCTGAATGCTGGACTTTAATTAGTCTGGGATGAGAACCTGTTCTGTGTTCACAGCTGACTCTGCAAAGGTCCAGCAGCTTCAAAGACTTCATGAAGCCGAAGCCGTCCTCACCCGTAGTGAGCTCTGAGCCTACACTGGATGAAACAGTAAGTGCACTAGTTTGTCAAAGAAATGGTCATTTGTGCACCTCCCAACAGGTTCCAAACATGTACGAGTTATTTGTTTTAGCTGTTGAACACAAAAGAAGATATTTTGAAGAATGTTGGTTACCAAATAGTTGACAGTTGACTGCCAGTGCATGGCCATTCTTCCAGATATCTTCTTTTGGAACGTTTGGAACAACTTGAGGGTGAGTCATGACACAATGCTCAGTTTTGGTGAACTATCCCTGTGACTATAGAGATGAGCTTTCCATCCTCAAGGGCCAACATACTACTGTCTCATGATTATCAAAATACTGGATAATGGGAAGCTGTGTTAAAAAAACAACAGCAGAGTCACAGTTAACATTAACCCAAACTGCTAGTATGATGCTTAATAACTGTTTCATTTGAAAGCCACACTGTTTTAAAAATATCTAGACAGGATGTCATCCTTTCATGAGCCATCCAAGCAGAGAGCCTGCTTTAGCCTTCTGTCTGCTTTTCAGAGCAGACAATTGTGCTTTATTATGCAGAGCAACTGTGTGTATTTATTTGCAAAAACAGATAACTTCATTTTTATTAATTTTCATAAATCAGGCTTTTTTTATTATGTTTTATTGTGTTTTATTGTGTTTAATTAATTAATAAAAACAACCCAACTCTAGTTTGATTGATATTAATTGGAATGCAGTATAAAAAAAAAAAAAAGTAAAAATGTATATGATTTTTGAACTTTTTTAAAACAGAGTTATCTGTTAAATTTCATTTATATGCATTGCATTCAAAAGTTTTGGGATCAACAAGATACATTTTATATATTTTAATAAATACTTTTAGCAAGGACATAAAAATTATCTAAAGTGACAGTAAAGACATAATGTTGCAAAATTAATGTCAAATAAATGCTGTTCTGGAAACTTTATAGAATCCTGAAAACAATGCATCACATTTTTTCCCACAAAAATATTATGCAGCACAGCATATTGATAATATATTTTGATAATAATACAAATAAAATACAAAACAATATTAATAATAATTTTTACATATATTTTTTTTTAACTAGCATATTAAAATGATGACTGAAGACTGTAGTAATGGCTCCTGAAAATTATATTTAATATATTTTAATTGTAATAATATAGTACAATCCTACAATTTTACTCTGTTTTTGAATAACTAATTGCAGCCTTGATGAGGATAAGAGACTTCTTTTAAAACATTTGTAACATTTTTCAAATAAGACATTGTTTTAACAAACAAATAAATTGATTAAAATATATTTCTAATTAATTAATAATTTAATAAATATTAATACATTTTTTTTGGCTGTTAAAACAGTCTCCTGTTCAGTATCGAAAATGTTTAATGGTATGGGATAGATTTCTGTGCAGAAGTTTAAGTGAAGTGCTGAGGTATAAACACAAAGGTAATGTAACAGTCAGATGTAAAATCCCCTTGACGTAGACAGGTACTTTTGTCTGTGTCTTTGATAACAGCACATGTTGTCCTAAAAGGAAGAGGCTGTTACATTTCTCTCAGAGCTCAGAGAGGAGGAGTCACACTGTGGGTAGAAACAGAAAAACCGCTGTCACAGACTTAACTGGAAATCCTCCCGAGAACAGGGGCCCATAGTTTTAAAACACACTGCTCATAATGAGGTTATGTCACAAACAAATACACGCTGATTCAGCTCGGCCAGGGCAAACCTCTGAACAGAACATGGCATTTAACAGATGGGTTATGAAAAACACTTCAAAGAGTTCTGCAATCAGTCATTAAAAACACAAAGGTTACTTGAGGTAAATCAAGGCAATACATTCTAACAGAAGTCTGTCTCAGTCTCTTTAATGATGGAGCCAGGACAGAACAACATGTCTATGAGGGCCAGCAGTATAGAAACAGTTATTCATTGCCTGTAAACCTTTTTAGACAAGAGGAAGTTTGATGAGTCGAGGAGACAAAATTAGTAGATACTGAGTAAGTGCTCAGTAAAAACAGAATCATTTTTTGTGAAATTTCTTTCAGCAGCTGGAGGGTGCACCACCGGAGGATTCGGGGAAAAGTAACGGGAAACTGGGAAAGAAATGGAGAAATGTCATAACTCGCACAATGACCCGTAAAACTTCCAAGATGGTACAGAAAGCCCTTGCGGAGGAGGGGGTGAGTTAAAACGTACAATAATAATAACAATAAACACTTATTAACCTTTGTTAATGTTAATTGCTATATAAAATATTGTTTTTATCATTTCAGATGTTTGAGAATTTCCACATCCAATTTTATAAATTATATGTAATTTAATTGCATTTATAAATTAGCATTAAACTATATTAATAAATGCTGTAAAAGTATGAGTTACTGATACCTAATGCACTGATTAATATAAATTAATTCAACCCTATTGTAAAATGTTACATTTAAAATCCTGTTAAAATATCTCGCTCCCATAAACATTTCTGTAAATGTTAATTATCTTATTTTAGAAGTTTGGTATATTTTATTATAAACTAATGTACCATCAAAAAAATCACTTAATGTAACAGATTTAATTTTTCTGATTTCTAATTTGTATTTTATTTCTTTCTTTATTTTTCTAAGTAAGCTAATATACTAGCTGCCTGTTTAAGAAATAACATTGAATTTGTCTCCCCCATGTGGATGATATTAGAACATTTTATACAGTCAGCACTCTTTCCGGTAGCTTAATGTTAGGTCACAAAGACATTCATTAGGATTTGAATTAAACTGAACTGTTATTTATATTACGTTTGTTGATTTCAGAATGAGAGTGGGGAGGATGGCTCTATGTCTCCAATGTCTCCAATGCCAAGTGACTGGACGCCAGATCTCACCGGGAACAGAATATCTGTGTGCTCCAACAGCTCAGAGGACACAATGCACAGCCCTCTCACGCGCCAGCTCTCTGGATGTAAGCCAGCTCAGCTCAGCACGATATGAAGCTGAAGCCAGATCATGAGGCTGATAGATTTTTTTCTTCTGATGTGCAGGTGCTGACAGGCAGAGTCTGGACAGTGGCTTCAGCCAGAGAGACAGCATGAGACTGGAGGACAGCAACTACACAGGGCCCTTCTGCGGCAGAGCCCTCGTCCACACTGACTTCACCCCCAGCCCGTATGACATGGAATCCCTCAAACTACAGGTCCGCCTTTTAAAAAGTGCTGTTTTCCCATTGGTCTATTTATGTATTCTTCTCTTTTATTTGTTTAAATTCGTTAAATAAATTTTAAACCAATTTATATTCTATTCATTGTTATTTATGGTATTTTTATATATTTTCATATAGTTATTTCAGTACTTCAAGGTTAAGCTAAATGTAAATGAGAATTTTTTCCTTGGCAGCTCCCTGAAATAATTTCAGTATTTTATTTCAGTTAACATTTATTTTCATATTAAGTAGCCATTTGTAAACTATAATAACCCTGGTATAAAATGTGCTATTGAAATAAAATTTGAGGAATTGTACTGCTGCTCTTTTCCATACAAATTACAAAGACTTTTGACCTGAAGCATTCAGGCAGCTAAGGCCCTGTGAAAGTATCAAAAAGTGGTCCATAAAATCTGTGTGCTATATAGAAATATGGACATTTTTAAATCCCCAGTCGTGAAATAATAACAGCCAGTATATTATTCAGAATTTATTTTTCTATGTTTCACGAAAGACAGTAATGCAAGTAAAGAATGCCAGAATTTTGGATGCAACAAATCCTTTAAAATAAATGTGTGTGCAGCATATGTATTGTATGTAGTGCACTGACGTTTTTGAAAACACACAGAAAGGAGACATCATCCAGATCATTGAGAAGCCACCAGTGGGCACCTGGACTGGTAAACTCAACAACAAAGTGGGCTCTTTTAAATTCATCTACGTCACAATACTACCAGATGAGGAAACACCACCAAAGAGGAAGCGAAGCCGGAGTCAAGGACGCAAGAACAAGCCCAAACCACAAACCTTGGAGGAAGTTCTGGAGAGAATGGGCCTAACTGTAAGTCCCAAGTCACGTTCTCTTTAACACTTGGGCCATTACATCACAGTACAATAGGATCTGCTCTGACTGATTTCATTGTTTGTTCAGGAGCTGGGATCTCTCCTGTCCATGCACGGCTTCCAGAGTTTGGAGGATTTCAGAGGTCTGAAGGAGTCCCACCTGAACGAACTGAACATTACAGACCCTGAGCAACGTGCGAAGATACTGAAAGCAGCAGAATTGCTTCATGACTGTAAGTCCACTAAAGAGCAACTGAGTCTAGCCTTTTTTTTCGTATTTGTTTCATTACATATTTATAACTTGCTGTCTGTTTGATGTGCTGACATCCTTTCTGCTCTCCAGCGGAGGACGAATCTGATGCAGAGGAGCAAAAGACTGAAATGCCACGCGACTCGGGTTGTTACGAAAGCACAGAGAACCTGACAAACGGACGCGAAGAGCCCCCGGAGCCGGAGACTGATCCGGACACAGAAACAAAGCTCAATGCAATTCAGGAACAACTGGAGGAGATGAAGGTAGAGGAGAGTCCTGAGAGCCAAACCGAGTGAAGCCACCAGAATGTTCTTTCGATCCTGCTTCTTTGAAACTCTCTCATCCTCTCTGACAGAAAGGATGTTATATCCACGTGCTGGATTCAATTCATGAAAGAGAAAACGTTAAAATGCACAGCCCATATGGAAGCCAGTAGGTCTTCTTAAAAGATGGTATAGAGAACTTGAAGGTACCATCATTTATTCTCGCTGAGACAAAGGTGAAGGTTTTTTGCAAAACAGACAGCATGTGCATGAAGTGATACTCCATGGATTAAACCTATGGCTTAAAATAAGAAGAATGCTGAAACCCCAAATATTGATTTTACTCAGCTTAGGTTCAATATTTAAGCCATCTTTTTCTGGTAAATGTGATGTGTGTGACCTAACTGTGACTCTCTGATATCTGAGAAGTTTCAACATCATCATACGTTTAGCTATGAAGTAGCATTTTATTTACTTCTGTTCGACGGTTTCTGCCGAAATGAATGTACAGGGTAAAACAACTGGTGCGCTCCAAAATGTTTTTTTTTTTTTTTGTCAGACATGAAAGAGGAAAAGCACATTGTTCAGTTTTGTTCTTTTGCTTCTGTTTTGGTTCCTGTTTATGGTAATTTCTGTCATGATATGTTTTCAAAGCCATTGTTGTTTTGATTGTATTCCGTTTTAGCCTTCCGTTTGTCATTTATACTGATGTCTGTACTTTCACCGTTTATTTCGCCAGTTTTGTTTGTGTTTTTTTAAGAAAAAGAAAATTTTGAAACAAAGAGATTGTAATAATACCATATAATTTAATGAACACATACACACAAATTCATAAGTAGAAAGTGAAGAGTATGAGGATATACATGATCACAGTGTTATTACCAAGCAAAGTGAACAGAACTCAATTCGTGATGATGTATAATGTGTATGTTATGCATCCTATCCAAATATCTAGAGCGGACCATCTTTTGCTAATATTCCAAACTTATACATTACACTGACTTGGCATTAAAGACTTGGCTTTATTTACTAAATTAGTATATTATGACACATTACATGACTTAAAAAAAGTGGGATTCATTCAGCGCAGTTTTAAGCACATTACCATTTACCTTCGTCCTAGCAAATGAATATTCACATCTTGCATACACACACACACACGTTCCCACCATAGTACTCACAAAAAACCCCATCTGCTATAAATTAAAAATCTGATAGAAGCACATTCTGTTGGTTTCTGAAGAACTACGTTTCCTGCAATAAAGGACTTTTACCCTCAACACATTCTTCAACATCAGTAAAGGAAACAAGAAGCAAACGAATCACTCTCATAACCGTTCCAGCTTATATACTGCTGTGAGTTGGCACTGAACTGGCAACATTATAAAGCTGGCTGTTCCAAATAAATCAAACAGATTTCTTAGTTCACTTCTAAACTTTCCACATAATACTCCCCTGAAACAAATGTGTGGCTGGCTATGAGAATTCATGTAAAAATATACAGTCCATAGGTCCCTGATGTCTGTAGGTCTGTCCATAAAGTGTTCCCTTACAACTGACCTTCAACATACTACAGTGAAATCAGTAAAGGTGACTACAATACGCATTCGCTGATACACTGGGGCAAGCTCTGCTACCTTAAACACTGTGAAAAGAAAGTGGAAAAAGAAAAACGAGCACAATTTCTTAATTCAATCCAAAAGCATGCTTAAATGACACTGAAGGAGACTTGGTCAACTGGACGTTTCCATGCCTAGACTCAGCAAAGTTCACTTTCAGATTTAAATTCAACTTTCTTTCATTTACTTTGGCCTGGAGTAGTAATATCTGTCTCTTAGTGAAAAGGAAAAAAGGAAAGGTTGCTCATATGTCGGGCGGATGTGGAAAAACCTTGTTAAATAAGATGAGCTCAAAATAATAGTCATAAATCAGGCATGTTTTCCAGTTCTTAGAAGGAATTTGCAGCTTCTTAGACATTTTTACATTATATACATTTACTCCATGGCTTTTTTTGCATTCTGACGGATCGTTAGCTTTGTCTAAAAATGAAGTTGATTGATTACAGGTATAAGTAGATTTAGGGCATTATGGAGTCCTCTGTAGATGTAATGGTAGAGCATAGATAAGGCACTCTCACACACTTACTGATGCAGATCGGCCTGTACCCACTGACACAAACATCTTACCACCTCTGCTTTCTACCATCCAGGATGATTGTAAAATCAAGTCGGAGCTTAACTTTCTGTTTTGACATGGAGTTGAATCACATTTATAACTGACTGACTTACTAAGCTGATCCAAATGGCCCCGTCATCAAAATAAAGCAGATTTGTTGGGCCTCAAATGTACGTTTATGGCTAAAGCACTTTTGCTGATAACACTTTGAAAACAAAGAAGTCTAATCCAAAGGGCATTTTGCACAACTACAATAGAAGCTAGTAATGGGTTTTACAGGGCACACAAATGGTTAGGAATAATGGAGGCAGGCTATACAGAAACGGGTAATGACACTGAAAAAACAACCAAACATTTTACGAGGGAAATAATGTCCTCATTACGCTTCAGGGTAGTCCATTCTCATTCCATTCAGTCTGTGGCTTCCCATTTCCCTCATTGTGAGTTTCATCATGCTGTGATTCAGAGAGGAGAGTCTCAAGACCTCCAGATCTCGTCTCGTGTGCTAGCGCAGGATCCAGGCAGAAGGGGTCCCGTTCTGTGAAAGAGTATCAGAAAGCACAGACCACTGCTCTGAACGAGTCATGAGTTTTTCTGTGTGTGTTCCTGTGAGCGAGCACGTTCAGAGGGTTGAGAGAAGTCTGGAGAAGAAGGCTTTCAAAGCTAGTGGGCCGACTCTTTGATGACTGCAGGGGCGACAGCATTAGGGGATGTTGGCGAGGGGGGTTTCTCTTCTTTAGGGGAGCTGGTGCTCTTCTGGGGGCCTGCACCAATGCTGGGCTTGGCTTCATCGGGGGTATGTTCATTGAGAATCAGGGGAGCTGAGGATTTCTGCAGGAAGAATGGGAATGTGTCAGTACTGTCATTCCTAAACGAGGTACATGTACCCAGTGGGTGCTTAGCAGGGTTCAGAGGGAACTTGGAAATATTTCAGTTCAAATTTCAGTCTAATTTGCTTGAGGTGCTTTTTTTCACTCAAATTCAGAAGCATGCTTTGCAAATTTATTTACACAGCTTTTGTGAATATAATCAAAGCTAAATGGTTGTATGACACAGTAGGATTTTTAGAAAGAAATTAAGAGAGACAAAATAAGAATCCAAAAATTTTGAAATAATTTAATCCATTACCAATGTAATCCATAAAAAGTAACCAATTATGTTACAATATACAAAGAGTATACTCTAATTATAGTTTATAAACGAACAACAACAACAATATCCTGCAAAATTATTTGCTTTGTTTACATTAGAGTTGCAAGATGAATCTTTTGGGCGAAAAAGATGACCCACGCAATCTTATTCCTGAATGACAATGATTCAGCTATGTCTATCATGACTTTTTCACTGCGCTAGTGTCAGTGGAGCTTGAGAAGCACGTTTTGTTTGCACCCATGTTAATTAAACATTCATGCTGCAGCTGATCCAGAAAGAGCAACACAAACTGTCTTTTCAACCACACATCATTATTTCTGTGTTACAGACATTTAAATAACAGAAGTACTTGGATAAATGTTTATAGTGTGGGTATAACACTTATTCTCTCGACAGTAGCGATCAAAACGAAAGTATTTGAACTAGTGTATGTATTGTAAGGCAATATCCTCTTCCGCCACGAGGTGGCGACAAACTGCCCGTTTAAAAAAAGTATTTGTCATTGAGTAATTCATTCAAAAGATTCCAACTGAGAAACAGGTCTCTATGAATTGAGAAGCTGACTCAATTTAATTTTATTCAAATTTATATACAAAAAAAGACTTAAGCAATTAACTTTTCATAACTAGTAAAAAAAAAAATTCTTCTTTAGAATCATGAGAAAATCGTAATCTCCAATTTATAGTCCGATATATAAAAAAAACATGATTCTCAATTTATCCAGAATTTTGCAGCTCTGGTTTACATGTTTATTGCTGCATTTAATTCATTAAAATAGAAGTTTAATATCATAAAGTACAAGTTAATTTCAAAATGCACATATATTTTGTTCATTTTTTTTTCAGTTGAATAAAATACTATTTTTCCCTATACATCTCGTGTCTCATGGGATAAATATAATATATATATATATATATATATATATAATATACATACACACACACACACACACACACATATATATATATAGCAAGGTGGTGGGTTTGATTCCCATGTAACACGTTAGGTAAAAAAATTTTAGACTGAATGCACTAAGTCACTTTGGATAAAGCGTCTGCTAAATGCATAAACGTTAATGTAAAAAATAATAATAATAAATAAATAAATAAATAAATATATATATATATATATATATATATGCACACACACAGTGGGGCTCGAAACTTTGGACACCCCTTGCAGAATCTGTGAAAATATGAGTAATTTTCAAAAAAATAAGAGATCATACTAAATGCATGTTATTTTTTATTTAGTACTGTCCTGAGTAAGATATTGAAAGTGAAAGTGAAAGTGAAGTGACATTCAGCCAAGTATGGTGACCCATACTCAGAATTTGTGCTCTGCATTTAACCCATCCGAAGTGCACACACACAGAGCAGTGAACACACACACACACTGTGAACACACACCCGGAGCAGTGGGCAGCCATTTATGCTGCGGCGCCCGGGGAGCAGTTGGGGGTTCAGTGCCTTGCTCAAGGGCACCTAAGTCGTGGTATTGAAGGTGGAGAGAGAACTGTACATGCACTACCCCCCACCCACAATTCCGTCCGGCCCGAGACTAGAACTCACAACCCTTCGATTGGGAGTCCAACCCTCTAACCATTAGGCCACGACTTCCCGACTTGTGCATAAAAGATATTAACATTTAGTCCACAAGACAAAAAAAAAAATGCTGAAATTATTAAAATAACCCCACTCAAAAGTTTCTTAATACTGTGTTCTGTTACCTGATGATCCTCGACTGTCTTTCTGTTTTGTGATGGTTGTGCATGAGTCCCTTGTTTGTTCTGAACAGTTAAACTGAGCAGCATTCTTCAGAGAAATCTTTAAGGTCCTGCAGATTCTTCAGTTTTCCAGCATCTTTGCATATTTGAACCCTTTCCAGCAGTGACTTTATGATTTTGAGATGCACCTTATCACACTGAGGACATTTGAGGGACTCAAACACAACTATTAAAAAAGGTTCAAACGTTCACTGATGCTCCAGAAGGAAACAAGATGCATTAAACTTTTGAACACGATGAAGATGGCCAAATTTTTCTTATTTTGTTAATAAGTTAAAAATATAATTTTTTTCCATTTAGTTCTGCCCTTCGTAAGCAACAGAAGATACTTGTATGTTTCTCAGTACACAAATTAAGTACAATTTACCTTGATCTTCAGATTCCAAAAGTTTTCACCCCCCAGCTCTTAATGCATCTTGTTTCCTTCTGGAGCATCAGTGAATGTTTGAATCTTTTTAAATAGTTGTGTTTGAGTCCCTCAAATGTCCTCAGTGTGATAAGATGTATCTCAAAATCATAAAGTCACTGCTGGAAAGGGTTCAAATATGCAAAGATGCTGGAAAACTGAAGAATCTGCAGGACTTTAAAGATTTCTCTAAAGAACGCTGCTCAGTTTAACTGTTCAGAACAAACAAAGGACTCATGCACAACCATCACAAAACAGAAAGACAGTCGAGGATCATCAGGTAACAGAACACAGTATTAAGAACCAAGGGTTCACAAACTTTTAAGTGGGGTTATTTTAATAATTTCAGCATTTTTTTGTCTTGTGGAATAAATGTTAATATATTTTATGTACAATATCTTACTCAGGACAGTACTAAATAAAATATAACATGCATTTAGTATGATCTCTCTTATTTTTTGAAAATTACTCATATTTTCACAAATTCTGCAAGGGGTGCCCAAACTTTCGAGCCCCACTGTGTATATAATATATATATATATATATATATATATATATATATATATATATATATATATATATATATATATATATATATATATATATATATATATATATAAAATCAAATTACATATAAATATCCATGATCCTGTGTATTGCCGATTAATGCATTCATTTACTCCACGTGGATCTTTTTCCAGGCCTTCTAACCCTCTCAGCTCTTAGGGTAATTGATTTAAGATCTTTCTTGCAGATTCACTACTCAACGCACAATAAGGCAGCCAGCTACATTTCAGCCAAATGAACACTCACTCGTTCACACAAACACTCATAAAAAATGTGGTCTTACTGTGGTTTGTGAAACAGGGTTGCTGCTCTTATGGGTGGAAGCAGCAGACGCAGCAGGGGGGGCGGGGCTAGTCGAGTCTTCCAGCATCAGCCCTCTTCTGTCCAACACACTAGCAGAAAAGAGAAAGACAGAGTTATATAATCCTGTGATCAGGTGTGACATTTTCCTGACTTACATATATCAAAAAATCAAACCACACGGCATCTGCAAACCAATGCTAGCAATTACTTATAAAAGTGAAGCTTTTCATAGTTTGTCATCTTATTCAATGCTATACCACTTTGTGGCACCCCTGTATACAAGCAAAACTACATTAATGTTCCTACCTGGGGTAATTAGGGCCACACAGAACCTCACAGCAGTTCTTGATGATGTTCTTATGGCTATAAGGGTTCTGCACACGGTTCTTTCCAGACCACGAGCCTTTGATCTGTACAGTAGAGATGAAGGTCTTAGAACTTTGAAAATAACACCAGCATAATGTCAGAACAGCCACTGACTGTTACAATCCGCTTCAGCCTCCAACTCTCTACTGACTCTTCACTGCACTCTGATGTTTCAAGTTATAAAGCATCCATGCAAATAGGAGCTTGATGAAAAAGAATCTTGTATTTTTTATCTTTTATTTAAATGTGCCTTTTCAATTCTAGCCATTCCATCCCTACGGATTTCATTTGATCTAGTTAAGCACTTCAAGGTTTCTCATCTTAAAAAGACATGTCTGTACGGTTTCATCTGCTCCTAGATGGAAATGTATGTACAGTATTGTTCAAAATAATAGCAGTACAATGTGACTAACCAGAATAATCAAGGTTTTTAGTATATTTTTTATTGCTACGTGGCAAACAAGTTACCAGTAGGTTCAGTAGATTGTCAGAAAACAAACAAGACCCAGCATTCATGATATGCACGCTCTTAAGGCTGTGCAATTGGGCAATTAGTTGAAAGGGGTGTGTTCAAAAAAATAGCAGTGTCTACCTTTGACTGTACAAACTCAAAACTATTTTGTACAAACATTTTTTTTTTCTGGGATTTAGCAATCCTGTGAATCACTAAACTAATATTTAGTTGTATGACCACAGTTTTTTAAAACTGCTTGACATCTGTGTGGCATGGAGTCAACCAACTTGTGGCACCTCTCAGCTGTTATTCCACTCCATGATTCTTTAACAACATTCCACAATTCATTCACATTTCTTGGTTTTGCTTCAGAAACAGCATTTTTGATATCACCCCACAAGTTCTCAATTGGATTAAGGTCTGGAGATTGGGCTGGCCACTCCATAACATTAATTTTGTTGGTTTGGAACCAAGACTTTGCCCGTTTACTAGTGTGTTTTGGGTCATTGTCTTGTTGAAACAACCATTTCAAGGGCATGTCCTCTTCAGCATAGGGCAACATGACCTCTTCAAGTATTTTAACATATGCAAACTGATCCATGATCCCTGGTATGCGATAAATAGGCCCAACACCATAGTAGGAGAAACATGCCCATATCATGATGCTTGCACCTCCATGCTTCACTGTCTTCACTGTGTACTGTGGCTTGAATTCAGAGTTTGGGGGTCGTCTCACAAACTGCCTGTGGCCCTTGGACCCAAAAAGAACAATTTTACTCTCATCAGTCCACAAAATGTTCCTCCATTTCTCTTTAGGCCAGTTGATGTGTTCTTTGGCAAATTGTAACCTCTTCTGCACATGCCTTTTTTTTAACAGAGGGACTTTGCGGGGGATTCTTGAAAATAGATTAGCTTCACACAGACGTCTTCTAACTGTCACAGTACTTACAGGTAACTCCAGACTGTCTTTGATCATCCTGGAGGTGATCATTGGCTGAGCCTTTGCCATTCTGGTTATTCTTCTATCCATTTTGATGGTTGTCTTCCGTTTTCTTCCACGTCTCTCTGGTTTTGCTCTCCATTTTAAGGCATTGGAGATCATTTTAGCTGAACAGCCTATCATTTTTTGCACCTCTTTATAGGTTTTCCCCTCTCTAATCAACTTTTTAATCAAAGTACGCTGTTCTTCTGAACAATGTCTTGAACGACCCATTTTCCTCAGCTTTCAAATGCATGTTCAACAAGTGTTGGCTTCATCCTTAAATAGGGGCCACCTGATTCACACCGGTTTCTTCACAAAATTGATGACCTCAGTGATTGAATGCCACACTGCTATTTTTTTGAACACACCCCTTTCAACTAATTCAACTAATTGCCCAATTGCACAGCCTTAAGAGCGTGCATATCATGAATGCTGGGTCTCATTTGTTTTCTGAGAATCTACTGAACCTACTGGTAACTTGTTTGCCACGTAGCAATAAAAAAAATACGAAAAACCTTGATTATTCTGGTTAGTCACATTGTACTGCTATTATTTTGAACAATACTGTATGCATCACAGGCAAATCTGGAGGGGAAAATCATCTAAAGTTTCCAAGTTCCATGTGTGGTGTTCCACTCAAAATTGTTACACCAGCTTTAGGTTTCAGTAAAAAGTTAAGATGTATCTGAATTTGACTGGAAGCTATGAGAGTGTCTGCAGGTATTGATACAGAATCCAGTTTAAACTAAATCAAAAGGTAAATGACCATCATGTCACACCATATTTTTTGCAGCAACTGCATCCTTCCTTCTCCCCTTCCTCCCTTACTCACTCTCACTATTTTTCACTCCTCATTAACAAGAAAAGAAAGGCCAGAGGGCAAATGTGGCAAAACAACAACAAAAAAAAAACATCCTAAATTAATCATTAGGGCTATGTGTGAAAGTGCCACAAAACTAAAGATTCTGCAAAACTAAATCAAAGCATTAATTAACTTAAACCGCTGCAGGGAATCCAAACACTACTATATATGCATGTGTTAAGACTTTTTTATTTTTTATAAATGCTTAACCTTAATATTATTTTCATCAGAGTTTATTTATTATTAATTTTTCTGTGGGGTTTGGGATTTTTGCTAACTTGTTAAAAGAAAAGTTTGAAGGTTTCTGTTTATTAATTTTATTTTTTAAATAAAATGTAGTTACATTTTATATTATTATTTTTATAGGGTAAAACCTGTTTTCTAAATTCCTGTGACTTTTGCAACTAAATGTAGTTTATTTAAACTGTTAAATCTTAAATATTTGGCAATAGCAAAGATTGGGATACAAATGTCAACTGCTTTTTTATAATTAAAATTAATTTAGTTTATATTTAAACAAAAAATGAGGTTTTATTAAATACATTATAAATGAGGTTTTATTAAATAAATATTTTTACTTCAATGACTTTAATACCAATGTCAAACTATGTGTATCTGTTGGACACAGGCAAAATACAAAACCTCCGGAGGTCAAAATCTTCATTTTTATAATGTCTATAAACATCTGATGCGTTTAAAGCTTCTTTTCATGCAAGTTAATCTTATGTTACATAACAGCTTATCTAACATGCCAAATAGTTACTATAAAACATGGGATTTGTGCCTCTAATACTTTAAAAGCGTAATGGGACATCGATGTGCACCCTGTTCATAAACAGTGCTATAAATACTGTATATACTGTAGATAAAACTCCTGTTCTCTGTGCTTGCTTATCACCGAGATGGCACTGTTGCCAAGGTAACTGCTGGATCTAGTGTGCTGAAAAGCTCTAGGGCATGTGTTTATCTTTCTAGCCACATCAAGAACCGACAGTAGACTTTGGAACAGACAGGGAAGAAACAGACTCACGTCCTCATTGGTGGTCTGGTTGAGGGAGATCAAGTAGGTGTGGAAACCAGTCAATCCCACCACAGACCAGAGCGTGAAAAAACACACCAGAACCTCCAACACAGTGCAATGTGGAGTCAAGGAAACAACATGCTCAAAAAGATCTACAATACACAGTAAACAATGTGTTTAACCTTTGATATGTCTTTGCTCAGCAATACAACGGGTTTTAGAAAAGAAAATACATAAAATAAATGTTAGAAATCTAGTACACAAACACAGTTTTTATCGTGATACATAATTTACAGCGTGACAGGTTTATCAGGAGCTCAGTTTATTTTCAAATCTTCAGGAAGTGTTTCTATAGCCCAGACGAAAGGATATGTTCCGGGAGTTTCTTTAATGGTACTCAGAAACCCGGAGTCCACTGAACCTATAAAACACACAGGATATATTTATTTACATCATGTATCCATGCATGCAAGCAGTAACTCACAGCATCAGATGTCCCAGCGTCTCCCATTATTCCATGTTCAGAGGATTTTCACACATCCACCCACACTCTGCCAGAGCTGAGAAGTTTGCTCTGTTCGTTTACAAGCACCTTTTCAACCACAGTAGCTAGGTTTCCATTCAGACTAATACAAATCTGTTGAAGGACTAGTTTATCCAAGAAATGGCAAAAGAAAAATAATAAAAAGGATCTTAGGGTAGTCTATGTGACTTATTTACTTGTGTTTTACCGCCATATCACCAACAATGGCTTTATTCATGGCCAGTATCATTACATTACATCATTTACAATAACTTTAAGAAGCAACCACTATTCAGAAACATACAACAAAACAACAGTACTGATCAAAATCATACAGAATCTTTCAATTTTCAGCTTTTAACAAACTGGTTTCTTTTGACCTTTCAATAAATATGAATGAGTGAGTCTCCATCTCGGTCTATCTCTTTGTGACTACATGTATATGCTATATATATATATATATATATATATATATACATGACGTCTGAACCCATACAATAACTGTGTGAGAAACTGAACAAAACGGATGTCATATCACCTAGCTCTCAAAGTAAATGACACATGGTGATGAAGGTTTGAAATGATGACATTTGGTTCAATATAAAAACTTAGATCTCAATCAAGTCAAAGCAATTGTAAGGCTTCAGAAGACTTGTATAATGCTATATATGCTGCATGGACTAATTTTAGGGTGACCAATGACTGTGGATATGTATGGTCAGAATTAGATTATATTATTTAAATTAATAGGCCAGATTTCAAACCGCAAAAACTGGTTATGATGAAAAGGTCAGAGCTGATTTATCCTCGCATAAACTTGTCTTGCACAAATGAGATTTGTGAGGAAAAAAAAGTGAATTTCAAATGGAAGGGGAAAATAAAGGGATCAGCTTCACTTTTTGGAAAGTCAAAAGACAGGAACATGCTAAATATGCTAGCAGTGTAGAGAGCTTTGTTATAATCAAGTTGCGATGTGCCACATGTATCCGGTGTCGATGTGGTGTGGGGTAGAGCCCTGCACGGGCCTTAGATTTAGACCCGAGCCCGGCCCTGGCCAGAGACGCTCAGGCACGAGCCCGGCCCATGTCCGACAGCTTATCAGAATAATTCATCCTTCGGAACTGTAAAGGGTCTAATTTTTATTTTATTTTTTTACTCACATCATCAACAAAATGTTAAACGTGCTTTTATAAAATAAATAAAACAAAAATGCGCTTTCTTCCGTCTGATCCTGAATAGGAGCGCTTCACAAAAATGAACCGAAACCGAGTGAATACATGCCTCACAGACATGATAAATATATCTACAGAAAGCTTTAAACTAGTACTTAAAAAACATATCGAAAACAAAAACTCTTTAATTATAATCATAATCCATATAGATGCATTTCTTAAAGGTGCGTTTAATGTGGAGAATGCGAGCATTGCACAAGACCAAATGTCTCGTTGTTCTCGTTCTCGTTGTGCTAATTACAGTGGCTCTTCTGATATCCTGAACACTCCCCGACCGAACTACGCCTGAGAGAACCATATTCGCATACATACTGAGTGTCACTTCAAGACACTTGTTTTCCTAGAAACTATGACCATTAAACCGCGTGACTGTCTGTAGATTTTAAATTGTTATTGATAACATGAAAATGTAATTTCCTCTTTTAAACAATCCGATTTTGGATGTCAACAGTGAAGACGTTCAGGCACTCACACACACATTGTCTTGCTGCGATACTCACGGAGAACCACATGGACGATGTCGAAGGCGAAGATGTAGATGGTAAGTAGAGACAGCGAGAGTGTGAACAAGTAGAAGTATCTGTAATTCCTCTTTCCTACGCAGTTTCCGACCCAGGGACAGTGATGGTCAAACCGGTCTGAGGGAAAGACACACAGAATCTTAAGACTCTCATGTCAAGTCAGTTTCTACATTCTCACTCAGTAAGTGTGGATATTCTGTCAGAGACCGGCATATATTTCTTTTACTTCTTAGAGGGAGATGGTATTCAAACTAGTGTGTGTGTGTGTGTGTGGGCATGTTTTTGTGACATATCAGGACACAACTCTGTATAATGACATGGGTATGACACAGGTATTACAAGGAGAGGGTGACTTATGAGGACATAACCCATGTCCCCATTCTTCAAAGCACTTAGAAATCATACAGAATGAGTTTTTTTTTGAGAAAGTAAAAATGCACAAAGTTTCCTGTGAGGGTTAGGGTTAGGTGTAGGGTTGGTGAAGGGCCATAGAATATACAGTTTCTACATTATAAAAACCATTACGCCTATGGGATGTCCCCACTTTTCACAAACCAAACATGTGTGTGTGTGTGTGTGTGTATGTGTGTGTGTGTGTGTGTGTGTGGGGCAGGTGCAGGCCACTCAAACAAATGGTCCTGTCACCTGTGTTCAGGATGACTGTGCAAAGAGAGCAAAACTGAGCCCTCAGTGAACTGTCTAATATCAGCATATGTGTGAATATGTGCATATGCTGTCTGACTCAGCTCTTAACAATTCACTATTATACTGGAATATCAAAAGGCAAGAATGTTTGTATGTAGACATAGTACAACTCTGTAAAAACCCCACAAACCACAATAAGTGCAGCACATTATTTTAGTGATACAAAACAAATGATAAATCTAGTGCAAACTAAAAAAAACTAACAGTTCTGCAAAATACCTTGTTGCATTGAAACTTTGAAAGTTAATTAGGCCTTGTAAGGTTCAATTCATTTGTTGACTTACTAATACCTAGTAAAATTAATGATTTTTAATTAATGATACCTTATATTAGTAGTATCTATTATAATGATAATAATACTATTCATTAATCTTGAATTAATAATAGTTTAATTACCGTATTTTCCTGACTACAAGCAGCAACTTTTTTTCATAGTTTGGCTGGTCCTGCGACTCATAGTCAGGTGTGACTTATTTATCAAAATTAATTTGACATGAACCAAGAGAAATGAACCAAGAGAAATAAACCAAGAAAAAACATTACCGTCTCCAGCCGCGAGAGGGCGCTCTATGCTGCTCAGTGCTCCTGTAGTCTACACTGAAGACATAGAGCTCCCTCTCGCGGCTGGAGACGGTAATGTTTTCTCTTGGTTCTAAATAAATGCGACTTATAGTCCAGTGCGACTTGTATATGTTTTTTCCTCATCATGACGTATTTTTGGACTGATGCGACTTATACTCAGGTGCGACTTATAGTCCGACAAATACGGTATTAATATTAAGTAAAATATATTAAAGATTTTAAAAGAAGTCTCGTCATAAATAAGGATTATAATATTCAAATGATATTATAATATAATCTTTATTAGATCAAACCTAAAATAGTAAAAACAGTAATATTGCAATACATTTATAATAGTTTTCCATTTAAACATATTTTAAAATGTAATTTAATCCTGTGATGCAAAGAGGAATTTTTTCAGCATCATTACTCCAGTCTTCAGTGTCACATGATCCTTCAGAATCATTCTATTATGATGATTTGATTCTCAAAAAAGCATTTCTTCTTATTATCAATGTTTAAAACAGCTGTGTTGCTTAACGGTTTTGTGGAAACTGCACTTTAGTCTTTAGTGAATATAAAGTTCCAAAGAACAGAATTTATTTGAAAAATAAATATTTTTTAATGTTTTTTATTTCATTATAGATCAATTTAATGCATCCTTGCTGAATAAAAGTTAATACATTTTTTTTACTGCACTTCTTCCTTCAACAAGCCACACAATCTGAGGTAGCATTCACATTTTTTTGTGCAAAATGTTAGGGACAATCACTCACCCACACAGTTGTCGCAGATACTGCAATGGGAAGCACGTGGGGGTCTGAAGATCTTGCAGGTGTAGCAGTACTTCAGCTTGACGATCTGGTTGTTAATTTGCACGTTCTTGATGCGGGGCGGAGGCCGCTGTCCAGCCATGACATTCCCATTGGCCGCTTCTGCAAGAGATGAGTAGAGACAGTCAACATGGCAACCAGCAGCGCTCGGGTCGATTAAGATCCATATGCATGACACATAACACAGCCTCTGATAAAGGACTCACTCAAGGCCACTCCAGCGTGTGCCATGACTCAGTGACAAAAGAAATGAAAAAACACCAATAAATCAGACCCAGCAGATTGTGTAGCTCTGTGAAAAGAGCTCAAAACCTCAATTACAAAATAGTTACAAGTATAATGATTTTTGCTCTGAGGCTGCAGCGGAATGAGAATAAAACAAGATTTCAAAAGAAAAATGAAAGGGATAAGCCAGTCATTATCACAAAATAAACTTTGATGGCGATTAAGACCATGAAATGAAGCGGAGAGATCTTGTATCACACTAAAGGGGTTTATTTTGTATTAAATGACATGCTGACTGCACATTATCCCCCTTAATAAATCAGTAAATAAATAAATATTAAATCTTATCGTGATATGATTATGTGAGAAGATGGAGCTAGCACAGTAATGATAACTGCCAGTGACAACCGTTAAATAAATAGTGTAGTGATCATTTTAAAAAATATTTGACCAGAGAATAACTTATTTGAACAATGCAAAAAAAATTATAATAATAATTGGGTGTGCATGTACTTTCACTAAAAATGTTCACATATGTAAATGATAAACTGCTTTCTAAGGAACATAATTTTATATTATTGCTTTTTTTCTGTTATTGCCAGAGATCTAGAAAAAAAATAAGCATCTTTTCTATTCCTTTTTCTTTATTTGCATTTTTTTCAAAATGACTCCCTTTTATCTGGATAGCGACAACACTGAAGGCAAAAGCTCTTCTTTCAAAAGGTAATTTCCTTGCATTTGTCAGCTCTGTACTTTTATACTCGATTGAAATGGTTGCATTAGCATGCACTCAGGAGGCAGAACTACACAGCTGCCTCTTAATCCACACACAAAAAAAAACGGTAAATCCAAACTTGCATCTGATCCAGCATCAGTCACACAGAAATTCATCTAAAAATAGCATATTAAAGATGGAATGCTGAAATAGAGCAGAGAAAATCTGTATAAATCAATCAACACAACCCTATTAGAGAGAACCATAGAAAAATTCCACATCAACATCAGTGAAAGGGGTTAGTGGATATTTAATGACATCAGAGAATACTCTGGTTTATCAGGGGAATTGCCAAGAGAAATGATGTCCTGGTTTAGTGAACCTCAGTAATAACAAATGCTGCACTGCCCCTAGGCACGTCTGAGCTTCAGCGCTGGTGCTGATGTGTAACAACACTGCTCTCGCTTAAAAGAGAAACCAGGGAGGGGAAAAAGAAGAGATGAGGGACAAGAATGGAGAGAAGTGTTGGGAGATGAGTCCATCTTTATCTTGTAATCAGTGCAGGGAACAGTGACAGACAGGTGACTGAACTAGACAAGGCAATATTTCCCACAGAGCCAAAACCACACAAATGAATCACTAGAAGCAAAATTAGCAAAATGAGAGCAGCAAGATAATCCAATTTAATTGCATTTAATTAGTCAGATGAAGTGAAGTTAACCTTTCTGACATTCAAAGTATGACAAGCGTGCAAAAAACTACGCATGAATTCCCTATTTTAAGCCTATTTTGAGGTTTTCTTTGGTATTTTCAGTTCACTGAAAATAGTTATTTTTGCTGCAGGGTAATTTTCCTTTTTTGGCAAAGGAAGCCAATGCAACGGGCATTTTGGTTCACTTCACTCACTGTAGATCAGGATAGACAAAGGTCTAAGGCAATCTACTAAGGCCATTTCTTTTACTATTTAACGGTCAATGCTTGAGCTGAGCAGATACTTTCTCAAAGAAAAAAAAAAAGAGACAAATGAGCCTTAGGATTTGAATGAGCCTCATCAGTTTCTGCCAAACACCCTGGCAAAATATACAACTTTCACTTTGAATAGTCATGACACTGGTTTCTGTTCAAGTCAGTTGACATATGGCACTGTGTGGGTGTGTACCAGTCATGTGAAGAAGATCTATTTCTTATTTTACTTATTTGTACCTTTAATGGTTAATAGAGTGAAGTAAAGAAGAAAAGCCAGAGGCAGGAATGAGATTGGCTCATGTCTTCTGAAATTTCAATTGTGTGTATTCAACATAGGCGTGGGATATTTTTGGGAAGTATATTTGTTTCTTTATTAAATTATGTAAAGGGATTTGAAGGGGGAAAAAAAGAATGGTAAGCAGATGTAAGTTATAAGGTTTCTTGAGGTTTCTTGCCTAGTTGCATTGTAATTTTACGGATGAGATTTTTGCTTAAATGTATATCTAAAATTACAAATGCATCTGAAGACAAAATACAGCTGTGATTTTCCAAAAGAAAAAAAAAAAAATTACATAACCATTAAGCCCATCAATGTTTGCCAGATAACCTCAGGGTTCATGGACCAATGCACTCAGCCATTTCAAATCACAAAACAAAACAATAAATTAATCAGCAGGTCTGGGCTAACAGCATCCCACTTACGCCACATGCTTACTAGACTATTCATGTTCTCCCACTCACTGGGCCAAAACACCCGCAGGTAGCACTGCTGGTGCGAACGGTGGCATTAGACTTCAAATCCCCCTCCCTGAACTCAGTCACCCTCACACTCACCGATCTCCATCTCAATGAAGTTGGCCTCCTCCGGCAGAGCCCGTGGCAGCACCCCTGGGTCACTGAAGCTGGTTCGGAGCAGCATGGCCACGACAAAGACGAAGAGCAACACTGCAAACACAGGGATGGCAGGAGACAGGTGCACTGCCAGGTACGGGCACCTGTACGGGACAAGTGAACAAGCAGGATTACAAATGAGGCAGGCAAAACATGAAATTAACAGCACAGAGGTAACATGAGTTTATAACCTGAAAGTTAAGTCGCTCTATTATTAAAATAAAACAAGTCAATAAAAATAGGAAACCACACAGCTATAATATAATTTAATGTGATGTGATATAGACAAAAATTATAATACAAACAAAACACACATATACATATTTATTGTGGATAAAAAGCGAAACTAAAATAAATGACAATGAATAGATAAAGAATTTGCATTAAAACAAAAAAACATTTCTGCTGGATAGCAGATGTTTTGAACTGTAACCCTGCATTAACAGAAATGGTTTGTAGAAAGCAATGTAAAATAATTCTTCATTAAAAAAAAATATTCTTTAAAATAATTGTTTGCTGATGCAAGCAGCTAAAATGTACACAATTCACATTACACATAAATGCTTCTGAACCTAAAGAGTTTTTTTTTTCTTTCGAAAAAGGTGAAATTAAATTTCGCTGAAGCAAAATGGCAATGGATACATACATTTCCCATCAAACGCAAAAATTTCAGTCGGCACACCAATGCTTTTAACTATGATTTTACTAAATCCAACACAAAAACATTGTTTGTTATCTTTTTGATATAGCATTACTGTCTCCCTGAAATAAAAGAGGGGAGGTCATTGATGAAGTGGGTTTGTATTCTCTGTCTGGCATTGTCTTTTCAGACCCAGTCAGGCAGACAGCCATACACCACTGAATTTGGTTGCTCTCATAAATTGCGGATGACTTGGGACCTGTAAAAATGCCTCCCTTCGCTCAGCCTGCAGCAGATTGGTCGGCTCCACAGGCCACTGCATTGAGCTATTAATAGGGTCACCCTGGCTCTCCTCCACCACTCTCTCCTGCAATGTAGACCTGCTATACTAAGATAATGTATGGCTAATACATCACGATAATGGTTCAGCTCATCGCAGGCACTGTGCATCCACTCTCAGGGGAATTTGCTACGTTTAGCGTTCTGAACAAGCAAAGGACATCTTTACAACACTAACTACAATACAGTGAGGGAGAGAGAGAAGACATGACAAGTCCTAATAACTAGGGGTGCACCGATGAAGATCGGCCGATCATTTATGCGCATCTCGTCAGTAAAGCCGGTTCTCTAATCAGCGGTAAATTCCATCAGGTGCGTGATTTCACATAGAGCAGCTGTTACTACACAGAGCCGTTGTCAACTGACAAGCTGCGCAAATAAACCCTGATAATGAACGTGGATTTGCGCAGCTAGTTAGACTAGGCCTTCTTTTGGGGAGTTAAATCTTAAGTGCTTCTAATAACACACAAAATGCAAACTATAAAGTTTCAAACCAAACCTTCTACAATACATACTAAAAAAACTGATTGAATCAGTCTATACTAGACTGTGGGTATATCTCCTCACATGTCACATTCACTCCTTCAGGTCCAGCACACAGAACAACAGATTGCAGCTCTTAGAAGTATTAGCAACAGAAAGATCATTTCTAGACAGACATGGTGCAAGTTCAGCTGGTTGACGAACTGGTGTGTCAGCAAACCAGAGACATCAATACACTAGAAATCGACCTGTGGAACGGGTCAGATTAGTTTGATCCATTTAAAACTATGAGACTGGAAGACATAAAGAGAAGGGGAAAAAATCCAGAGCAGAGCCGGTCGATAAAACTTTCCACTGCCCAGATCATGAACAGAATACTGCAGGGAAATCCATTTATTATCATGACAGCTGTGCTGGGGCAAAGCGGAGGAAAACTGAGGAGAACCGCTTGTGTGTGTGTGTGTGTGTCTGTGTGATGTATCTGCTAATGACTTAAGCATTCTGGACCTGCTCCATCATCAGTTCCTATCAGAGCCCTAAGCTTCCCGGACATTACCATCATGCAATGCTGGATGTGGCCTCTTTCATATTAATCAATACATAAGATAAGCAGCTCCAATATAAAAGTACAAATTCTGTTAGCCACTACTGATGCACAAGGTTATTGAACCACCATAATTAGCAATTAATTTCCTCAACAGAACAACAAGAACACACAAAAAAGTATTGTGCCTCAGTATTAGAATATTCTGAATTCAAATATGTATTCGAATAGTTTAAAAAAAAACTAATTTCGCAGGTGAAAATTAATATTCGAATAAAAAAAAAATGTGGAAAAAAATGCCCGCGGTAGTAGAGGTGTGGTTGTCTGCTTTGCGAGTGGGCGCGCTTGACATCACTGCTGAAAGTTGACGTGTCTTAATGGAAGATGCCAGCAAGTGCAGAGCCCAACTCAACCGCAGCAGAGAAAATGAGGTAAAATTGTTGACCCGCGAGATAAAGTTGTATGCAAGCTATTTAAGATACAGTTAGCATACCATTCGACCACTAGCAACATGAGGTCACATCTCAAAAATGTGCACCCAAATGAGCATGGCATAATGTGTGTAACTCCAGCTAAACAGTCACGTCTTGACACTTAACGTTACTTTGCATCGCCCGCCACAAGCTCTTTGTCTGCAACACGACAAGAGGCCATAACAGATAAAATAATTTAGTTCATTTGTAAGGACATGAGACCGATCAGTATCGCGGATGGGGCAGGCTTCGACGTGTTCTGTCAAGCAATGGATGCGAGGTTTGATTATTTATCGTTTAATGTCAAGGAAAAGTTTCATGTTTAGCACAGCACAGCTCGCTCTGAGCATTCAATGTCAGTTCTATATGCTGTAAAACTTCAATTAATATTAATAATATTTGTTTCAATCACTGAATTCATTCACAACATGCGCAACCAGATGTTTGAATAGTTCGAATATTCGTGCATTTTTTAGAGGGAATATTCGAACGTCATTTTTGAGCAATATGGACAGCCCTACTCAGTATACATACTCAAAACTTTACTGTTGAAAATCAACACCAATTTCTATTTGACTTCCATACTGTGACATAGCTCTGGAACAGGATATTGGATCACAAGTTTAAGAGTTTGCTAAAACAAATTCTGGAATTAGTATAATTAAATAATTAGTTCAAATTACACACACACACACACAAAGCCACTCCTGTCACTTTGTTATAGCATCTCCACCCTTGTGTTTGCCTTCACAGCTTTACCTTAGTGAATTATCTGCACAATGCTCCACAGAGAACAAGGTGAAAAGGACTGTTTTCCACAGTTAAGACAACATGAAGCACAACAGCAGAGTTTTATGGCTGGCTATGAAAAGGCTTAGCTGTTTGTTCGTTTAATCAATAGAGCTGCTTCATTGGTCTGGCTGGTCTCTAGGTGGAGACTGGTGGGGGCAGGGAGGCCTGCCAATTATCGTTACTGATAGTGCTTGGTGCAAGCATCCTGTATGCCACCGGAAAGGCCAATAAGGGGAGAAAAACCATGGATAATGCTTAAAAACAACAAATAGATTTATTGTGAAAACCTGGTTCAGTCTGAAACAAATCTGAAGACAATTTTATATAACATTACACAGTCAGTGATGCTGAATGCAGTGTTGATGTGCAATAAGCTCTCACATTCAAATACTACCATTCAAACATTTGCAATCAATACGATTTTTTCTTTAAGACATTAAAAGTGTATTTAGCAAGGATGCATTAAATTGATAAAACAACAGTAATATTTATGATATAAAAGATTTCTATTTAAAACAGCTCTTCTTTTGAACTTTCTACTCAAAGAATCCTGAAAAAAAATTATCTCTGTTTCCACAAACATTGATAATAATGAGAATTATTTTCTTGAGCACTAAATCAACGTATTCTGAAGATTTCTGAAGGGTCATGGGACACTGAAGACTGAAGGCTCTTAATTACCTATTTTAGTTTTGAGAAACCTCCATAACAGATACACTAAATACTGAGAGAAAGATTTTCTACTTCTAAGGATGGAAACACAAGTTGATATGTGCATCGAAACCAAAAAGTAGGTCAAACTGTTAAGGAATGAAAGGTCCTGCAATTCCCAAGAAAATCTTTCAACATGCAAATAATCACCTCATTCATTTCGACTTTACATTGCAAAACTTGATGATGATGATGATGATATTAAATTTGCATGCGATAGCACTAACAATAAAGCGGGGACTGATTAATAAGTGAACAAACAAACTGCAATCTTGCATCCGGGTGTGACATCAGCAGCCATTCCTTCTGATAAAGGACTCTCATAAAAGCTTAAAGTACAAACAAGTGTAGGTTATGTAAAGTATAAAGTACAAAAAGTACAAATATGTACTGATTACGTACAAAAGGATATTTCAGCTGTGTCACACTGATATAAGTTGTAATGCTGGGATGTTGTCATGCCTGAAAATTACTTGCACAACCTCTGTTAATTCTTCATAAAGAGTTTGCCAATTATGTATGAATTATGAATTATGCATCACTGGCAAAAAAAACGGTATCCTAATCCCTTATGAAGACAAATTTGCCACAGTTCCAGTTTTGCCTTCACATTGCACAGACACAAAAAATAATAATCCGTAAGTATAAACTGTCTCCTCTGTTTTATCATGACCCTACAGAGGGACAGAAACAGATGGGAGCCCTCTCACACAGATCGTGACACTGACTAAGTCATACACAACACACTTCCTCTGCAACAACATGAGTAACTATCCACTATAAAATGTATAGACATTTAACTGCTCAGCAACAATTCCATTAAACAAACATACAGGACAAAGACAGAGTGAAACCCAATCCATGTACTTCTAAAGTGAATGAATGAGTGGGTGAACACAATCACCAGAATCTGATGACTGTCAACACATACAGTACAGTTATGTAACAGTTTCACTGGTGTAGAACCAATTTAATAAGAACATAAAGTATTATAAAGGTGAAGGGTGTAGGTCTGCATCACTAACATACCAAACAGAACTGCAGAAACTGTCTGTTTTCAAACAGGTTTCCTGAACACTTTGTTTTGATAGTGTCACAGTATTACACTCTTCAGAAATTCAGTCAACAAATGGCTTAGGTGTAGATTTTCTGCACATTATGGTGGGATATGACATTTTTCAGTGCTGTTATTGTTAAAGAAATTATTTATTTTTTTAATCTACAAAAATTTTAGATTTTGCATTGGCAACAAATAGAAACAAAATAAGATTACATACTAAAAATAAACAATAAAAGCTTGTTCAATATATTATATTCTAGAATTTAAAAATAATAATAATAAATCTTTATTTTATTTACACTGAATTCCACACTTCATCTTTAAGTTGAAGATATCAGGCTAATAGCAAGTGATTCTTCCTTCCAGTCAATCGATCAAACCCTCGGCTATAGTGAGTGCAGGATCAGCACTATTTTTTATGGTCTACTTTGACACACACACACTGCAGTTTTTTTTTTTTTTTTTTACTTAATTTCTAGCCTACACAACCAACTCATTATTCTAAATCTGATATCCAAAGAAAGTAAAAACATGAATGCAATGCAACTTGCATAATCTTGTGCACACTAACAGCCAGAAATTAAAATATAAGATTAAGAGATTTTCAGCAAACAAAAACACATGAGAAGAATGGAAGGGAGGTGGGATACATGCTCTTCAAAGACACCAAATCTTTAGAAAGAACTGTCCAAAGACCAGCCCTGCTGATCAATCTTGTGCCTGCAGAGGAATAAACTTCCCAGACACAGGCCCAATGGACAGAGAGGTATATGAGGACACAACAGTGTGAGCATTCAGCAATACTCAAAGGAAGCAATGTGTTTCCATAAACAATGTCAGTCTCCTCTGGAAAGTCAAGCTATGAATTAAATAAAAGATTAAGTGCGCACAAAAATATATGTGCACTACTGAAACTAAATATCCAGCAGGGAGTCAGGGACTATATTATGAATAACCTTGGGTGATATTTAATAATTGTGATCGTATATATGTATGTAAAATAAACCAAATATTCATTCACTCTTTAAATGGTTTCAAACCCAATGGCAAGTTTAGTCCATAAAGATGACTGGATACAAACAATGTAAATGCAAATAAATAAATAAATCCCAATTCATCTATTAGCTTGTCATGTAATAAACAATTTGGAATCACACTTTTGCACTTAGCCCAGTCTCTATGCTAATATTTTTGCCTCAAGAGGACTAATTATCAGTAACAGCGATATGAACATGGCGTGCAGTGAAACCCTACAGGAGCCAGCAGCTCCATACATGACAGTGTTTCTGACTAGGGACAGAATCGTTTCCTTTCGCTGATGAACAGGCCTAATGGAAGATCCTTGATATGAGCAGGGCACAACACTCAAGTCTCAGGAAACACCAACCACAGACG
Organism: Carassius auratus; assembly: GCF_003368295.1. Lineage (NCBI taxonomy): Eukaryota > Metazoa > Chordata > Actinopteri > Cypriniformes > Cyprinidae > Carassius > Carassius auratus. The sequence goes on from NC_039256.1 coordinate 19,597,876, forward strand.
TCAAAGTCCACACAAGGGAGCTCATATCCAAATAGCAGAGCTCATATCCAATTTGCAGCACATCCAGCTTTACCATCATGGACAGTAATCTGCTATTGTGAAAGCGTGTTTCAATAACAAAGATGACACAGCTCTTTCCCATCCATCAACGCAAATTATCTCACAGAGTTCAAAAATCTGTCATAAATCTTAATCATTTTTCATTAGCATATATATAAATAGATTAGATGGATGGATGGATGGATGGATAGATTAAGCTGGTTACTAAATTGTTTTAGGTTCATGTTGGTTGATCTACAGGTTATAAAGCCCTTTAGTTTATAGCTCTCCTTAACAAAACACTATTGTCTTATACAGATGGTAAAAATAACCTTACATATTTTTGTAGCCCAAAATAAAAAATAATAATAATAGTTTTGGTTGTTGTGGAAATCGTTCCTGTTCTACTGGAGACTGTCGTATGTCATCACCAGTTAATTATGACTGTCATATAGTAACAGAAAGTCTGACTCATTCTCACAAACTGGTTCATTTGAACAGTTCGATTCAAAGAGTCGGTTCAAAAAAACAAATAAAAACAGTTTTACTTCACATAGTCTCCTGAAATTGCGGCGCGGTATAATACGTGATATAAATAAAAAATGTAATGTACCCACTGATATTATAGATAAGTGAATGTACCCTAACAAATACACTTCTGTTTATTATGTTTATTTTTATTTTTATGTTTCCCAGTGCAGTTTTTAATGATAAATTTAGAATCTTAATTTAGATCTCATTTCCACAAAATTTATTTACATATTTTGGCACGTGTTAATAAAAACGTTATTTAAACAGTGGTTTGTATGTGTGCTAAAACTGCCATAAAATCAAATTGTAGGCGCATTCTCTCACAATAAATTTTATTTGTGAAATGTAATATAAATATTTTGGCACATAAACGAATATTAAAGTAAGTGTTTTCACGGTTTAAATAGTCGACGACTGTTCACTCAAGAATTATTGGGAGTGATTCAGTTCACACAAAAAAAGAATTGTTCAGACCGGTTTTGTGAACCGCTCCAAACAATTAATTAATAAGATCTGAATCAAACACCGATTCATTCACGAATCGAACATTTTTGTTGTCATATGAAAACACAGCCATGGCGGAACCAAACCAAATTCAGCTTGCACAAGAGATGGCGTGTTTTCACTCCAAAACATCAGAGCGCTTCGTTCATCAATATTTCACACACTTTTTATCGTAACATTGTTGCATTTACCATGTGGCTGTAATATGTTTTGACTGATTATTAAAGATACTATTTCATCCTTACAAAATCCATCTACAATGCAAATCCCCCACTGTAACAGTGCACACTAATAGTTTATCTCGTCTATAGCAGAGCAGATTATGTCTAATAATCACCAATGATATGCACTTACTCAAAGGCGAAGAACAGAGAGCAGGTTCCAATGATGAGAAACAGGGTCAGGTAAAATACTCCTTTCTGCCTAGCCATCATAACCCGTCCATCGCAGCAGAAGGTGTTTTTCCCAGGTAATTTCTCCCATTTTCGAGAGACCTTCCGCGTTATCATCACAGCCGACATGATAGCGAAGGTACAAGCAGATTGTCTTTTGTCAGCTTAACCTCAAATAAACCACAGCCGTGTCCACTAAGTGATTAACCTGAGACTAACGACCGATTAAAGTGTTATTATCAGCAATACAAATACAGGAGCTTCTTTTGCAAAAATGCAATCCTTCCTTCACGCGCACGATTTGTTTGTAGGATTCTTCTCGTGGCTCCTCGCGGATCTTCTGTTTCTTAAAATCATCAGTCTGTCGCGCTACATATCTGCTCTTCTGTACTTAAATCCATGGTTAAATTCCCAATCAAATACCAAAAAGCAAAGTCCTCATCCAAAAACGAAGATTCCCCATACTGCCACAATTTGAAAGTGCTTCCCTTCATAAACCGTGTACGTAATTCGAATGAGAAAGCGAGGCTTGCCTGAAATAAATGTGTATAAACGCTAAACGCACATCTGGAGTGTGAGTGGACCTTGACCGACTGACATTTATGTCATTGGTTAGGTTGGTTAAAAGCGCCTATCCCGAGATTTTTATCCGTCCTCTTTCTCTTAAAACGATACTAAATAAATCTGAGTAACGCCTTTTGTGATCTATGCCGATTATACTGCAATTATTTGAGTAATGTGCAAGACAATCTTTGCTCTAATTTCGTGTCGTAGGATGCAAGCAGGGCTGGATTCTCTTCTGGAGCAGGAAACACGCCTAGATTGAAATGTCTCTTCTTAAAGGGCCAGTGTCACACCGTACAGGGAACAAAGGAATTTTGTCTTCTAAAAATAATATCCAGTATTGTTATTTTTTAGCCTTTTTGGCGAGCGTGATATTTTCAGCACGTTAAATGATACTTCATTAAAGTCTATTCGATTTTAGGCCTATTCCAGCCATAGCTATTTTAATTTAACATTGTCTATTGTTGTTATATATGGTTTTGTTACTTTGTCTAATGTATATTTATTGTTCTGTGTTTTGTTTATTGTGTGTACAATTGTGCTAAAAATGTTGTTTTTTAATAGTGTGCTTCTAAATGGTTTTCTATGCAACGGCATGTCATTTTCTCTCTTCCTTCAAAGAAAAAAATACCCTATTTTGACTAAAGATATTCAGGAAATCAAATGGAAGGTGAGAAACAAAAGCTTCTTTATTTGGTTGTACATGCACCATTGCCCGCTGCATGAGTATGTTATCTATTCTGATCTTGCACAAAAGAGAAAGCATTCGTATTGCATGTTTTATCTTGTAAATATGTAAAATGCTGTAAGCGCATATTCAGCATTTAAGCTTAGCTCGTGAGAGATGAAGTTCAGCCAGTTTATGTGTAGGAGTCCATTAGAGACAGTGAGGAGGAAATACAGTATGAACTATAGCAAAGATTATTTAAATAAGAAAGCTTTTAATTAGCATGTGCAAGAGAAAGACTCTGTCTTTATAAAAAGCAAGAAGAGGTGATAGGTTTGGAAACAATACAAGGAAAATACAAAAACAGAGCCATAGGTATTACAAGCAAGTGGCAGACTTGTGCTTCCTTCACAAATTACACAAGCCCACTACCTTGAATAAAGAAGGCAAGGAAAAATCTTAGTCAGAACACATGGCTCATTTTCAAAGACTGTCAGTGGAGACAGATGTTTATTTTGAACCAGATAGTGTAGATATTAATCTGCTATATGGCATAACCATTTGGCCTGGCCTCTGCTGGTAGATTCTGTAACTGCACCATCTGGTTCCAAAAATATTTTTTCTACTTTGATGATCTTTTAAAACGAGCTAAATATGATTAATGAAGAAATAAATGTTTAAATTAATAAAGCATGTCTGTGTTCTCATGCTTCACTCTCCAGGGGCTCGACAGACTTAGTCCAGGGGTGTCTAATTGTCTCCATCCTGGAAGGCCACTGTCCTGTAGCTCCAACCTGCCCAAACACACCTGCCTGGAAGTTTCTAGTATACCTTGTAAGACCTTGATTAGCTGGTTTAGGTTTTTAATTGGGGTTGGAGCTATACACTCTGCAGGACAGTGGCCCTGCAGTGACAGTTTTATTGTTATATTTAAATATTATTTAACATAAAATACTTTTTTATTAGTCTGTTTATTTTTCAGTTTGAAAAGTATTTATTAATGTATTATTTTATTCTTACATTTTACTAAAAGTCTAAACAAAGTAAATGAAAGGTCTATTTATTTGTCGGATTTTCTTTTTGAATTAATAAATTAATTTATTCCTCAGTGATTTACTTGAAAACAGGAAAACACGTGAAACGTTTAGTTATTTAGCTACTTGATTCGCTCATACCATATTTTTAAAATTTTTCTTCGTCTCTCTTTTATACATTTTTTGTAGATATGTTTTTTTTATAAATATATATTTTGTGTACAAAAGTTGTTATACGTCTGTAAAACGGTTGAAGCTAGAAGGGATATATATGGGGCTACTGGGCATGTTTACATATACAGAGTAATTGTTGTCACACTGTAGGGCTGCACGATTCTGGATAAATTGAGAATCACGATTTTTTGATCTCATATAGAGATCACGATTCTCCTACGATTATTATTATTATTACTATTATCATTATCATTATCACAAGTATATAAATTAATTATTTTATTTTGCAAGGATTCTTTAAATTGATCAAGTGTGACAAAGACATTTATAACAAAATATTTCTATTACACACAATTATTGTTCTTCTGAACTTTCTATCAAAGAAACCTTAAAAGAATCTACTCATCTGTTTTCAACATAATAATAATAATAATAATAATAATGTTTTTTATGACAAATCATCATATTAGAATGATTTCTGAAGATCATGTGACACTGAAGACTGGAGGAATGATGCTGAAAATACAGCTGCACATCACAGAAATAAATTACATTTTAAAATACATTCAAGTGAAAGCAGTTATTTTAAATGGTAAAAATATTTCAAAACTTTACTGTTTTTTGCTGTAATTTGCATCAAATAAATATAGTTTGATGAGCAGAAGAGACTTTAAAAAAACATTACACATCTTAAGGTTCAAAAACTTTTGACTGGTAGTGTATATATAATATATTTAAAACCGCAGTTTAGATATTAGAATGATGAAAAAGTTGTTTAGATCACGGATTCAAAGACTCACTCATAAACCTACTACACTTGTTTCATTACTGGATGAATCAGCGTTTTTGAACGATTCTCTTGAATGAAAAATTAATTCATTGACAAATAAATTAAGACACTTGTCGCCACCTATTGGTGAAACAATGCAATCAACACAAACTTTATTTAAAGCGCAGTACTTTCAAAAGGGGATTTATTATATTTTGATCGCTGCCATAGAGACATCAATGTTTATATTTGAACTATAAACTTTATCCCAGTATTTCTGTGATAATATAAATGACTGTAAGATAGAAATAATACCGTGTAGTTGAAAAGACTGTTTGTGAAGATGTTTCTTAACCAAACATGGTAAGAGCTCTCTCTGTGTCAGCGGCAGTGCGCGCACGGATTTGAATGATCCGGTAATTAGTCAAAGGTTTAACAGACTCGGGGAATCGTTGTCTTTTAGAAATGAGATCGAGAGGGTGTCTGAATCGAGATCGCGATCTTTTAACGATAAATCGTGCAGCTCTATACTGTACAACAATTGTTACTATTTTTGTATTATTGTAAGGGCTAAGTTTAGAGCAGGTGTAGATGTTAATAAAACACAATCGAATAGGCAGCAAGTACATTTATTGTTAGCTTCCAGGTTTAGCTGTATGTATCCCTGTAAAACTTTTAAAGCATAAAAATCAATTCCGCCTTTCCTGGAAACTCGATAATTTTTTTTTTAGTTTTTATCACCGCGTACGTCACAGCGAGACAACACAAACGAACAACATTTCCCACAATTCCTTTCGCGCGGATTCAACGTCCGTTTAAACATCCGTGTTCTAGAAGCCAGTACTAGCGCTGGACTGCAACCAGCTTTCTTACCTTTCTCTGTCCAAACGAATTAGATGGAGGGCAGGTAAAACTGACTCCAGAACAGATACTTCATTTTTTTTTTTTTTTCCGGTTGTGAGTACGGAACTGAATGCGAGTGTGTAGCGTCTGAATGTGAGCAAAATTCTGCGTCATTGAAAGGTCTAATTCTAATTAACTTATTATTGTAATGAGTACTTTTGGGCAAATGTTTAATCGGTTCTTGTAGTCAAACGTAATCTAGCCGTTTTTTCTCAAAGTTAGCGTTTCTTTTTCTAAGTATACAGAAAACCTGACTAGCTGCTTTTTAAAATAGCTTCTGTATTGTCATTAGGAACAAAAATGTAGATTTATTGCAACGTACGTTGTATCTCATGATATTCTGTAAAGTATTGTGTTGTTGTTGTTATTGCTTTATTCTTTTTCTCTCTCTCTATTACAGGCTCATAGTCGATCATGATGTCTGAGGGCAGTTCATTTATGAAAGGCATGATCCTAGGGGGCATATTCTGCCTGGTGATCTCTTTCTTTGAGACCTTTAATTCAGGAACCCACTCAGAAGGTCACAAGCATCTCCACCATCATCTGAAACCTCTCAGCAAAGATGAACTACAGAAGTTATCAGAGTCTCAGATGTCTGACTTGCCCCTCCAGGTCCGAGTGTACTGTCTCATCATGGTCACTCCAAAGCTACTGGTCCACTGGGCGACAGCCAATGACACTTGGAGCAAACACTGCGACAAATCTGTCTTCTACACGTCCGAATCGTCCAAAGCTCTAGAGGCGGTTGACCTACAGGAGCAGGATGAGTGGGCTAGGCTACGCAAAGCCATCAAACACGCCTATGAGAATGCTGGAGACCTACGCTGGTTCTTCGTGGCCCGGCCTACTACATTCGCAATTATAGAGAACCTCAAGTATTTGGTGTTGGATAAAGATCCAAGCCAGCCATTTTACATAGGCCACACAGAAAAATCTGGAGAGCTGGATTACGTGGAGTATGACAGCGGGATCGTGCTGAGCTATGAATCTATGAGGAGACTGATAGAGATGTTCAAAGATGAGGACAGATGCCCGGAGCGAGGACATGCCTTGTGGAAGACACCCGAAGAAAAGCAGCTTGCCACCTGTCTGCAATACAGCGGGGTGTTTGCTGAAAACGGAGAGGATGCACAAGGCAAAGGGCTTTTTAACAAGAAGAGCGTCAGCTCCTTGATTTCTGACAGCATGGGCCAAAACCCAGCTGATGTCGTGGAGGCTTGTTGTCCTGACATGGCCATCACGTTCGCTGGCATGTCTCCAAGCCAGATGCAGGTTTTGATGTACGGCGTCTACAGACTCCGACCATATGGACACGATTTTCATGATTCCTTGACATTTCTGCCTCCTAAAAACTCTGATAATGACTGATTGACCTCATGGCTTCTGTATTGGAACTGTTAATGTCACTCACAGAATTGAGACATTGATCTTAACTGGGTGCAGGGCTGACTCGCTGTGATGTGCAGTATTTACTAGATTTGTGATTATCCGTTCTGAAAGTTGGTGCTTGGAAGTTATAGGGGTTATGCTATGCTTTTTGCTACAAGTGCATTCTGGCAAATGGATAATTGTTTTCATTTAAGTGTTTTGTGAGTGGCCAGTATTGAATAAGTGTTTTGTGAGTGGCCAGTATTGGATAATTTTTTGCACTTGATCGTATTTTGAATAAAAATTACACTAGATTTATGAATGCCACACATATGGGGTTAGGAATGAAAATTAAGAACCTTTTGAGTATTTTTTTAAAGTGCATTTTGGATGTATGTTGTATAGAGGGGAAATAATATTTTCATGGTATCTGTATGGTAAACTTTCTATATCACACTTTAAAATATAAAACTAATGTGGTTTGAAAGGTTAATATACTTGATTGTAAAATTACTTTTGGATAGAAAATTGTCTATTTATTTACGCATCGAAATATTGTTTCTATAATTCAGATGTACTTCATTATACACTGGTTTGTGATTTTATTTTATTTTTTAATTGTTCTTAACTACTTTTTTTTTAGTAAACATCAGGATGCTGGATCTCACCTGCTTTGAGTAATAATAAAGGTTACAAATAAAAGAATGCTATATACATGATACAGTGCAGTGAACAAATCATTATGCATTAAATACTCTTTATTTCTATGGATACTTCAACAGATTGCAATAATTCTGATAGGTTTGTTTAATAAATAATAATGAAAATGATGTTTTGTAGCCATTTATTCAACTCTGAAAGAGCTGACCTGTTGTAGAAATGGCGTATTTTCTCCAGTTCTTGATTTTCTTGTTTTTCAATGTTTCATTTTTGTTTTCTATCCTGTTTCACTCATTCTGTCATGTCTTTTCATGTTCCAATTCTCAGATTCCGCTGTCAAATTTCTGTTGCTTTTAATTTATTTAGTCTTTTCTTGAGCTGATTCTGTCTCATATTTGGTTCTTAAATTCTTAATTTGAGCCTCTCCCTCTCTTGCAGTATTTTCTCTACCCACTTTTTAATAGACATTTCCAGGTCTTGGTTGGTGCTGTTTGTAAAATATTGCTCTTTGTTGGATGTTCGTCATTTTACAATTTCAGTAACTTGAGTTCGGTCTCATTTTTCTCTGGTGTTAAAAACCAGGTATCCGTTTTCTCAGAATTTGCTCAGCCAGTTGAGGTTTGCACAGTTACGGCTCTTCACAAAATCTTTCCTCTGATAAACAGAATAATGCTGAACTGTCCAGCTTTTAGACCACACATCTTCTGTATCAGATATAAATTGATCACGTATTCCTCTGTATAACTTCCCACTGTAATCCCTATACTATAATAAATGCATGGGTTCCAGGAGCTAACAGTGTAATGCATTTTCCCATTTCTTTCTGCATTTCTGCATTTGATAGTGTAGTGTGGAAAAGACTTGGATTATCAACAACAGTTACTGATTTGCCCATTAATTATTGATTATTATTGTTATCGAACAGCCCAAGATCAGCAATATTTCCAGAAGGCAAATGGTTCACGATCAGTTCTACAAACTTGGTGGTTGAATGATAATGTAGCATGAGTCTCTGCTGTTTGCAAGACTTCTCAGTGTCACATGGATGAGTTCACCTAAAAAAAATTATATTAATTCGAGTACGAGAACACATATTCTACTGCAGCTGTTCTTGATTCCAAAGCCTGATTCCTATAATTGGAAATTAAAGGAATTTTTAGTTTTATAATATTATAAATTTATAATAGATGTTAAATATATTCCATTGTTGATAAATACATGAATAAATTCTTGTTGATTACTACAGTGTACAATTAAAAGTGGGGGGGAAAAATCTGTTTATGAAACTTTTTATCCTTTATATATTCATGGTAATTTCTAGCCTAAAAATTGTGGCATCAGAATGAACGTAATAAAGTGACAAGAGGATCCAATAAGTGTAGATTAGACCCTATACTATTGGTTTGGATTTTTTAGAAAATGCACATAAATTTGAATGCAATGTACCTCACTTTGGTTCTCCCTATATTACAGTTACCTTAAAATAAACCAGATTTTGGATATATGGTGGCATGTGGAGTATTAAGCAATTTCATCTAAACAAATACCAAATGATTCTGTCTTTTGGAAACTGAGAAATACACATACAAACACTGTTGTTTAAACATGCTTTAAGCTGCCATGACACTATTCAGCACTCACTGCAGCAAGAGACCATTTCAGTTTGGAATGACTTGAATGCAGGTTTTATTTGTGCATTAAAATGGGGACACTTTCAAAGCTTTCGGCGTGGTACACAGTTGAGTCCATTCATGTAAACAGTAAACGGGCAGCCTGGTGATAACGGGTCCAAACGATTCCACCACATCCTCTCGTCTGTCATTACTTATACGTCTTCATGTGCCACAGTCCATCATTCAGATAGTGAACGTTCTCGATTCCAATTCCCTTGTTCACTTTCTCTCTGTTCAGTGAAGCGAAACAAGAAAATATTTTCAAATGAAATGCAATTGAATCATTTTAGTTTTCCAAACCCAATAAACTATATAAATAACAGATTAAACAGATGGTGACTGATTTACATGGATCTAATGTAATTATTATTTTATTAAAACAAGCTTTAAACATTCTGTATTCTAGAAGATAGAGGAACTAAAAATTGAAAAATAATTTTAATGCCAAATGGTGATTCAAAGTGCTGGAGATGCATAGAAACACTTACATGTCATGTGCAGACATCTTCATGACTCCCACACAAAGAGCATGCTGCTTCCCTTCTGCCATTATAGCCTGAAAACAAATACTTAAGGACAACAACCTGTGATATGCCACGCACACCAATCAAAACTATTACATATAAAACTATAACACAACTAATTGTTTGCTCAAAAATGTATATTTATGGCAGTTATGCGATTGTTGACTCAAACTATTAAAAGGTTGTTTCCGGCAACTGAATTAAAACTGAAATACAAGAAAATCTAAATATTAGTATGGTGCCTTGGTTGAAGCACTAAAATTGCTAAAACTAAAATTACAATAAATTAAAACTAAACAGAATTATAAACAAAATACAAAAATGTAAAAAGCGTTTAACAGAACTATTAAAAATTAAATAATTCAAAATATTAATGAAATAAAAACTACTAAACACTGATTTATGGTCATTGTTTACTTGCAGTTTAAACGTGTATGCAGAATACAAATTTTCCTTTTAAAGAAAGTTATTTTTTTTCATGAAATAGCTTTTAAAAAGGCATACCATTGCTTTGTATGATGAACAGAACAATAATAATCATTATATATTTTTTTTCTATATCAATAGTCATATGGTGGTTTTTGTGTCCTTTTTGGAATTGACAAAAGATGTGAACTAATCCTTTACATTAAAACATTGTGATTCATTTGTCATAGAAGAAAATATTACGAACAGCTGGAAAGATACAACTACTGTGTCTGTTTCAGCAGGGTAGAGTTTGGCTCCCGGTGATGTGAGGCCTGGGCACATGATATTGGCACCACTCAGAACAAATTTGATGGCTCCTTTATCTACCTGTTGGTGTGGCAGAATGAAGGGATCTGGAGAACAAACATGTGAGTACCAGGCATTAAACTAAGCAAATAAACAGCAAGTGTAACTTCTTCTGGAAACTGAGACAATATCTTCTGCCAGGAAAGCATCTTACTGATGAAAATAAAAGCAGTCTTACATTTGTGTAGAAGTCTCAGGGTGGGGTAGAAGGGTCCCTCTCTCTGTCTGAAGAAGAGCAGCTCTCCATTTAACGTAAGAATTTCAATATGCTCATGACTGGAAACGTAAACAAGATATCAGACCTCCGGTGTAAAATGAGATACTCTTTTAGTACTACCAATCAATAATTACCAACTTCCCATATTGTATAACTCTTACCATCTCACGATTTTGACAGGGTCCTTTTTGGGAAGTATCTGGTTGAGCCAGTCATCGATTTGGGGAAACTGATCTAACAGCTGATTCTTTATACCCTTAATAACAGACGTCTTCAGTTGAATACAGTTAGAAACATTTTCTTTTTCATCAAATCTATGAAGTCAAAGAGAAAGAGAAATAATGTATTTAGAATATTTAATGTCTAGTACCTGCAGATGACACCAGATCTTGCCATACTTTTTTATGGAAAAGTATGGCGAAATAAAGAAACTGGTCTGGTCTAACAATTATCACCAATTGTTTTATAATTAAATAACTGACCAAGTGTCTGTCCTTCAATTTTTAATGTTAACATCTTTTGCGATCAAGGTCTTTTTTGCAGTTTGCTTATCATCTGTTCAAGTTAAAAATATTAGAAGTATCTTAGCAAAAAATAAGTGCAAAAAAACTCTAAAAACATAGGAAAACAGATGAATAAATTTCAATGAACCATAAAAGGCAGCTGTGACAGAGCAAGTTAGCAGTGTTCGCTAAACAGGTTGATGTATCGGTTACAAAATTAAGGGCAGATATTAAATTACAATACCATATATAACTGGTAAGCGCTTACATGCAACATTTCTTCTATCTCTACTGAAAAGGCAAAACTACTAACGTTAGCTAAATGAAACACTGCATTACTATGACGATGCTAAATTGTGTTAGCTACTATCTATAAGGTTGACAACGGCTCAAGCTTACTTTTTAAACATCCTTGCAGGTCGTTATCGGTCAATCTTGTCCTCCTATCTGTGTGATCTTACAGCTCGTAACTGTTAACTTTTTTTAACCAAAAAACTAAACATTCAGAAGATTTAACGATCTAACTCCACGCTTCACATCAACCGCAGTTGATTCCTATTTACGACATTTACGACAGTGCTAAACATTTTACGGCGAGAGGTGGAAGTACACATAACAGTATGCCAAACAAAATAATGCTATGTACTTTGCAATACATCTGTAAAACTTTACTTATATCGCTAATGATAAAGTCAGTATGGTCAAAGTGAGTTAAAAATGTAACTGATCGCAGCACAAGCAGACAATTGTTTTTTTTTTATTAGTTTTCCCCTGAAATGTTTGAATATTCATATAATGCGTTATCTAATTACATATGCACTAATTTGCATACACTTCCAGATCAGAAACCTGACACCGGATAAAGTAATTTTGCTAACATGTGTTTTTTCTCTCTCTTTATATCACTCCATCGTCAGAAAACAATGTCAAGAGCCATAAGGGGAAATTAAATTATTATATTTTTAGAAATAAAATGTTTTATGTATGATGTATAAACAAACTAATGTGGAGATTTCTGGTTTGGGGCATAAGGGGATAAAAAACATTTTGCAAAAACTGCCTTTAATTTATAGACACTTATAAGGTATAATAAAATTAATACCTTAATATATTTTGGATGTTTTCTTCCAACTAGTCTAAAGGTGTGTTTTTAAAATCAAACTAGTAGTCCACAAAACTCTACATTTATTAATTACATGAAACTGTAAATATGCTGAAAGGGGTTAAATTAAATTAGAATCTGAGACAACTTTAGAAAAAAAAAAACAATTATAAATAAATGAATAAATAAAATACAATGTCAGGTTTTAAATGGTTACTGTTAGAATATCTATTTTACACGTTTTTTTTTTTTTTTTTTTTTTTTCACAAGAACAATGAAATACTGCAAACTGATAAGAGGGACAAGATCATGGAAACACATACAGTTGTTTATTCTGAGGCAATAAAAACAAGCATACTTTTTCCAGACACTGCTCGACAGTCCACTTTAGTACGATTTCTCAAAACACCATTGCCAAAAATTCCACAGACAGATCCAGTGACGCCACACAGAGGAGCTTCTCAGTAAACGGGCCGAATTCAGAACTGAAGGGTTATATAAACTTGGAAACACTAGAATGATAAAATGGTGCTACTGTGCTTGTTCAGAGTTTCCAGGGAGAAATAATGCAGTTGCAATGTAGTCGAGAGTGTCAAACATCAAAGTTGTGTGTAAAATGTATATACAAAATAAACAAGAGGAGGAAATGTGAGAAGGTGTAAGCAGGGAGGGAAAAAGAAGGAAGATGTAAAAGTTAGTGTTTAGCAGCGTTAACATTCCTACAAACAAAACAAGTGCTTGGTTTTATCTAATCTTGTTGGCACAAACTGTGAAATTTCCAATCAGACTCAATTGTTCTATTTATCAATAAATCACATTCACAGAACATAAATTGTTTGTGACCAGCTGAATACTCTTTTCTTTGTACAAACACTGGCAAAGAAAAAACCTGTTTTCACACACTGCTACCCAATACAACACTGACTGAACAAGTGAGTCAAATTCAATCAATCTGCTGTTGGTTTTCTTTGCACAGGTAATACGTCAATATGTTGTGATATTTGCATGAATAAACCATGAAAAAGAAAAAAAGCATGCCAGAGACAAACAAAAGCCATGGAGCCAAGTCTGAAAATAAATAACTTTTCTTTTTAAGCTTGGAAGTGTCCAATTCTCAGAAGCATTTTAACAAAATAGTTCTGTATTGTCTTTTCTTCTAACTGGACATGCCATTCTGATAGTAATAAAACATACCCTACCCTGTCAAAGCCATGAAGAGAAAACTGATTCGGTTGTTGGTCACTGGGGTGAAGATGTTAAAGTGAACAAAACCTGGAACAAGGGCTTCCATGTGCTAAGGGAAGTAAACAACGTCACTGAGAACAGCCTCCTCCTGTCATTTCTATCATCCCCCATCTACCCCTCTTATTCGCTCTCTCTCTCTAAGCCACATAGTTGTATTGATTGGGATTCTCCTTATCCCTTTCCATGTAGTCCCTGTCAATAAGTGACTCTATCCTCTTCTTCAGATCAGCAGGCTGCAAATAGAAAAAAAGACAAATTTAGTGGCAGTGCCAAATGTTCTCCGCTGCGAGTCTTTGACTAATTTCCGAATTTGGTGACACTGAGAACAATATTCATATTGCTCATATTATATGCAATCTTGAGACAAGAGGAAAAAAATATTGATTATCAGTGAAGAATTTAAAGTTAAAGCTAAGTGATTATTTTTACTGAACGTAATGCACATTAAACAGTCATTTTTATTTTTTATGTAGGCATCTCCATTCCACAACAAGCTGGACACAGGAACTTAAGTGCTGTTTAAACTCTACTTTTCAAAAGTTTGCAGTTATTAAGATATTTAAAAGGCTATTTTTGCTCACCAATTTGATGAAAAAACAGTATAACAGCATAACGTGTACATTATTAAAATGCACATACATATATACGTGTATATATATATATATATATACACGTGTATATATATATATATATATATATATATATACACACACGTGTATATATATATATATATATATATATATATATATATATATATATATATATATATATATATATATATATATATATATATATATATATATATATATATATATATATCTGTGTGTGTGTGTGTGTACAGTAAAATAGTAAATAAGTAAAATAGTAACCAGCAAATATTATTACAATTTAAAATAACTTTTTTATTTTAATTAATATATTTTAAAATATAATTTATTCCTGTGATGGCAAAACTGAATTTTCCACAGTCATTACCACAGTCTTCAGTGTCATATGATCCTCATGATCCTTCAGAAATCAGTCTAATATGCTTTGTGCACAATAAACCTTATCAGTATTGAGAAAAGTTGTGTTGCTTAATATTTTTCTGTAACATCATAAATGTCATTACTGTCACTTTTGAGCAATTTAATGAATCCGTGCTGAATAAAAATATTACTTTTTTAAAAAAAAGAAAAGAGCAACTTGTTAACAGATAATGTGATTGTGCAACATGCAACTGAAAATGCTTTAATTTTAAATGCACAAAGCTGTCACTGCACAATCTTTTTTTATTTTTTTTTTAATATTTTGTACATTACTTTGTGATTGTTGGGAGTTTTCTAGTTTTGTTTCACTGCACCTCACAGTTTAGTCTAGCTGCAAGACATCCATTTATAGCCAATCCAGTAAAACTACTCCATTAACTGTGAAAACAAAACAATTTGGCAACCAAGACCTCACCTTGACTGGGAATTTAAGTTGGTTGTACACTTCGGACACCAGAAGGTTATGGCTGAGCGTTTTCCTCATCTTCATGATTCGAACAATGGCAGCATCGATTTGGTACTGACGGTCCTGGAATACCCTCTCTGTTGTGCTGGCTTGCTCTTCCACCTGTGAGGTACAGCAAAGAACCATGAGACCAAGCGGCCCATAACTTTCAGACAACAACAATCAAATGAGAGATGTGCTAGGACAGTACCGTTTCTTTCATCTGGATCTGGTTGATTTTAATCCTGAAGAGTTTGTGTTTGAAATCATCATTACAAGAGAACTTGTCTCCATCCTCCACATCTTTACTCTTTGGGATTTTGGTAAGGACACGTGCCTTCCCACAGGCCAGTGACTGCAGAGTCCGCCTCAGCTCACCGTCCTCTGCAAGTGTATGTGTATTTTAAATATTGTCAAATTTGTTAAACATTTTGGAAGTTTGTAAAAGTCAGAGGTTTACAGGGTGTCTGCAGGACGTGTTAACGAACTTTTTAAGTTCTTTCAAA
Source organism: Carassius auratus (assembly GCF_003368295.1). NCBI lineage: Eukaryota > Metazoa > Chordata > Actinopteri > Cypriniformes > Cyprinidae > Carassius > Carassius auratus. The sequence continues at coordinate 19,613,498 of NC_039256.1, forward strand.
TAAAGAAACTTTACGAAATAAAGAAATAAGCAGACAATACGTCAATGTTCTCAATGTAAATGTATAGGGAGCACACTTAGTTGTATTAGCAACACTTCAAAGTCTGAAAATGCAACTTTCAACTAATCTCATAACGTTTTTATTAATAAAAAAAAGGCTTGAATAGCTAAGATTCCAACCTCTAGAATATGGAAATCACTTTTACTGTACTTAAAGATTTAATTTTCATTTTCAAGTAAATGTAACTTCATTTAAGGACGTTTAGATATTTATACTGGAAAACAAAAATACCGGGGAAGACTTTTTTTTTTTGCCATGTATGCAATATTTGACTTTGAATTTAAGACTTTCTGCTCCGATTTAACACTTTTTAGGACCTTTTTAAGACCCACAGAAACCCTGGTTTAACTTTGAATGTAAAGTTTAACATTAAATTAAATAGCATCTCTCAACAATGTGAATAAATTGCAACGTGCTTGCTTGTCACAAGTGTCCATACCAATGCCTGTAGCAAGTTTAATATCCTCCAGAGAGAACTCCTCGCCTTCATTAAACATCAGCAGAACTAACGTCTGAAACAGGGAAACCTGCAGCTCTTTTTTGCCCTGGGAAAAAAAGTGGAGAAGCCTTCAGAAAAGAATGTTTTAAATTAAGTTAATAAATATTACGATCAGCTAATAGTCCGGTATTCACGCCAAGTTGCGCATTACCTCTTTGAGTTCTGCCTTTAAAACACAATGTCCTAACGTAGACTGCCATTGTAGTTTCCGTCCACTGTGTTTGCCCAGGTAAAACGTTTTGAAAATCTCCTGCAATCTCACCATCTGAAGAGTGGAAGGTATTAATAAAAGATTATAAATGAATTATAATGCCAACAATTTGAATTTTGGGTATTACTGCCATGTAGAAACAAGGAATAATGAACAAGGACCCGACCTCTGGAGGCAGATGTACTTCCATGGGTACATATGTTGGCCAGTAGCCCATAGTGAGGATGTTCACTGTCAGCTCAATGTTCCCAGGAATATTTTGGCATTGAATGTGCTGAGGAGCAGATTCGAAAAGAGAGATTTGTAAGATGTAACTAGACACGAAATAAGTGAATGGCATGAATGAATGAATAATGAAAATAAAAATACCTGTTTGAACTGCACCATAATATCTTTTGACAGCTCCATGTCTTTAAACATCCCTTCCAGCTTACTGGTAAATGCAGCTCCACATTCTACAAGAAAAACACAATTCACCATTTGTTACTTCACACAGCCTTTCGAAAACATCTGCGTTACTGAAAATGGTAGTTTTAGGAATATGAAAGGAGAAATGTAATTTACCGTGCTTGAGTTTTGACAACATAGACTTCTCTGCATCTACAGAGGCACTCTTTCCCACCAGTAACCTCTTCGCCAAGTCTTTCTTGTAGAAGGCCTCAAAAACATCTTTGCCTTAAGAGAGATGAGAAAGTCTATAAAGCTTAGACAGTCAATTGAAAACTTTCTAGGTCTTTGGAACAGAGAATGAAGATAAAAATTGTATTACCATAAATGAACCTGAATATGATCATTATCTTGTCCAACATTTTCTCAAGTTCCTCATCAGTTGCTTCTTTGTTCCCAGCACGGAGCTTTGAATCTACATATTTTGCTATAGAAAACAAAACAAATTTAGTGAACGTTTGTCTCGATCCAACCAGCTTTAAATTCTCAATCAAACAAAAACCCTCAATGATTGGTGGGAAAACATTGTGAACTGACCTATGAGCTCTGCAGGTTTGTTTGGCCGTTTATTGATAAAGGTCTCAAAAGCCTCCTTCATGCCATTAACAAACTTCTCATTCCTCATGAAACACACATCGATGATTTGATCTACTTTATCCTTGAAATCCAAAAGCTCCTGAACCATTGTCTTGTCTTTCTCTGGGTTGATGACAATTGTGCTTCCAAAGGCCTGAGACACAAAAACAAGACACATTCAGCACTGTTATAGCACTATAGATATTGTACCTCAAAGTGATGATATTACAGACCATTTCCTTGTATCGTGCATGCTGCGTATAACTGATATTAACTATATGTCTCAGCGTTACCGTCTGGGCAGAACTATTGTTCCAGCCACCAAAGAAAGATTCGCAAATAACCTGCCTGATCTATCTCAACTGCTAATTGTACCCAAAAATACACACAAATTAGACGAAATTACTGACAACATGGGCACTATTTTCTCTAATACATTAGAAGCTGTTGCCCCAATCAAATTGAAAAAAGTTAGAGAAAAACGTACTGTACCATGGTATAACAGTAATACTCACTCTCTCAAGAAATTAACTCGTAGTCTTGAACGCAAATGGAGAAAAACTAACTTAGAAGTTTTTAGAATTGCATGGAAAAACAGTATGTCCAGCTATAGACAGGCTCTAAAAACTGCTAGGGCAGAGCATATACACAAACTCATTGAAAATAACCAAAACAATCCTAGGTTTTTATTTAGCACAGTGGCTAAGTTAACAAATTACCAGATGCCACCTGATTCAAATATTCCACCAACGTTAAATAGTAATGACTTTATGAATTTCTTCACTGATAAAATAGATAACATTAGAAATACAATAGCGAATGTAGATTCTACAGCGTCTAACACTTCAGTTTCATCCATCGCACCCAAAGATAAACTGCAGCGCTTTGCAACCATAGGACAGGAAGAGCTAAATAAACTTATCACTGTATCTAAACCAACAACATGTTTATTAGATCCTGTACCCTCAAAATTACTGAAAGAGCTGTTACCTGTAGCCGAAGAAACGCTTCTCAATATCATAAACTCGTCGTTAACTTTAGGACACGTCCCAAAACCATTCAAGCTGGCGGTTATCAAGCCTCTTATTAAGAAACCAAAACTAGATCCTAGTGTACTGGCAAATTATAGGCCTATTTCAAATCTTCCATTTATGTCTAAAATTTTAGAGAAAGTTGTGTCTGCTCAATTGAGCACCTTCCTGCATAAAAATGATATGTATGAAGAATTTCAGTCAGGTTTTAGGCCCCACCATAGCACAGAAACTGCACTTGTTAAAATTACAAATGACCTGCTCCTTGCGTCAGACCAAGGCTGCATCTCATTTCTAGTCTTACTTGATCTTAGTGCTGCGTTCGACACCATAGATCATGACATACTCATAGATCGATTACAAAACTATACAGGTATTCAAGGGCAGGCTCTAAGATGGTTTAGATCCTACCTGTCCGATCGCTACAATTTTGTTTACTTAAATGGGGAGTCATCTCATTTATCATCAGTAAAATATGGAGTGCCACAAGGATCCGTCCTAGGTCCCCTTCTATTTTCAATATATATGTTGCCCCTTGGTAATATTATTAGAAAATACGGAATTAGCTTCCACTGTTATGCTGATGATACTCAGCTATATATCTCAACGAGACCAGATGAAACTTCCCAATTATCTAAGCTAACAGAGTGTGTTAAAAATGTAAAAGATTGGATGACATACAATTTTCTCCAATTAAATTCGGATAAGACAGAGATACTAATTATTGGACCAAAAAACACTACACAGAATCTTGTAGATTACAATCTGCAACTAGACGGATGTACTGTTACTTCCTCTACAGTCAGAAATCTGGGTGTTATATTAGACAGCAATTTGTCTTTTGAAAATCATATTTCCAATGTTACAAAAACTGCATTCTTCCATCTTAGAAACATTGCCAAGCTACGAAACATGTTATCTGTTTCTGATGCAGAAAAGCTAGTTCATGCATTCATGACCTCTAGACTGGACTATTGTAATGCACTTCTAGGTGGTTGTCTTGCTTCTTCAATAAACAAGCTACAGGTCGTCCAAAATGCAGCAGCTAGAGTCCTTATGAGGTCAAGAAAATATGATCATATTACCCCAATTTTACAGTCTCTGCACTGGCTACCTATTAAGTTCCGTATCAGTTACAAATTATCATTACTTACCTATAAGGCCCTAAATGGTTTAGCTCCAGCGTACCTAACTAGCCTTCTACCACGTTACAATCCATCACGCACCCTAAGGTCACAAAACGCTGGACTTTTGGTCGTTCCTAGGATAGCAAAGTCCACTAAAGGAGGTAGAGCTTTCTCACATTTGGCTCCCAAACTCTGGAATAGCCTTCCTGATAATGTTCGGGGTTCAGACACACTCTCTCTGTTTAAATCTAGATTAAAAACACATCTCTTTCGCCAAGCATTCGAATAATGTTTCTTTTTAATTGTGAGTGTAGTTGCATCTGTTCAAAGTTGCATTTTTATTCATTAGCTTGGGTTAAACTAATTTTACTTTGTTGGATCAGCAGCTATGCTAATGATGTCTGTATTTTGTTTCTATGTTTCGCCACGGGATTTACATCCCGTGGTAACTAGGATTTAAACAAGCTCCAGTCTGGATCCAGAACACCTGAGAAGAGATGATGCTGACCCTCAGAGGACCCCAGATGATGCTAACCTTGAATCAACAAACAGAACTAACAATTATTGCTAAATGTGTGACTGAATCATATAATAACTTAATAATATTGATAGTTCATCGTCTAGCTGACTACGTCTTGTATTATTATTATTATTTTTTCTAAAATCCTGTCAAATGTGCACAAACTACTAGCTACTACTAAATATTGTAGAAACATAATTTTCTGTAAAGTTGCTTTGTAACGATTTATTTTGTAAAAAGCGCTATACAAATAAACTTGAATTGAATTGAATTGAATTGTTATGATGGTTTTCTCAGCCACCTAGATGGGTTCCCTGCACACCTTGATGTACTCGATCCAGTGCTGCAGAAGCACCAGCACGCCTCCCTTCACACGACTGAAGAGCTGGTACAACAGAGACAGATCCTGAATACGGTTCTCGTCCAGCAGGTTATTCAAACCTAGAGTGGCAAAAGAAAACAAGCACTTATGTAAATCACTTCTGTTTTTGAGGATGGCTGACCATTTGAACACCAAATACAATGTCAATCATCTCCATTCAATGAAGGTGATACCTTTCTGAAGTATTGCAGTGAGGTGTTCTCCAAGCAGTTGCTTTTCCACTGCGGCAATGAGGCGTTTTCTACAAATAAAAAAAAAGACAATGGTTCACATATCTTTTTTACCAAAATAACTACTAACTGTAAATGTTGCTTATATTCTCTGTATACTTACTGTGTGCTCTGGTCTAAGTATGTAATGACTCGATCTGCCTCCTCTTCCAGACGTTTGTTGACATGATGGAGATACTCTGGCACCTAAAAAAAAGAAATTCTATTTAAAAGCATAGTTCACAAAAATGTGTTTATTTTTTGAAACGTCTTCACTTTGATCTTTTTTTTTTCTTCCTCCAAACAATCACAGTTCCTAAAGGCCAGAAAAGCACCATAAAAGTGGTCCTTATGACTTATAATAGTAATCATAAAACATATGACCACAGAACACTAGAACACAAGTCACCTGGAATACTTCAAAGACTATGAAATGTGATTGTATAGAAAAGGTTCTTTCATTTTAATGTTCCACAAAAACAAAACAGCTGCATATCTTTGTAGGGGTGTAAATCATTTTGAAACAACAACCAAGGGTGATTACATCATTAAATCTACCCTGTTTCTAAGTACCTGTTTGTATGCTAATGTATGCTTAATGAGACGTGTCAATTTATTGCTCACAGAATCACAGTAATGAAGCAATAATATAAATATATTTTTTTAAATCAATACTTTATGTTCCCCTGATGTGAAACTCGCCTCTCTTTCCTGCATGAGTCTCTGGCCCTCTGCAGCATACAGTCGATTTGTCTCCTCCAGAAAGCGATCCTCAAATGAATCCTGATAAATCTGTCATGAAATTAACAAATGTGTGATTACAACAACACTAAAACTAACAGGTTTGGCCACACAATTTAAAGTAATATCAAGGATCAAAGGCTAGACAAGCACAGTAGAAGACTTCTGTGCATTCAATGCATTAATGTAGAATTACATTTTTTACTACACCGACTAAGTGTAAAGATGCAAATGACAGGATGTGGCATAATGTTGGTGAGTAATGAAAATATTTGACTCATCCCTCAGTTAAATAAAGCAAGTTGTTCCGGTAAAGACCTTACCATGGAGATAAACAGGCCATGTACTTTGAGGGTTTAAAAGCAGAAACATAAATTATGAACACCTACATTAAGACTCGCTTAAAAAAAGATAAGGGCATTAATATTCATAATTACTCAGTGTTTTGCTTTTTTTTACAGCAGAACCGTTGAGCTTTTGCACTTTTTTTTTTAAATATAATAATTTATAGCAAATATAAAAATACATGCCAAACTAACCAGACTTGGTAAAAATACTTATTTTGTATCCTTGTCTGTGTCATGTGAAAGTTACTGGGTTTACTGACTTTATACAGGCATGCCACTTAAGCAAACAATAAGAAATACATGTATGTATATTTATTTATCGCAGTAAAAAAGAAAAAAAAGAAAGTAAAAATTATTAATAGCATTATTAAATAGTTATGCCATAAACGCAACATAAACCCAGATACATTGATTTGAGTACAAATGAGAAATCAGGTGAGCTAACCTGCAGATCTGAGAGCATGCTCAGAAGACTCCTCAGAAGACTGCGGTCTACGGCCTCTCCACTCCGCTCTCTCTCAATAAGAAGCAGAATCCCATCGATTGTCTTACTCTGCACCTTCAGGTCGCTGATGATATAGAAACGAAACAACTCCAAGCCCATGTCCCTGAAGACAAAACACAAATGTATCATTAATCACCAGTAGGAGGAGCAGCAAAGCAATGGTAGTAAATAAAAGACAGCAGAGCTGACAGTGCCAGTGTTACAAATTCAATATCTTTCGTCAAGTGTGAAGACATACCAGATTGATGGCAGCATTGAATTTTGTAAAACATATGTGCGATCCAAAAACAAAAATATACTCCTAATCATGATCTAGAAGAAAAGACAATGTTTTTGTATTAAAAGCATTTTTTTTCCAAACAGGTAAATAACTAGATATAGGAACATTTGATAAAAAGTTCAACTTTTCAACGTATGTAGACACAGAGATTTAGAGTAGACTGACCATTTGCCTGCAGTGATCTTGCCAACATTTGTCTATTTTCTTCAGGAACAGAACACTGTCTAGGGCATCCGTAGGGCAAGAGTTAAGAAACTGTTTATCACAGTTATGATTAGCAGTCTGTAAGCAGACAGTCCTATTTAACTACCACAGACTCAACTTCTCATCATTTCTGAAAAAAGTTTCCCTTGTTTATTTAGCTCATCATATGCACTGTCTGCCATAGTTTTCTAGCAAAAGCATTAATGAGTTTTATGTTAAAAGTTCTGCTATTATATAAAATTAAAAGTAATTTTGCTACTTTAGTTTTAAGAAATACATGATTCATTCAAAAAGAATATATATTACTGAAACTACCATGCAGATGTTAAGATTCAGTACGAATTTTTAAAGGACATTAATACTTTTAATCAGCAAGGATACATTAAATTGATCACAAGTGACAGTAAAGGCATTTATCATGTTACAAAATGGTTCTTTTAAACTTTATACGTCAAAAAATCCTCAAAATATCTGCAAAAGAAAAAAGAAGTTTCTAATAATTGTATCGCGTGTGTGATGAGCCATTTTTTCGATCCATGAAAAGAAAACAAAAAAATTCTTTATGTTGAGCCCTGATTCATCCTCTTTACTTTAACTCTCAACTTAAGACAGAAAGAAACAGAAAAAAAAGAGAAATTTGTAGCATAGAAAAGGATATTCTCTGAACTGATCGATCTGTGCCTTGATATGGTCTTCACAGACCACTCTGAGCTGTTTATAGAGCTTGGCCGATATCTTATGGGAGCACAAATTTTCAACAGCCTGAGAAGACAAAGGGGAAAAAATAGCATTAGATTCCATGTACAATATTACTAAATGATAAAACAAATATAAACATAAAACTAACCTGATAGAGCTCCTCTAGATTGTACTTTATTGAAGTGCTGTTTTGTATGGCCTCTACTGCCTCCTTCAGCTTCTGCCAGGTCTCATTTGTGTAATTCTCCGGTAATTTGGGCTTCTCTGATATAACATTATAACAAAAAGAAGGATGTGTATAAACAAGAAACATAAATACTGGTTAGTGTTTCAATAAAGGTCAGGTTTTAATTTTGTTTACACAAGAGATGTGCCATCATAAGCAACTGCAAGTTACATAAAATCTATTAGCACTTATAAATAAAAAGCTGTTCTCATCTGTTACAGCACCACAGCATTTGCTTGTATAAGACAGTTACTGCACTTATTTCTTTATTAAGACTAAACATAAAGATGCAAATGACAACACGTTGCATTATGCTGGTCACTAATTAAATTGTTTTTGAGTTTAAGACAAAAGTTAAACAGTACAGATAAATTGCAGTAAAGACATTACCATGAGGCTAAAAATGCACTTTGAGGGTTAAACGCAGAAATATGAAGCTGGTTTTATGTAACAACACTTATATTATTATTACTTTAAAAATGAAAACATTTTTAATATTCTCAGTTTTGCTGTATATCATATGTACACACACACACACACATATATATATATATATATATATATATATATATATATATATATATATATATATATATATATATATATATATACACACACACACATATATAAATACTCACACACTCACACACACACATCTCTATCAACAAGGTTTTTGTTTTGATTTTGTTGACTCAAGTGATGTTCCTCCATAATCAAAAGACAGTTACAAATAGTCATTTTCAGCAGCACATTTTCTTTTGTAAGACAGTAACTCAAGTTGTTTACTACTGCTTTAGGTACTAGGCATCTTTTCTGGACGTCGAAGGTGTGTGTTTAGGCAGAAAAATGCAAAATGCCGTTTAGGCAGGCAGCTCGCTAAGTTTTGAGACACAGCCTATCATGTTTCAAAGAAGACGAGGGGGACCGCAGTCTTTTCCCCTAACGTTACCTTTAAAGTTCTTGATAACAAGTTTCTTCGCAGCACCGGGTTTGCTGTTGGAGAAGGTGGCGGAGCCCGCAGACTTGGTCAGTCCGTTAGCATGATGCCCGACTCCTCCAGATAGGAACACATTTCTCGCCTTTGAACACGATTCAGCAGAGTTACATGACTCCTCGGCCATCTTCACATCCAATCCGATCAAATCCAGCGGGTCCTCGAACCTCAACTTCTTCTGGATGTGCTGCGGCTGTTGTGAACTGGAAGAGCTGGACGTTGTGGAGGAGGAATTACAAATGACTTTAGGAGACGAAGATATTGAATCAGTGTCTTCTTTCTCGGAATTGTTAATTTTCCTCTTCTTAGAAGACGTTAAGCTACTGTCGTTGTGAACATCAGAAGCTGCCGGTCTGGGCTCTTGGGCTGGCGGTGGGGGGTTAGGGGAAGGTAAACCTGTTGGAAACATGAAAAACGAAATACCAAATCAATTAGCTAATCTACTAATGCTACGATCCCGGTGAGTGGACGTTTTCTATTCCTCGGTCTCGGTCGGGGGACGTGCAACCTCGCTGCTCCGAGTATGAAAAATGAAAAAATTAGGATAAATTGAGAAGTGCAGCCCCACTTGGCCCCTTCTCTGTTCTTGTTATTGCCAGCAGAGGAAAGATGGTTGAATACTGCTTCCTCTCGCTCGCGCGCACTCCGGCGCGCTGCACACAGTCCGTTCGATTACAAACTGCTTTTCGCCGAAGGCTGTTTGCGTTAAAGCATTCTGCCGGACACCGTCTTTCCGCTCAGGAGATGGACTGATATTTTAGGTTTGAGGAAAAGTCATCGGGGAAACAGTAACTTTTCTAAGAGGCGACGCTGACCCGCCGGAAGTACTTTCCACCGTTGCTTTGGTTAAGCGCGAGGCCTGACATTTCCGGTATTCTCCATCTGGGGGCGACAATACACAATTCGCAGAGCGGTCTCAAAACTTGAAAACACTTGTACAATCTGAAATTGTGTTTGTGAATTACACCATCCAAGCTAAATGTCAATATCATAACATTTTAATAGTTTTGTGGTCAACTATATCATGTTTACATAATCTTAAATGTTATTCATAGATGCCAAGTGGTCACATTTTAATGGGGAAGGATGTCCAATGTGTTTTAAGTCATTAAATAGAATTTACAAATAAAATGTATGCTTTTGTTTTGTATGTAAACTGCATTTGTCTGACTTATGACTTTTTGTGATTCAAAAATGTTTTATTTTAGCTAGAAAATACATGTATAATGTGCTGTACAGGTGCATCTCAATATAATGTTGTGGAAAAGTTCACTTCAGTAATTCAACTCAAATTGTGAAACTTTTAAATAAATTCAATGGACACAGAGATAAAGCAGTTTAAGTCTCTGGTTCTTTTAATTATGATTTTTGCCTCACATTTAACAAAAAACCCACCAATTAACAATCTCAACAAATTAGAATACTTCATAAGATCATTTAAAAAACAAAAACATTTTTAGTGAATTGTTGGCCTTCTGGAAAGTGTGTTCATTTACTGTACATGTACTCAATCCTTGGTAGGGGCACCTTTTGCTTTAATTACTGCCTCAGTTCGGCGTGGCATGGAGGTGATCAGTTTGTGGCACTGCTGAGGTGGTATGGAAGCCCAGGTTTCTTTGACAGTGGCCTTCAGCTCATTTGCATTTTTTTTTTGGGGGGGGGGGGGGTATCTCATTTCTAATTTTCCTTTTGAACATAACCTATAGATTCACTCTGGGGTTCAGGTCTGGGAAGTTTACTGGCCAGTCAAGCACACATTTAACCAACTTTTGGTGCTTTTGGCAGTGTGGGCAGGTACAAAATCCTGCTGGAAAATGAAATCAGCATATTCAAAAAGCTGGTCAGCAGAAGGAAGCATGACATTGCACCCCAAATCACAAAGTGTGGAAACTTAACAAGCAACTTCAAATAAACTTGGTCAATGAGCTTCTCCACCCTTCCTCCAGACTCTAGGACCTTGGTTTCCAAATGAAATACAAAACTTGCTCTCATCTGAAAAGATGACTTTGGACCACTGGGTAACAGTCCAGTTCTTCTAACACCAGGTAAGATGCCTCTGATGTTGTCTGTGGTTCAGCAAATTCCTTGACACATCTGTGTGTGGTGGCTCTTGATGCCTCAGTCCATTCCTTGTGAAGTTCACTCAAATTCTTGAATCAATTTTGCTTGACAATCCTCATAATGCTGCAGTTCTCTCAGTTGTTTGTGCATCTTTTTCTAACACACTTTTTCTTTCCACTCAATTTTTAACATGCTCGGATACAGCACTCTGTGAACAGCCAGTTTCTATGTCAATGAATGTTTGTGGCTTGCTCTCCTTGTGAAGGGTTTCAATGATTGTCTTCTGGACAGCTGTCATATCAGCAGTCTTCCCCATGATTGTGTAGCCTAGTGAACCAAACTAAGAGACCATTTTGAAGGCTCAGGAAACTTTTGCAGGTATTTTGAGTTGATAAGCTGATTGGCATGTCACCCTATTATAATTTGTTGAGATTTTGTTAAATGTGAACAAAAATAATCACAATTAAAAGAACCAAAGACTTAAACTACTTCAGTCTGTGTACATTGAATTTAGTATTATTCACAATCTGAGTTGACTTACTGAAATAAACTTTTCCAAGACATTCTAATTTATTGAGATGCACCATAATGACAAAATGTTCCCTCTATTGGGTCACAAAACATCAGCAAGTGTTCAGTTAACATTATATTTTTTTCATGGGCTATAGTGAAAATGTTGAACAGCTTTTTTCCCCAAGTTCCCCAAATGTTATTATATTTTGTTGTTGAAAATGATTATGATACTGAACAATTGTTGCAGTACTGTTTATAATATTTACAGTTTATAATTTTCATTGTAAGTATCAATGTTAAAATTAAGCTGTTTTTTAACAGATTATTTTTCTAATTTTTCCTCAAAATCAGAGCTGAATTGTATTGAAACCAATTAGGGTCAACTGATTATCAGAAATGTAAGCATAAAAATTCATTACATGAATAAGAAATAAGAAATAAGAAAGTGTGATTAATTATAGCCTCCGAAACTGGATGTCTTTTGGATAGAGGACTTAACTAATACTATATTTTCACCCATAAAATAGCAATATTTATATAAATATGTCTTTTTTAGAAAACATGTGCATAATGTGTTGTTTCATGATTTATTTATATATTTATATTTATTGCGCTCTTGCTCTTAAACGGTAATACAACATTTCAGTAGCTGATTTAATTACACACAGGTTTGGCAAATGAACAGTGTTGTAAACTCGACGTAAGGCCCATGTGCAGGAGGAGGAGAGTGTGGGCCAGTCATGATTTATATGAGCGCAGGTTTGAGGCTGAGCTCACAGTGCTGCTGAACCGGGTCACACTCGGTCCGGGCGTCACTTACCGTCTGTCTGCTCAGAGGAAACATCCACCCGTCGCAATGGCTGTCCGCGGTTGTTTGACCCTGCTCTTTATCCTACTGAGTGGTACGTACGACAATGTTGTTGCGTTTTTCATTTCAGACTGTGTCACTTTACAAAAGCAGATATTGGGTTTATTTTTGGGAGTTTATCGCAGGCCCACAGCAGCGCGAGACCCTGTTAGCATTAGCACTAGCACGAATTCTTACCTGCGCCAGTAGAAGCACGTTAGAAAATCAGAGTGATTGTCAATTTGAGGGAGGGATAAATATTTACTATCCTTGCCTTTTTTGCAACACCTTAATAAAATTCAGAGTTCTCAATGCATTTAATAAATTCGTTTTTAATGAATAAATCGGTGTATAACCGTCCAGCTTCTGATGTTTAGATGCTAGATTGTTTGCGAATTAAAATTTAAAACCACAACATACGGCTAAAATAGGTTTAGGAGATGTTTCATATGTTTTATAATTTAGTAAAATTTAAATTGTAAGTACTAAAGTTAAGTAAAAAATCGCTCTCAACCTAGCGCGCTGCTTACATGGACAACAATGTGTGCAAAATTTGATGTCTAAAAATGCTGGTTAGCTTAGTGCTGTTAAAATAATCTACCGATGAATTAACCAGTGTTTACCAAATTTTGTCTGTCACAATTGTAATTTAATATAGTGTTGAGACAGGGTAACCTGCTGTATTGTTTAGGAACACTCACTTTAACTTTATTTTTTTAAATTCAAGATATTTTCAGCACAAAAAAAGGAAGTTGTGACATGGATTTCTCTCACTTTTCAGATTTAACTTCAAGTATGTGATCCTGAAGTGCTTGTTGAGTGTGTGTTTCTCAGCTACCCTCCTTCATAATCATGTGATGGGTTTGTGTGTGAAGTACCAGGTTAATTTCATCAAACTACAGGACAGGGGACAGTCACCCAGTGTGATTATCTAAAGCCTGGCATTCATAACACACCTAGAGTCTGAATGGTTTCTAAACCCTAGTCATTATACACTCAATGACTTTGCAAATGGTTACAGAGGGAAAAGCTGGGTGTTGCACACCAAATGGCTGAGGATCACACACACTACCTGATTGTCATCTTAAAGCCACAAATTCAAGCAGAAACTTGAACCTTGTTGCTAAGAGATGCATGATAAAGGAAAAAGATGGGTTCTAAAAATTTGTTCAAAAGATCAAAGGGGTTTAAAATCCTCCAACTGGATTGAATCCTAGTATGACACTAAAGACCATCACACAATCTTTCTTTTTTCTGTAAAATCTATTTCCTCTGAATGCCCAAAATTTCGTGGATTGGCTTTTACCTCTGGCAACTAGCATTAACTCCTAAATTGTTTTAGAACAAAATGTGTGCTGTATCCAGCCCTTAAATCAGTTGGGTCTTAGACAAGAGCAAATACAATGCAATATTTTGAAGTGTTAGTTTACCGCCCGTCAGGAAGGAAGGTACCAGAATGTGCTGGATTGCTGTTTTTATTTCCTTACACACACAAAGGTGGTTGACAACGCTAAACCAAGCACCTGTTTCTATGTTTTTAAGCGTTTAATGACTTTGCGTTCATATTAAAACAGTTTAGCTAAACTTGATTTTGGAAGGTTGAAACAACAGGTTTGTTTATTCTCAGTGTCACACGGGGAAACCCCACCATAATGTGAAGTACAGGAAGTAACATTGTGCTTCTACCCTGTGCAGGTATTGTGCATGCTGAAGATCTGGTGACCTCATCATTACCCTCAACACAGGAGTTCAGTACAAGCATAGTCCTCTCTGGCACTTCTCCAACCACCTCCAAACCCTCTTCAACTGCCGGTTCTACTGCTGTGACTACTGGTCCAACCACAACTCCATCTGCTACAGAACCTCCAACTACCCCTCGTTCCACCACAATTAAATCTACTACAGAACCTCCAACTACCCCTCGTTCCACCACAATTAAATCTACTACAGAACCTACAACTACCCCTCGTTCCACCACAATTAAATATACTACAGAACCTACAACTACCCCTCATTCCACCACAATTAAATATACTACAGAACCTACAACTACCCCTCATTCCACCACAATTAAATATACTACAGAACCTACAACTACCCCTCATTCCACCACAATTAAATATACTACAGAACCTACAACTACCCCTCATTCCACCACAATTAAATATACTACAGAACCTACAACTACCCCTCATTCCACCACAATTAAATCTACTACTGAACCTCCAACTACCCCTCATCACAAAACCACGAATTCCACTACAGAAGCACCAACTACAGCGCACTCTGCTACAACCGCTCCAACTCCTCCAACCTCTCCTCCTGTTCCCAACCCAACTGTTGGAAACTACAGCGTCAAGTCAGACAATGTCACAGTCTGTCTTTTGGCAAAGATGGGCCTTCAGTTTAGTTTCAGAGTGAGTGAGGTAGGTACATAATGTCTGTGCAGAGGAACGCAAGAACTGAAATTTGTGATCCTTTAATGGATATTTGTTGTGAAAAGCTATTACTACACTACAAATATATATATATATTTTTTTTTCCTTGTTTAGAATTCCAGCTTTCAGACTCTTAATTTTGACCCAAGTGCTAACGTAACGGAAGTGAGTGGAACCTGTGGAAGTGGTGGCAGTGACTCTTCCCTTCTGCTGAAGTCGGAAGAAATCACCGTTCATTTTGTCTTTACAAATGTAAGTCTTTAAAGAAGAGAGTCTGATATACTGGTGACTAAAGTCCACTGAGGCAAAGGGGTAGTAGAAGTTCTTGGTTGGAATTTTTTTTTTAATTTATTTTAAGTGCCATCTGTTGGCAACTCTTAAATAATGTGAGTCTTTATGCTTATCTGCTTATGACCAAGTTAGGGTTATGTTTAGGTGTTGGCCTTAGTCAGGGTAGGGCCATATTTAAACTTTGACAGGAATGAAAACAAGGCTGTGACAGATTGAAGTATGATGTGTTCAGTGGATTGTATGGTATCTGAACAACATACCGAGTGTTCAGCTGAAAACAAGTAGATTAAAACCAATTTAAAAGTTGTGACTTGTTCAAAATCATAATTTGTACTTCTGTAGAGTGCATGGCATTTTAAAGACTGTAAGTCTATTCCTCACAGCCTTGTCTTCAAATGTGTTGAATTCAATATTGCATCTAACCGGATTATAATTTATGGGGTTCGAATTGGACAGTCGTGACAAAATTGTACACATTCATGCAAAACTGCCAGTTCATAAAGTAATCACATTCTCATGATCTTGGGTTGCATCTGACTGTGGGTTTCCCTTTCCTCCTCAGGTTTCACTGAAGTTCCGTCTACATGCTTTGACGCTCTCTGTTAAGCTTCGAACTGGTAAGGCATATTTAATGTGAAAATTAAATGCATAATCTTTTTATTCTCGTTGTTCTCATCTAAAGACAATAAGAAGCCCACAATAAGTTTCTCTATTTGTCTAAACCTAAATCTCTGAAAACTAAAATCCTCTTTTAATTCCACAGGTGAATTTAGCAATCAATTAATGAGATTAATTGAGTTTTGCTTAATTGCATTTAACAGTATTAAATTATTAGATTAACAAAATGAGCGTTAGATTCCAAGTATGATCTAATAACTAATTAAAAAATGTAAATAAACAAGTCGTGACATCAGCCCTAACCTGTGTGGTACCAATATTTTGTGCATTCTTAATGGTGTTGCATTTCTTGTCATGTAATCACATTCTGTCCTCTGATTGGTGTAACCTCAACAGGAAACTTTTTCCATGCCTCCAATAATAATCTGTCTCTGTGGGAGGCATCTGTCGGAAGCTCCTACATGTGCAAAAAAGAGCAGAGTTACAACATCACTGACAAGCTTACCCTCAACACGTTCGAGCTACAAGTGCAGCCCTTTGCTGTCCAGAACAACAAGTTTAACGCCGGTATGTATTCGTTTGTAAAAATAAAGCTGAGGTAATTCTCATCAAAGGTAATTCTACAGCATATTTATAGCTCCTAACTGAACTCTGTCCTTCTTGGTTCTGTAATTTACCAGCTACTTTGCTACTCACCACAGCTCAAGAAGCATTGCTATTCAGAGTGGTGTGAAAAGCCACTTTGCTTTCCAGCACTTTAGTATTAATTTAGAAACTTGGGGCCCTTCTCGCATCTGATAACTAATTCTGATAAGCCCATGGTTTCTGGTGTTCATTATCACATGTGACCTACTGCACCAAGTTCATGAAAGGATGTACAAAGATGTAGGCCTATATGCAAAACCAAATTACATGACAAACACGGTTGAATGAAGAGTCTAAAAAAATCCTGCCCAAACTGATCCTGACACTTTGGAGTTCAAATTACTATTGTAGTCTTAATGCGAGACAAGAGCATAAGGTTTAATTTTTTTTTTTTTTTTTTTTGCAACACTTAACTATAGTCATCTAATGTTAACATGAAACCAACAATGAAAAATACTTTTATGGCATTACTTTAATTTAAACAAAGCAGTATGCTAATATTACTGAATGGACCTGAGCTACTATAAACTGATTAGTTATCTATCTTTAATGTTAAAGCTGAATAATTCTGTAAAGGCTCAGAAATGGCCCTGTTTTACCGGATCAAGTGTCTGTGACTTATGTCTTTGAGAGTATCTGCAGTGGTGTTGATGAGAAGATCGCCGCTTCATCTTACGTTCATGTTCTCTTTGTCTGCAGCCCATGAATGTTCAATGGATGACACCAGCCTCTTAATCCCAATCATTGTTGGTGCCGCTCTTGCCGGTTTGATTTTCATTGTTGTGATTGCATACGTGATTGGTCGAAGAAGGACCTATGCTGGATATCAAACACTGTAATGCAGCAAAATCACAGCATCAAATCCTGGGTGGTTTAAGGGACGCACAAGCCTGTTCCTGGACCATTATAAATATTGTGGGTTTTTGTGCAATCTCAATTGGCCATCAGTCAATCCATCAGTCCTTAAACTGCAATTTATTGAAAAGATACAGTGGCACTCCAGGACCAGAGCTTCCTATTGTGAACTAAGTCCCCCAATTGTGTTGTGAAGTAAGTGCATGGTCTGTTTGTGTTTTGGCTTAAAGCACCAATCATTTCATTTCTTAAAATGCAAATTACTGCTAAAGTCACAGTACATTTCTATTTTTTTTTTTTTTTTAAATATTCTGAATCGAAGAACAAAAGTTTCATAGATCTTGGTCCTGGCCAATTTCAATGCTCAATCTTGGACCTTGCACTTGCTGCTTTAGACATAATTTTTTTTTCCCGTTTCCATCTATCATAACCGTATCGACAGCTATAAACTGAAACTGCTTTATATTCACCTGTCTTGCAGCTTTTGAGTTGAATATTAAAATTAATTCCAGAAACAGGCTGTTACTCTAACATTTATTGAAATCCGGTGTTTTTGCATGATGTTGGTTGTCCTGTATTCAGAGCAGCTGTGAGGGTAAAAACCATTTAAACATGCTGGACGTCCCGTTCAAACAATTGAATTTCTAGAACAGGAAAACAAGTGCTTGAACGATTGAAATACATGACAAGCATTTTAAAAATGCAGACCATTGTAATAGATGTAGGCCTGGTGTATTTGAGTGACACTTCGTGTAAAGCACAATACAAAGAAAAGCTAACTGGCATTTAAATGCTGTTACAAAATAGTTTTGGTAATGTTTGCTTACCCTTTACTGGGGTTTGAAAAGGGACAATTATAAATCCACCATCTAGTCAGGTACGCCTCAATTTTGAATTCAAGCCTGAAAGATGCGTTCTGCTTTTTGCTAACTGTGAACTGTATTTGCTGCAAGTTACTTTTGCACCTGTTTGAATTGTCTTTAGTAGCGGCAGTGGGATATTTTTTTTTGTTACATTTGACATGTTTTCAGTTGCTGAGCATTTTCAGAATTGGTCATTTGCTTTCTCGTGTCTCTCCTAGGTTTAAGGTTTTATTTTATTTATACCTGTTTTTGTTTTCCTCTTTATTTCCAGTGACTTTTTCACTGTTTATGCACTATTCTAATTTAGTCTATGCAGCACCCACACAATCTTTTGTAAGCGTTTCACCATAGCCAGGACAAACTAAACCTACAAAACTGGATATTTTGTGCCTTGCTTAATACTGTTACTTGTGCTAGCCATCCAATCAGTTACATGAATTACTTGTAAAATAAAGATGGATTTTTTTTTTTTTTTCATTCCTCTGAGCATACTTGTGTGAAGTTTTCTGCTTGCAGACTTGTAAAAAAAAAAAAGGGATTCCTTCTCTGACTGCCCCAAACATTTGATGTGTTTCATGAGATTTGGTTGTTTCGTTTTTGCAATGGAATGGCTTTGTTTTAATGGGCTTTTAGCTTCAATAAATGGAGTAAGACAATTGTGTAGAACATTAAAAGCTGTGTGGGCCATCTTTTCAGTCTTCCTTAACTGCCTTGCAAATATCAAAAGATTTGTTTCAGATCGGTTTCAACTGCAGTTTGACACATTATTGCAGTTTCTCTTGGTTTTGTTTGTTTTCCCTCATTCATTTTATTTTCAGCGGAGGATTGAGTCGCAGATTAGCCTGATAACTTCATTGTCCCTGTAACAGCGGGAATTGCTCTGTCTGTCCTCATTATTATTGTCTTACTGGCCTATCTGATTGGAAGAAAGAGAAGTCAGACCTCTGGCTATGAGCAGTTTGATTAATAATATAAATCTGAGAATATAGAAGCATCCACAAGTTCAAGTTATTTTGGTTCATGTACACAATTTCTTTTGAAACCAGTTTCATATTTCAAATAGGAATACATTAAAGTGGTGGGTTTTTTTTTTTTTTAATAAGGTGCCTATTCTGCATCGATCTGACTGAATTGTGAGTCCTGTTGTGGTTAACAATCTTTTGAGTGCCTAACAGAACTGTTATTTCTGCATTAACTCACTTACCCTCCCTCCCTCTCTTTCTCCCTTTCTCCCAGCGGAGGAATGCTTTCTGGATTCTGATTTGAGTTTTCTCGTGCCCGTTGCTGTGGGTGTGGCTCTCAGCTTCCTAATCATCCTAGTACTTATCTCTTACCTGATTGGCCGACGGAAGAGTCGCACTGGCTACCAGTCTGTATAACAACCCAAGCTGCTGCTGTCTTACCTCTAACCCCGGCTTGTCCTTCACCATTTATATTTGCTCCTCTCTCTTCTGGTCCTGTTGGCTTCCTCTTTTGCCCTGCAATCTGCTCGACTCTCCTCATCTGGCAGCGCTAACTGCTGATGACACCCCTATTTCTAACACATTCAATTGCATAATTATATCATTACTACATAATTGTATCTCTGAGCTCTAATCATTTCCTGTGTGCGATTTAAACGTTTAATGAATGATGTGGTAAATTTCTGCTTGAATACACTTGAGACAAAGATCGACTGGCATGATTCACTTATTTAGTGTAAGCACAGACTGTCTAAAGTCGTCTGGCATTGCACTGTACACTAAATGCATGGGGAAAATAATTATAATTCCTCCTTTTATGGGAGTTTTGGTTTTTCTTGCTCTAAGGATGATCAGTTCTGGTTGCTGTAACTTCTATTCCTGTGAACTCTTATGAATGAGTGATGCAATTTTTGAATTGGGAGTCTTTTGAGTTTATTAACCATTGAATGTAAATGCTCAATTAGTTCTGTGATTTGTACTCTTGTGGATAAGTTATTGCTGAAATTAAGGGTTAAAAGTATCCTGGTGTAATATCTTAATCAGCAGAGCTAATGATAAGTCACACTATTGCACTTAGCACATTGAATTAAAAAGGGACACTATTTTTTGTGACATTACCAGCATTGAATATCAAGATTTTGTTGATCACGCTTTTGTTGATTTTCTTTAGGTCCCTCTCAGGGAGTGTTGAAAGTGTTACAACAGGCTTGTTAGTACAGGGGTTTGTGGATTTTAGTTTGTCATTTCTCTGGACACATGCATACAATGTACAAAATACACCATTTGTAAGACCAAAGCTACAAGTTCCTGTGTATTGTCAGTCTGCTCTGCATAGTGACAATACTAATGTGTCCTAAACAATTCATTTGTATACGGTCTTGTTTTTCATAGCCCCCCCCCCCCCCAAAAAAGGTTTTAGCTATTAAAACGAACACTAAGAAAGAATCTCATTGTTGTACTATAGTGTGCCTTTTAGTCACATTTCTTAGTTCCTTTTCTGTAAGACCTTAATCTGTCAGGTTAAGAATGTTGGTTCAAGTTTCAAAGTGGAAAAGATTTCAATAAAATGGCTTTTTTTGTTTTTGTACAGTAGTCTTCCTCTCTTTTTGTCTTCTTGCTCTGATCTTGGTTTAAGAATTTCAGCAGAACATGTTGATGGACTGATGGACTTAATACTAGAAGCATCTCACTTGGGCCTGCATGTTACAGTAAGATCTGCCTATTACTGAATGCACAAACGTGTTTGAGTTTAGTTAAAGTTTCAATTCAGAAGATTGTAAAATAACGTTTTGTAATTTATTCCAAGTGGCCATCTCAAGCAGTTTTTAAATTCCAGACAATATCATGCACGTCACAGCTGATTTGGTTTTAAAGAGAATGGAAAAGTGATCAGAAAGGTTTGATTCCGTTAATTCTCATCCATCTTTATTGTCTAAAACATGAGTGCATTTAAAAACATGAGCTGACAAATCTTTGTCAGCCAGTGGATATTTCAATGCTTTACTGAATAACAAAGATGTGCACTTAACCAATTAACATAACACTACTACACTTTGTAACTGTTTGTACCATGTCAATATATTCATATACAATTAATAAATAATACTGTTGAAATCCTCCTTACAGGCAATTGAGCAGATATTTTCACTCAGAGATGAATTATGTGACTATTTAGTTTTTTTTTGTTTGTTTTGTTTTTAAAGAAGTGTCGGTTGCATGATTGACAAAAGAAAGATCAACTACTATTTCATTATGGAGCTTTGTGAAAATGATGAAATGGGATTTCTGTCCCACATTTCAGTAAAATACATTTGCCTCTGAATTCAAAATTTAGTTGCACATCCAAAAGAAAATGAAATTTAGTCTAAACATGTACAATCAATTATTAATTGTGATAGTTATTCAATTAAATGAACAAGCAAAATGATAATGTTAAGCAGTTCTCTGACTTATTCTTCATCCAGAGGGGTAATTTATAGGAGACTGACTTAACAGAGTAAAATCATAAAAATAAAATTGTTCCGTTTTAATTTGTTATATACACATCTGACTTAGCAAAAGAGCTGATCAATAAAGGTTAAATAAATGTTAATTCTACAATCTACACAGATCTAGAGAATTTTTTGCCTGCATCTCACTTTAGACCATACGTTTGAGTGATTATGCCTCAATAGCTATAATTGCAACCTACATACAGTATTTGGACATGTATTCATATTTCATTTCATCCTATAATGAAATCCAGGCAGGTGTCAGTCTCTAGCGGCTGATCTATGAATCTCAGTCTTTGTTTACTGGGAAATTCCTTGTTTGAAAAAGTAGTGTAGTAACACAGCTCTGACAAAAATAGCACAGTGGCTGCCGGAGGCATAATCAGAGACCTAATGGGTAAAGACAACACCCAGTGTGCTATTTCATTTATTATAACATACTCTTGAGAATTTTAATTTCGATTTCTCTAGGTCTACTGCCACCCTACGCACCCACTTCTAAAGTGAAAGACACACTACCCAGGAAACGGTCGGTTGCTGAATCGTTGATGATGCCCTTGCCGTTTAGTTTGCATTGAATGTGTAGTTGGGTGTCATACTTGACACTGGGAAAGCGCACAGCCACCAGAGGGGAAGAGTAGTTCACCTGTTGGTAGAAATAATGAGAAATGCTATAAAGTCATAAGGAATTCTGGGATAAATGTTATGTAGGATCACTTACATGTCTCAGTTTCCCATAATAGGGATAGTACCGCAAATTAAAGATATTTTCTGGAAAAAACTGGACTTCTCCTAGGCCTTCAGTTGACCCTTTCTGGAAAAACATCGGAGAAATTCAAAATTGTCACAGTTTAATGACAAATACTGCAAAGAAACTGGGTTGTTATTTTATTTAGTTACTAGTCATTAATTGTTACCTTAACTCCACATGTAACATTTACTGGAGTGCCTTGACCAGGCAGATACCCGAGAATCTGTCACAACAGAAAACAGTCAAGTGTCTGACATATCACTTGATCACTTAATCTTAATACTTCAATTTGTTCATTTAGTCATTGCTTATTTTAACCATAAGATGGCACTAGAACTTCAGAGATTTATTTATTCTTTTTTGGAGAGGTTTTGTTCTTCAAACAAAAAATATTTGAAGAGTTCAGATGCAAAGCAGCTAAGTGCCTTTTGAAATCGTCTTCCAAAATGATCATTTTTCTAGGTTCAGTTGTCTAGGTTCAGTAATTTATTTGCCATTAAAGTGAAACATGAACATAAATACAGGAGCCTGAGAAAAATACTTATTTTAGAAGACACTTTCAGACAGAGCTTAGTGGCTTGCATATTACATTATAATCTCACCCGATTCATTTTGACGAGGATGCAGGGTTTTCCCTTTGAATAGCCAAAATCTTTGTCCTTCATGCCGGAGCATTCACCCAGCCAGGACCTCTTAAACTGACATGCCTTGCGCTCGGCACTCTCCTCTAAGTCATCTTGCATGAAATACGAATTTCGTTCACAGTTAATGTTCCGCCTGTCCTGCACTCCGTCATCATAGGCTGAGCACAGCCACAGCAGGAAACCGTAATAAAAGGGATGGAAGAGAAAAAAGAGAGAGAGAGGGAGCATAAAATAACCAAACAATGGCTGTTGCCCTGCCTGGCCTCTACAACTTACAGGCCAGCACAAAAAGTGGGGCCCTGGCAGCACTGAGCAGTTATACTGAGCGCACAAAAGGGTTTCCCTCCTTGTCAGTATTTCTATAGACTGCAGGACTTGTTAAACAGTGTGCTGGAGCGATTTGAATCTGTGCCCGCTGAACAGAAAATGTATCTTCTCTATTAAAGAGTGTAAGACCAAACTCAATAAGCTTAGATGTTCACTCATCCAGGACTCACGTTTCAGATGGGCTTCCAGTGCTTTCGCATACTTCCTCCACGAGCTTCGGTTAGAGGCGTTGAAAGCAATGTCAAACCCATGAGCTACATCTACATGAGGAAACATAGTCATACCTGCCGGGAGAAAGAGACGATTTTGAAGTGTAGTGAAAAAAAAACAGGTATAAGACTGTTTTATATTATTTTTATTTTTATATATTTTTTTGTTTATTATTATTTAAAAAAATATTATTTTTAAATAATTTACAATTGTAGATTTTACATTAATTTATATTAAAAATAATAATAATAATAAAAAAAAGATTTACAATAATAATTATTCAACATTTTTTATATATAGTCTTTGAATATTCACAAAGTAAAATGTAATTTTTTTCCAACCTGGTGGCATCACTCTGTCATTGTATGTGGGAGCATACGGACTAATTGACCACATCAGGCAGCACATACAACCAGCAAACATAGCCGCAAGGAAAATGTATAATGCTGAGTAGAAGAGCAAAATAAGGCCTGAAAAAAAAGAAACAGAAAATAGTGATGAGTAAAGCAGGATTGCATTGATGAAACCTCTTTAAGTCAGTTAGAATATCTGATTTACATAAGTTAGACAATTGAAATGCAATCAGGATGATATTTTGAATTTCTTTCTTATGTATGTATTGATTTAGTTGTCCATTCAAATACTAAACCTTATGTTAATCCTTCATTCACAAAAAAAAAAAAATTCCATTGTGAAAGTGTTCAAAACACTAATGTCAATGAATCTTATCATATGAGACCCCCCCCCAAAAAAACCTTCCTGCAGCAACTTTCAATTGAGAGTTCATTAACAGCTGATCAAATGGGACGTGTCCTCAAACTAATCGGCTTTTGCTGTGCAGACAATTTTGCAGTGACTAGCTGCAAGCCTGTCCACAAAGCCCTTTCTGTTTGAGCCTGGTGAAAATTCTCCCAGCTGTCCTTTCACTCAGGAACACAGTGAACCTCCGGTTGCCATCACAGTGACGGTCTTTTGCAGCCATACAGAGCCACAGCCAGCTCCAAGGAGCCCGATCACCCCATTCTGGCATTGTGGGGCCTCTGCACTCTCCTTTCATGGGACATGCATCACAGCACTCCAGCAGCCCCTCCCCTGCGCTAAGGAAGACTACGGCTGTTTATTTAATCCACCTCCAGCACATTCCCCATCGTATCATGCCAATGTAATGCATAGAGATGTTGCATTATGACAAACGCTCAACATGGGACATTGTTGCAATGAGATTTCCCTCTGTATCCCCAGGAGACTTTCGTATTGCTATTAAGAGCGCTCGTCCTGATGGTAATTTGCTGTGTTGCTTAGCATCGGGATGTTTAGCGGCGGATGGCGAATGGCTGCTCTGTCTGCATCAGACGTCTTCAGGAAATGCTCGCTGACAAAAAAGGCTACATTTTAAGTTGTGCCGTAGATCTGAGAGCGTGTTGGAGGAGATCTGGAGGTCAAGGGAGTTTTGGGAAAGAGGGAGAGGAAAGCACGGTAGGGGTAAATGGAATGTGATCCCGGGCCAGTGAAGGGACTGTGACATTCGCTCTCCCACTGAGGACCATTCCCCAGGCAGTCTGTTTTTGTCAAGATGTCTCTAAGCTATCTGTGCACCTATGTAAACACTTAGTTTGAACATGCACACACACACACATGCACCCACAGTGACAGAGTGTACATCCACACACACTTGAGCGAGCAGAAGCACAGTTCATCACCCCTCATCCCTGCAACTCATTCCCATAACTCCAATAAAAATGGAAAATAATCAGCAAAAACAACAAGCAGTAGTCTCACTTGCCTTTTCTTATATGGCAAGATTAAACATCACTAATTAAAGACTTAGTTTACAGTCCAAGTATAATTTGGATGCGCTCCCTCACCCACAGACAAATGCCCTTTGTTTTGCCATTGAAATAGGTATCTTGTTGTGTACATTTAAAACAATTTTGTCTTGTTACTCACTCCAGCTCTTCCCTGAGCGGCCCATAAACTCCTTAGTCTCTGCGTTCCATAAGTAAGTCTTTAAGTCATCGATTTTCTCATGCAGCGTCCTCTTGGGCTTTGGCTTGGGCTTCCATTTCTCAAAGTTAAGGTCGTCCTGCTCCAGAGGCTGATGTTCTACCAGTCCTTCTTGTTCCACTTCCATGGCCTCAGCTAGTTCGTGTTTGTGAAGTGATCCTGCACGCTAAAAACAATATGGAAAGTTAATAAAGAAGTACGTTATGAATCACATTAGTAAAAAAAAAAAAAAAGACCACCTAAAAACTCACTTTAATGTAGATGATATTGTCTCTTAAAGATTAATGGAATGCTAGGAGAAGGGTTAGAAAAATATTTAGCTTCAAAAACGTGAAAAGCAAGTGCATGAAAGCGGTGTGAATGAAAGACGTCTCACAGTCCCATTGATCTATGAGAGGCAGAAGAGGACCCACACACTCGCTGACCCATGTTGGGAGATCTAACCCCTCACAGCTGCACAAGATCTGCAGGGTCACTCTTCAGCCAGATGTTACACACTCATTCTCAATATCAAGACACACACAAAATTGTGCTTTTAAAAACTGTAAAGTTCGAAACAATAAGGGTTTGGTATGTTAACATTAGCTGAAAAAGAATATTCAATCCAGATTAAAATTAATTTCTATATAGAAACATTTCACGTTTTATAAACATTTACTACTGTATTGTGAATGAACATGAAATGTAAATTGTTCGTGATGCCTAATCCATTAAATAATGTTAATTCAAGCTTAATTGCAATATGTTGCCTTAAAACTACTTTTTTGACAGGAAATTGACTTAATATTAACTGTCATATTTGTTATTTAATGACTGATTCAACCTGCTTACATCAATAAAAGTAATTTTTAACAACCAGCTCAAGTAGAAAAAGCTCAAGTAGTAAATTATGATGAGTAGGTGAAAAACTTGGGTGACACAGATTTACTGTACCAGTAATGAGTAAAAAGTTTATAGGCTATACTAGACAAACAACTGGGTAATAGCCTATCCTATTATTAGTTTACTATTATATATTGTACCTAGCTCTAAATCCAGCAAGGAATGGTCATTACAGTGCCCTAATCAAAAGTAACCACATAACTCTGGTTTATTATGGTTATGGTCACTTGCCAGTTTTGAAACTTTGTCTTCCAGGAGCAGGTCCTCCGCCCCTCCCTCGGTAGAGTCGCGCTCCATGATCTCTCACTGAAGAATAAAGGTACTTGTTAAACCAATCACATATACGAACGGTCCAGGCGATTTAATGAGAGATTTCAGTCCACAAATAAAGTCTGCAGCAGTCCAGGAAAGTCAAATACTGTGTGAAATAAATTTTTATGCCTTTTTTTTATAGTGAAGAGAGGATGAGAGAATATTTCGATGTCTTCTGTAAAGAAAAATGGGGAGGGGAGAGCCTTAGGAAAAACTTTTATATTTAAAGTTCCCCTCAGAAATAAAGTCTTGATGAATGCACTGAGGCGATGTCTTCAGGCTCAACAAACTTTAATTCTGTTCAAGAATTGTTCTTGGATTTCATTGAGTTTTCTTCTTCCAGCGGATGTTGGGTGCGGAGGAGCTTCTCGCTAGGAGTCGAGCATCATAGTGAATGAAGTTGAGCTAGAGAGGGAAAGTGGGGGTGGGATACAAAGTGGACTTTTTTTTCTTGGCAGCAGCTTCGTTTAGTGGAATTCTGCACACGCACACCACATAGTCTCATTGTCTGCTGAAACAAGCTCTATGCAAAGACCCACAGCTTTATCCGTTTCTGTTCTGATCTACATTTGCCGTTGTCAATCACTTGGTACGGCATCAGCAAATACATTAGGACAGTGAGGTTTAGTATGCAGGACCCTTCACTAAACAATCCCCATTGACTCGCTGGGCTGTTCAACTGGGGAGAGTATTCACGCGCATTACATAACGCATTAAAGAGACAAACGCAGAATTGTGAAATATGTGCCAGCCTTGGTCTGGGCTGGCGTCAAAAGTGTAATAAATTCACAAAGTTGACATCAAGCTATATATCTGTACACACATCACGTTGAGCTCCGTGAAGCCGCTGAGTTTTTTAAACCTGAAAGGAAATCGCGTCATGGAAAATTCGGTCTTGTTTGGTTCTTTCTTCTTTCTTTGGTGAAGAGCAGGTCATTCAAAGAAAGACAATCAAGGACTGAAACGAGCAGATGCAATCATTTAATTTGTGACAAAACAGGCTGGAGGAATAGAGATCAATATTTAATGTAGCGTTTTATTTCTTTAAATTTTTACACAAACAAGCAAAACTTAATTATGCTCGTTTTGGTAAAAATGAAAGGCGATCTAAAAGTCAATTAAATTCTATTCAGTTAGGCTAAACACAACCAGCCTGTGTGAAATAGGCATATGTTGCTGTGGGAGCAGCATTTGTGTTACCAAAAAACTAAGTATAACTCAAACTATTCCTTTAACTGCACACACATTTGAACTCTGCAACATTCAATTACTTATCATTTATTCAATCACTATACATTTATTTATTTATGTGTGTGTGTGCGCGCGCGTGCGTGCGTGTTTGTGTGTGTGTGTGTGTGAGAGAGAGAGAGAGAGAGAGAGAGAGAGAGAGAGAGAGACTAAGAAAGAAATACTTCAATATAAACAATGCTATAGGGTGTCCTATAAAAATGAGGAGCATGGTGTATGTCAATTACATCTCGAGCTGCACGAGCGAAAAATAAAATAAATAAAAAATGCAAGTAAAAAAAGGGAACTTTTTTAAAGTCAGAAACTTTCATTTTTATTTTAAAACCTTTTGTGTATATTTACCAACTAACCTGATGATGGCGCACTTTCATTACTTTAATATTGTAGGCTATACTTTAAAGTTCGAGGCTCTTTAAATAGCGATTTTTGTAGAAAAATTACACAAAAGTATTATTTTATAGATTAGCCTACATAAAATTTTCATTTTTTCTTGTTAACCAACCAAATTGTTAGTTTGCTTTGTTTAGATATTCCCAGACTAATTTCTATGTGAATTGTAGCAGGTGACGTTTCTCTTATAAAACGTAGCGAATATATGTAGAATTGTTTGCAAATTAGCTGTGCAGTCCAGCAACTGCATACAAGAACCTGTATGGTTTTAGTCGTTCTTTGGAATTCTATTCTAAGCTCTAAATGACTTTAGTTTTTGTGAACTGAATCACGGCTGCAAAAGGAGGTTGATTGACTGATTGAAAGGAGGCATGAAATTACAAACACCCTTAAGTAATAAACAGCGATTTGTCCCTACACATAACTTCACTTGAACATTTAAAGCGTTTAACATGCATTCAGGGACAACCTCTGAATCTGTTTTTGAACAGGTTTCTTCTGAAACGAACTGCTCGAAAGAACCGAATCGCAATGATTCACTCTTCCAATCCTGACCAACTCGAACAGCGAGCGGTTCTGCCTTGCGCATGCGCAGTGCTGTGCTCCGTGCGGCGTTCCGCTGAAGGGATGAGGGCAGTGGATTCATGAACAACAGACCCAGATGCTGATGAGAGAAGCGCGGCTACACGGGGGACGCACGGTGTCAGAGAATGCCACCGCAGGAAAAGAGTTTCCACCCATTGGCTCTGAGGAAACGCATCTTTGTCTCATTGACTAGGTTCTTTGTTTTTGACTTGAAGTCATAACTGCAGTTAATGCTGCATATCCTGACGTTACAATGCCAGCGGGGCTAAATGCGCAAGGCAGCGGTATACCAATCTCAGATGCGACGGGTAAGTACAAGGTCAACGGCATTCACTGCGTCCGCAGACCATTACGGTCAAACTAAGGACATATTGCGCTTGTTTTTACATTTAAACTCGATTAGCAATGTTTATTCATCCTAATTATTAGAATATATATTAGCACGAGAGAGAAATAAGTGACGCGTATAAATATAATAAATAAATAAGCGTCCCGTAACCTGCATTCCTCCATGTTTCGGATGTCCCCAATGAATGTCGATGTAGCACTGTTTGATTTTGTTAATAAAAAATGCATAACCGTAAGTGAAATTTTGTTTTCATGCGGTTAAAATAGTTTAAATATGTTTTGTTTGATGATAGAAAACCCATCATATTACATCACCTACATCTTTTTGGGTTGTGGCTGTGCCTTTGCAGTTGTAGATATAGACACACAAAAGGTCAAATACACTGGTTATTTAGCTTTGCTTTGCTTCACCCCAAAACGAATCTGCCTAAAATGTAGGAAGGAGTAGCCAAATGCTCCGCAAGGTAAGGGGTGTTGTGCCATGGCTTCTTCCTACTCCATTGTCTTTTCCAGGATCATTTAAGAGGAGGAAAAGAAAGTCCATCATAGTAACAGTGATGCTCCTAATTGTCTCCATACTCATCCTGGTCTTTGGTCTGGCCGCTACTACCAGGACACAAAACATCACTGTCGGTGGCTACTATCCAGGAGTCATTGTAAGTATGCTACTAATGTTCATAGTCTTGCTCTATTAATGGGTTTGTGATGTAAAGATATGCAGGAAAGGAAATTCCTTATGTTTAATTATTTTCCGCCATAATGGTGACCAGTGGCCATTACCTCATTACTGTAAGGTTGAATTGAGTGAACTCATCCATTTATTATTCAACAGCCACTCTAGGAGAAAACATACAAGCTTTATTATTAACAGTCCAGAACGGTTTGTACAAGTAACAGGTGTTTTTCTAGTATTCTGCAGGGACTGACTGTTTTGAAATACTATATGGTGGGGACATGGCCAGATTTCATATATAGCTCTCAACTAGGATGTTGACAACACCATAAATTAAGCTATGCTGCTTGTAGAAAGACAAAAGTATTTGTGGGAGATTGTATGTGGGATCTTAATGAAGTGAGGTCATCTACTTTGAAATAGGTTGATATTTTAGATAGAGTTGCAACTCTCATGACTGAGTTTCACCCTGTGATATTTTCAGCTCGGCTTCGGGTCCTTTCTGGGAATCATTGGTGCTCATTTGATAGAGAATAAGAGGCAGATGGTAAGGAGTCTTTCATTACATTGCTCATATCGAATTCTGTGCTTGTGCAGTCCATCATCCAATTTCTAACCAAATACTTGCACAAACAAAAAAAAAAATTAAGATTCAGCTGCTTGTTTTTAGTCATGTCATGATGGCAGAAATGGCTAACAGGTTTGAACTTGAATAGCAGGGCGTGTTGCAAGCCCTGTGGTGAGATGTACCCAGAAATAGCTCAGTGTAAGGGGAGCGGGTTGGATGTCTAGGCAGGAATGTTCAGAAGCCATTGCAGTGCAGAGGGAATAGGAGGTGCCACAATCCAAATAAAGAGTACACTAGGACGGCATGGCTGGCCAAATCATAGACACACAGGGACACACTTACTATTGGGAGAGTGCAGGATACACACTCCATCCTTGTAGTCGAAGTGGTTAGAGCATGTAGACTGGTGTCTGTAAGTCTGAGATTCTGGAAATAAGTAATGTTTAGTTTTTGAACAATGTAAAACAAGGAGCGAAGTGTTATGATGCTTTTGCACTATTTCTGGGTCCCTAATCAAATAAGCAGATTTGTAGAATTGAGCATGTCAAATCCTTTTGTACAGATGGTCAGATGTTCTTGTTTCCATGAAGCACACGATGCTCTTTGGAAACTTTTCAAATTATGCTGGAGAACATGATCATAGGGTTTCACTCAGTTCATGCAGCTTCAGCGCTGCTGTCATTAAAACTAAATGAAGACAAAACAAATATTGAGGCATTCTGATATGTATGATAATTTTTAAAATCTTTTCAATCTCTCCTTTCACTGATAACATAAGTTGTATACATTAAATATAAGTATTATACATGATAATTTTATTCATAATATACATATATTTGAATATACTAAATCATGTAAAATATATTTAAAGCATTATTATGTATTTAAATATTATATACACCACTATTCAAAAGTTTGGGGTCAGTAAGATGTATTTGAAATACGTATTTTATGCTCACCAAGCATGTGTTTTTTGACCAAAAATACAGTAATATTGTGAACTATTATTACAATCCTTTTGTAACATTATAAATGTCTTTACTTTTTTTTTTTTTTTTGCAATTTATTGCATCTTTGCTGAATAACAGTATATTAATTTCTTTCAAAAAATATCTTTAGCCCCAAACTTTGGAGCAGTAGGATATTAATAAATTTTATTATTTATAATAAAAATATTAATATACCGTACATAAGATATAATTATAATTTTTTTAATTAGAAAAATGGCAAATAGACGCATTTTCACTGATCTTAAACTTTTTTCTAGAAAAGAATGAACTGTTTTAAGACATGCATTAATTTAGATTAGATACACCATATCAAAAATAACACGAAACGGTATTATTAATAAATCAGATTTGGGCAGGTAAATGTTTTACATATTCTTGATTTTACAATGCCACAAGACCGAATGGAGTGACTGGTATCTAAATGACTGGTTGTGAAAAGGCATGGAAATCGGCAAAGTTAAGTGGCAATAAGGCAGAATCCATTCAGTCCAAATTATCTCCATATCCCATAATAGACACATCTACAAGATCTTAGACAAACCACTTCAATCTGATTCTGTAAGTAATCGTACATAGTAACAGAGCCCAGGTGTGAATGCAGGTGCCTCAGATGAATAGGCTGACACTGCAGTTCTCTTACAGCTGGTGGCCTCCATTGTCTTCATCAGCTTTGGTGTGGTGGCGGCCTTCTGTTGTGCTATAGTGGATGGCGTTTTTGCTGCAAGACATATAGTAAGTGCTTCCACACCATGTTTCTATAAAATGCTGTACTTCAGAAAGTCGTCACAGTTAAATCTCTGTAACTGCATACTGCTGTTGTTGTTTCAAAGGACCTCAGACCTCTATATGCTGGCCGATGTGAATATTACTCCAGCGGGAACGCGTTTGATATAGATGTGAGTCGTCAGCCTGAGAGAAGCGCTCTTGCCAAATTACAAGCCTCTGAATTTAAGGGGTTTGTTATTAGTATATTCAATTGCCATTAAGAAAGCACATCTGTCTTTCAGGTTCACTGTCAAACCGCATCTCGCATCTCCTGTAACCTGCGTGTGAAGAGCAACACCTGCTACTGCTGTGAACTTTACAACTGTGGCAAGTATGTGTGTGTGAGCGAGTCTCATTTGGATAGATCCCAATGCTAACCGGCAATCTGAAAAAAATCAATGAAAATAAAAATAAAAATAAATTAAAAACCAATTACAACAATGCTATCTTCGTTTTACCTTGGTTCTGGTTTATATTTGCTTGTATGGTGTCTGCTTCTATCCCTTAAATTCAGCTCTGTTCGAGAGAACGTTTGTGTTTATTTATGTTTCAGAGAGCATCCTCTTATGGGACTTCAGAATAAAGAGGTTTTGAAAAAATTTAGGAAATCATCCATGATTTGGAAGTAGGTCTTTCCACTTTTAGCCCCTCAATGACATTGACAGCCCATTATTTGTTGTTGTTAAAATCTTGAGTGTGGCCACATACAGTCGCTGTACTTAATGTACAGTGTGTTCTCTGGTTCCTGTTTCATAGGTGAGGAAAGACAGCGTTAATTTAGATTAAAAGTAAAGGGTCTTTAATGACAGTGAGCTTAAATACTGGATATATTTATCCATTTCATGCTCTTCTTAAGAGTGATGTGCACTGGTATGCAGATTGTTTTGTTCTTTTCTTTTGCATGAATTGCTGTTCTGTCATGCTTCACCTCTTTTGTTGCTCAGCCTGTCACCTATATGTGTTGTATTTTTTTTAATGAGCCTCTCACGATAATACATTTCTGTCCTCGCCATCTCAGTCGAGTGGAACTGCGAGGAGGGTACCACGAGTACACAGAGGTGCGGAGCTGCCAGGACGTTGTGCATCTTTACCACCTGCTGTGGTCTGCTACTATCCTCAACACTGTTGCTCTGTTTCTGGGCATCATCACTGCCGCAGTGCTGGGGGGATTCAAGGACATGGTGAGATTAAAATGCAGTGCAGCCTATAGGTGAATTTTTTTATGATTTCTGAGATCCTGTAACATTCATCTGTCTCTTTATAAAGATGCCTACAGCAGCACCAGATTCCTGTGAGCCAGAACCTCTCCCTATTCCTCCGGCCCCAGAAACTCCTGGACCCACAGCATCCAACAACTCTTTTTACAACACTGACCCTTGCTTACCTCCATACACTGCCTATGACCTTCAGGTAATCGCATTCACTTTGAGCTGTCAGCCCACTTTGTGTTGCATGCTTCAGTGGGCATTTATAAGACACTCTAGCAAATCCTATAGACTTTTTCTAGAATGCTTGTTGGATGAGATGAAAATGCTATATATATATATATATAATAAAATACAATATAATACATAAACGTGTTATTTAATAATATATGAAATGTACATACAGAATTGTTATTATTACTACACTATAATATAGTAATCTAATGTTTATATTGTATATTATTTTTAAATTATGCCTGTCAGTTAACATGAACTTAATGCAATCAAGTTGTTTTTAAAAATGTATTCAAATATACAATAAGCATAAAAAGATCATCCCCTGGTATAAAACATGCGATATTTAATTTATTGAGAGCAATGGTACCATCACTGATATCATTTTATAGTTTTTGTTAATATTTTGAATTTGTCTATTTATAATAAAAATAGAATATAATAAGCAATAAGCACATAAAGATCATTATTATGCCTGTCAATTTATGTAAAGTTTGTGCAAACCATTATTTAAAAAAATTTATTCAAACAATAAGCACAATAAGATCATCCCTGGTCATCCCATAGATATTTAATTGATCAAGAACGGTGTTACTTCACTAACATTGATATCCTTTTATAATTATAATATTTTATTTTTTATATTTTTAAAGCACTGATATTGTGTTTTTTAAAATATGTATATAATATTTATTTTGTAGTTTTAGTTTATTTTGTTTTGTTTACTTTAGTAGCTAAAACTAAAGGAAAATGACTAATGTTGCCTTGTAAGTTTAATAAGTTAAAAGTTAAAAATAGTAATCCTGATTTAGAGCTTTAGAGCTTATACTTTGTATAATATGTTTTGAAGGTGTATGATATGTGTGCTAATGTGATTTTACAGGGTGCCAGCATGTTTCCTCACTCTTCAGTCCTGTCTGATGACTCGCAGTCTGGAGCCAGTCATATGTGGCCAAATATGATCCCGCCTCGTTATTCTCCTCCTCATCATCAACCTGATGAGAAGCCCCCACCATATAGCCCCTAAGGGACCAGTCTAAGGAAGACATTTTCCTGGCAAGAGAGAACTGGAATTGGGCATCTTTGGATATTGGATCATCATTGAACAATAATTGTTCTGGATGAACGACTTTCAGAGGAGGAGGTTCACCTGTGCAGTGGGTTAAGTAAAGATAGACTACAGCATTAACCACGCTCTTTCATCACCATTCAGCATATGAAATATGCCACATTAAACCTTGAAAGGATTCGCTCAAGTCAAACCCAGTGTGTCAAATATTCAGATGATGTAGCCTCGAACCAAGAGGACTATACCTGATAACAACTAGCCTGAATATGAGATCAAGACTGTTCACAGATAAGCCTTAAAATGTGTGTCCGCTTCCAGTAGGCTCCACCTGGCTCGCCTCTTCTTCCCGTTATAGGTAACGTCTATGGGTCGCCTACTTGAGTTTCCTTTGCATAACTCCATAATATGAACATTTCCCTTCCAGAGTGGCACAAAGTGTTTCGCATCGCCTCTGCTCTCTCGGCATGAGGATGAGTCTCTTATCTTATCTAGTAATTAATTTGCACTTTACTGTCTTCAGTATTGACTGTATTCACACAGTTCTAGATAATTACTCAAGTTATTTTTAACTGTTTCAGGCAGCTAGATTGCAAAGAATTGTACATATATTTAGGCTGAATCTTATTTTTGTCCTCAGTGCTTCATTAGTATCTAAGATCCAACCTGTAATATGTGGTGTTTCTTCTGCTTTACATCAAGCACACAGTCATGTCACAAATTCGATTAACCTTTTGTGGAAAAAATATCCTTTGCTTGATTCATGCAAAGTAATAAGCTCTTACATAGTGATATGAAGAATGAGAGGGCTTTCAAAACTTGTATATTTTTTCACATTTGTCCGCTGTTCTGTGTTGCCGACAGGACTTACCTATCTAAAAAAAAAGGAGGCTTAGCTTTATAAATAACCATCATATTAACCTACATTGTTCACTATGTAATAATTAGAATTTCCCTCCACAGTGCAAATATATCAGTGTGTGCAATGTTGTATATGTTGTACATATACCGAACAATCAAACTGCCTTCTAGTAACACAACAGAATCGAGTCTTAAGACTAAGTGTTCTCCTTTTTGTCCGTTTGTGTGTTCACTGTGAATGTCATGTCTATACACTGTACTTCATGTGCTTGATTTATATAAAGAACACTGTCCTTTACTGCTGTGAGTAGAGATATTACTTCAAATTCAATTATTTTATTACTTCCTATTTGACATTTGGAGGCAGTCACATTCTATAAAGAAAACTCGTAAAGTGGATCTTTGTCTTGTTTGTTCATTTTTGACCACATTCATGTAGCATGTTTACATTTGATGTTAAAAAATTAAAATAAAAAGACTGATAGTTCAGCTTAGTATTGAATATAAGTTGTATAGCAGGAATAAACATTTTGCTTCATTTATCACACTGCATTTCCAAACATGTCCATTGGCACTTGACCATTGAATCCATTTTAACCCTCATCCACTTATATTTATGAATCAGTGCATTATAATATGTACATCGACAAGATCCACTCTATAACAGAGGCAGGAATGTTTATATTGACTCGTGGTTATCAAACTGAAAAATACTAATCACTTTCATCATGCTGCTGGAAATAAAAGAAATACATGTGCACTTTCTTCAAAGTTTTATTTAATTCTATATCACACTAAGACCTGATAATAAATAGGTTCCAAAAGGGAAGAAAGTGTTAAAATGAAGGTCTTCAGTACTATCATGTACATTGTTATGGTGTTAAAGCACTAGTTCTGACTGAAGGAATCTCGTTGTATTCACAGATTCTTCTCTCAGTCCACAAAGCTAAAATAACTGCTAAAACTATGCTGAAAAAATAATTTTTAAAAACGACATGTACAAAATATTCAACCGTAAAGTAGAGGTCCTCTGTATTACCAACATGACCCTTTGATTACCCTGAACAATTCAGTATCTTGTTTCTCTAGACATGAGTGGAGGAGGCATGAATATCTCTCTTCAGGTCTTGAGTACTGTCTGGGGAAATATATCAGGATATATGGCCAGCATATAAATAAACAAAACAATAATTACTGGACAGAGGACATTACAAATTTCACATATTTACTCCATCCTTCTTGAAAACTGCTGACAATCAAAAACGATAAATACAAACATTCAAACTGTTTCTTACTGCAGGACCGAAACCTGCCCTTAACACTGAACTATCTAGTGCCAAACGATCATTAATAACTACCATAAGAAGCTGACTGACAAATGAAACTTTGAAAACGAAAGGCATGATTTTGGACTTTTGGAAAAGCAATTACACATCAAAATTACATAATTGTAAAAATAAATGTAACAAACTGTTCTTGATCCCTACTAATTACATACGACATGGAATGTCCGGGAATACAAATGGGAAAAGAAAATATTAAAAGTCAACTCGACACAGATCTAATGTAGCTGTACATAAAATATGTTTTGTCTACTTAGTCATATTATCTGACGCAGCATGATTACGATTCAATAATGGATTGTGAAACTGAACTGTAGACCAACACTAAGTAATACATTGTCTAAATATACATTAAAGCACCTTAAAACAACTTTCATGAGTTGATGGATACTGAAGTTGAGTTTTCATTCAAATGGTCCAAAGAACCACGACCACTCGCCTCTCAAATTAAAAGCACATACAGAGGAACAAGGCACCTGAGCCAGAGCTGTGCAAAAGCATGCTCAGTACGTCTCTGGTATAACAAACTCAAATTCATTCCTGGTTTCTGCATTTATTTGGTCGATAGACCGTGGAGGTGGAGCCACCGGCCTGTTTTGTGCTTCGGATTCTACAAAGATGTCGTCCCAGGTCAGTGCTTTGTTTTGGCTAGCTGGAAGTGGCTGGTTGGTAAAGTGCTCTTTGTCGGGGTTTACATGTTGGATAGTCCCATCTTCACCGATCACCGGAATCCCTCCCGGCTCTTCAGACACGAAAGAATATGGTTTGAACTGCAACGTTTTACAAGGCAGCAGCCGATACAAGTTGTTGCACGAGTCGTCTTTCTCTTTCCTTCCCGACGGGTCTTGGTTGTGCATTTGCTTGCAGTGGGTGGACAAAATCTGATAATTGAGAAAGGTTTCATTGCAGAGTAAACACTGGTAGCGTCTTTCGCCCGTGTGAGTGATTTCATGTTTGGTTCTGTACTCGGCCAGGGCAAAAACCTTGCTGCAGTAATGGCACGGATACTTCCGTTCCCATGAGTGAGTGTTAAAGTGCCGCCTGAGGCTCGTCAGGCACACATAGGGACGCTTGCACACGATGCACACGTAAAAGGTCTTTCCATCCATGATAAGTTCGTAGTGATCCTCCTGATCCAGCTTTGATTTTTTCTTTCCTCGAGGCGAGTGATCACTCACACTGGGAACACCGTGTGGGGTTTGAGATTTCCTACCAGGAGCCGATCCCTCTACAGGATCCTCTTTTTCTGGAACAATGTCGTAGGTGTTTTCGCCGATGTTAGCGTACACTTTACAACCCGGCGACAGCGAATCTATTTCCGAAGCTTTGTCTAAAGTTATCGTCTTTTTCTCCAACACCACCGGGACTATGTTCATTGCTGGTACTGGTCCATTATTGGTGCTATATGTCAGCCTTACATCCGACAGTCTAATTTTTCCAGGATGATCAGGGGAGTGCTCTAGAAGAACCTTTTTCTTTTGGACTCCGAGCACTTCGTTGTTGTCTAGAGGCAGCGAGGTGCTGTGAGCATCAGAAGGAAGGCTGTTCACACCAGCTGGGGTGGTGGGCTCGCTGTTTGAGCTCGTTCTTACAGGTGAAGTGAGATCACTGCTACTGGATTCTGGATTTGAGAGGATCACAACATCGGGCAGGGGCTCAAAGTTATTTTGGAGTGATGTATTTCTATCAGAAGATAGCTCTTTTCTCTTTTGGGCTGTTGAATCATTAGAGGCGATTTCTTCCTCGTTTGTC
Source organism: Carassius auratus (assembly GCF_003368295.1). NCBI lineage: Eukaryota > Metazoa > Chordata > Actinopteri > Cypriniformes > Cyprinidae > Carassius > Carassius auratus. The sequence goes on from NC_039256.1 coordinate 19,652,319, forward strand.
ATTTTTTGTTTTTTAGCTTCTGGCCCTCCTTCTTTATCAATAATGTTTGATATCTTGGTCTTTTGAGCTTGAGGGGCCTCTGTTTTTGAGACGAAAAGAACATCATCGCTGTCTGAGTCCACTTCCTTTTCCGTGTTAGGGTACGCCATGTTGAACTCTTCAGCAGACAGTGAGAATGTCTCAGTAATGATCGGCATATTCTCACCTCCGGTGTCATTCTTCTCAGAGGAATGGATGCTGTTGTTCTCACTTTCTTTGGAAAGGCCCGGTAATCCTTTGACTTGGGCAAGCGGCGTTCCTAAACTGGCTATGAATGTCACTCCCAAAGCCTGACCGGCGCTGATGAGGTCCTCGAGTCTGTCTGAGCGAACTCTGTAGATTTTAGATGTGTATATGTAATTCAAGATCACATCGAATATGTCTGCCTTGATGAAGTTCAGCTCTATAACTTGTCCAGCAACTGCGAAAAGTTGACGGAAATAGGTACTCGAGGCAGACAGCACACATTTGTGCGCCTTAAACTTGCGGTCTTGCACGATTATGGTGACATCACAGAATAAACCGCTGTGTCGCTCATCATTGATGGACTTCAACAGTGATGCTGGGTACTGAGTGTCTGCTGCAGATATTAGCTTTAGTTTCGACATGCCTGTGGATAAAAGGGTAAAATATGGTTTAATGTTCTTTAACAGTTTGAACATAAGAATTAATAAGAAATCTATTAGAAAACGGGTTAAAATGTTATTTAAAACAAAACAAAAAATCATATAGAATGCTTTGTACATTTTACTTTCAGTTATGAATGAAATGTACTCTCACATACACATTTAAGATTTCTATGAATAACAAATCACATTTTTACGTCATATTTTTCTCTCAAGTCGGTCTAAACATTACTTAAAAGTTGAACACAAAGTAATTTATAAATTCAAAGCAACCAAATGTGGACATCGCAGGAACGCTAACGTTAGCTAGCTAATTGTACAGCAACAAAAGCCAACCATATAACGTTAGACATATGCGTCTTTAAAAGTGACACAGAAAAACGAATGCCTTTGACTAGTTTGACGTGCTATTCCGGTGAGCCCACAGCTTTTTAATGTTAGCACTCATGACCGGTAGGACCCCGCTGCGGTCAGAGTGAAAACAAAAACAAACGGCTAAATTCAACTCTCCTTCCTGGTTTGGCGGCAGCGCGCGGCCTATCTGACTCTATGATGCACAGCAACGTGTATGGGGTCAAAGAAGATGAATTTAAGTTTTAATCTCCCACATTCTCGGAAATGAATTGCCAAAATGATATACCTGCAGAGCGACCCGTTAAAATCCACGCTTCCCTTTGCTGAGGAACAATAATGACAGCGATAACGTGGGTCGGTTGCCGTGGACAACACAACGGAGCTCGAGTTCCTTGTCTGAGATGAACGAGTCTGGCGCTCGCGCCTCCGCCAGCCGACCGGAGTCACGCACAACAGTCTGCCTCTACAGACGTGTGATGAATGTCAATGAGACTGGAAGAATTTTACTTGTATTTGTACACATATGAATAGGTGTATAGTAGTTAACAAATCCATAATGCAATAATACAGATAATTATTTTAAGTAGCCAACAAATTGGGTCAAATTACATACATTTGAAAAGCATTAGAAGTTTTACATTGTTGATTCAGGTGTATTTTTTCCTCATAAAGGTTTTTTTTGTTAATCAGTAGGCTAAAATATAAGTAGCTTTTAATGGTAGTCTAATTTTACTAATAAAATAACTAAAGATATATATAGTTTCAGTTAAATTAATATTATTAATATGTAGAAAAGGAAGACTGAAAATTACAAAGTGATTTATTGGAATGACAAGACTTGTCATATACATGACTGTATAACATTTTTATTACAGTGTTATTAGTCTCATATATACATCTCAGTAACTATAATATGTTTTCACAAGTCCAAATTACCAAAATGTGTATTCTCTCTACCAGAGTTTCAAACATTTTTGTGAATCCTGTATTCAATCACAATTATACATTAAATATACACAGAGCTGGGTAGATTACTTGAAAACTGTAATCTGTTACTGATTCCAAATTACATGACAAAAATGTGGTTTGCAATGTAATCCATTACATTATACATTTTAGGTAATATACTTTATATAAAAAATACTACTTTTTGAATAGTTTTAGATTACTTTTGACCTAACTTGTTTATCATATTGATTTAACTAGGATAATATTGTATCGTATTGATTTTAAAAAAAACTGAAGAAAAAGAAAATATATTACATTTTGTGTTAGTAACATAATAAAGTGCACTTAAATTAACTAAGTACTACATTACCGTATGTCAAGGTTTCCTAAGCTCAGGCTCTTGAAGGAACTGCAAAGGGTTCGAGAGTTTAATGAAAAGCTAATTATTAAATTCTTAAAATGTCAAATTAAAATAACAACAATCAAAATAAATGTATTAAACATATATATATATTGCATTATGTAAATAAGAAATTAACATGAATTTGTGCATTTGAATGTGTTTGAAAGACATAAGCCTTCCAAAGACACAGAAATACGTTTAAATAACCCACTGATTGTTAATGCAAATAAAAATAAATGTGTTCATCAGTAGTTGATGCAATGTTGAAATGTTGAGAAAAAACTTTTAAAATTAAAATGATTTTTGTAAATCCAGTGGTCAAATGCTGTGTGGCCTCTTAATATTCTATGTAATTAAAGCCACCTGATCAGTGACTGGTCTTTGTGTGAATGTCCACAAAACAGAAGGACTTTCTGAATTGATATAAGTGGAATAGAATATTTTAGAAAGGAACAAAAGAAGAAAAATAGGAATTAAGGAGAATAAATAAATAAGTAAAAAAAAAAATGCTATTGTGTGATTATGTAATCCTGTAATCAATAGAATAGTTTAAAATGTAATTTAATCTAATTAAAAGAACTTAATTTTAATTAGGCTTCTTAATCTGATTACATGTAATCAGTTACTATCCAGCACTGTATGTACATTAAATATACATTCAGACACTTTTATAACACCTAGCAATGTTTTCATCGTGTCATATACCATATTAGATAACCCAGATATGCTTATCATAATGTAACATAAGAGGAGTCGTGACAACAAAGTGGGAATCCAGGTGCAAGCTTTGATTTAGAGAGCATAGTAGAAAAAGGCAGGGTTAACACATCAGCAACAACAAGAGCAGAGACAAGTAAAAAGAGTAATCCAGATAAACAAGCAAAGGTCAGGGTAGGCAGGAAAGTATCAAAAACAAGGAAATAGTCTAAGATCAAAACATGGAAACAAGGAAGGCAAGACAACAGGAGGCTAAACATTCAATCACCAGCAAAGTCAGAAAGTGTGTGTGGTACTTTTAAAGTCCTTCTAATGTGAGACAGCTATGAACTGATGATGAGATCTTATCAAAGACAAGCAATTGCAATTGATGACCTGTCCAAAGGATTATGGGAAATGGAGTATAGGGGAGTGCAACAGTCTGTGTAGTGTGAGAGTCTATGTGGTGGATAATGACCTGTGGTGGTGAACAAACGGAAGTTTGTAGACCGGATTTATCACTAGAGTAATGCTGCTGAAAAACCATCTTTGCGCCACAGGAATGAATTACATTTGAAAATATATTTGAAATGGACATTTTAAAGTGCGATAATTTTACAACATTGCTGTTTTAACTGTGTATATATCTTACTACATTATATTTTTTAATTTTGAATTAAAAAATAATTGTTTCTGAGTGATAAAAAAAAACAATTTAACTGTACTTGTGAAGTGACAACAGCTTAAATTGAGTTGATACTCTGAAACATTCTGTGTACAGTAATGTATTCATCATATACTCTGTGCTCAATCTTGTAATAGCTCAGATGAACACACTCCTGTAGAAGAGGACGTGAAGAACAGCAGCTCCGATTCAAGTTCACAGGGTTAATGATTCCTTACCATCTCACTTACACACAGTGTGCTTTTTCACTACAGCATATTAGCCAAATATGCAGCAGAAGTTGTTGAATAAATAATCCGGTATCTTGTCTACAGAGAAAAAGAAGAAGAAGAAAAAGAAATCAAAGAAGAGCAAGAACAGGAAGCACTCGGAAGACAGCAAGTCAGAAATTGATTCCGAAGGTTTGACATTTATTTTTGTTTGTTTGGCATTTATTTTTGTTCCAAAACACACATTCTTTTTATATGTAAGATTATAGAAATAATCAGTTGGTTGTTCAGCAGAAGTGGTGAAAAAGAAGAAAAGAAGGAAGAAAAATAAAAAGACTCTTGTTTTCATCTGTTGTGTATTGAATCGGCAAGGCTTGATTAGTTTCATACAATGGCATGATTTGTTCTTACAGGAAAAAGTCAAAGAAGAAGGAGAAGAAGAATCACAAGGACTCCAGTAGCTCTAGCAGTGAACATTCAGAGGAAGAAGAAGAGGATGTCAATGAAATATCATGGATGGAGAAAACTGGTGTTGGAGAAGATGTTGTTGGACCTGATGCTCCTCTCACTCACCTGTCCCAAGATGATAAACCTTTAGAATGAGCAAATGATTCTTCCTCCACTGTTGCTTACTGAGAATGGTGGTTGTTTTCAAGTCATTTTTTGTTAGAGCTCTGTGCCTTGTCTTGTTTCCCATAGTTTTGGCCATGCTTTGCTGCAAGGAGAAGGTGCAGCCATGTCAGAGTTTGTCAAAGCAGGAAAGCGTATTCCAAGAAGAGGTGAAATCGGTTTGACTAGTGATGAGATTGCAGAGTTTGAGAAATGTGGCTATGTCATGAGTGGAAGCAGGTATGAAACATTTATACACACAAACTACAGTTTGATATTTTACGGTCGTTTTTAAAAGAAAAAAACACTTCCACTTTCATCAAAACCAAGGATGCATTAAAAGTTAAGCTGTTGAAATTGTGGTATCATACACATTTTTATATGCTATCTTTATGTCCTCAGACATCGGCGTATGGAGGCTGTGTGTCTGAGAAAGGAAAACCAGATCTACAGTGCTGATGAGAAGAGGGCGCTTGCTTCCTTTAACCAAGAGGAAAGAAGAAAGAGGGAGAGCAAAATCCTTTCTAGCTTCAGGGAAATGGTGTACAGAAAAACTAAAGGCAAAGACGAGAAGTAGTCTGTCCTGCAGAATTATATTTTCATTTGGAATATAATTTTTTTTTCTTTTCAAAAGGAAAAAGACAACATAAAATGTGAATAAGGATCAGATTTTACTTAATTTATTTTTGTTTGCTTGGGCATCCTCCTGTACAGGACACAGTAAACTAAATTTTATATGTATGTATCTTTTCTTACAAACAAGAAATAAACTGATCAGTAGAACTCAAACCATTAACCGCTGAAATACAATTCATGTAATGTGTTGCATCTAAATAAAAATGGTTATGTGTTTCAGTCATGCTGGAAGGGTCATTAAAGAGGAGAATTGGCCTTTAAAGATAACCCTGCATTTAACCTTGTAAGGATAGCTAAATATAGTTTTAGTTTTTTTATGTTTCTCTAGTTTTAAAAATTGCCAACAATAAGTTTTTCTTTTTAAGAATTCTTATTTTTATGTAGACTGGTGTAGTACGTAATGTGCATTACGTACAATGTATGTATGTGCATTGCTCGGTCTCTGTAAAAACTTTAATAAAATAAAAAATGCAGGGATTGAAGTTCACATTGAAGTGACAGAGTGATCTGATAAAATGTTTTATGGTCAACTAAATTCTGGGATCAAAATTAAGCCCAATTACTATTAATTAAACCTCAGTTAACTGGGGAAAGGAATCGTGAACGTAATACAGTAAAATGTGCAAACAAAACATTCAAATGTATATTCCCACCAATATAAACATATACACAAAAAAGACAACAGCAAGCCAGTCCATAATTTAAAGATAACATTTTAATAGACGACTGGACAAAATGTACATTTCAATTGTTGCTTGATGGATCTTCATTTGATGTTTTCAAGTCCCTGTGAGATAAACAAAGAATATTAAAATGCCAGGGTTTTGCAAGCATATTGTCAGTACTGATACACATTTATAAAAGCTTACGCAAGTTTTACCTTGGCATGGTAGTGTGCACCAGTTCCAGACACTCTCTTGTCTCTCTCCATCAAATACCATTGATAGGGAACCCGTACAATCCTCTTTTCCTAAATGCAAGAAGTAGTAACTCTTATATAAAATGCTGTAGACCAGTGCTTCCCAAACCTGTCCTGGGGGATCACATTTTGTATGTCTCCCTGATCAAACACCCAATTTAGTTCTTGCAGTCTCTACTGGAATCAGGTATGTTAGATAAGGGACACTTACAAAAGGAACATGGCCTTCAGGACAGGTTTTGGAAGCATTGCTGTAGACTTACTACACGACAGCAAACACAAACATCAGACAAATGTCAAGCTGAAACAAACGTTTATATATATATTAGAAGATAAAAAAGTACATGCTCAATGATAAAGAGTAACAAAACATTGCTCATCATCATCGTAGCTCACCTTGCCACCGTTTGTGAACTTCTGGATTTGAGCAGTTGCGATGCCTGGAATCATCAGACAAACTGTCATAACGGCGAAACCGGGCAATATCTCATACCACATGATTGTGGTGAAATATGAGTGTACAAACACACAAAGAAATTATTGCAGTTGACGAGAATTATTTTGTTCTTCAGAGAATCTTGCAAAATTGACGTCTACATGGGCCAAAATGTCTGCCCCTTTGACGGTCACAAAACAACTTCCGAGATGTGTATAATCCACTTCCGCTTCTGAAAACCTCCGCTGTAAAACTGTAGCGCCGCTTTGTGTCTCTTAGCGTAAGTCGTATACTACTAAAACTACTGAAGTATTAATATACCTTTGATCACTTTGTTAATAAGGTCATGTGTAGCATAAAATCACATTTGAATATTTTTTTAATGTTATAGACAAATGTTAAAAATAGTTAAGGGAGGCGCACAGCAATGTCTAGCCTGTCCACTCTTCCCGAAAGCGCAGTAAAAAGAGACAAGTATTACATTTATAGGAAGTGTTCGATTTGTTATGTAATATTGTGGGAGATATGCTGCTAGTGTGATTAAAAGTCACTTAATAGCATCGAAATAGAGTTTTCTTCCTAGTAAGAGTCCATTTGACAACAAAAAAAGTCGCAGAGTGGAAGAGTGGACACACCACGCTTTATTGAGAGACTCTTTACGCCATGAGCTGTAGCCAATCAGAGACGTCTGCTGGTGTTACGGAGAAACAACTGCGGAAAGTTGGGCAGTGAAGAGAGAGATAGCAGACTCGACTGATAACAGGAAGAAACACATACGAAGAAATTGCTCCAAAAGTTGGGAAAGCGTCATGAAGGAGGACAAGGAAAACACGCGTCCCAGAGAAAAGAAAGTGGAAATAAAATGTGACGAAATTGAGAAACCAGAGAAGCCAAATAAAGAGAAGAAGGAAGCTATGACAAAGGTAGTTAGTTAGCAGGCTAGCTGGCTACAGAGTATAAACAGCGCAGCTAGTCGCTTTCATTTAAAATACTATGAAATATTGTCTGCAGCTGTGTTTTGTACTAACATGTTTAAATATCACTCTCAGTTTGATTTAAACGTTGCAGTTGAATATAACCTGGACATGCCTGATACTTACAGACTGGTTAGCAAACCCCACTGTCAAAGTTTTGACAGTTAGCACAATAAAAGAGAGGAATCTTCTAGAAACTTTGACACATACAGCCACAAACAATAATGTATAGTGTTTTTAATGTCAAATAATATTTTTAGACATTGTTATATTATTATACACAGCAATCACAGTTAAACATAGACTTCACTTTGTGTGTATATATATATATATATATATATATATATATATATATATATATATATATATATATATATCACGTGCTTTTATGCTTACACCTCTTCCACTTAAACAGTTATACCAATAATTCAAATAACTCCAGTATTGATTTTTGTTCTTTTTATATATTTTCTATACATCTTCTAGATTGTGATTCGACGTCTCCCTCCAAGTCTATCTAAAGAAGACTTAGTGGAGCAACTGCAGCCTCTTCCAGAGCTGGATTACATGGAGTTTTTCTCTAGCGATACTAGGTTTGTAGATGCCGTCTTATTTAAAAAAAAAAAAAAAAAGAAAAAAAAAAAACAACCATAGGATTGGAACACAATGAAAGGTATTTAATGACTGATCAAGATGTTTGTTTATTTGCAGTCTTTTCCCTCATCTGTTTGCCAGAGCCTATCTGAATTTCAAAAATCAAGATGACATAGTTCTCTTCAGAGACCGGTTTGATGGCTATGTCTTCATTGATAATCGAGGTTTGGTTTTTGCGTGTCACTAACATTTCCAGGGTGCAGTGTTTAATTGCTAACCAGTGGCTTTAATTTTGCAAAGTCTTGCCTTAAATGTCAAATTGTCATTATTTGAGATTATTTGTGTGCTGGTAAATTTCTGGTGTGCTTTTCTATCAGTGAGAAATGTTATATCTTTTTTTTTTTACCATATTATAGGTCAAGAATATCCAGCAATTGTTGAGTTTGCACCATTCCAGAAAATTGCTAAGAAAAGGAGCAAAAAGAAGGATGCAAAAAGTGGAACGATTGAAGATGGTGAAATATATGTATCTGTTTTTTACATTTTATTTTTAGCACAGCAAACAAATAGTTAATCATTTGTTTACCTGTGTCTTATTAGATGTTGATTACAAAAATTTTTTGGAGTTCTACAATGGTGACGAGGAAAAATTTCCTTCCAACCCTGAGACTTTACTCGAGGAAATTGAGGCCAAGACTAAGGAACTCAGTTGTGAGTTTCAGCACAAAACCTCTAAACAAAATAATTTTAAATAGTTTTCGCTCTTCATTTGACAATCATCTGAAATGTTCTTTCCCCAGCTAAAAAAACAACACCTCTCTTGGACTTTCTTAAGAATAAACAGGTAAAGTAAGGGTGCAATAGTTTCTGATTTCATTGCTTTCTTCATTATCTTGACACCCAATTCATATTGTTTCCACATATAATATGACATACTGTACGTGTAGTGTATTTATGCTCTCTCATCCTGTTCTCCCCAGAGGATAAGAGAAGAGAAGAAAGAAGAGAGGAGACGGAGAGAACTAGAACGAAAACGCCTGCGAGATGAAGAACGGCGCAAGTGGAGAGAGGAGGACAGAAGAAAAAGAAAAGATGCTGAGAAGTTTAAAAAAGGAGAAAAGACATCTGATAAGGATAAGGACCAACCTAAAGATGAACTGCCAAAAATCAAGGTACATACATTTCTAAATATTATTGACTACCTAGATTCATTACAAAAAATTTCATACAACGGCATTTTTTTTATGTTTTTTTGAAATAAATCTTATATGCTCACCAAGGCTGCATTTATATGAACAAAAATACAAAACAGTCATTTTGTTAAGTATATTTATAGATTTAAATGTTTTCTATTTTAATGTATTTTAAAATGCAATTTATTCCTGTGATGGGAAGTCATTACTCCAGTATTAATTGTCATATGATTCTTCGGAGATCATATTAAAAAAACAACAGCATTTGAGATTGAAAACGTTTGTAACATTATAAATGTCCTTACTGGCACTTTTGATCAATTAAATCCATCCATATCTAATAACAGTTTACATTTTTTTCTTACTGATCCCCACTTTTGAAAGATAATAACTTTTTTGTCTTTCAGCTATTGAAAAAAACAGAGAAAGCGGATGACGGTGATATTGACAAGCCAAAGGACAAGCCCAAGAAACTAGAGCGAGAGAAACAGAAGGAAGATCGACTTCCTGTAGGAGGAGAATCAAAGAAGCGTCAGAATGGTGAACACAGAGAAGAGAAGGGGGGAAAGTAAGTTGGTTGCACTCGACATCACCAGCCTTACTAAAAACATATTTTACTTTTTAGGTCTCATTACATATCATGATGTCAATATGCTTTGGTATTCAGGTCAGAGGATAGTGGGCATAAAAATTACAGAGATCGTGATGGGGATCGAGACCGGGACAGAGAGAGAGAGCGAAGACAGAAAGAAAAAGAACGATTCAGAAGGCAGGATGAAGAACGGAGGAAAAGAGAACGTCAGGATGGAGAAAACACCTACAGAAAGAGAGATGATGAGGGGAAGAAGGACAAGGAGCGTGTTTGGGAGAAAAGAAGGAATGAAAACACCGGAGAGTCCTCCGTTAATGCTCACCCTGAAAAGCCAACAAGGGACAACAGAAAAGAAGACAGTGCCAGAAAAGACCGTCTGAGAAACAAGGTACACTACCAGTCAAATGTTTGAAATAAATTAAAAAAAAATTTCATGTTTTTGAAAGTAGTATCTTAGGCCCACCAGGGCTGCATTTATTTTATCAAATATACAATAAAAAGAGTAATATTGTGAAGTACTGTTACAATTTAAACTAGTGCTGTCAAACGATTAATCGCATCCCAAATAAAAGTTTTTGTTTGCATAATATATGTGTGTGTGCTGTGTACTGTCTATATAAAGACACATACCTGCAGCATATATTTTGGAAATATTTACATGTATATATTTATATTAATATAAAATATATCATATATATGTTATAAATAAATGTCAGATTTTTCTTAAATATATACATGCGTGTCTGTGTATTTATATATACATAATAATAAATATACACAGTACACACGTTATGTAAACAAAAACTTTTATTTTGGGTGTGATTAATCGTTTGACAGCACTAATGTAAATGTTTTTTCTTATTCAAATGTATTTTTATAATGTAATTTATTCCTGTGATAGCAAAGCCGAACTTTCAGCAGTCTTTATTCCTGTCTTCAGTGTTGCATAATCCTTCAGAAATCATTCTAATATGCTGATTTGCTGCTCAAAATAATGTATAATATAAATACATATTTCTTAATACAATGCTGAAAACAGCTGTGCTGCTTAATATTGTTTTGTTTCCACAAAAATATTAAGCAGCAACCTTATTAATAATAGGAACAACTGAGCACCAGTAATAATTGATACTAGAGCACCAAATCAGTATATTAGAGTGCTTACTGAAGAATCATGTGACACTGAAGACTGGAGTGTTATTAGTATTAAAACATTTATTTAGATAGAAAACTATAATTCACAATATTACTACTTTTAGTATGTATTTGATCCAAAACTACAGCCCGAGCAAATGCGGATAACAACATTCAAAAAGTTGTATGTGTATAATTTGTGATTGACAATTTTTACATTTCTGTCATAGGATCGGCCTGCAATTCAGCTGTACCAGCCCGGGGTGAGGAGCCGTAACCGGGGTGGAGGAGGACCAGGAGGAGATGGACCGGCAGCAGAGAAGAGAGCTGAGCGCGAGTCCAAGAACACTCAAGAGAAAGCTGCTGAGTGAGGAAACAGCTCTGTGCTGGCATGACATGATGTGTCCAGAGAGGAGGGGCTCTGTTCTGATCAGGACAAACACCTCAAAAACATCAAAAGAAATCCCCCCACTTAAAAAAAAAACTCTCTGTCAATGACATGAGAGCACATACCTGCTGCCCTCCAGTGCCTGAACGAGCCCCCCAAAGTTCCTGTTCATGAGCAAGGCAAGTCCTAACCGACGGTTAGATTTGAGAAACGGGGCTTAATCAAGAGAGAAGCCAAAGCGATTGGACCATGATAACTCAAAGTGACCTTACTTTTGTTACACAGCCAAATGTGTTTTACTTCACATGATTTTCTGTCTCATAGTTTATGAAAGGTCTGATCCAGCTTGCTCACGATGTCTCAATGTTCTGTTTTAGAAAGATCTTTGACGCCTTACCCAAAACCTACTATCACTTCAGACAATCAGTAGTAAATTTGAGCATCGATGTAGCCTGCAGCTGTTTTAAAGAGCCTGCTGATCTACTATGTTTCTGTTCTGATTATGGATTGGTCAAGTGGAAAAAGAGCCATGCTTTATAAAGCTGATGCATTTATCACTGTCAGTTCTTTTCTGCAAGTTGACTGAATTATATGCAAAAACAGATGTGGCCTTTTATAGTTTTGGAATTGAAGCATATCCTACCAACTTCTGGTTAGCTTGGTTTGGAAACTGTGCTGTCGTCCAAGTGTATGTTCCATTGTATCTAATCCTTAACTCAAAACACAGCTTGTTTTTCTTTCATAGTTGCAGCTTTGTCAAAATGTGAAGAGAATCCAAATAACAATAAATGAACAACCTATATGTTACTTGGAGTATTTTGTTTTCTTTGTCAGTTACATTTCTTTGGTATAAAAATGTAATTGTTTTCATTCCATGAAATGGGTGTCCTTCATGGGTGCTTTTTATTTAAAAATGTGATTTTTAAAGGAAATTTCTTGAGATTTTGACATTTTATAGTGTTTGCGATTTATAGTGCAACTGAAATTGCAATTGCGTCACCTTTTCACAATTTTTACATTTAAGTTTAAATGTATCTAAGATTTTAAAGTTGATAGTATTATGGTTTTAAGTTAATTTAGCCATTAAAAGCCTTGTGTGTGGTTTTCATCATTTTATGAGAGAGTATAATGCTGATATTGCTGAATACTCGCATAAGTAAAAAAAATTGCATAAAAAACTCGCATTAAAAAAATGGCTGTTAGCAATACAAAAAAAAAGAAAGTTATAAAAGATATTTTTTCTTGAAGAGATTCATTGCCCGAAAGGATGTCATTATCCCTCTTTTCTTAATGTATGCAATTTATTGTACATTATTTGAATAAAAATGGGCCTTAGGAGGGGTTATTTAAGACATTAAATATGGCTGACGTACTAACTGGGACAATGTTATAAAAATTTCATAAAGCATATTATTTCCAGTAGCTTGTGATCCGTGGAGCCGCTGGGTGTCGCTGTGACGTGAAGGAGTGGCCCAGTTTGTGACCCGGATATACAATGCTTGCTCTTCCCATGGTTCCTTCTCTTCGACTAACGCCATAGCGGTGAACGGATAGCGATTCGGGAAATGGTAAGTGGAAATCTTAAAACATCCGTAAACAGGTAGTTGTTCTCTTGTAAATCTCTTAATTTTTGTATATCAGCCTAAATTCTTAGGGCGTGGGATTTAGTATTTGACAGATTGGTGTTCAGGAAGTAATAAGATCATTGCCCGTCTTTCCCCGTTGAAGTAACGCTGGATGATAAACTGCTTCACATTTCGATTTCAGGCGTCGCATAAGACTTTCAGGATCAAACGCTTCCTGGCTAAGAAGCAGAAGCAGAACAGGCCGATCCCACAGTGGATTAGGATGAAAACCGGCAACAAGATCAGGTTTGTTGACACACTGAACGCTGCTGAACTATACCCGTACCTACATTAGCAGAGTGCTAGTAGTCCTTGATTCTAGTTCTGTAGTTTATAGTAACTTAACCATCAAAAGCAGGACGCAATTACAGTGCTCAATCTTGTGGGAGTACTGTCATTATCCTGCTGAGAGCATCCTTCTGCTCTGGAGTCATGAATACTGTCATGTCCCATATGACATGTGAGTGCTCTGTTGTGGAGACATGTTTCTTTGGAATATAATTTAAAAAAAAAAATTAACTGAGGAAGTGCATTGCTGCTGTAGCTTTAAAAGTGCATTAAAGAGATATACCTGGAGTTTATTCCATTATTTTTTGTTGAGACATACTGACATTTACTTGATGGTATATTTTGTTTAATTTTAAACTCTCTGCACTATTGGTAGTTGTAGAGCCAATGCAGTTTACTAGAGTGTGGTGTAATTGATATTAATGTGTGTTTGCCTTTGTGATGTTTTATCTTGGCAAACCTCTTTACAGGTACAACTCCAAGAGGAGACACTGGAGAAGGACCAAGCTGGGCCTGTAAACACATGATTTATATTTCAGCTTCCCCCTCTGTCTGTTCCCTGCCAGGACCACCAACTAGTCCTGAGCTGGAGAGAAGCCATGTTATCTGGAACAGTAGTCTCTCTTTTGTACAGAGTCTGGTTATGTTCTTGTTGAACAATAAAAGATTTGTCATCGAACCAGAAGTATTCGTATCCTCCTCTTTTGTGAAAATGGCAAATGTCAAAGTTGACATTTTCCAGTAGCTGGACTTGCCGCGTTTGTGGTGCACCAAAAAACAGATTTCGTACTAAACTATTTTTACTGGCTTCCACTGAGCTTTAAAGCTTTTTATACTCTCTGAGACAAGGCCTTTTATTTGTGGGTGAATATATATATATAAATATATATAAAAAAAATTATCAACCGCTGTTTAATTAGTAAATCACTTGACCTGAATATTTAACTTCAGGTGTATTGTGATTGACAAGTGAATCTATTACCAAGAGCAAATGTCAATGGCATATGAAAAATTGTTTTCCAAATTACGTTTTTTTTTTAGCCCATTTTAATCAAACTCTCTTAATTTTTTTACTTTTTGTATAGCAAATCATGTTTTCATATTCTAAAGGGTGAGAGCAAATAAACTTTAAAATGTAAAACTTAATTAGTAAAAATAATTAAAATCGAGTTGTGTGTGTGTGTATGTATATATATATATATATATATATAAACAAAAAAAAACTTCCTTGGAGATTGATTTATTAAAAAGGTTCATATAATACACAGCACTGTTATACAATTCAGCAATTCCCACATTATTAAATATACAAGTTTTATTACTGATAAAGGAGCAAATTTCAAGTAATTACCTAAAGACATAATTTTGGTAAAGTCTCAGATCTTTTCAAGCAGACCAATATTGTATAACAGCCTCTTAAATGAGAATCGCTGCTGTGTGACTCCTGAACTATCCACCTCAACTCTACTCTCTTGAGCATGATCCTCAGCTGGCTGTGCTTGACTCGCACTGTTATTCACATTCAAGGACCCTACAGAGTGTTCATCATCCCAAGCCCCCAGAAGATCCATCATTTCTCTCGGTGCGTTGTCTTTGAGATACTGCCATGCTCTTTTCCCGCTGTAGTCCATGACATCTATATCAGCACTGAATGCACCAACCAAAGCCTTCACGACTGTGTACTGGTTATGCATGGCAGCCACATGAAGAGGTGTCAGACCTCCACTGCCTCTCAAGTTCACATTCACTGAGAGCCCCTCTTTTTCTGCATGACTGAGAAGCTGAATCAGTGTCTCGTCCTTTCCATTTTTGGCCAACCAGTGGAGAGCCGTAAAACCACTGATAAAGTCTTTTCTGCTCAATAAACTGGGATCTACAGAGAGAAATTCCAGCATAATGTCATAATTTCCATCCACAACTGAAAGCATCCACGCGTGCTCCATAGGATCCAAAGCGCAGAGCGCGCTGCTGTTCAAAGTGTCTCCGTACTGAGCTCCCTCCAACTCTGACGGCTCGTCTTTGGATGATAAAATGTATGACAATCCAGATTTATTATTCAGAAACAACTCTTTCAAATACTTCTTTCGCATAGCGGGTGTGAGGGAGCCCTTCTCGGACGCGTCCACTGACAGTCTGCGGCAGGCGCTGCTGCCCGATTCCTCCAGCTGTTTCTGAAATCTGGATCTGCGCAAGGAGGCGCTAAACGCAGGAGAAACGGGTCGAGTACCATGTCTTGACAATCGCTCCTCAAGATTTGAGCGGAGCTGACTTGTTAGTCTGCTTTTAAGTGAAAATGCATTACTTAAATTGTTGCCTGAAGCCTCACAGTCTGAGTCCTTTGGTTCTTCTGAGGGCAGTGCCGCTTCTTCCACAGAGTCATTAAAATGTTCCTCAGAGCTGATGGGCCCCTCATACATCCCGTCGAATCCCTGGGAAGTGATTTACTTAGATAAGTTGCAAATTAAAGAAGCTTACATAACCAGAGAAAACCGTCTTCTCTAGGCTATGAAATGTTCAAATCTGGGTGGGGAGAAATGAATATATTATGTGTATTACATTAAATAAGATAATTAAATATCTTAATAAAAATATAAATAAACTAGGCTATATATATATATATAGAGTTAAACAACATGTAAGCAGCATGACTCATTTCGTTTTCTCCCTGGGGAAAGAAACGCGCTTCTTCCTCATTCGTGTTCCCCTTTTTACATTTGCTTTCAAAACAAAACATTCCCACAAATTAGGCTACTTTGTAGCTACATTAGCTATCACGATTTATTTTTTGAATCTTTTACTCTTTAAGCCAAGTAGTTTTGCCTTTTACGTTTTCATAGATTGAGTTAGCATACGTCTGATTAATGTCTGAGAGGTACAAATTACACCGAGCGTTATTATTTTCATGTTCTCGAAAAGTTTTATTGATGGAAGTGAATGAATACCTGTCTCTCAGGTAAACCACCCGGATCACCTGTTGTCCTCACAGCTCTTCAAAGTAGACTCACTCGTCCCTAATCCAAGATGTTTAGTCTCAACCAAATGATTTCCTGCGGGTTATAGAGCTCCAAAAACCATTGAATGCTTGGTTTCTCTCAGTTTATCTTTTCTGAGAAGCAGAAAATGTTTTCTGTGAACTAACCGAAACTATTCGAGTGTGTTTTCATCACAGGGGCCATGTCCGACGAGCAAACCCTCCCCTCCATAAAGTCTAAAGTTCAAATAGCACTCACTAAATCAACACTTGTTTTCAAACCCACGACACTTGCATCTGTTCATTGGCTGATGGAACCGAGAAAAGTAGGCAAATATTTTTTTGCCAACTCAACCATGCTTAATTCAATATGATTTAATATAAAGAAGGCTTTTCCTTATAAAATGTAACGCCAGTTTTCAAATAAATCACCCTGCACCAACATACGAATATAAAATTCAGAAATATTAAAATATAACATTCAACATAATTTAATTTAAACGAGTCAAATGCCTATGCATTATGATATTAAACTGTGTTTAGACGGTCATTTAAACATTTAATTAGTAGACCTACGTTGCATATTTGCTTTATAATCATAACATATTGAAATCTTCAATATTTAAAACATATTCTGACACATTTGAGCCATTCAGCAAGCATCCTTTACTGTGGTTTTAAGACCTGTAGAAATATGTATTTCAGCGGTTGAGCTGAAGACGAAGAGGACTATACCATTTAATGACATGGAGGTCTTATTGATTTTGATTACGATATTTTGATTATCAGAGTGTTTTGAGTCTTGTTATTATCAAATGATATGTATTTCAAATATAGGTTAATTCGTATAAAATAATAATTTAAAACTGTGCAATTACAAAATAACAGAAGCCGCCATGGCATCAGTCATGAATGGAACAGTCCATCGTATCTGAGCTTGGAGGGAGCTTTGCGTGCGCGCTGCAGTTTCCTGTGAAGGGTTGATGCAGGAAAGAACCATGGCGGCCACTGAGATAGCTCGACAAGCGGTAAGAGCACTGTTTTATTACAAAAAAAATATGCTTTCGGTTTACCAAACTATACTGGCGATTGGCGACAGATATTTTAGCGGGTATGACATATAACTTAGTAGAATGAAATGGGTTTCGATTTTAATTCATTCTTGAACGTGATGACCCAATATCAACAAGCTGATTAATTATACAGAATCTTAACGTCCGTTACTGTTTATCTTCACCATTTGAATACATAAGCACATTCATTCATACATTTTAAAACATACAGCTTTATCCATGCACCTGTTTTGATGGAAATGGCTAAATGTTGAGGGCCAACAATAACGGATGAACATCACGGATTGAAGTGACCACGAGTGATGGGTTTTCAGAAACCACGATAAAAAAAAATAAACCGTCACATTATCGAGCGTCATTGTATTGTAAAATCAATTTAATTCGAGCGCGTCTAGTACAGTTATATTTAATTGTATTAGCATCCTCATATCCCCTCAGCGCGCTGGGCGTTGTCTGTCATCAAGTATTAGTACATTTATGTCAGAAACAGTCATACAAAACAATGTCAGATGTATTTTGTAGCAGCTTGTGGTCTGTTCATTCTGACGTCTTTAATGTGAATACGTAGCTAACATGAGGCAGCAGCCTCAAGTCTGAGCTCAAAATCTGTTAGATATCATAAATTACGTCCACAGCAGTCTTTTCTCTTCAAACCAAGGGTTTGATCCAGTATGTTCTGGTTCCAGTGCAGTGAGTGTTGTGTTTCAGTCCTGATGACCCCCTTTGGTCTTCTTACAGTTGTCTGGTTTGGGAATGTTGCACATATGGGTCAGATTGTGACTGTTTGTTCAGTCCAGGCAATAAGATGCTCTAACAGTCTGACTTCTCCTAGTCGCCTGTTTTGTAGTTAATTAAATGTCCATTTTATGGTTAGTGTTATTCCTTAGTAATCCTCATATAGGACTGATCATTTTGGTTGATTGGTTCTCACTGAAATGGATGCGCTTTTGATTACCGTATATTGAGGTTTAACTTAATGTTTCCATTTGGATAATGGAGCTTTATCACATTAGGCCTGTGCTGATTGAAAGCTCACTCTATATTTTGTATTATTTAAGCAGAAATCGAATGATTTGGCACGTTCGCTCAGCTCATTGCACAGGACACACACATGCAAACACCCACACACCAAAGGATATGCTGTAAATGTGAGCAAAAAAAGCCTTTCCTGCCAGTTTTGGCAGGCCAGGTGGCAGACCTGTGTGAACAATGGTAGAGGAAGTGCTGAAGAATACTATGGCCTAAATTTGACACTTGTGTTATGTTATTTACAACCGATTTGCTTCACAGGTATCTGCATTACTTGATAATGGTAACATTTGTTTGTGACTGCAAAAATGTTTGCGTGTATGTCTGCCTGAATGTGGTTTCGACAGTTGAGATCAGACAGGAAAGAGGAAGTGCACAAAGCTGAACCTTTGAGATCTGTACCAAAGTATTGTGTCAAAGATCTTACAATGTGCTGCATGTTATGTACTTTTACTAACTGACTTGACAGTTTGTTTCTTTTTGCATTTCATAAATGAAGATGCTTGCAAAGACTTTCTATTGCTGAGAGCGAGAAACTGTGCAAAATATATTTTTTTTGGCGGAAGTCATAATGCTTGTTTCGTTCATATGGTTTGCTTTTATTTCATATTAGGGAGAAGGTGCACGTGGCGTCCCACTCTCTGGTCATGTTGGCTTCGACAGCATGCCGGACCAGCTGGTCAACAAGTCCGTCAACCATGGCTTCTGCTTCAATATCCTCTGCGTGGGTGAGTGTGTCATGCGGGAGCTCCTTTTTTCCTCTGGGCGAAACTAACCATTTGCTTCAGTGTATGTCACACCCCTTCTCTGTGAACGCATACTGATTCTGTCCTGTGACCCACTTACTAATTACTGGTGCACTGGCGGAGAGCAGTTGCAGGAACTCACGATTCGGTTTCATACCCTGATTTCATGTGTGGCTTGGCTGACTGGTTAGACTTTTTCTGTTCTTACTCTCAAAAACACATAACAAAAATTAGGGGAAATAATCTTTCAGACGATGCTGTTTTGCATGTTATTTGACCTGGTCAGTAAAATATTATACAAACACACCTTGTTGGGGAAATAGGCTAGCCTGTGTCATCAAATCTCTCCCGGTTATGTTGTGATGGTGAAAATGTTGGTGTGTGCATGAGTGTTAGTTTGGCAGAGAGACTGTACCAACTGAACTCGCCTCTTGATTCCAGGAGGTGTTTACTGTAAGTTTGGACTAGCATGCTGGTGTGTGTATTTCAGTTCAGTGTTGTTTAACACTGGGTTGTAAAGCTGTAGTTGTTCTAAAATATATAACAAAGAGGGTGATGTTCACACAAAGCAGCAATGCATTTTGAGTAATCAGAGGTGGGTAGATGAGGCCAGACGTATGCTTAAACACCACAAGACAGAGTTAGACTTCAGGAGTGTGCAGGTTCACCCTTGTTTTTATTAACAGGTGAGTGACGTCATCTGCCCTATACCTGTATGTCAGTTACAATTCCTAGAATAGCTTACTATTTTTACTGGTAACATATCAGTAAAAAAGTGTTTCTGTAGGTTAAAAGGTGCTATAACAATACCAGGTAGATTTCTAGTGAATGCATGAATTGATAAAAAGTAATTTGTGTCTGCTTAATAGATAAACACAAAATGTAATTAGTATGTTAAATAAATGTACAGTATTTAAAACCAAAGCTGTAGTATATTATTTTTCTATGTTAGCTTACATATGAATTTACATTTATAGTAGATATGAAGCTACAGATTAATTACAGATAAATTACATTTGATGTGGACTGCAAGAGAAAATAAAAATAATGTATTTATCATTAGGTTCTTGTTCATCTTGTCCCTGCCAATAACCGAAGTAAAATTCTAGCTAAATCTTGTGCCTGTGGTACTGTGAAGTCTTCATGTTTTTGTTGTTCACTTTGCCTTTTGAATTATTTATATGAAGGCCGCTTTGTTTCAGATTCTTTTGTTAGCATCACTTAAAGTTCAGGGCATCTACCAGGGCTTTTATCCCATTTCTGCTAAAGCTTAGGGAGGTAATGCCAGAACTCTAGAAACTAGTATAAAGGGAGTTTGGCAAATGGCAAGGGACTATTGTCAAGCAGGCCTCTCTCTCCTCTCTTCATTCCTGATCATTCATATGCAGGTTCAGCTTCAGTGCTTCAGGTGAATTTAGTGAATGCTGAGTGCCTTGGCATGCAGTAAATATCATGCCGTGATTATCTGGAGAAGAGATGAGATACTTGTGATTCATATAACCATCATCTTTGATCGAGTTATGCGATTATCTGTGTGTGATGCCTGCCTTGTCTTTAATTCAGTTTCAGGATTTTTTTCAGTATTTTCAAACCTTGTGATAGTCACTGCTCTTCAGCATTTGATCTGCGTAGAAAATCGCTGCTTTATTTTTAGGTGTCAGCCGAGGCTTTTGGCTCATGCCTGTAGTGAGGGGCCTGTGGGATTGGGATCTGCAGACTGAGTTTATGAAGAAATGGCAAATGTGAGCCATCCATATAATTAAAATTCTGGTGGTGTTGCATGATGTCCATTTCTACTGCACTTGTGGTTGTCAGGAAAGCAAGAATAGGAACTTTAGGCAGACTGAGCCAGGATTGCTGCATGGCTTTTAGACTTTTACACACATATTATGCGGGTTAAAGTCTGAAGTATAGGCATCAGCAAAATACTGCACTTTTGTATTAAAGTTGATGTGTGTAATTTTGATGCTAAATAGTCCTATTCCTGTCTATTATGCAGAGACAACTATAATATAGCAAACGTTTTTTCTTTATTTAAAATATCCCATACACCATTATAAAAAAATATATTAAGAATTGCTAATGTACATAGTAATATTTTTAAAAGCTTAAATTAAGAGCCTGATAACTTATTGCTTTGTTTCTTCCAGGCGAGACGGGTTTGGGAAAGTCCACCCTCATGGACACCCTATT
This sequence comes from Carassius auratus, assembly GCF_003368295.1. Classification (NCBI taxonomy): domain Eukaryota; kingdom Metazoa; phylum Chordata; class Actinopteri; order Cypriniformes; family Cyprinidae; genus Carassius; species Carassius auratus. Next base: position 19,673,679 of record NC_039256.1, read on the forward strand.
CAACACCAAATTTGAGGGTGAACCTACACAGCACAATCAGCCTGGAGTACAGCTCAAATCCAACACATACGAGCTGCAGGAGAGCAACGTTCGCCTGAAGCTCACTGTGGTCAACACTGTAGGCTTTGGAGATCAGATCAACAAAGAGGACAGGTGAGAATCTAAGATCAACTTTATTTGTCATTAATCATGATTGCAAAGAACATGGTCTTGGATTACTTTTTATTTTTATTGTGCAACAATAATTAGATTCTACAGAGGATTTGCCACACTCTGATGCCCTTGTTTATTTAGGGACTTCAAAGTCTTTGATGCATTTTTCATAAGAAAAAAATTCAAAAAGGAATTCTGTTGTTCCTGCTTTTCTTGATCTCTGTAATGCGACACGTTTTTGTGCCGAGCTCATTATAACATAAAGTTTGGATGCTATCAGGAAACCAGATAAAGCCCCACTTTCAGGTTTCTGATTCTGTAGGCCAAAAAAGTGCCAGTTATAAAGGATTTTCATGGTGTTTAGCTTTGACTAAAACAGCATGTTATTAAACTGAATGGTTGTGACAAGCTTTGTTTTGCCTGCAGATGCGCTTTTATGAGTCTTGAGCTATCCAACTATTAATAGATACCTGAACCAGTACCTTTTCCCCTCAAAGCTCATAGATTTTTATAACAAAGCTTTAAACTCTTTGTACATTATCACTAATCTTACTTAAGTGTCAGTGTTAAGTTTGTGTGTGTTTTTTTTTTTTTGGCCGCAAGTAATTATTTCCACTTCTTTCATTGTTCAACTTGCAGTTACAAATCTATTGTGGAGTTCATCGATACTCAGTTTGAAGCGTACCTTCAGGAGGAACTGAAAATTAAACGCACCCTGCACAGTTATCATGATACACGGATCCACGCCTGTCTGTATTTCATTGCCCCCACTGGACACTCGCTCAAGTCCCTTGACCTGGTTACTATGAAGAAGTTGGACAGTAAGGTTAGTAATGCTTTTTATTTAAAAAAAAAAAAACTTTGATAAATCAGTTTGATGATATTGTCAGCGGTAGAAGTATCTTCATCGGTGCAGTATTTGAATAAAAAATACACTACTTCATGAATATAATTTTAAATTTTGCTTTAATTATAGCATATACAACTATAATTTAACAAATAATAATAGTAACATCTGCTCCATATATGTGGCTTAGCATTATTTACTGTTTCCCTGTGCAGAATGTTTGATGTGGGTTATTAAGCATTCAGCTGATGGCTATGCTGTTTAATGTCATTGGAGTCATTGAAGGTCAGCTGTGTAATACTGAATTCTCTTTCATCTCTCTCTCTGTGCTGCACAGACTCCCCTGAACAAAGATGCTCTCTTAGATCTGCAGCTGAGCCTAACACTTGCCTCGTATGCTTGAGAAGAGATGCCTGTGTACTCACACTGTGGCTAAACCTTTATTTAAAGTGCCTTTGTGAACCTCACAATTCATCAGTAGTAATTTACACGAAACCGAGAAAGTGTAAAGCTAGTGGCCAGGCTACTGAGAATAGTATTTAGATGGTGGTGTGGGTGGCAGGGAGTGTAAAAACTGAGTGAGTGGGATCAGAGCACTCCATATGTGCGCTTGTGTGTGAGAGAGAGGGTTTGGAATGGAGCAGGGGTGTTTGATTATCCCCCCTCCCCCCCAATAGCATGGTTAGCACTTATCCTGCATAGGTAGTTTAATTTATCAAAAAATAATTTACTTACCCTCAAGTTGTTCCAAAGCTGTCTTTCTTTTGTGAAACACAAAATAATTGTAAAGAACATCCAGGCTATGTTTTAAATATAATATATAATGAAAGTCCAATTGAACTTCCTATTCCTCCGAGTTGGTTTCAAAGTGAATATCAAGTATCTACTTCTCCTTAATTCTGTTCCAGTTTGAGGTACATTCAGATGCAAGCATGTTGAGCTTATGTAAGCTTTCACAGCTTTCTATGGACTTCATTTTAATTGCATTAGCTGCTCCTAATTAAAAATTTAAAAAGAGATGTCTATTTGTGCAGATACATGTGTCTGCAGCAGCCTCTGCACATAAAGTAAATGTAGTCTTTTTCAGCACTCTGTGTGCCATTTATTCAGTTTGCTCAGGCATAAAAGAGGAGAGAAGCTGAGTATCTATATTTATCTGGCCTTAGCCAGATGTTCTGAGGTTGCTTACATCTGTATTTAGTAATTTACTGCTTGAGTGGTTGAGTGTCTGAAAGGGAAATATTTACTCACTGGAGGTGTTTGGGGTTTTAAATGCACTTTGATCGTCATCTTAGTTCATGTGTATATAAGTTGATTTAATTTTTGATTACTGATTATTCCCAAATGCCTCTCATGTACAGGTGAATATCATCCCAATCATCGCCAAATCAGATGCCATCTCAAAGAGTGAACTTGCTAAGTTCAAAATTAAGATCACAAGTGAGTTGGTGAGCAATGGCGTCCAGATATACCAGTTTCCCACCGACGATGAGACTGTGGCAGAGATCAACTCAACCATGAATGTAAGTCAAATTTTTAGTTTTCAGCCGAAACCCCTTTGAAGGGTCAAAATCAGAGCGAAAAGGTGTCATTTAGATTGAGCTTCTTCAATGACACCTTTTGACTGTGTCTGTGTTTTATATGTGCACACAACATGGATAAATTACTCAATATTGCCTTTGTGTGTTTTTTTTTTGCCTTTTGTGTTTCTACGACTAAAATCTAGTTACTATGTGCTAAATAAGAGAACAAAATGTACTTACAGTATATTGTATTATTTGATAACAGACATATGATTAAGAATGACACATTCCTCTTCCACTTGAAATCATTTTACATAGAATCAATCACAATTGTACTATGTCCTGTTTTGCTTGGAGACAACATAGCCATATTTTATTCTTCCGTGCTTGTCTAGTTCTCATTTCACATCACAGTTCAACAGTTTAAGTGAGAAAGAATCCATATGGTGTCCAGCTTTCCTGCTTGTGTTTGCTCACAGGAAATGACCGCACAAAAGGAGAGGCATTCTTCTTCAGTGGACACTCACAACAGCATGTTTTTACTGTGGGATAGACACGCTCGTATAGAGCAGGCTGTGCCTGTGGTGTTGCTGTGGAGCTCTTCCAGTACTGGTTAACCATTGAAAACAAAGATAGCTGACCTCAGGTCCCTTCCCACTCATTTCAAGTGGGATGTGCCCTCATAGATTTTTCTCTGTGGTTTTAAAGGCCATTCTTGACTAGTAAATGTTATCTTAACAAGGTAAATTCTTTGAGGGTTTTGCCACTGAAATGTAGTAGTACTTAAGTATGGAGGTGGATGCTATGTTATTCCTCTGTGTTAATGCTCTCTTAGAACCATTCTGGTTGACAGAAGAATGCATTTAATATTGCTTAATATTTTTGTGCAAACCGTGATTTTAGAAAGGTACACAGAACAGCATGTATTTGTTAATCAAATTGATTTAAATGTTGCATAATTAAGTCAGTTACTGACGGAACTTAAAAATAGACTGGAGTATTTCTGCTAAATTATTTGTTTGTGGGGTTTTTTTGTGCTCTGCAGGGTCATTTGCCTTTTGCAGTGGTGGGAAGCACTGAGGAAGTGAAGATTGGGAACAAGATGGTGCGAGCGCGCCAGTACCCTTGGGGAACCGTCCAGGGTAAGTGCTGGTCACGTCTTTTAGAGGAAATGACACTAAGCTCTTCCCTCTGTTTGGCCCTGGCCTTTTTGTTCAGGACATCCAAACCCATTCCATCCCTCCCTTTCTGCAGCGCCAAGCCTGGACACTCCCTTTCAACACATCATCTTCTTTCTCTTGCATTTTTTTTTTTCACAGCGGGGCAGAATGTTAATGTATTAGGGCCGTCAGAATGGGAAACTGAGCACTGACTAATCACTGTTGAGCAACAGGAAAATTATCTCAGTACAGCAGTGATTGGTTGATGGCACCACAAACACAATCCCTCAGTGCAACCGATCCCAAACTGTATTCTATGTAAATATATTTTAAAACAATTTATTCCTGTGATGGCAAAGCTTTTTAAGAAGCCATTATTCTTGTCAAATAATCCTTCAGAAATTATTCTAATATACTGATTTGATGCTCAATAAACCTGTCAGTCTTCGTTAACGTGTGGTATGCATGCAGTGATTTGATGCGTAACATTATAGCAGCAGTGCTCTGACTAAACCTCAGGCTATCTGTGACATCACTCCGAATCTCTCTCACTCTCTCTATCAGCACATGAAGCCACAGGGCAGCTCACGTGCTCTTACTTAATTTAGCCTGATGGAAGACTGACGTGACTGAGGAAAATATGGATCTATGTGATGTGTGTGATTTCATGCATCACTGCTGCTGTTTGTCAAGTATTTACTCATGATTTATGGCACATAGTTTACTTGATTAAAGGTCAAAGTTACGTGGATTAAAACCATGTAGAATGGGATGCATTTGGATATCAGCTAGTGAGCTGATTAAATCAGATGAACTTTTGCAGAGGCAAGCACCACTCATCAAATGTAAAAAAAAATCTATGTGTTTATAGTGTAACAGTAACAGCTGCAGGGAATGTTGGTAGTGCTAACAATACTAGATCACAACTGGTCAGAGTTATACAAACTGACTGTTAAAGAGGTCATGTCCTTGTATGAGTGGTATGGAATGGAATAATGCTGTAACATCAAGATGTTAAAATTTAAATTTTAAATGTATTGTATTTTAAAAAGGGTATTAGACACTTTAAAAGTGCCAATTTTAGGTTTTGTAAATAGTCGTCATTTCTTTTTGTATCACTTTGTCTTTACAAGTTATGTTTCTTTTTAAATTCAGATATTCAATAAAGTCTTTCAATTACACAATGCACAAAACAGCTTATATACATCCCTATAAGAATTAAACACATGTTTAAAATACATTGTTGTACCACTGTTACTTAAGATAGTGTCATGTCAACCTTTCCATTAACTAACTACCCAGATCTTTAACTCTTAGGCTAACTCAAACCTTGAACATAATGCATTAATTAATGTGTATGGCATGTCCAGGAGGAACTTATTCCCTCTCTTTTCTTGTGCCAGTATCACTGTGGCGGTCATTGGTGGTAATTTTCCATTGGACATGATGTGTTCTGTGTTTTCCAGTGGAGAATGAGAATCACTGTGATTTTGTGAAGCTGAGAGAAATGCTGATCAGGGTCAACATGGAGGACCTACGAGAGCAGACTCACACTCGCCACTATGAGCTATACCGCCGCTGCAAGCTGGAGGAGATGGGTTTCAAAGACACAGACCCTGACAGCAAACCCTTCAGGTGAATGATCTGGAAAAGTTCTCCACCACAACCTATGACAGAACGGTTTATAGTCTGCATTCACAGGCATGGTAAATGTAATGATAAAAGTGATCATTCACTTACTGTATACACGCACCCTCATGTCATTCCAAACCCATAAGAGTTTGGTTCATCTTCAAAACAATTAAGATAATTTTAGAGAGACCCTTCATTGAAAGTCCAGTTAACCAAAACCTAAAAGATCCAAGAATATTGAAAAGGCATTGTGACGCAAATCTATATGAAAGGAGTGGTTTAATCTCAGCAGTTTAATTCATTTTAGGTGAATAATCCCTTTAAAAAAATTATCTTTTGTGTGTGGTTTGTTGTGTTCAGCCTCCAGGAAACATACGAGGCCAAGAGGAATGAGTTCATGGGTGAGCTGCAGAAGAAAGAGGAGGAGATGAGGCAGATGTTTGTCCAGAGAGTCAAAGAGAAGGAGGCAGAGCTGAAAGAGGCAGAAAAGGAGGTTTGTTTGTTTAGTTTTTTTCAAGACTGTCATTAAAGCACTTTTGAAACAAATATAGTCAAAGTAGGACTGCATAATTAATCGAACGCAAATTAATCACGGTTGTCATGCGTATTTAGTCAGTAAAGCTTGTTTTGTGATTAGCTAGCAGTAAATCTCCATCACCTGCTTTCAGGTGGAAAAGAATTTACTACACAGGGCCGAAGTTATCTGACAAGCTATGCAAAATTCTTTCATAATCGCAGAGGATATAATTGTAAGATTATGAAATCGACTAAATCGTTCTGTATTATTACAGCTGTTTGCGTATCTTCTCAGTGAACTACGGCTCTGTGTAGTAAATGCTGCTCCATCTGAAAGCATGTGAAAATACTACATTTAATAACATGTTTTAACTACAAATTCACTTCATAACTTCAGTCGAGTGTTTAAAATAAATCCTTCTTTGAGATGATGTGGCTACTTAGAATAATTAAGGCACACAATATTTCATTATATTCTAAGCAATGATGAAGGCTATGTCGATTAGTATTTCATTATAGATAAACTTTATTATGATGAAAATTATAATAATTAGAACTTCCGATAAACCATATATTGCCATTGTGGTGTTTATTAGTCAGGTTAAATCAATGAAAGCAGCCTATATTCAGTTTATTTAACTGCAGGCATTTCCTGAATTTCTTCTTCACAATATATCTGGATTTTCAGCGTAAGAGTGCCCTCTGGCCTTTGGATGGATATTTACTGCTGATCACAGAACTGTGCTGCACTGAAAGATAAGCTTCTGACTGATTGCGATTTATTGCCTTTTGCGATTTAATTTCGATGAATTGTGCAGCCCTAAGTCAAAGTGTTATCTACAGCTCATGCTGTACATGGTATGTACATACACTGCAGTAGCTGTATAGCTGGTCTGCATTTAACAAATGCATCCAAACATAATTTTTTTTTAAAAAGAGTCAGTGTTTACTTATACAAATTGAACTATTTCACAGTAACTTTGTTTATTTAGTAACATAGACTGACTCTGTGGTGTTCACGTCACAGCTTCATGAAAAGTTTGACCGTCTCAAGAAGCTTCACCAGGATGAGAAGAAGAAACTAGAGGACAAGAAGAAGGCTCTCGATGATGAGCTAAACGGCTTCAAGCAGAAGAAGACTGCTGCTGAGCTGCTACAGGCCCAGAATCAGCAGGCAGGAAGCTCCGCCACACTCAAGAAGGATAAAGAGAGGAAAAAGTAAGTACTGTCCTCTACAAGGTTCCTAACCTTCCCGAGATACCAGAAGATCACGATGCAGGAGAACATGTGTGAACATCTGTATACGTGTGTGCATTTCACTGAACGCTCAAATAATATTGCAACATTACATTTAGATAATGAAAAATAGTAATGGAATTGACTGTGAAGTTATATAAAATAAGAAAGCTCAAGTTTTAGCATATACACTTCTGTTCAAAATGTTTTGCTTTTTTATAAAAAAATTAAGTTCATATTTTTATTCAGCAAAGGTGCATTAAATTAGATGTTAGATATAGATTAGGTATGTTTAAAATGAATGACTTAAAATCACACTTTCCACAAAATATATTAACCAGCAACTGTTTTCAACACTAATAATGAATGTTTCATAAGAACCACATTTGCATATTATAATGATTTTTTTATCAACACTGAGGACTGAAGTAATGGCTGCTGAAAATTCAGCTTTTTTAGATATATGAAAATCTAGAATTTATTTTAAATTATAATATTTCACATTAATACTGTTTTTAATTAAATAATGCATCCTTGGTAAACATAAGAGTATTATTTAAACATCTTTCCCCATACTTTGGAACAGTAGTGAAGATACTCGTATTGTCGTACATTTATAATATAAAACATCCACTACATCTATTTACATTAATAATGTAAAATCTCTGTGGTAGAAATCTTGTATTATTATAACATGTTAGACAGTTCTATATAGTTATAATTATATATGTTCTATAATTCTAGTTTTCATGGCATTAAATTATAACATTAACAATATTGCATTCGCTTATTGCATTCCAATCAAGCACATCCAATCTGAAAAGGGTACTTGTAATCAGAGCTCAAATAAATTGCTTCAATAATGCTGGTAATCATTCATGGTTGTGTATTCAAGCTGATTTGCTGCATTCGAGTGTTATGTGGGAGGAAGACACTTGCACTGACAAGGTTTACTTTTTAGTTTTTTTCATATCAATCTCTTCAGTTTTTAACTCTTTCCCCCGCTTAAGCTTCTTGTATGTCCTCACAAGGCAGCACTTTTCACAGCAATGAGATACTGAGGAAAAACTGAATTGTTGGTATCATGCAATAAAAGAGATGCTTTTTATTTTTGCAGTCCATAATGTGCAAGATTGTCCAAATCCAATATTTACATACATTCTTACCACTTTCTCCTCCACTCTCCTGTGGGTGTTATTTTTTCCTGTGGATATATCAAAGATAGCCGCCAGAGAAATGGTACGGTTTTCCTCAGTGCTCTTGCAAGGCAGGGAATGTAGAGTATTCCTTGTTTGATGCTGCATGTAAGGTGTCTTGTTGTGTGCACGTGTCATGTACGTCTCATCCATGCTGTTTTCCAGTTAACTCCTCACCTGCTCCCAGTCCTGCATGAGACACCTTATGCTGGTAAGGCTTCCAAAGTATCTCTTAAGGCACAAACCCTCAATCGCGAGGGAGCTAAATTACAAAAACACATGTAATGATGATGGTCAGTTAGACTGATCCTGTAATTGCGGCCTTGAAGCACTGCAGTAGTAATTACAGTTTTCCTATTCATGCTTAAAAAGTGCTGGTAATGTGAAGTACGTCTCTGTGGCAGCAGCAGGGGATATTATGTCACCAGCACCAGGCGAGAGTTTATTGCTCTCTCTGTGTGATGTGCAGCCATCTGCCATCTGAATCCATAACAGTCTGCTGTTGTTTGCACTCCACTGCTCTTCCACGATCTTGCACAAAAGAGCCTTTAATGGCTTGGCTCCTACAGCTGGGTCGCATTACTCCACCACTTGGCCTTAAAATAATGCGGTTGTTGAGTCAGCCATCCCTTGCCACAGACATCTTAGCAATAGTTAAAGAACACAATTGTTTAATTTGGGATATCTGGTTCATGTCCATAACACAACGGAAGCCACCACGTAATGAATTTTATCTGGTACAGAGAGAACAATTCTAAGCCTTACCACATGCAGCCCCTGCAACCGCTTTGAAATGTTTTAACAAATGCACGACTAACATTTTTGATTGTCTTTTAATTAATGTGTGAATACAACAGTGTGTAACCTGTAGGGAACAATAATCTTCCTTCTCTCTCATTTCCAGTTCAGGATTCCTGTAGAAAGTGCTCCCCCTGCCCGCTGTGAATGAGCTCTTCCCCCTCAGTGTTCCTGAGCCATGCTGTTCCCGTTCCCTCCCCCCTCTCTCCCATCCCGTCCCCCCAGTTTCATGCATAACACAGCTGAGGAGGGATATTAACTGTGAATGAAATCCTTCTTTAGATTGTTTAACTCCTTTTTTTATTATTATTACATGCTATTCTTTTTTTCTTTGTTTTTTACTTGCTGTGTTATGATGTCATGATGATATTGCTTTGTTCTGCATGAGGGTTTGATTCAACTTTAACATGCGTGGCAGCTGTTGTGGGTATGCAGTAGTACACAGGTTAAAATGGGACAAATTATATTAGTAGTACCATAATTGTCACTAGAGTTATAATAGGAAAATGTATGAGCTGCTTTCAGTTCAGTCGTCCAGTGAGATTTAAGGCATTTTACCGTTTTCTAATGGAACATGATGTTTTGTCTCATTTTAGCTCATGCATGTTATACAGATGCTGTCTGGTCATCTGTAGCTTAACCTCAATGTTTTTTTTTTTTTTTTTTTATAAACCTGTCATTGCTATGCTTGTATTAGTTTAGAAAAACTTTGGCACGTCTCATCCAAATGTAAACACCTTTTATAACTCGTTATTTTCATGACATTTTATTTTTCACAAAATAAAAAAAAATAAAAATCACTTTCTAAATAAACAAATATCAGTTGCGAAGAGATCGATATTTGTATCAGTAATAATAAAGGGCATTCTTTCATAAACCTTCAAACTGTGGAAAGTCATTGTGCATGAATATCAGACAATTCATTCTACATTTAATTATTTGCATTATTCATAAAAGTGTGACTGAATGATTATGCACTCAGGGTGACATGGCCAGTGTTTGATTTGCTTCCTCTGTATTGAAAAATCTTGATTCCTCAATTTATTCTTTGATTATTTGATTTAAGGAGGAGCTGGACTTTAACCTATGAAGTAATTTACTACATCTTCATGCTTAACTGAGCATACAGTATACAATGAGACTAATCGTACATCTAAATGTATTTTCTAAAGATTTGGCCTGTATTCTCAAGTGAAATGTGTTGACCACCACCACAAGTCAAATGACATAAACGTCATTATGAGGCAAGTATGAGGAAGTTTAGTCTAGGTGAGTCACTGCAGGAAATGACGGATTCATTTTGAGTTTAAGTTGTAAATGATATTTTCAAAACTATGATCAAAGATAGACTGTTTAGCTAAATCAGAGTGATTCTGTTAGTTCTATGCTGGACAACAGTGTTTTGTATTGTATCTGGATGCTGGTCTTTCAACAGGTGGTATTGATGTGATTGATATTCGTCATCTATTAACGCTTTTGCTCCCTCCAGTGCCCTTGCTCACTGCCATGTGTGTATTTACTTTTCTTTGCAGTAATCCCTGGCTCTGCACTGAGTAATATGGCTTTGATAAGGGACCAGGCCCAGACTCTTTGGTTAAGCGGTACCCCAAGGCTAAGGGGAGGCAGTGTGGACCAAGCCCTCTGCGTTTCTCATAAATCACCTTGTTTTTTGGGCTCTTTCTGCAGCTTTTACTAACATTTGTATTTATTGTGTAACCAAAACTTTTGCTTAAGGCTGTGCTTTTTGCGGTGTGTGATTTTTAGATGCATTGTGTGACTAATATGCTTAAAGGAAATAGTTCACCCCAAAAATCTAATTTGTGAAACCTTTAATCACCTCAGGCCATCCAGGATGCAGATGAATTTGATTCTTCATCAGATCAGATTTGAATAAGTTGGCATTGCATCACTTATTACATCTCATCAATGGGATCCTCTGCAGTGAATGGGTGCCGTCAGAATGAGAGTTCAAACATCTGATCAAAACATCACAATAATCCACGAGTAATTCACACCACTCTTGTTCATCAGTTAGTTTTCACCCATTCACTTCAGAGAATCCATTGCTGCACTAGTAATGCAACGCTAAATTTCTTCAAATCTGTTCCGATGAAGAAACAAACTTCAGTAAACAAGAGAGGGCAATTATTAAGGGTGTGAATTATTTCTTGAAAATGTGTGCCTCTTCAGAGAGTTGAGGAGGGAAAATGCAATTATTATGAACACTGTCCCAGTTAATCTGTTTGATTCTTCACTAAATATTAGATTAGGTTAATGTTGACCACAGTTTTAAATGGAAAATACAAGATGAGCTAATCTATGCACGTTTAAAAGCTAATGCACAATGCATTTGAAGCAAGGCAGAAGGACGGTGTGTTCCTATCCACCCACATTCCGAATGCTTCATGCTTTTGGCTGGCAAAAGAAAATACAGAGTGCCCATTTCCAATTGACTGATATAAACTTGTCTTCCCACTGGTGCTGTCCAGTTCAGTGGCCTCCTGATACTTTCTCTAATCCGCGTTTGTCTCCTCTCTTCTTCTAGCTTCTTTTAACTCTGTCTTGGCCACCTGTTGGAAGAGGGGATTGCAGCTTCCACGAGAACTAAGCGTCCACTCTTTTTCCTGTCTTTTTCGCTCCGTCAGCCTTGTTTGATTTTTTTTTTTTTCTTTAATGCTGTGTGTGTGCCCTGTTGAACATGGCCTTATGTGGGGTTAACATGGTATTTTTCAACGGATTTTAGCTCTGTTTTAGAATTAGGGCATGCTAAGCATTCCCTCATTAGTATTTTTACAGACATCATTTGCTGGTGACACCAGAGTCAAAGGCTGTGAACTAAAGGAATGCTTTGGAGTTTTTTTCAGTTTAGCTTTTTGTCTATGATATTGCCTTGCAGTCTCAATCTGTTCAATTAAACAATGATTTAGTTCCTTTCATGAATACATGTGTTTGTGAATCAACCTGCATGTCCTCATCAACATTAATACAGTTTTATCTGTGAAGAGCCAACGGATACTAACTTATTTGCAAACATATGTATAATTTAGGGTGTGAATTAAGATGAGTAAGATTATGTTTAATAAGACTTGAAAACCTTGACACGCTGGCTGTGAATTTTTAGAAAATCCAAAGAAGCTGGGCCCGAAAGTTCCTGTTAAGCAAGAGATATTTCATTGTAATTTAATGAATCTTTATTTGAAAGCATGGGTTAAATATAAGCTAAATCTGAGAGGTTTCGATTGTATATTTTGTATTGCCCTATACATTTCAAGTCATAAATAGTCACAGCAATATAGTTATACTTAAAAAGAAAAAAAAATCTTAAAGAATAATGACGCACCTATTAAAATACCATGTAAGTCACATTCAGTGCCATATCTTCTGTTCTTTTGCATGCCCTGAACATATTTTTGTTTATATATGGAGTTATTCTTTGCTTAAACATACACTTCTTGCTTTGGAAATTTCTATTACATGTATTTATTCCAGGTACAATGAGCAGTTACATTAAATTACCATTTTGCCAAATATTGCATTTAGATATATGTCAAAGAGTTTTCAGTCATTTCATTTAAAATTAGTCATTTGCGAGGTACAGACAGTAATGCATATGTGCAGTACATAAAATTTATAAGGAGCTATTTTGCGCATTAATGTCGAGACACGTTTTAATGATTAATGTCTTTATTGACAAGTGACTGTTTTCTGTGTGAAACATTTTGGGTGTCGAGACTGGCCTACATTTTTCTAGTCATCTTCCATATTTTCCCCTTAATGTCAATTACCCCCACCCATGTGATACCAGAAATTTGTGAAATATTTAACTGTAGTAAGATTCCATGGTGTACATTTTCAATAAAACGTTTAAAAAACTGATATGCTATTTCATACGTTACCCTCCAAATGATTTTATACACACACACACACACACACACACACACACACACTGATTTTACCCTAAAACAAATTTTCTAATTTATATCAAGTATTTATATAGTAAGTATGGTTAAAATTATCATTAATGCAGCTACTGTAGGAATTATATGAAGAAAATGTATTGTAAGGCCATTCATTTCACAAGCAATACTGATGATTTAATGATTTAGTTGCGACACAGTTGTTCGGTATGACAGTAGAAATAGGTTGTGTCTCAAAACCTAGTCAGCGGACTACTAAGACAGCGTTTTGACCATCATAGTCGCTTTCAAACGCTTGACAGGAACCTCAATAGGCAGCTCTCTAAATAATAGGCTTTGAAACACGGCCACAGCGCGTCGTGCGCTTCCATCTCTGGCCACCAAGAGGCGCTGTCACCCTCAAGAATCATCGGAGCTCCGTCACTGGACTGTACGGTGTGTCCTTCGTCCGCGCAGAGGAAATAATAATATTTAGATAGTTTTTGTTTATTGTACTCGATAAAAATGTCTACTACGACCGGTGGCGGAGAGTTTGGCAACCCTCTGCGGAAATTTAAGCTGGTTTTCTTGGGCGAGCAAAGCGGTAAGTGTTGAGATATGTGAGACGTGGACAGAGAAACGGACAGGCCAGCTGAAAGGATGCTACAGAATGATTAAATGTTACCAAATAAACACGAAAATAATCATCTGACAGTTTAGATGGACACTATTGTGGACATGCACTTAAAATGTAGTAAAAACATACAGAAAACGTTTGTCACGAACAAAACAAGAACAGAGATAATGTAGAATTGAACATCCGTGAAGTATCCAAAATAACGTTAACGTATATTAGAAAGATACGGTTTGCGATTATTAACTCAATTCTACTGTAATCTACAAACTGCGTGTTTTTTGTATGTAACGTTATTTCCCCTCAGTGTGTATGTATTCTCGCTTGTAGACATCGAAGGAAGCCTTGTATTAGCATGTTTGTGTTGTCTGGTCTTAGCCACAACAGAGAACTTCCATATTAGAGGCTTTTTATTTGTGATCTGTTAGTTTTTAACACATACAATGAAAACAAGGCTGCGCTACAGCCGTGAACGAACATGTTTCAATGTGTAAAACAATACTATCAGTTGTAAGGATGGTCGCTAGCTCGAGGTTCAGTTAGCAGTTAGCATGTTTCTAACTAGCCGGCTGTGACTATCAAGATCGTGAGATCATAAACCACATCATCAGGGATGTTTAACTGCCACATCATCCACGTCACATCTACGTTTTCTTTTAATAATGGCTGGATCGGACGTAAAAACGAGCAGCGAGCTGTCGTAAAGCAGAGTTCCTGCATGTTTTAGCCTGTATTGATGTGAATCAGGACGGTGACACCCATGTTGCCAACACAGCGATCAGAGTTCAGACTCATCCTGCAGATCATTGCATCCCCTTCCCTGATGGACAACATCTTTGACATTATGCTTTCGATACGAACGTCAAACATGCTGTCTATGTAGGGAGCACACTAGGTTTGAGACGCATTGACTGTGAGGGGAGGCCCTTATTTATAATTTATTTGTTTTTTCTCTTTCTCCACAGTGGGCAAAACTTCACTTATCACCAGGTTTATGTATGACAGCTTCGATAATACCTACCAGGTAACACCTGCTGTGACAGCCATAGCCCATGTTATGTTTACAAATGCTTACCATGTTACTGTGCATCTTAATATCTGACCGAAGTATTGTTGACTTTGTCAAAATCTGTAGCATTAAGGTTTGGTTCAGTCGTGGTCCCTAAACGAAATAACGTTAGTTCACTTACTAATAAATATCCTTCCTTGAAATACAAACAGATACTTTGTAGAATAGTCATGCAAAAAAAAAGCTCTCTAGTCTAGGCAGACTAGTAATGTCTGTTGAAATGAAATGATTAATTAGCCATAAGTTTTCTTGTTGTTCCTGCTGACCATTACACATTACACTATAATAAAATGTACATTATTTTTATTAAAAAAAAGAAAATACATGTTTGACTGCCAATGTTAAGCTGTTTGTGGCAGATATCTCAGGTCAGAGATTTACTTGCAACATTATAATCATACAAGCATAATTGTATTTAATCTTTAGGCTTTATAGGTAAACATATACTGCCATTCAAGAATTTGGGGTCAGAAAGATTTTTGTTGTATTTTTAAAAGAAGTCTCTTATTCTTACCAAGACAAGATTTAGTTATAAAAAAAATAAATACAAAAATCAGTAATTATGTTAAATATTATTGCAGTTTATAACAAATGTGACCCTGGACCACAAAACTAGTCTTAAGTTTTCCTTTTTCGAAATTGAGATTTATACATCATCTGAAAGCTGAATAAATAAGCTTTTAATATATGACAATATTTGGTCAAGATACAACTATTTGAAAATCTAGAATCTGAGGGTGCAAAAAATCTAAATACTAAGATAATCACCTTTGAAGTTGTCTGAATGATTTTTAGCAATGCATAATACTAATCAAAAATTTAGTTTTTTGATCTATACAATGTAATTTTCAGCAGTCATTACTCCAGTCATCAGTGTCAAATGATCCTTCAGAAAAGATTCTAATATGCTGATTGGTGATCAAGAAACATTTGTTATTTTAACATTATAAATACCTTTACTACCTCATTTGATCAATTTAATGCATCATTAAATGCTGAATAAAAGTATTAATTTCCTTTAAAAAATACTGATCCCAAACGTTTGAACAGCAGTGTAAAATGGTACATTTTGGCTTGCATTTGATACTTGACAAGTATTAATTTAGTTAGTTTTTTAGCTCTCAAATCACATCTATACATCTGTAGATGATGCACATGTGAACCAAATTTGATATTAAATTTGATGCAGAGTGTCTTGATTAAAAAAAAAGTTTGAATATGCACAAGAGCAAATTAGTTTCTCCGTGAATTAGGACAATTTTATTGAACTTATTTTTATTTTATTTTTTTTACATTTGTTTATCAGACTCTGGGGACTGGAGCAATATGAATATTTAGCTTAATATCTCCTTTTGTGTTCCACAGAAGATAAAAAGTCTAAAGAGCAAAATAAATATTCCTTCAGTGACCAGTTTTGCAGTGTGCACTAAGTTAACTCATTGTTTCTCTCTGCAGGCAACTATTGGTATAGACTTTCTGTCAAAAACCATGTACTTGGAAGATCGCACGGTAGGACAGATCAACGTTTCTAGAATAATTTCAAGGAGTCTCTGTGTGTCCAAGCTTTTAGTTTTATTGGAAAGCTAGCATGTTTGTATAAAGCCTGGTTTAGTTTAGATATTGGCTGACAGTGTTGGTACCAGTATAGTAGATGGTTTTGACACACACTGGCTCAAGTCATTCACCTGGACTTCTTTCTAATATCACCTGTTAAGTCTGTAAGACAACTATATTTATTTATTTGAAGTCTGTCAGGGGATTTCACTGTCTCTGTCACAGATTCATCACTGTTATCATTTGTGTAATTCCTCGTGCATGCTTGTAGCTCATCACACTTATGTCATTAGTTTGTCATTTATTTTGATTTCACCTTTTTAAGTTGGCTTGTGTCTTTGTCCACCTCACCCCACTCTCTTCCATGGCTGGGTGCTGAATGGGTCCAAATGCCTGTTGTGCTGCATGGATGGTCATAGATTCGGCTACAGCTGTGGGACACTGCTGGGCAGGAACGCTTCCGTAGCCTCATTCCCAGTTACATCAGAGACTCCGCAGCCGCAGTGGTGGTCTATGATATAGCAAGTAGGTAGCTAGTGCTCCTGCTTCACCACATGGTGGGGTCAAGTTGGGTACCGCTTGAGGAAATGGCACTCATGGAGCTTTATAGGTTTGCTGGTTTATTTGAGCATTCCTGGTAAAGTCAAATACAGTAAAGTAAAAAAAAAAAAACACTCACTCGTATGTGGTTCCAAATATGTATGTCTTACTTTCTGTAGAACCAAAATCAGTTGGATCCAAAACAACGTTGGACCCCATTAACTTGCACTGTATCGAAACACAAAATTTAAAAGATAAATTATTTCCTTCCAGTTTTAGCACTGGTTGCTTGTAAAAAGTAGGATTTGGTTTAACATTATTTTGTTTGTGTTTAAGGTTTTTAATGGGATTGCACCACAATATGAACATAAAGGAAGATATTTTCTGCTTATTTTTTCTGTCCGTACAATGGAAGTCAATGTTTTGGACCCCATGGACTTTCATTATATGGACAAAAAACATTATTCAGAATACTTTGTGAAAGTCATACAGATTTGTAACATCATGATGGCGTGCAAATGATTATAAAGTTAAAATTTTTGGGGCTTAATGAAAACAATTTGGGATTTTTTTGAATGAATATTTCAAAACCATAAAGTGATGTGATTTAGACTGAAAGCATGTCCAGCAATACTTGCATGTATGGAGTGCCATTTTCAAAGCATCTCGCCGAGAACAGCATCATTCAGAGAACAGGAATGGAGAAATGCCTACAGATGATGTCTAAAATCATTCTCATTTCCTAAATTCTTGAGGTCATGATCTGTAAATACAGAACTTCATAAGTGAAAATTGGTCAGCTTTGTAGGTGCATTTCTCCATTTCCTTCATGTTTTGTTTCTTTGATGTTGTCCTTTTCTTCTAACCCTGCTCCCTTGCCCTATCCTCTCTTTATATCTTTTCTTTTCTCTGTTCCTTCTTTCTCTTTCCTTTTTCCTTGCACACCACTGTTTGCTGGTCCCTCAGGTTCGGCTCCAGCTGTGGGACACTGCAGGGCAGGAGCGCTTCCGCAGCCTCATTCCCAGCTACATCCGAGACTCCACTATTGCTGTGGTGGTCTATGACATCACCAGTGAGTCCGAGCCTCACTCATTGGGTCAGCAAGGGATTTATGCCTCCATGGCACAGTTAGCATAATACCCCAGCTGCTTCTAGGTCATGGCAGTTCATCTAAGTATCGTTGCTTGGGAACAGTGAACAGTTATATTTTTTTGTAATTCATTCAGAATAAATGAAAAGTAGATTGTACGTGCTTCTCTTTTAACAGCAAACTGCTGTTACTGAGCATCCAAATGACCTGTGCTTTAACTTAACCATTCTCTGTTTTTTTTATTTCATACTAACAGTCTGCTTGCACACTTTCTTCTAAGAAAGCTTGGCTTTGAAGTGAATCAAGTGTGATTTGACCACTGCCAAATTTGGATTTGTGCAAATTGATTTTTAATCAATCAATCACTCAATCAATGAATTCAGCTCCAACAGATCACAACATATTTTTTTTCTTTTTAATTAGTCCCTGCCTGACTTTTTTTCCCCTCTGTTCTACAGATCTCAACTCTTTCCAGCAAACCTCAAAGTGGATAGATGATGTCAGAACAGAGCGAGGAAGTGATGTCATTATCATGTTGGTTGGCAACAAGACAGACTTGGCTGATAAAAGGTACAGCACTTGGAGGTGTTTGATAAACACATCCTTTGTTCATCCCTCAGACTTCACGTTTTAAGTTATTTTTGTGTTCAGTTTTCTCTTTATCATTAATTTAAATCTTATGTTGAGCAGTTTGTGCCATTTTTGCTTTTCTGTTTGATCATGTTTTCTTGTGTTGATTTATGTTTATTTTCCCATTTACTTTATTTGTTTTTCATATCCATTCTCATTTGAACTATGTCCACCTGCACTATGGACTGTGGCAGGCAAGTGTCAGTAGAGGCAGCAGAGAAAAAAGCTCGGGAACTGGGTGTGATGTACATAGAGACCAGCGCCAAAGCTGGTTATAACGTCAAACAGGTGGGTGAAACGATAGAGCTGTAGTGCAGGCCTAAGATTATGTACCCGTTTATGTAACAGACTCTGTGGCATGTTATCGATTTCCATGGGAAATAATTTTGACTCTGCACTCAGGTTGTAAAAATGAACTGAACACACAGTGACAGTAATACATTTATCTAGCAAACAAACAAGCAACAACTCAAATAAATTAAGGAATAAAGATTCCTACTGAACTGACTCCGTTTCAAACAGTCACCAACCCTCTCAGTTGTGATCTGGCAAAGGAAACCAAAAAGAAAGATGGAAGGAATGTGACATTAACACCCACATGTATTCAGCAGCAAGCTGATTTCTGGTGAATTGAAATTGATGTCCTTTACATCTCCTACCTCTTACATCTCCTACCTCTTACATTACTTATTAAATACTTGGTGATGTTGATTGTTTTCAGCTTACAATAATTGTCTAACTCTAACACATTTTACCATATCTAAACCCGTTTTGCAGACTTTTCCCCTCGAATGTAGAAAATGGCCACAGATTCTGTCTCAGTCAGGCCAATAACTATCTGTAAATGCACTCTAAAATTTTCTTATACAAAGCCATAATTATTTGCTATTGGAAATAGATTGAACTTTTACAAATTCCTTGGATGCAGTGTAGAAACATTAAAGGATTAGATAAACCAATAGATTGTCACCCTTATGTTGTTCCAGACAAAAAGAGGACATTGAGCAAAATGTCCATGCTGCTTTTTACTGCACTGTAGAAGTGAATGAAAGGGGTTTGGACATTCTTCTATTATTCTGTTACTCTTTCATGTTCCACTGAAGAAGAAGTCAAACAAGTTTGAAATTATATGAGGGTGAATTAATGATAGAATATTAATTGCTCCTTAAGGGATATTTTAATGACCCGAGTGCCATCACTTCCCCTAGATAGGGTGTTCATTTATTTTTTGTCCTCAGATAACAAATGTGGTCTCTGTGAGTAGCCTTTTGTTGAACTGCAGGGAAGTGGTCTCTTTTCAGTGGTATGATTTCAGCCGTTTCTCAACTTTTCAACCTGTGACGGGGTCTTATCAAAACACTAATTCCTCTTTTTCCCCAATACTAATCTGAACCTCAGTCAAGTCTCTGTCTCTTTCTCTTCTTCTTGATGCAGTTATTTTGTCTGTCTATATTTCTTTCCTTTCCCCCCTCCCTGCTCCGGTCGAGCAGACAGATTACCACGGAGGAGGGCGAGCAGAGGGCTAAGGAACTGAATGTCATGTTCATTGAAACCAGCGCAAAGACTGGCTACAATGTCAAACAGGTAGAATCACTGAGAAACGAGGACTGCCCAGCCCTACCTTCCCTCCACCACTCTGTCTTGTGCTTAGTTTGGTTTCTGTCTGTCCCTGCCTCACCCATTCTGCCCCAGCCTCACATTCACAGGTGTCCTGTGCTGTTGGGCTGCTCTTCTGTGTTTTGTTTGGTTTGCTTGAATTGCTCTTCATGTGTCATAGAAGTCTTTTGCATGTTGGCCAAGCTTCGCTAGCATGATTCTTCTATATGTGCTGTGTTGTAGCACCACTTGCAGTTCACAGACTGGATGTAGACATTTCATTTGTGCATTGTGCTTTTTTAATTAGCATATTGTATTGTTTTTTTCATTGTCAAATGAGTAGAACTTGGATTCTCCATAAGTTTGTTTTATTTAGAATGCTAGTGTCATCAGAGATGCACTCCTTTTATATTTATACCCACTGGGAGTTATGATTCAGTTTAAATTGTTAAATTGTTAGAAGTGATACACTACGGTTTAAAGCATGGGGCTTAGACAAGGTCACATTAAATTGATCCATTGTCGACAGTAAAGACATTTGCAGATCTTTATTTCAAATAAATAATTTTCTCTTGAGCTTTCTATTAATAAAACAATTTCAGTTTCTAAAAAAAAAAAACCTCATTAAGCATAGCAAATATTTTCATCATAACTAATAATATATGTTTCTTGAGCAGCAAATCTGCATATGATAATGTTTTCTGAAGGATCATGTGATCAAGACTGGCTGATAAAAATGTAGCTTTGCACCAGAGGAAAAAAATAAATGTTAACCAAACTTCTGTACTGTAGTGTCGACTTGACTATACGATTTTGAGTCAAATGTCCAGGTAAGCAAATGCCTGTTATCTAGCATCAAATTCTTTTATACAGATTATTAATTACAATATTTGTTGGGCAAACCAGGTACATTTTTAATACTTTCTGTGGTTTCATGATTTTTTCATATTTGTTTTTTCTATCTTAAATACACATGAAAAACTTTGAATAGGTGATAATAGGTTTTCAGCTTGCTTTGTGAAAATTTACTACATATAGTGTGACGACATGCCAAAAAATATTGTCACGAAAGATCAATGTGTGTTCATTGAACTGCAAATCTGTATTTTTAATATAACTAAGATGTCTATAAATAATAATCTATCAATAAAAAAAGAAAAATAAATATTGACTGTCTGATAACTAGCCCCACTCTCCCCTACTATTAAGTTATAGATTATATTATATAACAAATGCATTGATTTATGTACATTTGGCCCAAGCATCAGAGTTTTTAAGTAATGATTGTTCTTTTTTTTTTAGCTGTTTCGTCGTGTTGCTGCTGCTTTGCCTGGAATGGATAGTACACCGGAGAAAAGCAAAGAGGATAGTATCCTTCACATGCACCGTAAATCACTTCTGACAAATATGACATCAGTCACATTAAAATGTCACAATCAGTTTGTCTGCATCAGCCTGGTAGCAGGAGATCACAAGCCAGGTTTTGTTTTTCTGTAATATAATGACATCTCAAAGAAATGAATGTAAGGTAATCCAAGGGTAGAGACATATTTAAGCATGTTCTGATCCTTAACCTGAACCTTCAGTGATTGACATCAAACTGGAGAAGCCTCCGGAGCTGCCGGTTACTGAGAGCAGCTGCTCATGCTAGTAACCACCCTCGTTCCCCGCCAGGCCCTGCGTCCCGCTCAGTAGACCCCCTCACACACAAACAGCTTGCCTCTCAGTGGTCACTCGCTCCTCTCGCGGCCCTGTGTCATGAGCGGACAACCTTTTCTTTTCTTCGACTCAGTGACTTTTCAGAGTAACCGTGTGGATGTGCTATTACTCTGTATTAAAGTGGATTCCAAAAATACACATATTAATGGGGAAAAAAGTTAATCACAGCATAGATTAAATACTAAAACCATTCAGATTCTCATCTGTTCTGGCTGCATGGCATTATATGGGATTGCAGACTGACATAAAATCACATACAATCACATCTTGAGTTTCTTCACACATCAGTGCTGTCACTGTCGTTGTGAATTTATCGTGTTTCAGAGCTGGGGCTGGTGGCATCATTTTAGGCCTTGTTTTTTTAATTTCACTGGAGGAAGAACTTGTTTTAACGAGAGGCTGTAAATTTGTGTTACTGATTCATGATTATTTTTTTTATTTTTACATGAGCATTACACTATTTTCTTTTTGGCAGCAGTTATTTAAAGAAAGATACAGAAGGGTTCTCTTTTGAATTTATTGTTGTGAAATATCATGGGACAGAATATTCTGTATAATCGGATGTTTTCATGTTAAATATGGTATTAGGGACCAGATATCATTTAAAGGTCTTTTTGTTTCAGAAAATACACGTGTGGCCGATAAAAAAGCAGTTTTGTTTGTAACCAGCCTCATTCTGGACAGGCTAGTTTTCTACAGGAATCTTCAGAGGGTTGCATGGATGTAGAATGTATCGAGTTGTCGAAAAAAAAAAAAAAATAGGATTTAACAATCTTAGAAAAGGGAAGTTGCTTTGTAAACCTATTTAACTTAGTCAAAACTCTGGATATTTAATGACTTATCCACAACTGTAGTTACAAAACCTAACGTCAATTGTAATAAAGTTTATGTACTAACGAAACCCTTCGTTCTGAGCTTGGATATGGAAAGCAATTCACACTAATTCCTCTCATTTTCAGCCTTGTTTTTTTGCTGCGCAAGTGTAGGAACAGCATGCAGTTTAGAGATGGTTTAACACAAAATGCCTTGCTTGTTTAATGGGATATTTCGATTCCTTCCTTCCTTCAACACGACTATTGCTTAATGTACAGGCACGTCTTGGTATTGCTCGTCGTGAGACTGTTGGTTTCATGTGTTTATTTATTATCTCACTAGTTAGTGAAACAGTGTGTCGTATGCTTGACCGGAATGGCAGTAAGCAATGTGTGGGAGTCAAAGGTAGATGTATAATTTGCATTGCTGCCTTGCTGCTGTATCACAAAGACCTAGTCGTGTCACTATCTTGGTCACGTTAAAGATTTTCACGGCCCATCTGTAACGCTGGGTTTCTACAGTTTAGCTTGAATGGGCTTTTATTTGCTGGAGAGGTATCAGCGAACCCACCAGCGCTGTCGCTTTTCCTCTCATTTTAATGTAAACCGACAAATCCTTTCATCACTAAGACTAAAAAAGGGCATCACATGTGTTTTAAACATTAACATTTAATATGGTTTGATATGTAAGAATTAAAATAAATACGAGTGAAAACCCTCCTGAACAGCTCTGTCGTGTGTCACTGACTGAATACTCAGCTGTGTGCTATTCTGAAGTGTGTTGGTTCTGTTTGAAATACGCTGTCTAGTGTTTAGCAAAATTTGTGTGAACAAAGTACTATTATTATATGCTGTAAAAAATGGAAGGTTAAAGAGACACCAAAATGTATCACATGAATAAAGATATTTCACCAAATTTGCTGTTTGTGCTGCTTTTAGTTTCTGTATGTTGGGCCTATCCATATACAGTCAAACCAAAAATAATTCAGACACCAGATATAATTTTTACTAGTGGGTGCAGGACACTATAGTTAATTAAGTGAGGGTAGTAAAATAAAGGAAATTGTCATATTATAGCCAAACATTATTCATACAGTGGACTACCAGTAAAATTGATTAAATAAAAAAAGGTACTAAAAAATATTCACTTTGGCCTAACCATGTTTTACTTAAGTGATTTTTCTTTTCACACCTCAGACTGAACACGATTAAGCATGGCTTGGTAATTGGTTTACCTAAATTGGTATTTTCCAACTGTTTACTTAAATGAAACAGCTAAATAATTTTTGGTTGATTGAAATCCATAACGTACCTTTCTATCAAAGTTATCTGACATTATCCAGATGATTTTTTTCTGACACAGTTTAACTAATTTGAGAAATGTTGAAGGTGTCTGAAATTTTGGTTTGACTGTATAATGCTGGATGGTTCTAATGGACTACGCTGATATATTATGTAGTTAGATTATAATCATTAGTAAATATCATCATTATATTTTGATCACATTATCTGCAGTAGCAACAAATGAATATTTAATTAAGCCCCGTATTTTATAATACATTAAGGAGGCATCTTGTCTTATAAATATAGATATAAATATTACTCATATAATAATATCCACCAAAGCAAAAAATTAATAAATATATAGATAAAATGATGAAAGAAAATTGTATTTGTTTTATCAAAAAAAAAAAAAGTTTGTAAATGTTCTGTATTTTTTAAATTTTGTTATACAATTGCATACATATCTAAAAATATATAACAAATGTAAAAAAAAACTTTAATGTATATAAAAAATAATGTATGTTTACTGCAGTATGCAAAAGGTTAAATAATAGTTTAATGTTTTAAAACTATTTGGCCCACTGTTTGGCCTGTTTATTAAAATAAACATTTTAATAGGACATTTTTAACATTTGTTTTTAAACTCTTAATTTCTCTTTGGCCGACTGTTTGTCCCATTTATTAAAATAAATGTTTTAAATAGATTTAATATATAAGCTTTTAGACTCTGAAGTTCTATTTGACCCACGGCTAGTGCCAGGGAACGCACAGAACAGAAACAGGCATGAAACTCAGTTTCTTCAGATGATTCACCGCACGGGCCGGTTGAATGATGTGCCGGTGATTTGACGGGTTTCGGTTGGTGAACACTAGGCGGAGTTCACAGCTCGTCTCAGCGGTTCCGTTATGAATTAATCATGTAAATCTGCGGAGCAGCAGAGACCACTGGCCCTGCAAACGGATGACCAATCAATACGGGCGGTCCTTCACACCCAGTTTGCGCCAGTTTCCAACAGTCTCACTTGAGAACATAAAAGCCCGAGAGCACATCAGGATCATGTCTCAGTGTGCTGAATAACCGTGCTTCAGCGCTGATTGACCAGCTGCGCACCTGTTCTACTCCCGGAAGTGGTGACGAGGTTTTTCCACACGCAAGCGTTGACGCCTGGTAAGGAATCTGTGAGAAAAATCTTGTCGAGCTTGAAAAGTGAATCTGTGACCTTAATAGCTACACCTCATCCTTTGTGAACAAAACAAACATATTCAGTCTTGATAGAAGCAAGATCTCTCAAACTGATCTTGTTGTTTCTCGCATTGTTTTTATTCTGTGAATCTGCTGTCTCAGGTAACGTTATGTCTCGCGGTTCAGGAATCATTCCGGATGAATCCACGTTTAATGAGTTCAAAAGACAGTGCTTGTCCACGGAGAACTGGCTCAGTAAGTATGATAAAAACGACATGGAGGTCTGGGTCGAGGTGGCCCCTTTATCTGCTTCCACAAACAACAAAGGGAACTATTCCAAAGTGCACAAAATCAAGGTAAGATGTCTGCCTGCATCTAATTATCTACGATGTCATGTGTATACAGTGTGCACTTTAAATTTGTGGTGTCGAGGTTACCTTATAAAATCCCTTAAACCAGTAGTTTACAGACCCAGGAACCCCAATCCAGAATTTAAAATGTTTATACATTTTAACATTACCACATCATAACATATTTAAACGGTCATTGACTAGACATGATTCAATAGTACTTATGAGAATGTAAGGGTGTGGGTTTAATATTATTTTTTACATATCTTTTCTATGAACTCCACAATGTTTTTTTTTTTTTTTTTTTTTTTTTTTTAAACCTGTCCGTTTAATTTACATGTTTAGTCCCGTGTACTGCTGCCATAACAACACTAATGCAAATGAGTTGTTTCCAATACAGTGTAGGATAAACATAAAGGATGTATCGGCTGCTAGCATGTATGACGTGCTTCATGACAGCGTGTACCGGAAGACGTGGGACCCTACAATGCTTGAGAGTTTCGACATTGCTCGCCTGGCTCCTAATGCTGACGTGGGCTATTATTCATGTGAGTAATGTCATCTTTAAAATCTCAGTTAGTGAGTTATTTCTAATGGTCATTATAGTGGTTCTTTTGGAGATTTTGTTAGTCTCTGGTATTCACCCATCACATTTTGAAAAGACTTCAGCACCGTAGCTTATCAAAGTGTGATAAGAGTTGAAGAAAAGCCTGCTGGGACCATGTTTTTGTATGTATTTATAGTCAACTTTTTGTGTTTGTGGCTATATATGGGCCTGCAGGTCATATAAATGGTGTTTTTTTTTTTTTAATCCTTTTATTCACAGGGATCTGCCCGAAGCCATTGAAGAACAGAGATGTGGTGACCTTGCGCTCATGGCAGGCATCTGGAAATGAATATGTGATCGTTAACTTCTCCGTGAAACATCCGGTACATCTTCTATTTACCTACACTTTCTGTTAAAATATGTTTTGTTACATGCATCAACTTAGAACCAAATCGAAGAGCAAAAATATTGACCGTTTTTGAACAAGTTTGCATCCATCTCCTCCCATTAGTGTAGGAGAAAATGTTTTAACTTCAAATATTCTGCTCATGAAATAAAAATCTATTAATACAACTAGTAAACTCTTGCTATCATTTTAGAAATTTCCCCCACGGAAGGATCTGGTAAGGGCCGTTTCCCTTCTGACGGGTTACCTGATCCAACCAACGGGGCACAACAGCTGCATTTTCACGTACCTCTCACAAGCTGATCCCAAAGGTATTGACAGATTTCCTGCTTTATTCGAAATGTTCCCCCATCATTTAATTACACTTTAATTTGTTTCCTTTTTTTGTAATTATTATTTTTTATCTTTTAGGTTCTCTTCCGAAGTGGGTTGTCAACAAAGCATCTCAGGTCTTGGCTCCAAAAGTAAGTTGTGTGGTGGTGTTTTTTTTTTTTTTTGTGCATCTGAGGATGCAAGTGTCCTTCTGTGTGGGCCTGTGTTTTAAGGCTTGTGAAATCACAATTGTTACTATGGGAACCTTCTGGAAGATCTTATACTGAAGACGCTCACGCAGCACTTGTTGTGTTAAAAGTGAAACTTGTTTATCTCGTTCTGTCTGTATGCTGCATGACTACAGTCATTCTTTTTATTTACAGTAGAGTGTTGCTTAGGCTCCTTTTAAATACAAATCAATTTTTTATATTTTTTTTTATTAATTAATCATTCACAATCACTGACTCCACAAGCAGTAGCATTTTACACTTGCTAGAAACACCTTTAACTCTGCACCCCTCACTGAGTGTTCGGATTGTTATCTAAAGATTACTTATTATAAACAATAATTCAAGTCTTCTATTGCATTGTTAATTATTTATTTTTTTTGTCCATTTCATACTCTTGTGAATAATAACTGCATGTGGAAGGCCGTTTGGAGTGTTCCCAGACAGTATCTCTGTCCAAAGGGCACTGATAACATTGTGCATCATGCTTAGTGTTTATAAGCTGTTATTGAACACTGAGGTGTTTGTCTTTCCATTGAACAGCTTTTAAGGTTTTATTATTTTATACGATTTTAGTCTCTCACGCTCATCAAGGTAGCATTTATCTGATAAATATGCAGTGAAGTAATACTGTGAAATATTACAATTTAAACTAACTGCATTCCTTTGACAAAGCAGATTTTCAGCATCATTACTGCAGTGTCACATGATTCTTCAGAAATTAGTCTTATGTGCTGATGTGCTGCTCATGAAGCATCTCATTATTCTAAATGATGAAAACAGTTGTGCTGTGCTGCTTAATATTTTTTTGGAAACAATAATACTTCAATGTTTCAGGTGTGAAAGGAGAAGGATTGTGATCTATATGTGGATTAAGTGGATTTTCTTGTCTGGTTATGCTGTTGTATTAAAACCTAAATCAGGCGCATTAACTTTAGTTTAGAAGTCAGACTTTATAGGCAATATTTCACACAATGATGCTGTGTGCTGACAAACATGCTGGAGACATGTTCTAGAAACATGTATTTACAGCTATGATTTAGCAAAATGTCTTACTGCAATCTGAGTCACTGCACAGCTTGAAAATGAAGTAAAACTGGATTTCACTTCATTGTCTTGGTTACACAAGAACAAAAAAAAAAGATCAGTTCATTGTCACTTCTGCTGATACTAGTGCCACTCCCTCATTCTCCTGTCACTCCACAGGTCTTAAGAAGCGTCCATAAAGCCGGTCAGAACTACCCTGCGTGGAAAGCGGCAAATTCTCCAGATCATAAGCCGTGGCTGTATCCCATACAGAGTGAACTGCCCTTGATGGATCCAGCAGAGCTGTCCATCCAGCGCGGAGACTCGCTCGAGAACGTGGATGAGAGCTCGACCAGGGATGCTCAAGAGAATGAGGACAGCAGCTAGAACTTCCAAACTCTGGTTTGTGTGACCGGGTCAGCCCAGTTACCTCTCACCCCACTTATAGCTTACAACATTCAACATTAACATTGCTCCTTCACGTTCACCGAGTAAGTGTTTACAGTCACTGGTGCACAGATCTGCTCATTCCATTACCCTTGTCTGAATTTCTTTCGCCATTGTGCGTGCGATAGTGGTGCTTATTTGAACAAAAGAAAATACTTTGCAGTTCTGCCTTTTTAATTTAATTAAAAAATCCTTTTGAAGGTGGTTCATTCTTAAATGAGACCTTTTTTGCATCTTTAATTTATTACTAAATAATTTTGGTAAGGCAAATTTAATTCAATACATGTTATTGAACTCTTTTTTTTTTTTTATTATTATTATTTCTTTATAAATCTAGTTAAACATGGAATCTTTGTTTTAAGTCACCATGGTTGGGGATAAATTCCTCTAAATGTCATCCTTTTGTGTTTGTGTATTTATATCTCTGTGCCTTTTCAAAGAGGTGTGTCTGTAATGGCATGAGTGAAAATGATTGACACCAAGTAAACGTGGGAGAAAACCTGCATTAAAGGCCCTGTAATATGACCAAAGTGGTCCAAGACCCAGTGTGGTATTACCTCAACGTTTCTTACTTGAAGTGGTTTTAGTTCATTTGCCTGTAACAGGCAGAAGAAAACAGAAGGCAGAGGAATGTAATGAGGGCTTTTCTGTACTTCTGTTATGTATGTGCCCTTGAACATGAAAGAAAACGTCATTAGCAATATCATGAAACCAGTGAATCAAAGTTACCCATACTTTTGATAGATGTTTTTTTTTTTTTTTTTTTCTGAGGAAGGATGGATATGTAAATTTGTGTTTTTGATAACTTGAGTTTTATGTATGTGAAGTCCTAACTCAATGAAGGGTAATATGGTTTTACACTTTATAAATTTTAAATAAATTCTGTTCAAAATGCCTTTCGAAAACTCTTCTTTCTCTCTGATAATAAGATTGTTGCATCTTTTAGTGTGTATATTAATGGCACTGCACCATACTAGTTTACATGATCCTGGGCAAATACCCAGTATTTGCATATAAACAACCATCTGTTCCACTGAGCTCCAGTAACTCCGTAAAAGTTAAGTTTGAATTTTGTGTAATGAAATGATGTAATTAAACTGGTTCAATGTCAAAAGAATATTATGGCAAGAAAAAAATTGCAGAAAGTGTATTTACCCTCTTCCCATCCAAGAAGTTTGTTTCCTCACCAAAACCAATAGGGAGAAAGTTAGCATTACATGGCTTGCTCACCAACAGATCCTCTGCAGTGAATGGGTGCCATCAGAATGAGAGTCCAAACAACTGACAGAAACCTTAATAGTCCAGGAGTAACTGACAAGACTCCAGTCCAGCTACTAAAATCTTAAGTGAAAAGCTGTATTTGTAAGAAACCAATCCAGAATAAAGACATTTTTGGATTTTGATGTGAGCGGACATCAGAACGGAGGAAGCACAATTTAAGGATTTTGGATATATTTTGGCAACCAGCAACAGTTTGAAGTTAAAACATTTTAATGGATTTGTTTCTTACATATAGGTAGCGTTTAACTTTACAAGACATTAATTGATGGAGTGGAGTCATGAGGATTATTGAGATGTTTTTTTTTTTTTTATCAGATGTTTGGATTCATTACTTGGACTCGTTCATTGCAGAGAATCTGTCAGTGAGCAAGTGATGTAAATACTAATCTAAACAAATCTTTTCCAATGAAGAAACTAATTCATCCAAATCCTTTTTTGCTTATCTATTCCTTAAATAGTACCTAGTATTTATAGTACCACGGGTTAATAAAGTATATTAACAAAGCCAAACTACCTGACATCATGAATGTAAAAAGATCTGAGAATATTCTCTTCTTACATTCCCCCCTCCCACTTTGAGTCTTTTTCATCATACAAGTTAAATTTTTTTAAATGAGCACAGAAATCACATTTTCATGAGTAGATTGATTTTATTACAATTAAGTAGTCTGTAGCAATGTATCAGCAGGACATCAATCATTAAACATCTAAATGATTTGCTTTGGAATACAAAATTTAATCACAAAAAGATCTAGTTATGAAAATAATATATGATATATTAAACAGTTTCAGCCTTATTAAACAAATGCATCTAAGTGAAGATATCAATAGCAGATCATAATTTATTCAGGATGTAACCACCTATAGTCATTGCATTCAATAAATAACACATCTGCCATGTTTTCTTTTCATACGCATGACATAGAATATTAACATTTTCCTAGAGATGAGAAAACAGAAGAGGGGAAAGTATCAGAAAATTTCAACAGCTGCATTCAAATCTGGCACAGCTCAAAATCACCACTATGGGTGAAGGAGCATGTCGTGAAGTGTTTGAAGATGATTTCCTTGAGCAGTCTCTTAGTCAGAGAAGATAGTTAGTGGGAGGAAGATGATGCAGAGCAGCTGAAGGTTTCGCTGACACACCAACACCTCATCAGCTGCGTCACTGAACCGGTTCAGTCATGAAGGCCAGCTCTGCCATCTAGTGTACAGTCCTCTCCTTCTGCCGCTGGTAGTCTAGAAAAAGACACACAACACACATTTATGTCAGGAACTCCAGCTGAATCAGCTGACTGAAATACTACTGTCACATTTGGTTTGCACACGTCATATTCAGTAATATCAAATTATTAGATACCCTTGGATGAAAACAACACATGAAATGAGCTGGATTATGGTCTTGCATATAATACTCACTGTAAGGGAAGTATCGAACATTCATCAAAATCTCTCTTGCAGTCTTTAAAATCTCTACAGCCTAGGAAAGAAATCAAGATCATACCAATTCTGTTTAGAAGATGAGAGAACCAGCGTGTTTCTGTCTTTCAGACTGACTCATCAGATCTTACCTTTGAATGCTCAATGTCTTGAAAGTCCACGTCATTGACAGAAAGGACCTGATCGCCCTCTTGCAGTCCTGCCCTATGGGCATCTGAATCTGGCACCACCTGTCAAAACATTTTGAGCAAAACCACAATGATGAAGTCAATTCTTTAGCTGAAACATAAACGAAGAAGGATTTAATTGGCAAAACTGACCTTTGAAATAAATATACCAAGCTGGGAGGCCTTTCCTCCACGGATATTGAAGCCCAGTTGTGCACCGGGTGGCTTTTTTAACACTACAGTGCGAGGTAGAAACTGAGTGAGCTCATTGTTGTAGTCAGGGTGATGTACCCTCTGATTAGAAGAAAGAAAAATGTCAATTAGGTCAATATGATGACAAAAGATTAGTTGAAAACGTAGTCTCCAATAACTGTCACCTCTTGTGGAGGGATCCACGCAGGAGGGCTCTCATAGGAAGGAAGAAACACTACTGGCAGTTGATAATCATCATACGGAATCTTTTGGTCCATGTTTTTCGAGCTAGACATGAGGGTGCGAGAAAACGTAAACAGTGACTTTATGATGTTCGATATATTTGAAGTGTAAGGTTTGTTTTCTACTTTTAATAAATTAGGTTCTTACAAAACTAATATATACTTATGGCTAAAGCATGAAATGACCAAAGATTTATAATCAAAGGGGTGTAAATTCACTCTCTACGGTTCTGATTGTACAGTGCGTACAGCAAGCTAGCATGCTAACATTCGACAGTAAACACAAGATGCGCTGCACAATGAGCTTCAGGCATGTAAATTACCAAAACGCTGCGAGAATGGACTGAGGATACAAATAGTATCATACTAAAATGAAAGACAAGCAAAATATACAGCCGCTTTTCCTCAGCGGTTTTGTTTTTCTGTCAACTCACCAAGAACTCCTCGAGCGAACATTATCCCCGCCCTACTATAGATCATGTGACTAGCACTTTCTTCTCTTTTTCTTTTCTTTTTTTTCCCTCAACAAAAACTACGGAGAGGTAAAGAAAATATTGATATTGGGACAGTTTCGCGCATAGTATCCAAAGACCTTTCAGACTCTGTAAATGTGGCCTCTCGGTCACTTCCCTGATATGTCTCCTTCGTGTCCCGTTGCCCAATTTCCAGGGGATTTTAAGATCATAAGGTTTATGTTTCTTTCCATTTAACAAATAAACTTGAAGGATAGGTGCAGTGGGTTTTTTTCATCTTTTCTTTTTGTAGGCAAGACTTTTAGGTATGTGCTTAATCAGAAATGGGCTTTAAAATATTAACCTAATCTGAAAATAAACTCTAATAAATAAATAAAGTCGGTCAACAAACCCCAGTCTCTCCTGTTGTCCACTTGTCTGGACTGTTTCAGTAGAAACAGAAGCAAGTAGTAGCTTCAGTTCATTAGCTTATATGTAAATCTGGTGTAGAAATGAGAAATAATTAACTATAGTGTCACCCAATCACTCAATACTTCAACTAAAAATATCCTACACCTATTTTTTTTTTTTTTACTCTACCTCTTCTTTGGAAAGACTTGAATGTCACACAAAAATTTACATTAAGAGATATACAATGTCTTGTTATACTTTGAAAGTCTAGGTTTATTAGAAAAATAAAAATCCAATCTAATAAGCCTTATTAAGTATTCCACATTCTATAAATGGGAGGGTGACATGACATCCAGTTCTACCGGGCCATTGTGTCATTTACTTATAAAAATGGGTATTTGTAAAAAAAAAAAAATAATAATAATTATTATGTTGTTCCTCTGACAAGATATTATAACAGCAATTACTGGTGTATAAAGACCTCTATGTCACTTTTTTAATCTAACATCAAGATTGTCAGACTCCAGGATGCTGCAGTGTCCTCTGGAGTAATTTGGAAGGTGAAGGTGAGTTTTGAGGTTTTAATTTTTAATTTGAAATCTCTGTCACTGATGTGTTCATTAGTGGTCAATGTTTGGTGTCTTATGGTGTGACATTATTTACATAAAAATTAAACACTTTTACAAATTTTACTTATTAACTTTTAAAAAGCATTGCCACCATGTGGCAATTTACATGCTAAGTATAAGCTAGCTGTTTTTAGCTAAACTGAACAAAACGTCATATGGTGTGACTGTTTTTCAGTGACACTATATGATACTTTTGCCACACAATATAACACATACACCTTTTTTAATGATACATTTTAATTTTAATTAATTTAACCATGTTTGCTATGCTTTACATATTAAAAGTTGCAATTATTTGTCTGTGTCAGGCAGAAATTTCAAGTAAAGTGAGGACACGAAAATACAGGGAAAGACTCAATGCTGACTATGCAAGGAGAGAGGAGGTCCTAAAGGAAAGGAGGAAAAAGTAAGGAGATCATGTTCACACAGGACAGACATCTTCTATAGGGAAGGATGGCAAGTCTAGGCAACAGCCTGCATAGTGTAACTTCAACACAATACAAAAGAAACAGAGAAAAAGAAAATAAGAAGTGAATGCCATTATGAACCTGACCCCTCCATCTATTGAAGCATCACTGAATGCACAGCACACCAGAGCCTTCTGTCAAGTCTACCCATTCTTCTCCTGAATGCCCCACTTAGAATCTACAGGTGTCTGAAGAATCCATACCAAGCAAATTGATAGTTCAAAATGATAGTCTGAGGAAACAACTTAAAGTTAAAAGGCTAAATCAGGCACAAAGAAGTACACCCCAAAGCAGAAAGATGCAGGACCGGCACTAATAGTTGAATAGTGAGAAGTTCCACTTCCGAGCAGCTAAAAAAATGTCCCATGAGAGAAAAAAAGAGGGTTACGGCTTTTTTGAAATTGGATGAGAACAGCATTGTGCTTCCTGGAAAAAGGATACAATTGAAGAAACATAAGAAACAAAGAAGGATCCTTACAAGCACACTTCACAAAGTCTTCAGTGGTAAGAGTGATACATTGCACAGAATGTCTTACATGCAGTTCACCAGAAACAAACCATTCTACATCCCCTAAACCAAAATCATGTGATTGTAACAACTGGGCATGCCATCAACATGAAAACATGAGACTTCTGAATGCAACTCTTTCAAAAAGATGAGGCTTCAGTGCACAGAATACTGTTTTGAGGAGGTTAAGTTCAGAGGGCATAATCCTGCCGAGAGGCAGGGGTGTAAATTTCATCTAACGGGGAGGATAAACAACATTTCTCAAGAGCAATTTTGGAAGGGGACACAAATAATCCAGCAAAAATTGTACTTGTAAGGATATGTATACACAGAGGATAGCCGTACTACTATTAGTGCAGCAGTTGGCGGCTGTCTTGACCGCAGTGCCACACTGGACAACTTCAAGCTGTTGTGGTCACATGGAGACAGCGCTCTGTGTCTTTTAGACATTACTATCCATCACAGTGTTGCACACTTCATCACTGTTGCCGCATGATGTTTTTCATGTCATTTTCATTACATTTTCAATGTTATTTTAGCACCTGGAACGCAGTTTTTACCCGGGGCCCCCTCGAAACGCGGTTAGTTTGGGCTAGTTTTGTTATGAACACCTGATGCAAGGCAACCCTTTCCATCAAGCGAGTAACGTTATTATTACTAACATAGCGCACTCATCAAAAAATCAATGGCATCATGTATTAAAGAGAAAATAATTACTTCCATTCCAATTTTTAAGTGAATAAAACAGCTATTGACAGCCTTTCTTACTGGAGTTCCTCAACTATTGACATCTCTGAATCACACTCTCTGAGACATGATGACTGATAAATGTGTTGAAGAAGATGAAATCTCTACCATGGATAGCTTGCTTCTTTCAACAGTATGCCCAGTGGTTGGAATAAAGTAACATCCTTTTCACCTGGGGAAATACATACCGATTCCAAAAAAGTTGTACAAAATTATACAATGTACAAATTGTGAATAAAAAAAAAATGCAATGATGTGGAAGTTTCAAATTTCAATATGTTATTCAGAATACGACATTGTTGACATATCAGATGTTTAAACTGAGAAAATGTATAATTTAAAGGAAAAAATAAGTTGATTTTAAATTTCATGGCATCAACACTTCTCAAAAAAGTTTTTACCACTGTGTGGCATCCCCTCCTCTTCATATAACAGTCTGCAAACGTCTGGGGACTGAGGAGACAAGTTGCTCAAGTTAGGAAAAGGAATGTTGTCCCATTCTTGTCTAATACAGGCTTCTAGTTGTTCAACTGTCTCAGGTCTTCTTTGTCACATCTTCCTCTTTATGATGAGCCAAATCTTTTCTATGGGTGAAAGATCTGGACTGCAGTCTGGTCATTTCAGTACCCGGATCCTTCTTCTACGCAGCCATGATGTTGTAATTGATGCAGTATGTGGTCTGGCATTGTCATGTTGGAAAATGCAAGGTCTTCCCTGAAAGATACGACGTCTGGATGGGAGCATATGTTGTTCTAGAACTTTGATATACCTTTCAGCATTGATGGTGCCTTTCCAGATTTGTAAATTTTCCATGCCACTCGCAGTCATGCAACCCCATACCATCAGAGATGCAGGCTTCTGAACTGAGCGCTGATAACAACTTGAGTTGTCCTTGTTCTCTTTAGTACGGATGACAAGGCGTCCCAGTTTTCCAAAAAGAACTTCAAATTTTGATTCGTCTGACCACAGAACAGTTTTCCACTTTGGACGTGGCTTGGATGCATAGTCTCTTTTAGAAATAATGATGGAAGGGGAGGAGGAGGTCTGTGAAGCAGATGATGTGAACATAGCTCTACACTTCATATTCAACACTGAATATGCTTCAGAGTTGGAACATTTATTGAAAACTGTTTAACCGTTTAGTGTGTCAAAATGCCAAAACCAATATGCCACCCACAATGGCCAGATTTTATTTATTTAAATTTTTTTTGGGAGGGGGGTTGAATGAATGAATGTGTATGTATATAAATGCATGATATTGGTTGTTGCTTATTTATTTATGTATGTGTTTGTTGGCTTGTTTGTAATACATATTTATGTATTAAACAGTTTATGGACAATCATGGTGTTCTGTTTATATAGTCAAATTATATTAGTAATTTATAATATTAATAATAATAATGTTATTGTTATCTAGAAAAAAGTTCATAAAGGAATTGATGAGGGTCATTAAAGCACCTTTAAGTGAAGGTTCCAATTAGAACCTTTTCAAAAAGGTTCGAAAATGAACCTTTAGGGTTCCCCCACAATTGCAATCTCCAAGAACCTCAAAAGTTTCATTTTTGAACCTTTTCTTATAAGAGTGAAGCAAGTAGGTGACAAATGTCTTCATGTGTCCAGATAAACCAGACACCATACTTTACAGCTGAGATTACATAGTTTGCAGAATATCAGAGCCAGATGCTCTTCACAGGTCTGCCAAGCTCTCACAGATTGACTGGCTGAAGTTTAATATGTTCTGAAATGTCTTTGTCTTCTCAGCTTCCACTGTTTAAAGATTCCATGTGAATCTGTTATTATCCGTTATTACTAATATAAATGTCTATATATTTTCAATCTAAAACATTTGACTAATTGTAAGCTGATGACATTTTTACTGTTTAACAATTATAATTACAATTATAAACACACATTCTCTCATCTTAAAATGTTCGTGTTAAAGGTTCTTGAAGTGAGATGGTGTTTGATTTGTTCATATTCGTGAGTTTCATTAATACATTTTTAAAAGTTTAAAACCAATGTTTCATTTTTTTTTAGGGTTTGTCAGAAATATCTGGAAAGGCTGAGGAGAGATGTCTTACTCTGCATGATGATTTGGAAAAATAATACAAAATCTAATGGATCTGCACAAAATAATTTTCAATCTTATAGTAATGATAAAGATGTATGGTGAAGTTAGTTATTTAGGGAGAGAATATCCCAATTACATTTTATATAAAATGACTTTTATGTCACACCCTATGACAATTTTAGGCACAAATGCACCAAATTGGTAAATAAATCCAATATCCAGAACAACATCTAAAAGACCACATATTTTTGGAAATTCACGAGTCAGTACAACACAGCTCATTATTTTTGATGCCTAATAGTTGAAGTAATACATATATATATATATATATATATATATATATATATATATATATATATATATATATATATATATATATATAAATCAGGCTTATATGTCAGCCACCCAAATATACATTATTTGTAAAACCACAAAATGAGAACAGCATAAAAAAAACAGTAGCATTACATTACTGGCTTTAAGAGCTATATGGAAACACATATTCCACATATATTATTTCCTGTATATAAGTCTAAACTATTGCCTTTTTTAAATTTTAATTCAAATTTTATTTTTATTTTATTACTTCTGATTTTTCTATTTGTTCCTTAGGTTATACTTGTTTATGCATGCATTACTATATGTTTATGAAAATGTACATAAAGGAGGGCTAAAGCCAGTGGACAGAAATGTTATTATAAAGATCTTTTATATATATATGTGTCAGGCAGCATCTCATGCTTTCATAAGACTTAAATGGGTACACGCTTAAGATTCCCAATCTGAATGTAGCTCTTTGAGCGCCCTCTGGGAACTCCACTGGTGCTTGTCCATACATACAAAGCAGCCTTCAAGTAATGTGAAGCTCATTCATTGTCAGCGCCTCATTTATACTCGGTCCACGGGATTTATGTCTCAGCACGAGCTCGAGTGCTCAGACTGCCGAAGAGTGCTGAAGTTTGGGAGTCTGACGGGGTTTTCACTATTAAATGTACTTTTTAAAGCAAGGTAAGGAACCAACGTATATATTTAAAATCAGTTTTCTCTCTCGACTAACTAAGATCTGTTCTTATCTAATATTACTGAATGGCGTGCGACCTGAATATCGTCGTGTGTGTTAGTCATTACAGGTGCTTATAGCATCCTTGTAAATAAATATAAAAAACAGATTTAGGTAAACCATGGCATGCTACCATTAAAAAATGCACATATTTGCAAAAACAAAAGTTCAGAATTTTGGCAAATCACGGGTTATTAAGAGGTTAAAGTTAAACCGTGTTTATGGAGTAAAAAAAACACGTTTCGGTTAAACGTTTACTTGGATTTGGAAATTATTACAAATTGCAAGTTGCTTGTTGCAAATAAAGAAATGTGTCTGTGAGGTCGATTTGATAAACTAAATTTAACCTTAATAATATTTTAAATGCCCTTGGGTTAAAAAAAAGACATGTAATTGTCCCATGATGTCACTGAACTGCAGATCAAGACCTGAGGTTGTGAATTCGTTTTAGAATGGGTTGAAGGCTCTCGCAGTCACACACACAATGGTACTTAAATGCTTTAATAAAGAAAATGTGACATCAACAACTTGATTATTTTATTTGGCAGAGCTAGTGTATTTACTTAATTTAATTCACTTACTGTAATATTGTATGTTCTACAAAAATGGGCACATGATTTTCATGCGTATCACAGCAGTCTGAAGTTTGTAGTTCAAGTTTAATGAAGAAAGTGAAATTCAGGGTTTCATGAACAATTCTTCAACTGGTTAATTCTTTTATTTCACAACATAGACAAGTCACATGCATTGTTCTCAACAACATGTGCATTCACTTGTCCGTTTGATTCATGTTTTACATAGTTTTGCATAGACTTCTTTTCTTTTCCTTTCTTTTTTCTTTAATACATATTTTGAATAATGAAAATTTCTTGAAATAATAATTGTAAAAAATCTATCTAAAAAAGAAAAAAAAAGAAAATCTAAACAAGTTTGTACCAGAAGGGTTCGACATCCCCGATATATCATATGCAAGTGTGCAATATTTGACATCAGACATAAATAGTTAAAAAATTCAAAACAGAGCCAGAAAGACATCTTCCTTATTGGGCTTGAACATTCAAAATAATTTTTAAAACACCACACACTGAATAACATACATAAATACAACAATACACATTTCCATACAGCACAACATAAAACAAACATTCACTTTAACCTGTTGTAATATATATGACAGCTACAACAACTGTTTCCAAATAAACATAAAAAAAGAACCCCCCAACCGCGCCCCACCCCACCCAAAAACTTCACCCATAAGTGCAATTCAGTCGTAAAAGATATTGAAGGCATAATGAACATATTAATCACAAGTTTGTAAAAAGGAAATTAAAGCCTTCACAAATTTTCAAATAACAAAATCTTGTCTATTAGGGTGTACCTGATTCTTTCCAAATGTAGTGTACTTGTCAACTCTGTCAGCAACAGTTTAAGTATTGAAATGTCTTTTTTCTTCCAAAACAAAAGGATACATCTTTTTGGCAGAGATCATCCCATATGAAACAAACTGTTGTTGTATCCTTGTAAGTCTCAAAAATTCTTCGTGTGGCTGAACATCACAAGCATGCGTCGGAAACGCCCATTTTCCATAATGGCGAGCTTCAGCCTTCAACTTAAATGTAAAGATTAAATAATGTCGTTAGTTTTACCATCAGTTCAATCCTGAAAGGGCAACAGAGTCGCGTGACAAACACAGTGATGATGCAGTACACAAGTCACGGTTGAGACAGCTGAGGTGCTAGGATGTCTGACAGGCTGTTCACTGCTGTGATGTAACACTGATCTCCTCACACACACACACACACACACACACTCTTTCAGTAGCTGATTTTGAAGCCCCAGATTGTCTTAGCAAAGTAGGAATTGACCCATTTTATTTTAGAAATAGCCTTTGCACAGTCAGTCTTGTACTCTCTTAGGTTCACAAAACTGTCGCCGATAAAATGCGTTGCACAAATTCTAACATCTTCTAATTCTAACAAATTCTAACATTGTGCTGTTTTGTTGTAAACAGATCTTAACAATGATTCCTCATTGCATCTACTTCCGGAAGTCCAAATAAAGTGCCTTTGCTTTTGCATAGAAACACAAGCATCTGTCTCCCTGACATGGCTGCTTCAACACTACTGCGGTTACTGAAACCATGCCTTT
The DNA here is from genome assembly GCF_003368295.1 of Carassius auratus. Lineage (NCBI taxonomy): Eukaryota > Metazoa > Chordata > Actinopteri > Cypriniformes > Cyprinidae > Carassius > Carassius auratus. The sequence continues at coordinate 19,713,877 of NC_039256.1, forward strand.
GTTTCTTTGCGTTGAACATTTGGGTGGCATTATGCAAATATTTCCATATTGTGACGTAGACATGTGGGGGCATGTTTGAATGAGTACATGCACAAATAACAATAACACTAAAAAGGAAAACAAGAAATCACATAATATGAACCCTTTAACAAAATTATACTGGCATTTGATAGTTTGTAAAAATGTACAATGTGTATTACTCATGTCTGCTGAACTTGTTAAATTAAAGTAATTTTTTTGAAATATGGCTCAGTTTTTAGATAAAAAAAAAACAGCTACTTCTACAGAATCTGGATGCCAATTCCTCTGTAACACTCTTTTGTTGGCTCAGCAGTTCTACTTGAATGTATTTTATAAGTGCTTTTATAAATGTATTTTATTGGTCCCTAAAAAATTGACATACAACCAAGATAAAAATGTTGAAAAGTTGGTGTAAATGGTTTAGAAAGTAAAAGTTTTTGCAAGACCCTTTGAATGATAAAAAAATCCTAGAAATTGGCTCATACGGAAAAGACCCTTTAAAAAATCTCAGGTCATAAATATGACAAAGGAGCTGTGGTATGCGCTGAGAAATGTGGTGTCATGCTAAGCAAATCCTTGAATTAGTCCAACACTGGATGATTTCTATAGATTTAGACAGCCTGCTGGATAAGGATCTCGACTGGGGTCTTCTAATCATGATTTACAGTTGACAAAGTACTTTTCTGACCTGAAATGGGGAGTTAAGTGACTTATTAAATCTACTGCCATACCTGTCGGCAGATCCAGAACATCCACTAAACACTTGGCAAGTTTCCTTTATTCCTTGTCAAGTCTGAATAACATGTTTTACCCTGGGTTTTTGTGAACCGTGTCGCTGTTCCTTAAAGAAACTGCTCACTGCAATGGTTACAATGTATGATTGTATATTTTTTAATTTCAAATAGACTTCTTGTCATGCTTTTACTTTTTACTATGTATCCTTCATACAGGAAAATATAATGTAGACTTTTTATCTGGAATTGCACTGACCCACATACCGTGAAACATGTTTACGATGTTTATCAGTGAACCAGCACATTCAAGATGATATTATCGCGCTAAACAGGATCTGCCTAATTCCGTTCTTCGAACGCACCTGTTGTTGATGATTAGTATGGCTGGATTGTGTTATTTGAGATAATTGCACGTTCATGGGTTGGTTTAAAAGGGGTTATGTATACTCGAAACCACGATCAGCAAAAACTTTCTGGACTTTTTCTTTTTTACAAGGAAACAGCCAAGCGAACAAAACTACATAAAAGTTATAACAGATAAATGAAATGTGCAGTTTTTTTTTTTACATGACTAATAATTATTTATATTCAGCATTTCTAATATTTGTACAGGCTTTTCAATGAAGTACTTAGTCCTTCATTGAATTTTATATTTTAACAGATTTGTTAAATGACTGCATTAATTAAAGTTTCCTAAGGGTCAAGATCATGGCTGCGTTCAGCCCCGACAAAAACGGAGCAAAACATTTTTTAAACAAAAACGGTGATGAGTTGAACACCCTGTTCCGATGACACAAGAGTTGCAACTATGGCAGCTGAGAAGGCCATTCTTTGTGTTCTTTTTGAAGAATTTTCTGAGCCTGATGAAATCTGTATAAATACATGTTTAATAAATAGACTGTATATGTTTAATACTGCAAAATACGCAAAATGTTACAGTCACTGCCCTTGCAGTCCAGAGTAAAAGAGAACATCCCAATCGAGTGAAGGGATTTGTGGAAACTGTGGTCTCTAATTATTGTGATACAACAGTTGCCTTGCATTTCAGGATGAAAAGACAAACATTTCAGATGAAGGATAATCCACTTCTTAACCCCAAGACTGTGTTATGGTATATATGACATTATTATTTTTATTGTGAATGAAGGCTTATCATTATTGCTGATCACTGTTGTTGTGCTATGTTATTGTAATATTTACCATTGTATAATGTATAATATAGAAAAGTTTATGAAAGTGTCCCTCCATAATACAATAGAAACATATATACTGTATGTATAGTATTTTTATGTTACATTAGCTATTTAGCACACTTTCCTAAGGAAAGGATCAGAAGGCATTACAATTATTAAATTATATTTAGATAGAGTTAAAGATTTTCCTGATCTATACTTGTGCTATTATTATTTTAGTTATTTGGCCTTTAATGTAAATAAACATGTGCAAACAATATACTTGCTCTTGTGAATTTATTTTGATGTTAATTACATTGTGTGAGCTGTTTCTTTAATACCGCGTGATTTATACAGATATTGCTTCTGACATGGGCTGACATGTTTGACATGACATGAGCGGTTTGAGCTTGAATTTGCCCCCTGTTATCTGCATCTGGTGCGCTCCATTTAGCCACTGCCATGAAAGCTGCACGACTCAACATTATCTATATTAAACCTCCCAAGCAGATTTTAATTTAAGGACCTGTTGCTATGACAGCAAATCCAGGATTAGCTTCGAAGGACCAAATCCAAGATCAAATCATCAATCAGATCCAACCAACTGAGTTTGCGACATACGAAGAACGGGCCCCTTGTCTAGGCTATACATTTTGATAGGCTATTATAAACAGTTATAATAGTAGACTGTGGATAATTGACTTTTAGAATAGAAATCACCGGTCTCCCACGATTCTGAAAACAAAACATTAGACAAAAACGAAATAATATATAGGCTAATTCACTTAGGTTTCTAACTAAATGTTTTATTTATTGTTATAAATGAGTCTAAAATGTTATAAATGAGCCTAATAAAAATAAAAATATGTAAATAATCAAGTTATAGTCTGGATACAGCTGATGCTGTGGCAGCCGCTTTCAATATGAGAAATTGACCTTTGGAAGTCATTATGCTTCAAATAAAGATTGAAGGCCATCTGTTACACAATAGATAGCGACCAGTAACTGTTAAAATGTCTAATTCATTCAACCGAGAGATTCCTTCAGAAACGATCGAATCGATTTCATTCCTTTATTTCAACTATATAATACATATTTTAAATAAATATATATTTTACATAAATGAATGAACTTGATTCTATCGTTTTTATTTGAAGCGTAGCCTAATGAGTTCCAAAGGTCAGTTTCTGATATTGAAAGCGGCTGCCAGCATCAGCTATATCCGGCATATAGCCTAAACCTTTATCCCAATACTTTCGTTATTAGTAGACTATTTAATGTTTGCAACACAGAAATGTAACGTGCTGTGTAGTTGACTGATTGTGAAGCTGTTTTAAACACCAAGCTAACATCAATGAGCGCTGCTCTCTCTGGATGTGCGAAAGTTTGATATTCTGATGTGACTGTGATTTCACATGTTTTAATAAAGGCTACGTAGAGAATGATCGTCATAGGAATAATATATTGCGTGTGTTTGAATTTAAATCGCGATCTTTTAATGATTCATCCATATGGGCCTATAGCCTATGTATTTTTGTATGTCATGATCTGTACCAGACCTAAAAAGTTACACTGGCCCCTTGATCCCTGCAGAATGGTGTTTACCCGGCAGACACACTGGAGAGTGAATATCTTGAGCTTTAAAACTAACCTTTGATACTTTTATGATGTGTATGATTTTATGATGCTAAGTGAAGATTTGACAAATCAAGATCTCGTGACAAGATCCAAGAAGTGGTATTGTCAGCTTTCCTTTTACAAAACAAAAGAAACTGTAGAAATGTTGTGACATTTGTAGAAATTTGAGAAGCACTAGTAAACACTTGATGCTTAGCAAAGGTTCATTTATTTGATCAAATAATACATTAAGACAGTAATATTGTGAAATAGTATTCTGCCACAGCAGAATTATCTACACAAATTTCCTTTAGTGTAAAAGTAATTTATTCTGGTAATGCAAAGCTGAATTGTCAGCATCATTACTCCAGTCTTCAGTGTCACAGGGTCCTTCAGAAATCATAATATGCTGATTTGGTGCTCAAGTAAAATTTCTTATTATTGATGTCGACAACAGTTGTGCTGTTTAATATTTTTGTGAAAGCCATACTACTTCGAATAGAAAGTCCAGCAACATTAACATTGTAAATGTCTTTACTGTAACTTTTGGTTAATTTAAGGCATTCTTGCAGGATAAAAGTATTTTTTTTTTAAAATTCTGACCATAAATATATTTTTAAACAATGATTTAATGTATATTTCTTTAGATTAAAAAGAGTCCTTTAAGATCAGGATAAACATTCAGAATTCAAATTTATTCAAAGGTTCGACTGACACTGTGCAATTTTTATTTCTATGAATGTGAAAATATTTGTACACAAGATCATACAAGATTTTTTTCCCCAGAACTAAATGAACCCACCCCCCTCCAACCACAATAGTAGAGTTTCCCAGGTATTCTATTTTACACAAAGTCTGATCTTATTGGCCTAATAAATTCCAAGAATCCATTCCACAACGTCTCAAACCAAATCTAACAGTGTACTTCACTTTCTCCATAATTTATATATCATGCATCACATCAACCTAATTTTCCTTTCTTGGTGCATCCACCTTTAGCTACTTCCTAGTAATTCCCATTTTTCCTGCTAGTACAGTAGCATAATTTTAAACATTTTTTTGCCTTGCATATAAAGTCTTCCCAAATAAAATGTGTAAAAATTGAAAGGGATATTAGATAAAGAGTTTAATAATGTTTACATCAACATCAAAATTTTCCTTTTTTATATCATGCTCTAAATAATGCCTCATTTGCAAAAATCTATAAAAATCTTGATTTTTCCTGACCAAAATTTTCTTTGATTTCTTCAAAACTTTTACAGTTCTTATTTTCTAAGAGTTCCCAAAACATATGAGGCCTTTGTTCCCAATTTTTTAATCTATTGTCTCTTCTATTAGGGGAAGATTCTGTATCATATCCCATCCACCTTAGCAGTTTATTGTTGTGTGTCAATTTGTTCTTTGTAACAATTTCAAACCACACTTTAAGTGAAATGTCAATCCATGGATTGGGTGTATTTTCTGATTGATGCCTGAGTTTGTTATCCCCGATAAATGCCTTCCATTGTCATTTTCAATTCAATTTCTTTCCACAGAGTAGGAGGGATTACACGAAAGGCTTTATTTGCGCTGCTTGATAACTTTATAACACTTGATAACGGGAGAACTAGTCCCCCTTCGCCTTAGACAGTTATAATGTTTTATACCTTATTATAGGTTGTTTTCCTTGTCAGATATAAGAACATACAGGTATTTTACTTATATTTCTGTTCTAATATGATTTTGCCTTCCTGATGTGCTAATCAGCTCCTTACTGAGTTGCCTTTAGCACTTAAAGCACTTACTGCTAAGACATGTTTATCTGATCGTGAGTCTTGACACCCACTGAACCTGGAAAACAAAAAATGCCTCCACGGAAAGAACATCGTCATAACACTGAAGATTATATTTCAGGTTATGCACAACCTGTCAAAACAAGGGGCAATGCATTTTTACTTGCTCCGTATAATCCTTAATATCTCATATCAGTTGTTCATATAGTTTACAGTAGGACACTCAGATTACTATGTTCCAACATCAGGCAACATTTTATTATAGGGTGTGGTTAAAATAGATGATATTATTTATCATTCACAGCTGTAGCAGTTGAGTGACAGATCTTGTTATAGTTTTCTGCTTCGGGGCTTTTGAGACCACTACTTCATAATTAAATTCAACCTTTCCATACCTGCTGTGTCATGTGGCTGGAGCCTATATATTTCTCTCTAACCCTTATTCAAGGGCTTTTAACTAACTAAGCCAGGCATTGTGAGCACAGTTCAGTTTTGAGTTTTGAGAACAGGTTTCCTTGCATAACCACCATCTTGTATTCTCTTCCCTCCTACTCGATTTCAGGCAGTGAGTCATTCAATATCAAACACCTGCACCAGTATAAATGAGTTAACCTCACTACATCCTGGACCCCTATTCATCCATATACATTCAGCTGGAATCATTAGAGGAGGAAAACAACAACAACAATGTTCTCGATCTTCCGAACCTGCCTCAGAGGAATCTACAGTTGTCAATGGAACAGTCAAACCAGGACACAAAATGTGAGATATTATTATTTTATTCTTAACATTGCAAAATGAAGTTGCACATCAATGATGCACCCATTACCTCTTAGAATTTGTAGACAGTTTTCACATGGCACAATCAGTTGAGAGAAGCGGAATAGTTTACCATGTCTAATAAATCTAGAACAGAATCAAAGAAAATTGTTGTCACTGAAAGCCTCCTTAATGAACGATTCTCATGTAAACGCTCTTTCCTTTTAAGTGAGTACAAAGCTGTGAAGACTGATGATCATGACAGGCAGAAAAGTATGTTAATTAGTAGCCTGGATACAAAAGCAAGGCTCCCGATTCTTTTGATTTGTGTCAGAAACAATTACCGCTGCATTCAGAGATTTGATAAAAACCCTGTGTGGGATGGACTCGCAACAATCAGCTATCATAATAACCACTCGCTTTAGAGATTGGCCCCTATTTTGAATATTGGGATCAGTAGGCGAAACTCAACGTGAGAAGACGATGGCTCGGTGCCAGTGCCCCTAGGCTCTCATTTGTGGCTAACCTATGACTTTAAATCATCACGTCACGCACACAGGTGGAGCATTGAGGGAAAGTTTTAAATAAACATATTCTTCTTTTTAGTGCAGTAAATAGGACAAAGAGAAGAGCTTGCAGAAAAAGAAAAGAGATGATTGAAGTGTGAATTCTTGCTTTGTTTGTATATAGAGGGCTTGCTGCTGGTTCTCCTTTCTGTGTCTTGTGTCCATACTTGCCCTGAGTTGGATGTACGTTTGTTTTATTGCCTTCAACGACCATGATGATGTAAACTGGTGAGCACGTAAACACAATTACACACCTGCTGATTATATGACCACATTGTTTGGCCCAGTATTTCCAAGTTTACATGTAAAACCTGGTTGTCGTTTTGCGGTTTCATTTTCTTTTGCAGGCTTGCCTTCAAAACCTTAAAAAAATGGGTGAGCTGGTACATGATAGTGATGGTTGTTTCTGCTGTGCTGGCCATATACTGCCTTCTTCTGCTGGTAAGAAGAGAGGATTGAAACACTGCAGGGGATAATGTGATCCAGATTGCTCAGCTTATAGCATTCATAAACAATGGCTATACCAATGAGAACATTCTTTTTTTATTGTTATTATTTCAGGTATTTGGATTGCTGCATTTAGCAATCAGAGAGCCCTTAAATTTACACTGTCTGCATAAGGTAATCTTTACCCTTTCAACTTGTACTTTTTGTTGGTTGTTTTCAGTATTTTTGCTACCTCTTAAATGCCTTCTCTGCGTTATTACTGTATATATCTTGTCCCAGACACAGGCCATCTTAAAGTCAGTTATGAAAATATTATATAAACAATTGTTTTAAAACTATAATGTAAAAAGAGCGAGAGCAGTTTTTATATATTTTTTTAAAACAAACAATTTTTGCCCCTTATAAATATATTTGAAAATTTATTTCAGGTTAATGTATCAATTGTTATACATAAAATCTGAATTTAAAATTAGCTTCAAAAGAACCTCAGTGCTCATATTTGAGGAAGCAATCTCATATTATTTATCTTTAACTGTTGGGTAACAATCTATATCATTGTTGGTCATAGTGCATGAAGGAAGTTTTACAAGATGTTAATGAATGATCCCAGTACATTAATGATTCTCTGTTCAGGTGTTCCTGTTTTTAGGTCTCCTCACTGTTACTTTAGGCACAGCTGGAATTTGTATAAAATGGAAAGAAGAGTGGAAAAGTGTCTATATGTCATTTCAGGTTAGAAGAATTCAGCCATTCATCATTTCTGTAATGGTACATTGTCCTTTATGTCTTCGCAGCTGGTTCTCATTGTGTTTCCTGTCACCCTATCTGTTCTATATGGCAGTGTGTTATTTTACTCCGGTAGCATGCATATTCCTCTGCATGATGCTATAGTGTACTGTATTAATCACAAGCCTGTCACTCAGGTGTCCATATCTCTAGTTACACCACTATTGTTGTACTGCACAGTGTATTCAAATCCCCTCTTTGGTTTCCCGCAGGCCACTGCTCCTTTCCTGCAGCTGTGTGGTGTGGTGGCTTTGACCTTGATCAGCTGGCTGGTGTTCCAGAGTTATCATAGAGCAAAAACAGCTGGTCAGTGTCTCCAAATACAACTTCTGAGTGCACACTATATTGCTTGTTAGATTGCTTTTCAGCAAACAGATAAATGCACAGACGTTAAAAAAAATATTTCAATTCAAATCTATAGAATTTGTATATTACCTGTATTTTACAGTGTACTTTATACCTTTTGATATTAGATTAGATTAGATTCAACTTTATTGTCATTATGCAGAGTACAAGTACAGAGCTAATGAAATGCAGTTAGCACCTAACCAGAAGTGCAAGAATATAGTGTTTTATATAAAAGTGCAGAGTATAAGTGAAGCTATGATATACAGAATGTACAGTGGAGTTGCTATATACTGTATTGAGCAGAGTATATACAGAATATAAATAGGAATGCAATGTAGGGATTGTATGTACATTATGAACAGAGCATTGTAGGATTATATACACATTATGAACAGAATAATGTTACCAGCATAATGTTAACAGCATAATGTTATATGTTACCAGTTGATGTATATGTGAAAGTTAGCACCAGTGATGCCTTTAATAATGCCAAATTATGTCAGTCTTTGTGTCTGAATATTTTTCTGTGTGTCTTTGTCTTTGTAGCTTGTAAGGTTTTAATAATGATGACCTTCCTGGTAGTGTCTGCTGCTGTGTTTCTCTGTCCTCTTGCTATCTGCTCTCCATGCATTACCAATAATCTTCCCCCAAAACCAGCTCTCATTGGACACCGCGGTGCTCCGATGGTAAGTGGTTACGCCTTAGTTGTAACTTTCATTTTGAGACATACTTTCCATGTGTTAAAACATGTTTACACTGGCGTGCCCTTCAAAATCTTGTCTTTGCTCTTTATTCATGTTGTTGGTAAACTGCATGAGGATTGTCACATAATTTTGTTAGAATAAATTTGACATGCCACACGATGAATCATCTGCTGTAGATTCTGAATCGGTTTAGGATTATGATGATTATGGCATTGTTCCCAGGTTGTAAGCTATCAATTTGGGAGAATGTGATTCATTAACATCTCAGTCTGTTGAACCATTTTTCAAATATTAGCAGTTTATAGATACAATAATCGCAGTGAATACATTTACAGTCATTACAGAACATGAAGTCCACATCCAAAAATATCATTTGAATAGCTGACTATCTACAGTTCCTATAAAAGCTGTAAAATGTCTCTGGCGGTGAAGGTGGAGGAGGTGTTTTGACATCTGAAGCTCTGTTGGTTTGTCTCCCTGCACTCACCAGGGTACTGGAGCTTAACTGTGAATAGAAACAGAGGCGTGTGAAGAACACAGATGCTACAGCTTTTGAATTTTGTTGAAACAGGGCATGCAAACCTGAACATATTTATTTAGTAAAATAATGGTCTCTTAAATGTGAATAATGATGTGTTTAGATGGCTCCAGAGAACACCATGATGTCATTCAGGAAGAGTATGGAGTGTGATGTGGTGGCATTTGAAACAGATGTGCAACTCAGGTAATGGATTGTTTCCCGAAACACTTGGTTTGGTTTTGTGTGTATATTTATATATGTGTGTGTATACTGTGTTTTTATGTGTGTCCAATCCTCGTCTCTTTTTTTTTCAGTAAGGACAAGAAGCCTTTTCTTATGCATGACAATGGTTCAAGCTTTTTGCTGCGAACAACTGACGTGAAGGATAAGTTTTTAGGTCGAGATGGCGACGTGAACACTAACTTCACATTAGAGGAGTTAAAGACTTTAAATGCAGGCGAATGGTTTGTAAGGGTGAGGACAAAGATTTTTTTTTTTTTTTATCTGCAATTCCTTTGCAATTACCTTTATCTGCAATTGCCCTTATTTTATTTAAGTTTTCCAATATATATATAGCTTTTATATAGTCCAACACATTGACAGTAATTGCTGTAATGTAATAATATAATGGAAATATAATTTTTTTTTTTTCAAAATATTACACAATTATATTCATCATATTATATTACGAAAGATCTGTTGTAAAGACAGCTCATGTGCAGTTGAATTTGAATGCAAACTAGATAAAGCAGTCAACATGAGAAGGAATGTCTGTTGATTAGAGCAAACAACCTTGAACTCCACTGAAGTTGCAGCTTTCATCAGTATGAGCAGATATCGAGCAGAGAACAAAAAGTTCTCCCACCGTATCAGTTCTTCAGCAGTGTGATGTCAAAATGACAACTTTGTTTCAACTGAGATCTTTTGATTTTTCAAATGTAGACAGATCCATTTCAGTCAGTGGCATCGCTCTCAAAGGAAGAGAAGATGGAGGCTAATAACCAGACAGTACCTTCTCTTAATGAGCTCTTAGTCATGGCCAAAACGCATAATGTCTCCCTCATATTTGACCTCAAAAATGATGAAAACTCAACAGGATTCCAAAACAGTGACTCCTACTACACCACTGAAACGATCAAAAAATCAGGCATCTCACAAGACAAGGTAATAATATCAGTGAAATTAAATATTTGTTTCTATCACATAAGGCAACATTTCTGATTTTTGTTTGAGTGTTTTTGAGTTTAATGTTACAATGTTTTTACACCACTGAATGTAATTGTAATTTTGTGCATCACTTTCAGATATGGTGGCTCCCTTCAGAATTTAGGCACGAAGTGAGAAACATTGCACCAGGGTTCAAGCAGGTGTATCATAATGAACAAGACATGAATGCGGATGGTGGAAGCTTTCTGAATATGAAATACAGTTCACTGAATGCTCACGAAATAAGGTAAGTGTAGGAGGATCGGTGCAGGCTATCTGACATGCAGAGACATGATGCTGCTGTCATCCATGTTGGTATGATCTCACAGCCTTAGGGAACATTCTCACAGGGTTATATTTTCTTATAAAGATGACAGAATTGCTATGAAAAATGAATGCCAATCTGAAGCTTAAACCTACAAATGTATCTTCTAATGATTATAATAGCAGGAATGAAGAGTACCAAAATACAACACATGATGATTGATGAAACCTTTTCCAGACGCTATTGTATCCGGTTGGGTGCACCTGTCATTTAATAATTTTACCTGACAGTAAAGATGAAGAAAGAATAGAATTAAACAAGAAAATCTTGACTGATGAATAAGACTGCATGTTAAAACGGTTTTGCCACTCCTGTCTATTGTGACAAAAACTGGCTTGTCGCGACCTGTCTAAAGGTCGCTGAGATGAAGCCAAAGACAAGTGAATTTGAGGGAAGATTTTATTTTGACATACATTTCTTTTTTATTTCACTGTACAGTGAGCTGCGGGAAAAAAATGTGTCCGTGAATCTGTGGGTTGTGAATGAGCCCTGGCTCTTCTCATTACTGTGGTGCTCAGGGGCCAGTTCAGTGACCACCAATGCTTGCCACATCCTCAAAAACATGTCTAAGCCTGACTGGCATCTGGTAAAGCTCAGCCTATCTTGTCACCTATCACTGTGTATTCTGCCGTAAAAGAGAAAAAAAAATCAATTTCTTGTTCACATGGGCTTGTCTGAATATGTAACTGAAATCCTTTGTGTTTGTGTATCTCTCTTTCCACGTAATAATGAAAGGAGCCTAATATCTACATGGGAATATGGATCTCGGCTGATGTGATATCATTACTGTTGATGTTTGGCCTGTTTATCTGGCAAAGGTAAGCAAAGAAACTCATCACATACAGTATAATGCTGTGTTTTGTTGTTGTTGTTGTTTTTTTACAGAATTTTTGGTGGAGATTTGAATGTGTTTATTATAATAGCTGTAAACCTTTTAATTGCATATTTAATTACTTTTCTAATATTGTTTATTAGTGTTTATAGTGTGTAACTGAATTTCTCTTTTTTACTTTCCCATGTATAATACACACATAAAAAGTGTTAATATGGTTAAATCAGAAACAATAGATTATTTTTTAAATATAAGTGATTATTGTGTATTGTAAATTCTAATGCTGATTTAAATGTACATGCTTATGCGGACAATATAATAAATAATTGTATATAAACATATTAATAGTATATATTAGAAATGGCAGATTAAGTTGAATTTTTTGCAAGCTAGCTGGTGTGACCAGAAGTGCCACTAATTGAAGAGTCACTCAAATGATGATGTAGCAGTGAGTTTATAATGGACATTTTTCTCTTTGTTTATGAACAGGAGGAGGAAAAGCCATGTTTTTCGTCAGAATACAAGTGAGAGAAGTTATCCTCTGCTTCCTCGCTGAATGATGCCATCCCTGACACTACAGGGCATTTCCCTGGTTCACTTTTTGAAGGAGTTCACGTGGGCATTATAAGAAAACCACACCATGTTAAATGTGCTATGCAGTAATTTCACAATATTTGTGCTAATAATGTAGACTGCATATACAAGACACTGTTTGATTTGAGAATTTATATAATTATTTTCTCATTAGGGCAGCATGTTATTCAGTGCTGCCACCTCTTGACAGATTTATGTTAGCAGAACTGCAACTTTTCTTTAATGACGAGTTTTTACAAGGGATGTTTGCTTTATGTAAAAAATTCTGGGCCTGTCCGAAACCTTAACAGTGTTCAGTGTCAATAACAGAAAAGGTGTTTTGCAATATAACATGATGAGCACAATAACTGTAGTCACAGTGTTTAAATGAACAAAATTTGTATATAGATATTTTTCATTGCTATTTTTATAGTGTTTTTTATGGGGGTTATCAAGACAAATTCAGAAAGAGGGGGTTTAAGTCTGGCTCAACATAAGATCTGGCTGGTACAGGGTTCATTTTGGGGTCATAATATTTAGGTGTTGCCACAAAACTGAATGTGTGCCCTTTTGACCCACACCGGTTCTGTAAAGACATCTATAAAAATTACTTTATAAATATTAGTAATGGGAAACCTTTTTAATTTGTTGTACAGTTTGGATATCTGTGATTAATTTAGATTTCCAGGTAACATCATTTCTTGCTAATATAATGGTTCATGATATATTATTAATTTTCAAAACTTTTACAATATTTTAAACAACCAATAGGGAGACTTTAGAAAGTGTTTTGTTCCTCAAAGTACCTGTTTATACCTTTTATGCCATCCAAATATCTAATATTTCAAGAATCAGTCACTGAATACCCATACTGATTGAACGATAACTTTGTCTGATTAACAAGTTATTTTTATTGATATACTGCAGTCCTAAATACGTGGGTGGCACAACAAGTATAAACAGATATTTTGAGGAGCAAAACATCTTCTAAAGTCTCCCTATTTATAATTTAAAAGATTGTAAAAGTTAAATAAAATTAATGATGTATCATACATTTTTATTTAATCATTAAAAACACTATATGTCAATTTTTTTTTATATGGCATACATTTTTATTTAATCATTTAAAACACTATATGGCAAATTTGGGTTAAGTGGTGTTAGTCTGGTTTAAAGTAAACACTTACATCTGTTCTGTTCCTTTAAAAATTGTGCCAACCAGCCACATAACCTCATATATATATATACATATATATATATATAAATATTATATATATATATATATATATATATATATATATATATATATATATATATATATATATATATATATATAATATTTTGTGATACTGAATGTGAGATTTTCATCAAATGTAAAAATAAAAATTGACCAGTCAACCCTGAACTGGTACACCATGGGCTACTTTCATACTTTTAAAATGTGAATTTCTTGTATAAAAATGGTGAAAGCTTAATATTTGTGTTTGTATGATGTAAATGTAATAAAGCTAAAGTTTCAAATAAACTGATCACAAATACTTTGCATTATGCTACTGAACGTGTGACTAACCAGCGCACAGACTGAAGGCAGGTCTGGATCAGCATGTGTGAGTGGAGCGGAGTCACAGGAGAGATAATACACTGAGCGATCTGTAACCAAATACTCCGGTATTTTCATTTGCCCAAAGCGTTGATAGAGCGACATCGAATAAAAAGAAAAAACACTGAGAAAAAAACTACCCCTAACAAGCTAGTAACGAATATCATGTGTTTTCCCCTCATTATATCACAATCATTATTGCTATAAAAGGTTAATTGGTTTCTACAGACCCCTTCACCGTTTCTCCAGTAGGTGGCACGATCTACTTCGTAATAATAATTTCCATGGTCAAACTTGCATCATCCTTCTCTGGTGCTTTCCGCTAGACTAACGAAAAATATTTCAGGTCTAATTATTGTGATAATTTGCAACCCCTTATTTCCCTTCCTTTCTCTTTGCTAATACATCACATATGATTACCCTTCGCCGTCATACTATAAAGCTCTATGTCTATGAAGACAAGCCCATTAATAAGCCTTGTTATCGTTTATTTGGATGAGTAAGACCCTGTTACTGCAGACCGCCCTCCAGTTTTACTTGGTTCCCCTCAAAACTTCCCAAAGCTGGAGCCGAAGGCAGATAACGGGAATCCTCCTCACACTCTCACTGCTTCCACAACGAGCATCTGCTGCCAACTGGAGTTACACTATTCCGTCTTTAAATAACGTTACTAGAACTTCCCAAAAGAAGCAATACCGTCACTGTGAATGGAAAAACTACGGCAAAACTTTTGACAGTCTGGTCGGAGTTAACTTGAAAGTTACAGCTGACCCCAAAAGGATTTTATAGCGTTATTATTTATTTGGAGAACTAGTCGAAAGGTTGCGACTGGATTTACAGGATCTCTTTTCAGTCTTCACAACATGGTACATAAATATGGTAAGTTCCGTTTAAACAGTTCAGCTTCAGTCGTTATAAGAAGACGATATCTTGTAAACAAGATGTAGCAGTGATTTAATTGTTTTTAACGTTTTATTTTTCAGTTTCGATATATGTGTATTTTCACGTAGGAATCTTTTGGAAACCCCAAGGGAAACAGGAAGCATTAGTCTGAAGTGAGATTATGTAACTTTTAATAAAACCGCTATTCTTTACAGAAGCTCAGTGAATGTCAAGTGTAGCAAAGGCGACACACTGGCTCTGTTTAACCCATCACAATCTATGATGTGGAAACTCCTACAAGCTTTACCTTTGCCCTATCTCTTCTTCCCTTACCATTACCTGAAAGAAACACAACCCTAAAAAAAAATGCTTAAAAATCTGTAAATACCACTGTGCTATCGAAGCATTATTTCATTTAAAGGAATTATAAGGATTTTAAATGAAAACTTTTAACAACAAATGTTTAAATAAACCTCACTCGCGTTGTTATTGCTGTTGTATTGCTTATTGGATACCCTTATGAAACAAAAATATATTGCAGTATATTGGAAAATATCATGTAATATATTAGGCATATATTCTTATATATATTTATTTTTTCCAATATATTGCAATATATTGAAAGCGGCAATCATTTGTATATTTTGCAATATATTATATAATATATGTATCATCAATATATTATTAAATGTATTCAAATATATCAAATATTAGAAAATAAAAGGGGAACATAATATATTACAATATATTTTAAGAAATATATTGGTAAATATATTTTCCTTTCGTAAGGGTACAACAGATACATTTTCAAGCTCATAGTTAATATGTTGAACTAAACCTGTGATTACTCTTCCAGGACACCTGTGTGAACATGACTATTAACTGGTTAACTGAAAAACAAAAATAACTCAATTGTAGCGTCACTTGTTATCCAATGCATTTTAAGTATTACTCAGGTGTCTAATTTTGTTGTTGTTGTTTTTTTGTTTGCCATATGGTCTCTTTTATTCCATAGGAGTAACCCATCAAATAACACAGGCTGTTACGCAAGACCAATCATTCATTTATTTTTATCTGCTTGCTGAAAAATTGTTGTTAGACAGCCCTAGTTGAGTTGAACATCTGGCTGCACACCCTTTCTAGGGGTTCTTGTAATTATAGGCAAGTAATGTCAGATTTCAAGCATCTATGTAGCATAGCGCAGAGCCTTTACAGAATTAGACATGCATCTAAAAATGTCTTCAGACTGTCAGAAAGCGTATGTAGGTAATGGAGAAAAGGCCTTCAAATGAGTAGGACTTGTACTGAAATAGAAATGCCTGTCTTTTCTTTTATTTCAGATACCAAAAGAGCAGTTGGGCTACTGAAAGAGTACCAGGCAAGTCTGACCAGTCCAGAAGAGCAGGCCCTGAAGACCAGCGTGGAGAAGGTCTCTTCCATCTTTGGCAGTCATCTTTTTCAGGCTCTGCTGGGTGAGGTTTGTTTCTGTGTTTGGCTCTCAAAACATATAATGATTAACTGTCATTATTTAGGGCTGTACCACTTGAGTGCATTCTACACTCAGCTAAATGTTCCAAGAAGCCATGTTACAGTTTGTTCAGCTTAACTAAACACTGCTGATATTTTTTTAAATGGTACATTTTGTTTTCTGTCCATGGACCAGCTGCCTCAATGTCCTTTTTACATTAAAAATGGCTTTAGGATATAATATTTCACCAGATAAACTAACATTGCTGCCTTGCAAAGTATGAGTTATACGTGTTACTTATTTAGTACTAGAGAAATCCGACACATTGCTCATCTTTTGCACTCATTTCCATTATCCTAGTTTTGATTTATTAGATTAAGCCACATGAATAGGTTCTTTCAGAATAAAAACAAAAGGTTGTCTGTTTTAGACTGAAATCACTGCTCACTGCTGTCTCTAATCATGGCTTGATTTTTGCATGTATCTGAGACTTTCCGAATGTTTGCCGAAGTTTGCGGCACTGTTCTCAAGTTACACAATAAGTCAGACTTTCACAACCCCAGCTGATTCATCAGTACTGTGGATGTGCTCTGTCACATTTTAATGATGTCTCACAACAGCCAGAATAAGAAAACACAAGTAACTATAGGTATCACTGTCATGTCAGATGCATCTAACAAAAATAAGAGGTTTCCTAACATATTTTTAGTTTTTTTCCTGCAAAGGAAACAAATTAGTCCCATTATGAAATGGTTGAGTGGTTATCTTAATGACCAGGTCTAGGCTTTAATGAGGCCTGCCTGCTGCTGTTGCTGTGATGCAGAAGAGCAGTACCACAGGGGCCGTGATCAAGCCATGGGGCTGTGTTGCTATAGGACTGTAGTCAGGAGAGGGACAGGTTTCCCCTGATCTCAACTCATGGGTTTTCTCATATGATACTGGGCATGATATGTTGTGCATGTGCTGGTCATTCTAAAAAGGCATAGAAAATGACATTTATTGTCTATTGTTTGAAGTCTATTTTATTTATACCTGTAAATATATAAAGTATGTCAAGTTTATATAATTAAAAACAATTAAAGGCTATAAGTAATATAAGTAAATGTAATTTTTTGATCTTGATCACAGGAACTACTCTCAAATGAAGTAAAAATCATGATACTGTGGAATATTACCATTTAAAATAGCTGTTTTTTTTTTTTATTTAAATAAATTTTAAAATGCAATTTATTCCTATGATGCTAAGCTTTTTTTTTTTTTTTTTTGCAGTAATTACTCCAGTGTTCAGGGTCCCACAATCCTACAGAAATAATTAAAATATACTGAATTTCTGCTCAAAATATTCCTATTTTTTACTATGTTCGAAACAATTATGTCGTTTAATATTTTTTGAAACTGTGATTTCAATCTTTGAAGAGCAGCATTTATAAGAAAGAGAAATATATTGTTAAAAGCTGCCATTTTTGAACAAATTAACGCATCCGTGCTTTATAAAATTATTCATTTCTTAAATTACATTACTGACCCCCCACTTTTTTAAAAGAAAGTTGTTTCCTTTTTTAGTCGAAAATCATTTGGATTCTGTTTAGGAGATTTTACCTTTTGTTGTGATTCCTCTGGTTTTACAGCAATTGTCTTAAATCTTAAATCTTCCTGTTTATTTTTTCATAGTGGTAAGCTTTGTGATTTAGGGGTAAATTATTATAATTTTCGAAAACAAAAATTGCTCCTGCTGCTGGCATTAAGATATATATATATACTTTCCTGTGCCTCTAATAAAGCTGTTTGACTACAGCAGCCAAACAGATGTTGCAAATACTCTAATTTATCAGGCTTTAAATCACTCTTGAGCGTCTCAGCTCGAAACTGGCATAGCACTGTAAGAGGATAAGGATTCCACACATTCCAGAAAGAGGCTGGATCATTAGCGGGAATGTGGGATAACATGTTGGTAGATTGATAAACAAACAGCTCTTGGCCAAAGTGAAGAGAGTAGTGCTTTGTGCAGGGCGGCCCATTCTCTGTCTCAGGTACTGGGGAGAGGGGTCATGTGAGGCTGAGCTCAGAGCAACATGTGGTTTCAATCGTCTCTCCAGCCTCTTGGGTGTTGGCCAGAGTTAAAAAAGGGAATACAGTATGAATTCTAGCAAAAATGAGGAAGAGTAAGAATGTATTGTCAGAATATATTATATTATTTCATATGAAATATTATAGTATTTTTATATTATATTTTGATTTGCATGATTATAGTTTAATACAGCTTTAATATTGGGGTTTTAAGTGACCAAATATCATGCGTTTATACATGATGTTTAATCCTCAGTCATTATCATTATCATCTCATTCACATAATTGAAGTGTTCTTAGACTCTAAGTTGAAAGCCCTTTGTTTTATGTGGCATCAAAGAAAAAGTGAGCATCAAATATATTGGGGATACAATGAGGCTTGGAACAATTCAGTTCTGTGATGCACTGTGGGAGGGAGGAAGATTCGACCGTGGGCTTGTTTGGTTGTCTGCATGATTGCACAATTTCGAACAAAGGTTTTCCTAACTGCACACTCATCCCTTTGTTTCCAAACACACAAACAGAATAGGGATCACACAGACTGTGCCCAAATATGACCCAATATCAAGGCAGGGCTATTATTATTTGCTGGGGGAAACAGACAGTCCATAATTCCTCAGTACTTACTTTCTCAGTACTCACTATAGAGTTTCTTTTTGTGTTATAATGTTTTAGTTCCTTCTAGACAGTTTCAGTATTTATATATATATATATATACTATAACAAGTCGGCCTACTTCACTTTCTCCTTGTATAATTTTTTTTTTTGATTCTCATTAACGCTGCATTTTTTAATCAAAGACTATAGCACCAGTAGCAAATAGCATAACTATAGCAAATTTTAGAACGGTAGACTAAGTCTGTTGAGGATCTGTTTGCTTAAAAACAGTATATTTAAAAATGTAAAAAGATGTTATAGCTGGGTCACTCATAATAGTTTTACAAGGTACTTACAGAGGAAAAGAGGTGAGAATTATATTGAATACACAGGATAATACATGTAGTTTGTACTGTGAAATGTTTTGTAAATGAAGATTAATTTATTATATAATATGAATGAACTGTAAAGTAATGTTTTAAACTATGAAATATAGTTTAGAATCAGTATATTGTGGGAAACTGGTTCAGGGTGGTTTTAAACATGTAAAAAGTCAGTTTTCAACAAATCAAATATGTGTTAACTTAATATTGACATTGAAATGAGGTGAACCAATTGAAGACGAGAGCAGTTGTGTAAAAACGATTCCGTGTAGTTAAGCAAAAGGACTTTGTGTTTTTTGTTCAGTGGCCAGGAATTTATGTGGTCTTTTAGGATTTACTTGACTCTGGGAACATTCTGCTGAAACGCTTTTTTTTATTTTTGGAGGAAAAAAAAAGTATAATTTCACCAGGACTTTGTCTGAAATACTTTGTCGGTTTTGCAGAACCGATTTTTAGCATTCAGCTGTAAAAATGTGAGTGCACACACAATCTGTTATATCCATGACAGCAAGTAGCCTTAGACATGAATAATCATTGATGTTGCCTGCTATATTTCACTCAATAATGCATTTGAGGGGAAAGGTCTCCTCGATGAAGACATAATTCATACTCACACATCTTCAAAGACATTCAGGACAGCTTTACTAAACGAGGAGGTGTTTCTGTCTGACACACTTATGCATTTCCATTCATCCCACACCTGCATGTTTTATAATCATACAGCATTTAGTGGAAGACTCGATGCTTTAGTTTACTTTCCCCGTCGCTCTCTTTCTTTTTTCCGCTACCTCTATTTCTCATCTGGCTCTGACCAGCCAGGCGATGAAACTGCTTCCCACACACTGTTCTCCTCCCACTCACACAGGCTCACACAGACACAGCCGTGATGAGTCACATAGCCCCATTCTTCTACTGTCTTTCCCGCTGCACCCCAGTGGGACTCCATTACTGCCCCTAACAGAACCCCAACCCCTCCCCACGAAACACACACACGTACACGGTCCGCATGCACCGCTAGTCTGAGTGCAATGCTTATCTGTCCAAAAAAAGAGTTGCTTTTCTCTCGAGCTCTTTCTTCTTCAGTCTTAAAAAAGACTAGCTCGTTTCTTCCAGTGCAAAGGGGGCCGAGAGTGCATTATGCTTCAAAGGCACAGCGAGGTAACAGGCATCTCATTATGTTATTAGTGCAGGCTGTGGGCCAGTGTGGGAGTGTGGGTGACATCAGCAGTATTGTCTCCCTCCATTCTCATCAGCTGGTCGTCCCTCTGTTGGGGACCACAGGCCACGGCAGTTAGTGACCTGAGAGGTAATGAGGTAAGACGGATAGAGAGGAAGAAAGGGTGGAGTAAAGAAACAAATCAGTCTTGTTGGAAGGAGGGAAGAGGTGGTTTGGGGATATGACCAGGACAGTAGCAGTCCCATTAAGAGACCAGAAACATCCCAATCTTTGATGTAACCGTCAGAAGTTATTAAAATAGGCCTATGTAATTATTAAATACATAGAAATGAACACAAGCAAGAATGCTGTTGTTTAAAGAATTGCAGCCATGCTGATATTTAGACCACCAGAATGATTGTTACACAATATTTTGAGATACTTCGTCCATTTTTTGCAAGTTTGTTTCTGTGCAACACACAGTTTTGAATAAATCAATATATAATTGAAACGGCTGAGGGAATGATTCACTCACTTAGGAGTGTCATTTATTTCGCACAGTAATCAGTGCTTTTAAATGGTAAATAAAGCAAATTAAGCATGGTAAACTGTAAGCTAACATGGTAAACTATGCAAATAGTAAATTATATTATTAAGTCTCTCACAAAAACTTGTTGTCACCTACTGGTGAAGAGATATAAACCTACAGAAAAAGTCAATGATGAACTGACGGTCTGTTTTTAACACACAAACAAACAAGTGCCTCCACAGTTTAAGACTGGAATTAACAGTCAGTCGGAGCAGTTAAAGCTGGAAAGAGCTGCAATGGACAAACAAATTCTGAAAGCGATTTTAGAATGAGGTATGAAAATATGGGGGCTTATACTGTACATGCAAGTTGCAGTCAGATAAGTTACATTTTGGGAAGACTTTGTTGTTAAACAGGTCCACTGTTCATTGTTACAGAACTTACTTTCAAACCCAGCAGTTTTCTGTTGGTCAGTGAGCGAATTCGCTTGACCAGTTTGAAGACAAGTGCAATTTGTGTGGGTAACTCAAGATCACATGGGTTCCTATTAAAATAATTGGAATTCTTCTCAATATCTCTGAGCAGTGGTAAATGTGACTGCACTGTAAATAGACATTTGAGAAAAAAGGGGGACAACCACTTCGAGGATTTTTTTGTCAAATGCTTGTACCTTCAGAAAAGCTCAACAGTTTACCACTTTAACACCCCTTGTTTTATTCCAGTGGTCCAAGCAAACTTCTCATGTACTAATTTCATGTGAATACTTATAATCCCACAGCTCTGCTCTAGTGTGCACTGATGATTTTAACATGCTATTCCAATTGTTCCAATTTGCACAAGTGTAAACAGCTCACAGCTTTGTGCTTGACCCTCAACACCAGAGCCACTGTTACCTCTGCTAATGTTTGCAGGCTCTGCGCTGTCACGAATGAGTCACGTTAAAAGCATCTCTAAGTGAATATGATTGCTCCGGCTCTCTAAACCCAGTATGGACAGGAATTTGGGATGTGGCCGCTGGATGATATTAATAGATATCCCACAATAGTGGGAACGATGCTCAAGTTGAGCCGAAGGTTGACATTGGTCTTTCTTGACCTTGTTCAGTTGGCATGTGAAGACTTTGCACCTTTGCTTTTTTTTATTAATCTATTGATGGTGCTCAAGAAATGAAAATTCTGGCATAATATACTAATTCTCATGTCTTTGGAACTCGTAAGGGGACATGTTAATATAAAAATTGCATTTCAATGCTTTTGCATTCACTAGCAAAACTTTTGCGTTTTAAAGTTTCTTGGGGAACGCAAATGTTTTGCTCAAGAATGCAAGGCTCCTCATGGTAGTGGATAAGTTTTGCAAGAAAACCCCAAAGTATTGAAAACATATATATTTATTTCTCTTGCATCATATTAATTTCACCCCAAATGTTTTGTAATTTGAATGCAAAGTCCTCTTATTTTTTCTTATTTGTTTTTTTTAACAATCTTTGCATACCTTTAGAGGCTAAATACATATTTCTCAAAAGCATATGACTCACGTTATTCTGTGAAGCACAAAATGAGATATTTATAGTATGTTCAAGCTGCTCTTTGCCATAGCAGGCAAATCGTGTCCATGGATGTTAAACAAATGTTTAAAGCCAGATTTCAGTGAATTCAGTGAAACAAATCTATTTTAAGACACAGGCATGAAGTACATTTATGATACTTTTATGATGATTTATTATATTTTCGGTCTTTTTGGGATTTTTGGGGTTTCCTTCCACATTCATTCATTTGGATATTCTGATAAAATATTCCTTCAAACGTTTCACTCAATAAAGTAAGGCATACAGGGTTGTAACAACTTAAAAGTGAGTAAATGACAATTGTAAGTGGGAAATGTAATTTTTGGGTGAAATAGTCCTTTAGCATGGATGTTTTATTTTTCTCTTGGTAGCATAAATGCTGGAAGGCCAGCCTCATTTATACTATATATTTTCTATTTCATATGCTTTTTCTTTGTTATTTATCTAAAAATGTAGCAGAGGTGTTACATATTTCAGCATAAATACCTGCATTATTTAAATTATTATTATTTATTCCCTCAATGACATCGCTATTCCATTATTCCCAGATATTCAGGAATGCTACGAGGTTACCCTGCAAATGAATGCAGCACAAAATGGAGTTAAAGACAGCATCTCTGTGGACACATGGGAGGTAAGAGCTCTAGAGAAAGGGCAGCTATATTTTACTCACCCTTATGTTTTCCAAACCCTTATATCTTTGTTATCTTCCATGAATCTGACCGATCTGGTTCTCAAGTTTAGCTCACTGACAGGTGAAGCAATTAACAGCACACAGAAGGGAAGATTATCAGTGAATATCTTAAATTTGACCTGCTATTTGCACAAAGCTGTCATATGGTTTCAGAAATTTAGTAGATGAATCCTATTGAGCATATTTATGATACTTTTGCGGTGTGTTTATATCTGTCCCTAGTACTTTTCACAACAGCGATTAGCACAGACAAAGGTTTAGAAAAAACATAGTGGAGGGAAGATTACAGAGAAGTGCTTGACAAAAAATAGAAAAAAAGAGGGAAGGAATGAAAGAATGAAAGAGAGAGCATGTGGAAGTTACAGACACTACAGAACATTAGTCATATCTAGAAAGCACTGCAGTGATAACACCAAGTGCTCCTCGGTGGGTGTCGATGATGTCACCAGGACCTTTCGTTACAAGTGTCTGCAATCATGTGACTATGCAAAGTATTTATAGGGAGAGTACAGAAAATAACCTCAACTTCTGTGTGGAATTTGTTAAAAGCAACTGCGGCGAGGGAGGATCACTCTGTGGTCTCTCTGAGGGTTCACACAAGCATACACTCGGGTTTGACTAAAATAGTGTCTGTTCGTCCAGTAAAGAAGTCCCTTATGACTGATGTTTTTAAAATGTTATAGGATGAAGTTTCCCGTCATCTCAATGGTTACAGAAAATCTGAAATCAGGGAGATTCTGTGGGAAGTTCTGTGGAATTATTAAATCTCTCACCTCTTTCATCACTATCTGACAAACAAAAAACTAAATTATATTTTCTTTCATTTTTCTTTGTCTAGCTTGTACTTATTTGAACAATGCTTGTAACTTGGTATGAGAAAACACTGCCTCTTTAAGATCAATCGCTTGATGTGTTCCCAAATTGTAAGTCTCTTTGGATAAAAGAGTCTGCTAAATTAATAAATGTAAATGTAAATTAATTTTTAGTTTTTTTTTATTGCAAACAGCTTTGCAAACTCAAGACACTCCAACTGTCCAAGGACCCCAGAAAAATCAAGAATGCTTGTTTAAACTGTTTTCAACAAGGAATAAAGCAATTTCCTATAGCTTCTTATAAGCTGATGGGTTTCAGTGAGTACTCATAGAAAATCAGGCAAGATTTTCAGGGTAAAATTTGGTTATCCACATTGTTTTTTGCATACTTGGAGACACAATGATTTTATGGAAGAACTAGACGTTTGATATATAATGTTAATACATGCTTTTGAGTTATTAAATAGTTATTAAAATATATCATTTAAATTCTATGATTTTGTTAATTTATTACAGTGCAGTATTCAAAAACGTATATATGTGTGGAGGTAAAATTCTTATGGTAGATGTTCTGGTAAAAACCCAGCAGTGATTGATATTTATGCAGTCTTGATTGACGCTAAACACATTAATGAAACAAATGAAGAGTGGACATTCGGACAGTCTCTGTGAGCATAATCTTCTCCATTTCAAATCCCCAACTGGCAATTTCCAGAAGCGACATCTTAATGTGACACATGTTCCACAAAAATACTGCAGGGGTCACTATGTGATGTGTGGTGGAGAGGAGACCATCACAGGCCTCGGTCTGAATCCGTGTGTGTAGTTCTCTGAGAGCGAGCAAAGCTAGATCTGAGTGAATGTCCGGCTCAGGCTTCATTAGCATTCATAGCGTGCGGTCACCTGAGAGACGTTAAATGAAATGAGTCTGCAAATTCCCCGATTTGGTGCAGAAGGAAGAAAAAAAGACTCTGGAATAATTTACAGCCCAATCATTATAAAGCCTTTGTGTAAAACAGCAAGGGGCAGTCGGTCTCCCCTTTGTGTTTTATATTAGCTACAGTTACAGTTGATAACAAAACAGTGTTATGTAATTTGGTATCTGTTTTATATCTGGGAATGTTGGTTAAAAATGTTTATTTAAATGTATCAAGCAGTACATAATCCAGCCTCAGTGTATAAAGCGAGCAGTATGTCATGTGTCAGCAGTGATTCAATGGCACTGGACACCAGCAGCGCCTCCATGTTCCTCTCTGGGTTTGAGACTGCAGCACTCCGGCATGTTCTCTGCTGCAGTGTCGATCTCGAAGCTGAGCCAGTGATAATATGACGGCAAACCTGGGGCTTGGCAGCAACTATTTTTCCAATCATTTCATGGTGGTCCAATGAAGGCAATGATAAAAACGGTAAAGTTGCATTGTGCTTTGTGGAATGTTGCCTGAAGGCAGTTTTTTTTTGTGATTGTAGATATGACTTTATTTGTTTTCTTTTCTATTTTTTTTTTCTTAAATGGGTGTGGCCTGGCCTACTGCTGCAACCCTGCATGCCTCTGTGTGTTTGTTTATATGAACACACACTGTTATGAGAGTTTTAGAATGGGACGAATCCTAAAAGAACATTCTAGAGTTGAGTTTGTTAGCATTTGGGAAGGGAAAGTGAGAGAGTCTTTGTTCCTTTTGCTGTCATGGCCTTTTCCAAAGGCTGCCCTCTGCTGCCTGTGGCCTGTGAGTGCGCCATACGTTATGAGAAACAGGTAGGAACTAATCTAATCAAGCCTTGGTTGTGTTTATTTTGGACTAAAGTGCGATATATGAAAAAGTTGTCATAGATGTTAGATGTTATAGTTGTGGATAGTGTTTTAATGCACGTGTGTGTGTGTGTGTGTGTGTTTGCTGGCACTTGTTTTCTCTTTTATTATAATACAGATGTCTGTTCATCTAAACCACCTTGAAAATGGTATTGTTTGTCTTATACTTTCTGTTCACATAACAAATAAATCTTAGTGCCCATGCTGGAATATTCCACAGCCCAGGAGAGGTTGTTCAGTTGTTCATAGTGAAAATTATCTTCCTGTGGAACTCCAAATAAATATAAGATATATATATATATATATATATATATATATATATATATATATATATATATATATATATATATATATATATATGGATTAGATCAGAGCATTTACATTTTCCATAGAATTAGTTTTTAGATTTTATGATGATTTTTGCTATGTATTCAGCATACTAACCACTAGCTTTTTCTGATCTGTGTGATTTGTACTGGCAGACCTCGGGTGAAGAGGGTGTGTCACGGGTGCGAGTGACCAGCAGGAGGAGCTCACAGAAGGTGGAGAGAGTGGCTGGACTGGTAAGCCGCTCTCATATAGAGACACCAAAGGTCAGTGGCTGCTAAAAACCTAATTTTTCTTTCAAAAATCAAGAATTCAGAAATGGTGCTTTTAAATGTGTCATGAGATCTTTCTTGGCTTGGGGATTTGTTACTGTGTCAAGTAGAATGTCTAGTTCATTTCAGTGCCAGTGCTCACTGCTTACAAATTAAGTATGTGCTAATGGCCTAGGATCAGTGTGGTTTTCTGCCTTTTGTGTTAATACTGAATTTTTAGATGCTGTCTGAAGAAATAAGTTTCAGTATTATATACAGCACAGCAAATCAATATCAGAACAGTCATTGATATTTTGGTTATATCTGAAGCACAGTTCATAAAAGTGCATGCTAGGCTTTTTCCCTCATGGGCTGTTCACCCAGAACTAGTGATTGTGTTTTGGACATTGCAGTGGAATGCAAAAACAAATTTTGTGTGCACGACCTGCCAGTATATAGGTTCTTTGATCATGCATATGTGTTTTTATGCCTTGGAAACTTTAAAATGTAGTTTTGTGTGATATGCTGAACATTGTAGTGGGGAATTTTGCTGTATAAAAGTTGAGGTTTTACATCACCCAGAATGGGTTGGAAAATTATAAACAGATGACTGTATGGCATCTTTTTCCAGAGTTTGAATTTATAGCAGAAAATACAACATCAGAAGTATTGTAAATTAAAAACTTATTACATTATTTTTGTACTTTAATTAAATCTTTATTACTTTAAACATATTAAAACATTCTGGGGCAGTTGAAATATCAGGATGGTAAATATGAATTTTGTATAAATTCTTATTGTTGGGTACTAGGTCTTGAAATTTGATACAAATGATTATGATGTAATCATAAAGCACATTTCCACTGTTAAATTTTTCACCACAAGCTGATTTAGAGATGTTCATATTAATGCATACATGTGGATGGTTGCACTTCATTTGTGTGTTCATATATGTAGATAGTAGCTAGGCTGCAATGTAGCTGAAACTGAAAGAAATAAGCCAGGATGATGCTCTTCATCAGCCAGTCTTTCAGAAATACTCTGAACGAAGGCACTACAATCCGGTCACACTATATCATGGCAGCTCTCATTTTCACGTCCTCCCAATCACAGCACCCCCAGCGGCATGTGGCGGCACATTGCCTGCGGGTGTTGGCGTTTCAGATGAGCGGAGATCTAGCGCGAGGGACGGGGGGCGTGAGATGGAGATGGCAGTGTGGGTGTGGTCTCGGGACGTGGCTGAAGAGCGTGGGACCGCTACGTTGAGAACAGAGAGCCTCCATTGTCTACATCAAAGCACAAGGCACAGCGTTCTGTTGACAGCAGGGCTGGCTGATGCTGAGCTGAATGTGGTGTCGTGTCTTCCACACATTAGGAGGGGTATGAGGTGGAAGGGAGGGATGAAGAGAGAGCTGCAGAGGGAACGAGAGTGGGGGAGGATGGGGGGAGTGAGGCGAGGCGAGGGCCGGTGCAGTGCAACGCAGTTAGAGCTGGAACGGACACCCAGAGCTCAGCCTTCCGCATGTTGCCATGGAAACCAAATTCCTCCCCCTACTTGCATCCCTATAGACTGGCTGCCTCTCTCGCTCCTGCTCTCTCTGTCGCTGTTTTCCTGTCTCTGTTGCATCTTTCTGCATCTCTCATATGCGTTCAGTCACATAACATGGCAAAATTGTATGTGTCGCATCTGACAGGGTGTAAATGCGACGCTCGAGATGGATGAATGCGAGACGATGTAGAATTAACAATGCAAAATATGTATTTGGCAGCACAAAGGAATCTCCCTCTGCATTCAGAACCCTCTCTATGATCAGGCTTTTTCATTCCCAGTCAAACATTTTGAGTTACCCCCCTCCCCTCCCCCAGAGTCATTTTCAGTCTAGTCATATCTTTCTCATGGTTGCATACATTTTACTTTTGCTCTTTTCTGTTTATTCTGCTCTCTAGGCTTTTGCACGATTCTTTTACTCATCTCTCTTCTCAACACCTACAACATCTCACCACGTACACACTGCAGCTAAATACGGATTTCACTCCTGTTCTGAGAGTTTAATTCTGTTTTTTATACATACAGCTCATTTAGGCAAGTGACAACCACAGTCTATGACCAAATTCACTTTAAACAAAGAGTTGATGATTATGTATTTAAAGACACATCAGAGCACTGAAAATAGTTTACACACACAGTTCAGTTAAACAAAATTTGAAACCACACTCTGCACATTCTAAAAAAAAAAATTTATTTTGAAAAAATGATTTTTATTTGTCACATACACAATTATATAGAACATATATAACCAGCAGTGAAATTTACTGTCAGTTAAGTTAAATTTGTCAAAGTAATTAATTGCTCTGTTGTTTTTTTTAATTAATAATAATTCTTTACTTTCTTTCATATCACCATCTTTATTTACTTTGGTCACTGTCAATAGGGCTGAATGGTTTTGGGGGAAAAAATTTATAAAGATTTTTCTGATACTTTTTTTAATATAAACTATGATTTAAAAAATTACACTTCTTTGTTGTTCTGCACAGTTTTTGTCACCAATTTGATTTGATATATGTTAATATGACTATAAAAAACTACTATTGCTAACAACCACAACAACAATAATAATAATAATTCTAATAATAATTTTTACTAAGCACATATATCATACACCATGAAATCGCTAACTGTAATATAGTAATTTTAATCATATGGTAATAACAATTTGTAGTATAATAATAATAATTTTATTTTATAGTACAACTGTACAATTTCAGTAGCCTACCAGTATCTATTTGCAATCATTAAACTACTGAACTTTCATTTTAGTGGAAAACCTCTGGGAACCCTTAACTCTTTTATTTTATTGACAACAGGTTTTTAAGCGTTAATCATTACAAATTTGGATAGATTGTTGGTGCATATTATTTTCCCAAATGTGTGTTAATTTTATTTACTGTAAAATTATTATTTACTGTAAGCCGAGCTGCTCTGCGATGCTAAAAACACCAGGGGGTGAACAACAGGGAAAACAACAGGGTATCATTTATAAAACTCTCCGTAGATTTCATCCTAAAATTTTACGTAGGCACAAAAGCTTGATTTTGCGCACGGCCAAACTTTTTCAGATTTCTAAAACCATGCGCACGCCAGAACCTGCGTAAAACTCTCTTTATAAATTCCAGTGGGGGAAGATTGTGCGTACATGCATTTCCACCTCATCTCCTCCGCAAAATCACCATATGGAGCCTACAACGCCTTGTTTTACTATTCATAACCTCATCTGCATATCATTTATATGCGAATTCCCATGCACGTGACACCAAGCACTGCTCCGGGTGTGTGTTCACAGTGTGTGTGATCACTGCTCTGTGTGTGTGCACTTTGGATGGGTTAAATGCAGAGCACGAATTCTTCGTATGGGTCACCATACTTGGCTGAATGCCACGTCACTTTCACTTTCTTAAATGTATGCAGTTTTGCTGATAAGATAAACATATTTTAGCTATTTTAGTGGAAATAGATAAACACATATTTATTTCAGAGTATTGTCTGATTCAACGCTTCACTGACAAAGTATTGTAAAAAGGAAACATGCATATCTTACCATTTTCTCCTAGTTATGTCCTTCAAATATAGTGACATTTTTCATAATGTAGTAGAGATGACTTTACACGACATCAACACCTCCTTGCAGCTGTGGTTGTACAGTAATCCAGCTGTGTCCGCCATAGTATCGGAGTAAGTATGCATCATCGATATTTGTTCTCGCTAAAATATTCCTCATAACATGTGGTCTGTAGTTTAGTTTAAAGATTAATTATTGTGCACCTATAGCACTTCTCGCTTTAATAAAAATATCACGTCAAAGGGAAATTGTTTATTGTTAATGAAATTATGCAATTATGTTGTTTGTAAAATTACATAATTTCAGTGTTAATCTCTTTTAATTGCGATTGAAATATTTAATGTATATCGACATGAAAACAAAGTATTTTGTGTGTACGCAACGTTTATAAATGAGACCCCTGATCACAAGCTGCTCACGTGTAAATGAACACAGTGCCTCACTTCACTCTGAAACATGAAGCGCATATATTTAATGAAACTGAAGCTTTTGATAATCCTTTTTCGTTTTAACTAATCATGCAGCCTTATCTCACGATATTATAGGCATTATTAATTAAGGCTATCTAGGGGACATAGTCCATATTTGTTCATATAGACATTATTCTCCCCCCTACTATTGTGTGAACAGGACAATTCAACACTATTGTCAATCCCAAACACTGGTTCTGTGAATGTAGCCTCAGAGAACAATAATTTAGGGATTCATCCTTGCATTTAAATGCGGCTGTCACTCTTGCAGTGTACGTGGCCCTTATCAAACCCTCTCTTCTCTTCAAGACCTCTCAGTTCTCCAGTCATTTCACAAGCATCTCATATTCCCTTTCTTTCTTTTCCCCTCTCTCTCTTTCTCTCATTTCCCTTATCATTACGCTGTCAGTTGGATGTGCGGTGTTTGGTGCAGCAGCTGTTTTCTGTCACCAGGCCTATTAATAGGAGTCACAGTCTTCACAGGCACTTTAGTTTATTGTATCAATGTGGAAGAGCTACGACTCGATGAGTGTTTAGGTAAAAACCCAAAACCCTCTCTTGGCCTTCCAGCAGCACATTAATTGCAATTTAAAATGCATAGTGTTTGCATTTATGTCATGCATTAGTAATTACTGTATCGTGTTTATGTTGCCTATTCAATATAGACTATAATCACAGTATTTCAAAGGCTGCTCTGCACCTACAGCAATTCTCTGCGGTTCATTCAAAGGAAAGCTTCAAGAATGTTACTGCCCCTTTAAGACTCTCTGTGTCTCATCTTGCCTTATATGGACATACATCCTGTCAGGTGACATGAGTGCAGTCACATGGGCTGCTATGAGAATGCACAGTAATTCCAGAAATATTCTATAAGATACCTTCGATGTGAGAGAGTATATGGGGGTTGTGAGGCCGGCTGGGGGGTTTATGTAATGTGGGAATGCAGAAACCGACAATGAGGCTGTCAGATATAAGATATGCTGTGTGTCATGAAGTACATTTGTACCTTTGTAAAACCATATCACAACCATTCTCAGTTATTTCATAAATCAACAATAGGCTTTCTTCCAGTTTCTCAAGAGTGGGTCAGAGGTTGGTTTTCATTCTCCAGGAATTCTCTCAGAGTATCTGTGCAGTATAGAATAATATATATAATATCTGCAGATATATTTTATGAACTAAGGATACTCCATTTTTTTGCTTAGTCAAAGAGCAGTCAGAACTGTAAGGCAGATAGAAGGTGCTTTCTTAAACTGTCTCTTTTTTTTAACCATCCATCTGTAGTACTTTTCTTCATTCAGCCTGGGAGGATGCATCTGTCTCTCCCATCACACAGTCTCTCTCTATGTGGTCATTTGCAAGAAAGAATAAGGCTGCAGATAGAAATGAATACAGTTTTATAAGCATATTTGAGCCATATTAAAACATCTTGCACCAGCTTTAAATCAAATAATATTTATAGCATTTCTACAAGGTTTTGCACTGGATTTACATTTGCATATGTAATTACTGTAGCAAGAACATCTTGGATGACATTTAAGAGGCAATTAAATGTTACTTGGAACACATGGCCCCTTTACATGCATTAAACTATAAGCATTTTTGGCAGCGGAAGTGGTGCAATGTCTTGATCTGAATAACATCTTGTTTTCTTTTCTCAGTAATCACCCTTTGTCATGTGTGTACTGATATACAGCTAATATTGACAGACTTTGCCATTGATTGGCTGTGACTGTCTTTTTTTTAAAGATTTGATATTATGTAATTCTTTAAGGAGCAGCATTTTTCCCTAGAGGTACTAGAAACGCCCACATGCACTCACACTCTGGAAGATACCGACACAAACACATGACATAATGCAAGCATGAAATGCATGCATATAAGCACGCTCTGCTTCCCTGCCTTCCACTTTCTTCTTTATCCTTGGCCAGCTACATTAAAAATTCCTCTGTGGAGACCATGGAGGTCTGCATCCTATATGAGAACGTGCTGTATAGACAAGGGGAGCAGAGGGAACAGGGTGGTCGTAACATGTGGCCAGTCATGTGTGCTGTGATGAATATGCTTGCATTGCCTTTTTTCAGCCACCAAGCACCATTCGTACGCTCCCCATTGGGATTGGCAGTTTTTCTGTGTGATACTTGCACCATTCTTATCTCCGATTGGCCTTCCTCCTGGAAATCTGAAAGTTTGCCGGAATAGTATACTATATTGTGGTAATGAAGTGAGTTACCGTTGCATATAATTAAGTGTGGCTGAGCCTGCTGTTTGTGCCTCCTGGTGGGGTCGGAATAGAATAGCGTGCTATGCCTATTAGAACTGACTCAGCCACAAAAAAAACAAGTGAATTCACACATGCATAAACAGAGCAACACATACACAAATGTCCATGCATGCATATAGTTGCATTAGTAAACACTCAGTTGGTTTCTAATGTTTATGCTCTAGTATATTTGTAATAGTACAACAGTCTAACAGGCCAACATCTGTTTAGATTCAGCTACAAAATTGCTCCATTTCAGTTTAAGTAATCTTTTCAAATCCCTCAATAGGAGGGTCATTTGTAATCAAATTAACATGGATTTCTTTAGTGCTGTGGAAGTATTGCCTTTAGGCATGCATATTTTCATCTACAATAGTAGTCAGTAAATTCAGTAATGTCTTGTCTTGACATAAAGAAATAACAATAACGAGAAATTGTGCAACTCAAGACTCTGATTCTGTAGATTCCAAGGATTTCAATTAGCAATTTTCTCGAAATGGTGTAGTTAATTTGATCAGTTAATTTCTACATTGATTATTTCTTACTTTATTGTAAATACACATTCTAATTGAAGAACAATTGATTGTATTAATATTATTAATATCTGATTTAAATGAAATATTTTAAACCAGCGATTTTTACTTTTAAAATTAACAACCAAATAACTGTAGGCTGCATTAAAGACAATTAACTCTTGCCCCACAAGCGTTTTTGTCATGGTCCCCAAAATATTTTGTATGAATATCTATACACATGCAATACACCAAAACAAAGAACATAGCCTTTATAAATTGTATTTTATCTTTAATAATTATTTTTTTATCAGCAGTTGAGTATGTTTCATGAAAGTGCAACATTTCAAGCAAAAAGCTGAGAAAATCGTGTTTTTTCAAATAGTACATCTGGATCATTCAGTACAATTATCAAAGAAAAGATGCAGTAGATTTCTTGCACAGTCCATTATCACTTTCTGGACTGACATTTTACAGCCGTTTTTGGACTTCAGGTTATACATAATAGCGTCCTGAGTGTTTAACAGTGAAAACACGGAAATACAGAAAATTCTGTGTTTGGCTGGGAAGCGTTAGCAGGGAAAGAGTTAACAATTATATATGAAAAGATGTTGATAGAAAACTAACAGGAAATATTGTAGAAATGTGGAAAAAGTGGAGCAGATTTTCTCAGATCATTCCACACTACCAGATTTTGGCTAAATTCAATGAAGAATACAAATGTGTTTTGACAGAACATAACTATGAGACAACTAGTAGTTTAAAGCTATAGGTCTGCATAATTATATCAAATGTTATTTTCATTCATGTTTTGTTCTTTGAAGACAAATATTCTTTGATGTAGTGCAGTAATTCTTGGAGTTTATCTTCAAGCATTTTACATGTTTTCATTGCTAGTTTGTAATTTTCAAAGTGTATGGTTTATTTTATTCTAAAGTAAATTAACAAATTAATCTTATCGGAAAATAGTTACAAACATGGTCATCCATCAGCCCCTTATGTAGACCGTCTCCAGTATAGACCCTCAAGGCAGGTCTTTAGTCTTTCTAACAGTGAAGCCGTGGAGCTGAATAACACACTCTCTGCGTCTCCTTTCTGACTCTGTGTGCTGGCTGATTTTCAGGTGCGCTGGCCCTTTAAGAGCAGTCACTGAAGCAGTCAGTCCTGTGTTGGTGCTGCTGCTGATGGCTGTGCTGTGAGTTGATTGGCTGTGGCTGTCAGGGCTGAGGTGCTGGAGGGATGCTGCTACGCATCTCCCTCTCTCTCTCTCCCTCTCTCTCCCTCCCTTTCTCTCTCTCTCTCTCCCTCCCTCTCTCTCGCTTGCTTGCATCCCTCCGTATAATCCACATCTAGGGCAAGCAGGCTGAGAGTCAATCCAGTGCTCAGCTCCTCTCTGCAGGCTGGGAAAAGAGTGAGAGAAATAAGGCAAGAAAACGCTTCCCAAAACAGGAGGAAACGCAGAAGGAAGAAATCTGGCAAGCAGAGACATACAGAGGAAGATTTGATCACGGATATCATTTATATATATAGAAATTGTTTATATATATATATTTGTACACACGCATATCGATATTTATAGAAATATATATGTATACATATATACCTGTATATAACTGTATTTGTGCTTGTCTGTTTATATCAATATTTTTATATGTATTTGTGTGTGTGTAAATATATGCATATATAAACAAATGAATATACATATCTATGAATTTATATACATATCACTGTGAACCAACAGAAGCAAGAAGAGAACTCGACCATCGGGGCTGGTCTCTGATTCCGAGATCGTGCACACTATATTTTATTATATTTCCAAACCTTTTACATCGACCGGAGGAAGACCACCAAGCTTTTTCTATTTTTCATTGCCCTGTTGCTACCTCCTCGTCTCATCTATTTCTCGATCGGGAGGAACAAAGAGGAGGATAACAGGGCTCGTGAAGATTCCCGCTGCCGTTTCGTGAGCCGAGCTGCACTGTGCGCTGCGTTTGATCTGAGCAGGCAGCAGCAGCAGCAGTGAGATAGAAAGAGACAGAGAGCGACGCACCGCGTGAACTAGCCAGCATGCACAAACATCACCACTGCTGCAAGTGCCCAGAATGCTATGAAGTGACCCGCATGGCCGCCCTGCGCAGGATGGATGCCCCGGCATATGGAGAGTGGCAGCCCGAACCCTACGGATACCCGGCTGGCTATGGAGGCGGCCAGACCTTACCGCCCCAAACCTCGGGCGGAGGAGGGGGAATGGGTGGAGGGGGTACATTGGGAAGAAGTAAAGGGAAAATGATGTCAGCTGGGGGTCCTGGAGGCCCCAACCCCAAGAGCCAATCCAAGGGCGGCCCCAAGGTGAATGGTAACAACTCAGGAGGGCAAGGAGGATGGTGGCCCGAATGCACCTGTTCCAACCGGGAGTGGTACGACCAGGTAAATGCTGTTTCTGTGCCGCTGGGGGCATTGAGAGTAGGCAGCAGGCAGTAGGCAGTCGGTGTATATGTGTTCGCTAGGTTGAAATTGAGCAGAATCAGAAAGCTCCCCTGTAGCTGCTAAAAGATGCATAGTTTCTTCCAAGGGATTCATCCAGTGTTGATCCTTTCATACTGCATGTACTGTAATCTTCCAGTATGCTCGTCAAGATTGATTCTCTCAGACTAGTTTAATCTTCATGTATTTACTGCTCCATCAGTTCTTTATGGTTTCATCAATCCCCTACGTACATCCTTATCTAAACCCTCATCTGACAAGGATTGACAGGGCCGCTGTGACCACGCAACAAGTGCATGTAGCTCCGCCAATTTAATTCAAGGAAGGCAGTGTCCTGCCAACACTGCTGACCAGGCAAAACACATGATCAAATCTAATATCCAGCAAGTAATGGATTCTAGATCTGTGAGGTGAAGGTGTAGCTGTTTTCTGGATGTGTGTGTACGCGTTTCTCATTCGTTTCCAGTCAACTGTTCTTGTTGCTCATTGAGAGATGATGCATCTTGTGAAGCATAATACACACTTTTTGTCTGTGGCTGTTTTAGCTACATTTTAACCTCATATTCAAACAGAACCAGGGAGCAGAAGCTGTAATTAAGTGAGGTGTGTGTGTAAGTGGCAGCAGGGGTGGGGGAAGGGTCGCTCTGAATGTATAAAATGGAGGAAGCAGGCTATCGTGTGAGAACGAGCCCACATGCATGTTCTGTGCCTTCAGTGTGTCTGCATGTCCAGGGTGTGGGGGTGCGTGTGAGTGCACAGGTTTTTATTGGTATTGGTGCATGGCCGAGGGAGAGAGGATGCAGAGAGAGTGGCGGAGACGCAGAGAAAATGGAGGGTGAGATCTCAGTGGCAGCGAGGGAGAAATCTCACCAAGCGCAGGGAGGGAAGGCGTGAGCAAGGAGCTGACTAATTCTGCCTCTGTTCAGAGGATGGGAGAGGCATCAGTCAAAAGCAGTGCGGTTTTTCACTCATTCCTTTTGTTTTAATCATGAATTATGCATGTGTTCTTGGCAGCATTTGCTGTAAACCGAATAAATGAACCCTTAAGATGTGACATTTCCTGTTTATTCTCTGTTTCTGCGATAATTTCTTTCTCGTTTTGATGTATGGCGTCCAGAGAGGTGAAATATATCAACCATTTATCTTCTCCCGTGCGCCAAATGCAATACCTGATAGGCACGAGCACTCCTAGGGCATATTGATGGAGTGTATGTTTAATTAATGAGAAGGAAATTGTTTAACAGAGGTATATAGGACAATGACACTATTAAAGCTTCTCGTATGTGAGGAGACCATGGATCATCTGGTTTCTCCTCCTCTGGCCAGGCTGTTGCCTGTCAAGATTATTAAAGAGGCTTTAGTTATCTTTGAAGGCCTTGTAGATGCATTTCATTTGCCAAGGCTATCGCTTCTGGGGAAAATTTGAATGAATGAATTTCGGCTTAGAATGACGGGGAAAAACATTCCTTTATGGGGGAGGGGAATTGGAAATCATCAAAACGGCACTGGAAAGTTGTGGTAATACAGGTGAAAGTGCCAATGTGGAAAAGAGAGAAATCAGCCAATAAAGTCAGGTGGGCTGAGGAAACCGAGTGGGTTACATAAGAGACGGCAGTTGGTGGAGCCGCAAGAGGAGCCGCTTTAACAGAGAGCTTTGGATTTGTGTGCTAGCGTTTGCCCCCGACTTTTTGTAAGGACACATTTATTGGTTTCTAGCGCTCTGAGTGCGTATAATATACAAACACATTAATATGTGCAGAAAACATAATATTCATTGCGGGAGAGAAATCATGTAGAAGATTCTCATTCGTTTTGTGGCAAATCAACAGATCGGTTTTCTCGCACTGTGTTATTGTGGCCAAATTGCATCACCCCATCGCTTCAGCTCTGTGTTGTGCTTTAATGGTGAAGTATGTGGGGTTTCTGCACCACCAGCATCACCAAACAGAAAAGAGCTGTTTTTAACATTTCCCATTGGGAAACCAAAACAGATCTTTCCCCCTAATGTTGAAAGCGCTGCAGTTTTTAGTTTTTATTTCCTTTAATAGGAGTGTTTGTGTATTTGGAGAATGGATCTAAATTAAACAGAACAACACAGTTCAACTTTAAAGCAGTATCGCCTATTCATCATTTGTGCATTGGTTTTAAAA
This sequence comes from Carassius auratus, assembly GCF_003368295.1. NCBI lineage: Eukaryota > Metazoa > Chordata > Actinopteri > Cypriniformes > Cyprinidae > Carassius > Carassius auratus. Next base: position 19,751,892 of record NC_039256.1, read on the forward strand.
TCAACATAGAACCAGTTTTCACAACCCATTTGATGTATTTATGTGTCAAACTGGATTCTAAAAGAGAAATAATGTAGGACGAGTTTTTTTATTTTTATAATCTATACTTAATTTTATTGATCTGAATTGGATTGGATTGTGAAAAGTGCATGTTAACAGAAAGGAACCAGATGATTAGAAAAGAGCGGTCTAAAATGTTAGAGAAAACAGTGTGCAGTGGTGAATCATACACAATCTGACCAATAAATGCCAATGAGGTTTAATTTTGATTTAGTAGATATTTGATGAGGTGGTCTCAAAAGACATGGTCAGCTGTTGGAGTACAACAACATTTCTTCGTCAAAGCAAGAGACGTGTGTGGAAAAACTAGGCATCTTCAGAATGAACCGTCTGTCTCCGGCACCAGTTTATAATTTTGCGCTCTTGAGCTCTATGGCACAATCTCATGGTTATGATTAGTGTTAAATAACAAATGGCGCTTAGATCATTTAACACAAGATGTTAAAATTTTGACAGAATACTTTTTTGATATATGTGCCTGTTAAGTAAATGATGATATCTGGAGGTGAGGCATATGTACTGTTCTTGCTAGTGCTGGATGCTTTTCTGTTGTGATTCTGTGATGTCTTTATATTAATATTAACTTCTCCATGGGGCTATATGCTGAATTACACTCCACATCCTGCTCAGTCACCTGTCTGTCAGTGTACATGTGCTCAGGAACTGCGTGCATCACAAATGTTGACGTGTATTTAAAGAAATCTGTGGGAATGAAGGAGCAGATTTTAAGAGAGGCTTTACTCCTCAGATGTCCTCAGCTCTTACCCCCAGCTGTGATACAGACAGCCTCCATCTTAGAAATAAAGCGCTTGCATCATATCAAGAAGGATGTTTTTTTGTTAACTCATCCTTGTAGCCGCAAACATATGGACCATGCTGAAATGATGTTGAAATATACATGACAGTATGTGTTCGGGCTGCATTACAATTAGAGAGAAAGGCAAATGATGCTGTTTTTAAGATTCTCATCGTCTCATTCATAAGATCAACCATTACTATAGTATAGATGATTCATAGCTCATTATCTTCCTCAGTCCTCCTGAGATATGAAACTTAACAAATAAATCATGTTAAATGTTGCATATTAAATAGCAGGGGAACCATAAAACATTTCTTTTCACCAGTAAAACAGTAGTAAAGCAAGCATAGTATATTTCTTGTGTCTACTACAAGCTATATTTTATTAGATAATTAAAAATGGATATTTAATAGCTCTTACACTTGCGTCATTGTATGAGTTAAGCACTGAACAGGCATTTAATATGTAATTATTTCCTGGAGCAAATGACGCATTGTTTTTGTTAGCCCTGTTGTAATTGTCCTAACTTGGGTACTGTGTAATATGGACACTGTATAAAATGCTATTCACAATTTATTTTCCTATTTAGATTTTATTTCTTCACATTTTGCATTCTATAAAGACTTTTTAGACTATTATAAAGATTATTTGGTTACTATTTTACAGTACGTGTACTTGCATGTATTTATAGTGTACTTACAGTGTATTTATCTAAGAAAGTTCTGGTAACACAAGGTAACTACATAGGGTAGGGTTAGGTTTAGGGGTAGGTTCAGGGTTAGTACCTAGTTATTACATAGTTATTGTAATTACTATAATAAGTACATAGTATGTACATGAGGAACAGGACTGTAAAATAAAGTGCTACCGATTATTTAAATCCTTTTAAAAAGATTTAGCCTAGTAAGTTGGTGTGTGGAGCATCGTTTTTATATGCTGCCATATATTATATTTGTTATAAATTCTATGAATGTTTATTTTATTTGTAAGATTACTAAGGTAAATGGAAAGTGCATTGTGTTGAAAAAACTTGTCAGCATAACTGTTGCCATATGCCATCAAAAACAGCTTTATCCAGTATCCTGGACAGTTGCAATTGGGAGGTTATGAGAGCAGATGGTAAATTTGTTTATATATTATTTAATCTATTGCATGACATGACCATTAGCTTCATGTCTAAAGACTTTCTTCAAACAGCAATATAAAAATTAAGTTTTTAATGTAACTACATTTCCATCAAAAACACAATTTGTTGAACATGCTTCTAGCAGTTGAAAGATTAACGACACATATTTAGAATCACATTTATTTATTTTATGTGATAAAACGCCTTAATGGTTCCTTTTGCTGATGCCCAGTGTAGCCAATTTATGAGAAATACATCTTGATCAAGTATTTGCATTCATTAGAATGAAGCCTGGCAACACAGTGCATTCAGTGCAAGAGAATTCAAGGAATACATTCAGGTTTTTCTTTATTTTATAAAGCATCTCATTAATGGTGCACCCTGCTATATCAGAGGTGATATTCTGTGCTCTTGTGATCTCAGCAGTAAGCCAAGTTCCTCAGTTGATTATGCATGTCATAAATCAGGAGTAGGGCTAGCATATGTGAGCGCTTACGGATGGATCGCTAGCTTGAAACATCAGCATAGTAATGTATTCATCTGAGAGGAGGCTGGGTTTGTGAGAAATTTTAACAAATTGGATTTTCATTTGTAATGTGGGGTTTTGGGTTGCAGGGTTTGGGGGTTTTGTTCCATCCATTCCAGATGAGACCAGTTTAGGGTTGTTCCCCCAAGACACCAAAACCAATATATTTCCTTCTGGAGAACTGAGAATTTATTTATTATTAGAAGGCCACACATGCGGAGACACTTTATTATATTAAAGATGAAATGGGGAAATAGAAGTGTAATAGATATTGATATATAGATTTTGTTCTCTTATTTTTTAAGTATTTATTTTTGTAGGATCAATCTTATGTGATCAAACTTTTATCTAAATAAATCTTTAATATCTTGTTTGTAAATACCATTAATATACACTGTAAAAAATTTCTTGTTGTTTTTACAAAAACTTTTTGGCAGCTGTGGTTGCCAGAATAATTTTGTAAAAATACAGAAAACTGTAAACACATTTACGTCAAAAACTGTTAATTTTACAATATAAAGCTGTAATTTACAAACAAGAAAATGTGAATATAAATTCAACAACACACAAAATTAAATCTGTTTTGTACCTTGAAAATACTGACAACCACCATAATAATAAAGATGGTACTGTATAAGAGAAAGCCACATGAAGTATCAAAGCTCATCACAAGTAGCTTCACCACAAGCAGAAGTATATATTAACATATAGAAGGTGCACATTTATGGAAACACAAAACACCATCATGGTAACACACGTGATACTTAAATAATGCAAAAAACTTTCATTAAGCAACAGAAGATGTAACATAAAGCTCAAATGTACATAACTGATAACAAGAACTATTTAAAAACATGATTATTTAAACAAAATACTTTCAAACGTGGAGTGTCACGCAGGGAATTCTGGGAATATCAGTTTACAGTTTTAGACTGTAAATTATACATTGATTTGTTCTTTTTTTACTTCTAAAAGCTGTATAATTAACAGAATTTTACTGTAAATTTACATTAAATGCTTTGTTAGATCTTTTACAGTTTTTCCCTGTATATAGTACGGGAACTTACTGTTAACCTATTATCAGTTTTTTTCCGTAGCGTTTTTACAAAATTTTACAGTTAAAATTACACTTATTTTTTACAGTGTAAGGTACATTCTGTTTTATTGTATTTTATTTATTCTATTTGATGCATCTTATCTGAAAATATAATTTTTTTATTTTGCAATTAAAAAGAAAAATTAAAAAAAAGTATAGGCCTAGTACATTAAATATTGTTAATATCGTTGATATGTACACAGATGAGGTAAATCCCATCTTTGTGCAACACGCAAAACATTCTTGACACTGACAATTATTGACATTGTCATATGCTTTTCCTTTATAGTATAGCACATTTGTTAAAAGAGATAACTAAGACTTGCCACCTTTCACACTCGAAGTGTGTTCCTTCAAATGGGAACATGTTCTTGTAGGAGAACGGTGTTTGATTCTACCAAACACTGCATAGGTACCCAGTTAACTTTAGGTGTTGCCATAGAGACAAGAAGGCTAGAAATCCTTTTACCCGAAAGAGAGCTGAATTCGGTGACATTTTACAGGCATGATCGTGCATCTTCATGACAGGATTTTTTTTTGCTGACGCTGCAGTTACCTTGACATGCAGAACGTCACAATGCATATGCACTGATCAGTGATATTATCTTTGCATTCTGGGTTCGCTATATCACATTATCCTCTCTACACACACATATTGAAGCAGCTGGCCTGGACAGGAAGATGACCACATCCTATAGTTCATTTCATTTACAGCATTATGTTATTGATCTAGAGATCTACAAAGCTGAAAAACCTATCACTTTGCTCAGTAAGTGATTGTTAGAGTGCGCTGTTTCACGGCCTTCTCACTGCTGATTAAGTATCAGTTGTCAGAAGGCTCAAGGATGCTGAATGCAATCCATCAATCCATCATCCTACTCCAAAATATTTGCCACACACACATGCAAGCCTTTATAAACCTGTTCTTAAAACAAAATGTACTCAGTCTATAAAAAAAGATGGAGGAGCGCATAGAAAATCACTGCAAATGCACTATAAAACAGAGGAGAAGGCACACTGCAATATTTATGCATACTTTTAGAGTTGGCTTTTATACACAGAGAAAGGGTAAAGATTTGTCCCTGAGAAAAACTTTAAAGAGATAATTGACTGTGTTTTAATGGGAACTAGTGGACTTGCAGTGTGATAGAAGTTTGGTTTGTTCTGTGATGGAGTCTTGCATATTATATGCACAGAACTTGTATGTTTTCAAACAATCCCAACTTTGATGGACATTATTGTTATATTTTTGGCTGCTTGCCTGTTTATCCTTTATCTATCATCCAATGAAAGAAAACACTGTTAAGGAAATGAAAATAAAAATGTATATCGTCTTATGTGAATATTTTAAACAATGTGACAAAAAATATATAGTGTTCTTGTACTCAAGAGTGAGTGTTAGTTCTGTTATTATGTCAGATGTTTTGAACTCTAATTTAAACAATTTAATGGACTCAAAAGCAAGGTTCGATATTATTTCCATACATTTTTTTCCTCAGACAACATACAAAACTACCAAATTTTGCTATAAGTTTGATCACAACATATAATAATTGCTGTTAATAGTTTTCACCTAACAGTTTTCACCATCTGTTTGATTATATGACATTTTGCACATTTCAGCCATATAGACATCAACACCACTGATAAGATATAAACTTGAATTTTCTGTAAAGCTGCTTTGCAATGATTTGCATCGTGACAAGCGCTACATAAGTAAACTCGAATTGAATTCGATGTCATTCGAAGACTCTCTCTCTCTCTCTATATATATATAAAAGCAGTGTAAAACATTTCAACAAATCCTCCTTTGTGTAGATTATTCTTATTTAAATGGGCAGAATTTAAAACAGAATGTTCAACACATCACAGAAAACAAATTGCGCAAGATTGCATGAATATGATCAGCAAACGAAAGAAGTAGTGCCAGCGCAGCACTAACCTGATCAGCTGGCCCAAAACTGTCTCATGTCGTCCCCTAGCCATCAGGCCACTTTTGCTTTATGACATCTGTAGAGTTGAAGAAATTTCTTGACTGTTAATCTTTGGATCTCGTAATGAAAAATGAAGCACGTTATTAAGATTCCAGTCATCCGTTGACCTGCAACAGTGTTCTGTGCACTAACCCACTGCGTGAGCTTTACACATTGTGATATTTCTCCATATAAATACATTTGTGTGGGTAATAATGTGAGTGACTGTATTGCTCATGGCCATTGACCTGTCAGCCATATGCTCTCAGCTGGCGGCCCTGTTGGAGAGCAGCTCCCCTGCTTCGCTCTGTGCCACACGTGGGGTTTGGAGTCGAGAGAGAGCTGTATATTTATTTGCTCACCTGCTTTGTTTCATTTCTTGTTTTTGCTGATCGCAGTGGTGACTGTCCTGGAAAACAGAAGAATAGCGGTCAGCTTACTCATCTTATTCAGTTCTGGATGCATCCACTATGCTGACAAGGAAGGCAGACATGTACACATGCCACCGAGAGCCACGGCACAAGCATTGCATGCTAGTGCAGTATTGTCACAAAGCCCTCCTTGCTGCTTCAGTTTAATGGTTAGCATCCCAATGAATTTTAGAGAGCTTGCACAGTCGTTTCCTCTTTTGTGCCATTACTCTTCCCCTCTCCCTGTGTGAAGCTTCAAATATCAGTTGCTGCATTTTGCGCCGGCCGCCGTTAAAACTCCCACACGAGATCATAGAATCTTCATGCATCACAATCAATAACTGGAGAGGACTGATCCACGAGCCTCTCACTCTCTCTATGTGTTGTGGGAGTCTGTGGGTGCTTTTAACGGAGCTTTTGAGCTTTCCACTGCTTGTAATTTTAGACCTTTTTGGCTTTTACCTCTGCTGTGGACTCACTTGTGAGCGTAAAGGGATTGCAGACCTAGAATATTCTATGTGCAGAATTGCTTGCATTCATTAATTTCGAGGGATGTAGTGTAACATACCTTGTGCCGAGCCTCCGACCTGTGGGAAAAATTACAGCAATAAATTATAATGTAATTAACTGACAGAAGGGAAAACTATATTTGTGCTGAAAGGCTCTTTTATCAGATTTCATCTAGTGATGAGGCATTGGTTAATTGTATATTTAGAGTACAGGTCATTGTGCTCTCCACAGCGTGACCTGGGATGTCCAATTTGTGAAAATTTGTGAATGAATGTCGAACAGATTCATGAATCACTACTTATCGATAAGATATATTCTCACTTGATAAGCATTGAGTCATTTTTGATTATTGCTGATCATTTGATTATTCCTATGGAAATTATCCGAGAACCTGTGGTAAGACTTACTTTATACCGACTGTTTAAATGTATAGTAATTTAAGAAAACATTCAAATGTGTGACAAAAACACAGCTGGTTATTTTTTAGGAGGCCCATTTGTAAAGTTGAATTGATTGTTGAACTTTGTGTGTTTTGTTTTGGGAGCCACACTTAAAAAAGCTACATTTAAGTCTAAGATCACATTGAAGTGAGCAATTACTGCTTTCCACTTTTAACATTTCATAAAGCAACATTTGTGAATTTGTTTTTATAACAAGCTGAAATACTTTCACAAAACAGAGGGATTTATGTGCCACAAACGCAGTCAGGTTCACTAGAGTGACAGCATTAATTGGAATACAAATTAAGTCTGCAAATGTGACTAGAAAAGGTAAAAAGTATGCATGTAATTTCCCAGCTTAAAAAGTTTATTTAGCACCTAATTTTTTCATTGGTCATATTAAAATGTTTGTTGCATTAAATGTGGCATTTAAAAATAGAAAAACTGCAAATTGATATGCTTTTAATATGAGTTAATATGAGACTACCAGTAAAGAGTGTTTCTTGCATGCAGATATGCTCTGTGTGTCATCTCTCATTGCTGCATTATCTAAGAAGCCCTTCAGCCATTTTCTGGACATTTCCAATTTTCATAGTGTTTTAACCATCTTTTTTCTTCGTTCTCCTTGTTCTCATCCCGTTTCCCCTCAAAAGTTGCTTCGAAATAGCATCTTTTTTTTTCAGAAAATGTTTATGCACGGTCCTTTAACACTGTTTACTAATGCAATTAATGTTGTCGGCCTCTGTTTCTCCCTAAAAGGATGTGCATAAAAAGCAGCTGTGATTACACAATCACTCTGTAGTTGACACAAATACATATTGTAAAAATATAGATATGCTTTACATATTAAAATGTATTAAAGTATGGCAGTTTGGATGTAATATTAATCGTTATGTAAAATAGCTAGAATTTTAACATTTGCTGACACAATGTCCTACTTCAGTCAATTTTTTGGGCGGAGGGTGTGGATAAATACATTTTATCAGAGGTCAAGAACTGTTTTTAAATAGTGATCGCTTAGAAAAGTAAGAGCACATCTCTCATTAACAAGCTGCATGATTTGAAACATAGTTTATGTCCATATTGCAAGCGTGTGGGACGAGTTACGCATCTACGTTTAATTACGTAGGGTTACTAGTTCTGTGTTCCTCCTTTGTGAATACCACTATTAATGTTATTATAAAGTGTCACTAATTCATTTTTCATATGCAGTGTTTATTCCACCTTGCCTAATTCGGCTCTCATATTGGGAGTGTTCAGGATACAAGCATCCCATAGTGACTCATGTCAGGGCACACTAAATGTGATCCAGTTTTTTAATCAGATCTTTGGCCCTCTGGAGGTTGAAGATGTTATGCTTTTCTAACACATTGAATTGGCTTCATTGGACATTGGCTGGATGGAGTAATAATGGTTTGTACTCTATGTATACATCCACTTGCACACAGACTTGCTCATTCACGCTTCCTCTCCAGAGAGATACAAATCAAGCAGAACATCCCTGATATCTGAGAGTCCCAGCTGCCTCAGGCCACAGATACTAGAGGGTTGTGCCGAGCCTGTACAGATAACGTGCTGGATTATCAGCCCACCGTTACATGGTTTGCAGGCAGCGCATCTGTGTTTGATTTAACACTTGAGGTTTGCGGAGGGGTTGTCTTAATTCATTTACAGCTCGGCCAAGAGCTAAAGGTAGAGCATCGACACAGGTGTATGTAGATTGATTGCAAATGTACTTTCAAAGAAAAGCTGATTTCTTTTTTATTATTATTATTATTTTTATTCGTTATCCATTACAATCAGTTACGGTAACGTTTTGCGAAAGACATTTCTACAGATAATTTAAAATCAAAGCATTTTCAAATGAATGGATTTATTAAAATGATCAACATGAAATTATTTCAGTACTACAGTATTTAACATAGCGTGTATTTGTCTAACAGTCTCATAACATATCACAGACTTGCTTGCAAAACCCACAGAAACTTGTGACATGTTGACAAGCGGCTGAGATGCTAAAGCACACACTAGATGCTTCTGCTGTATTTTTGTCCTGCAGACCTAAAAAGCTTTATTTTTTGATATTAGTCATCACAACTTCGTGACAGCATGGCTGTACTGGAAAACAGAAGAGTGAAAAATAAATAAATCCCAGGCACCCATTAAAGCATTTCTTAAAGCATTCTTTTCTCTATTACCTCTGACGTTCTATTAATCTTTTTTGATTAATATAGCATGATTGATTGTTATACGTTAAATATAATAAGTATCTGAACTAAACATCATTATCATGGCAGTGACTTTACATATTGATTTTTGACATTTAGATTACCTTCATTTAATGATCACTTAGACTGCATTTAACATTTTAATTCAATTGAAATATATTTTTTTTACTTTGTAGTACATTATAAAATATATATTTACACAAGATATTATTGCATTTTAGTATTTGCTATTTATTAGTGGCCATTAAAAGTGTTTTGCTGCTCCCATTAATGTAGGTGATTTTAGGTTTTTTATTTTTAATGTCCCCACAATGATGGTACAACCTGACCTCCACACACAAAAACGCATACGTACATTCATGAACGCTTACGTAAGCTCTTTAGTACATTGCTGGATAATCTCGTTGCATATTAACCCTCACAATGACATTTGGGAATGCCACTATATTGTGAGTTTGCACTATTTTAGTCCTCTGGCTTACAGGAGTGTGTGGCTTGTGTAACACAGAGAGTCACCGCGCTTTGAATAGGCTGCTGGAGTCGCTCTAGTAGATCCTGATCAGCCAGCTTATAAAACGGAATGTGGGCCCTCAGTGGATTAATATTCCACTTTAAAATTCCAATTATATAATCAGCCAAATCCAAGCACTGCATATGCTCATCTGAAGCGCTGCAGAGCTCGTGATGACGAGGGCCAGCGTTTGAACCTGAGAGAATGACGCAACGGGGGTCTGCTTACGGTGAACTCTCTAATATCATTTTTTGCCATGGGTGTTGGGCTGACTGTGTGTGGTCATTCACAGAACATCCCTCGCAGAAGCAGTGACAGCATGCCAAATTTTTAATGCTTTAACCTCAGGGGACGTGAGGCCGCCGTGACATTTTGAACCTCCCGACACAACCCTGAAAAAGAGCAGCACTTTGCATTTTCTATGACTGTTCAGTGTAAGGAAAGGTGATTAATGACATGAATTAAGGGGAATGTACGAACCTCCCAGCATGTGTCTGTTTAAAACGGCTGATTGCTTGACAGCTCTAAATACAATTTACATCCTTTGAGCATTCTCTCATCAAACCGTCCACTGAGAATATGGAGTAATGAGCAAGAGTCATTTATGTAATTACTTTTGGTTTATGAGTTATTAAATAAAGCTCAAACCCAAGTAAAAAGTCTTTGAACAATGTAGGAGAGTCGTTAGCTGGAATAAAACTGTTTGGCTTTGGACCTGTGTGCACATGTAGAATTTAGTCTGATTGTGTTTGATTGGTCTTTTGAGCTATTTGAGGTATTCGATCTCTTGTTTTTCATTGTTCACTCATGACAGACAGAATCCCATCCTTCATGATTTACTGTAATAATACATTTCTAGTCATCTTCATCATGTTCTGCTTTTTAAATCATAAATCCTTTGCCGTTTTGATTGGCTTTATATTAGGGTTTTTAGTGTGTCCCTTTCTTGCTTGGTTGTCTAAGGGTGAAAGTTGAATACCTTGTTTTAACTCTGCTTAATACACTATAAAAAAAAATAGTGATTTTTTTTTTGCAAGATATGCTAACCAAAGCTGCATTATTTGATCAAAAATAGAGTAAAAACAATAAAGATTTTTTTCATTTTAATCTAATTTTATCAATTACTCTCCAGTGTCGCATGATCATTTAAATGTAATTATAATATGTTGATTTGCTGCTCAAGATACATTTCTTATTATTATCAATGTTAAAAACATGCTGCTTAATATTTTGGGTGAAACTGATTTTTTTTTTTTTTCAAGATTCTCTGATAAATGAAAATTCAAAAGAACAATTTATTTGAAAGAAATGTTTTTTAAGGTTAAAAAAGTCTTTACTTTCATTTTTGATCAATTCAATCCATTCGTGCTGAATAAAAGTATTAATTTCTTTTAAAGATTAAAAAATTGAAAAACCTTACTGACTCTAAATATTTGAAAGGTAATGTATATTCTATAAAATGGGTAGTTCTGACTCTAAAATACTATTAAATGAAAATACCCACTATATATCCGTGACTGTACATCGGTTTGCATAATATCTTGCCAAATTTAATATTAATTTCCTGGCAAGATGGATTTATTTGTTTATTTATTTTTATTTTCTGTGCTGATTTTATTGTGGTATGCAGCCATTAAACATGTTAAAGCATAATGAAATGAGCCAAAATATTTCAAAACTAATAAACAAGGGAGTGTGTGGAAATGTGTGAATGTCGGATGTTCCAATTCTGTGGAAATTTGCAAAGCTTTCTGCCGAGTTTTGTGCTTTCTCCATATGGAGCAAGTTATTGCATAACAGAAATAGATGGTGAATACTATAAACGGCTCTGAACAAAATCAAATTGCATCTCTACACATACAGTATGAAAAAGGTTGATATTAGAAGTGTATTTAATTTTAGATCAGTATATGCTTTCCTTTTACCTAACCATAAGACCCTGCCCACGTCATTTCTCTGATGGACTGAATCATATTCTCAATGCATCGTACGAACAGTTCCTCCGCTCCTGATTGTGAACGGTCTGTGTGTCCTCAGATCAGTGGGCATGATGAAAATGTGAAAGTCAGTGACGGTCACTCCGAACACAGTGGAGATCTTGGCTATGGGGCTTCAGTTCTGATATTCTCTGTCTCCTGTCCAAGGTGTGCAAGAGAGACTGCAAATCTGGCCTCTCTGTGGGAGGCAGATTGTTTTGGCAATTCCTGATGTGATACAAACATTTAAAACAAAGCCTCTTTTCACTGCTATTTGGCAGTAAATACACCAGCATATGGATAAACGTCCTCATGAATGTATTCATAATTGCGCACAGAAAGTAGTGGCACAGCACTTGTTTTTCTGCTGTCGTTCTTGCCGTTGTCCTACTTACTGTAATTCTTCACTTTCAACATCCTACACAAATTGGTCAGCCAATTTGAAGGCAGGCACACGGAGTGAATGGAGCGATGTGGGCGTGATGGAGTTCAGGGATGTAGCCCTGATCCCGTAGTCATGACTTGGGAGGGTGTAGAGAGAATGGAAGAGAGGATCATGGAGTCAGAGGTGCCCTTTGTCATCCGTGTTTGTTGTTTTAACACAGCTCTCAATGGATTATACTGCGTTCTCCGTGACCCTGGTGCCGCTCCTGTGCCAACTGTGTCTGTGCTCATATCTGTGCTGCCTTCAGGTGGCCTGAGCTGCTCGCAGGAAAAGCTTACAGAGATAGTTATATCTGAGGCTGTGAATCACGTCTGCTGCACTTTTGCCTGCTGCACGGAGCATTCTGGATTGCCAGAGTGACTGCTGGAGATGCAACATGCAGCAAGGTCATGATGTGAGAGGATGAGGCCTGCCAGAGCAGAGATTACAGTCAATATTGCAGTTCATAAAGGAATAAAATTCTCTTGAAAATGATATTGCCATTACTCACTCTCGTGTCTTTTGAAACCCATGCACTACAAAAATGTGTAGGCTACTTACCTTACTAATTAAACGGTGTAAGATAATAAGCCTGGTTTAAAGAATTTATTTGACTTGCGTAAAACTTAAAAAAACAACACACAGTAACTTAAAATATAAAATTCTTTCAAGTCTCAAAAGAGTCAACAGTCAAATTGCTTGTCAAATATATTTGATATATATATAACTTTTTTATCAATATTAAATAATTATAATAATTATAGATACATAATTTTATATTATTATCTTCTATTATATACCTGGAATAAATATGAGGTACAGTATAATATATGAATTTTTATATTAAATTATATTATATTATAGTTTCTAAGTTAAGTAGTTTTTTTGTTTTGCCTTTTTAAAGCTAGGCAGTACCTGTGGTCACCATCCTTTTTCACTGTATCGAAAAGAGAAGCATGAACATTTATCAAAATGTCTTATTTTTGTGTTTCTTGAAAGAAAAAAAAGATATATTGTTTTGGTAAAATATGAGTTAATGATGGCAGAATTTGCATTTTGTTGTGAACTCTCACATTAAAAGGCCTGAAGTCTCTTTTCTCCTAATGACAGCTAGACAACACAGATAAAAAATTAAAATAAAAAGTCCTGATTGAACATATTCCTTGTTCTTGGCACAGGACACCACGCAGAGGAGTGGGCACAGCTCTCAGCTTAGCAACAAGGGGTAGCAACCAGCCAGTGGCAGAGAAGAAACGAGCATTGGACTCAAAACAGCACTTGTTATTTGTTTCATTCATTCTATATAAATGTAATGAAGTACAGTTACATCTTAGTATAAATCTCCACAGCAGACGCAGTGGCGCATCCCAACGCTGCATCAGAGTCTCTCTCAGCCTGTTGTGATAGAATGCAGAGCACTCTGACTTCTCATCTCAATGGTGACTGAGGCTGTGTTCACGGTGTAATGATAGAGATGATTACAGCACCGCTGCGGCAGTGGTTCACGTAACCTGGCAACAGAGTGATCAGACAGGGCAGGGTAGATTGAATTATTAACCCGTCTTTTGCTGATGTGTTCCTCGTCAACCGGCTCCCGCTAGTCACACTGACGCTGCATAACTGGCCATATATTACATACCGCAGATGCTAAAGGCACACGCGTTTGTACACTCGGGCTAGCTTAGGTTATTTATAGCCCATGTAATATTTAATATCATCATTTAGCACTAGTTGAAGGTCAGATTGGTGACCTCGCTGAGGCTCATTTGGAGCTGCTCACCATGACCAAACAGAACACACAGCCAGGACATGCTTCAGTAACTTTGCAGGAAGGATACAGAAAACACTGCTGTTTAAGGCTCCTTTACGATCACAGGAATTCAATACATAAAGATCCCCACATGAAAAATCTGTCATTATTTACCCACCCTTGTCATTCCAAACCTGTGTGAAGCTATTTTTTTCTGTTAAATGGAAAATAGATATTATTCAAGAATTATTACCTGTAGTTATTGTTATATATTATTATTATATACTGTAAATAAAAATAAACAGAACAGAACACACACGCACACACACACACACACACACACACACACACACACACACACACACACACACATATATATATATATATATATATATATATATATATATATATATATATATATATATATATATATATTATGGTATTTTTTAAAACTCTGTTTAAATCTACTCAATACATACTATATGTTTTGAAGCCCTAGAAATGGTTTACATGAGAAACAAACCAAAATTCAAGTCATTATCCTTATTAATTATGTTCACTATAATAATAATAAAAAAATAACAACAGCATACCAGTTTGGAATGACAGTGAAAGATGGAGATATTTAAATTATGTCCAAACTATACACTTTATTCAGTTTATTTACAGTCAGTGGTGCTATGGTAACCAAAACACTGCCATTTTGAGACCCATACCGACTCGATTTCTGCATTTTCCCATATGTGTTAAATCACCTGCAACATGTTTTCTGCTTGTGCTTGTTTTGGAGTACAAACGAAAAAAAATCTTTCAGATGTCCATCTCTCCTCTCTTTCACGTACATTCCTGCGTCTCTGACTTTCCCCTTCTGGTGTCCCTGAGCACCTGTACCCTAGCGCAATGTTGGATGCATGGTAATTAAGTCTTATTGATTGAATTGCAGCGTGGCTTATACAACCCACTGAGGCTTAACAAGAGAGGATCTGAGAGTAGCTACTCCTCTGTCTTAGTTTCCTCTCTACATATTGAGCATACAATCTCTGCTTTTGCTTTAGGACATAAACTAAACCCAACTTGTATTCAATTTAGATATAGTAAAAATTTGTATTTGTTTGAATTAACATTGTTTTATTCTTTCTGTCTTTAAACCTATTAGAACAGACCTGCAGACTGTTTGTGGGTTCCAACCCACCAGTTGTGACAATTTCAGATCTAGACCCTTCTAGGTGTGCTGTAGTTTATAGCTCATGACGTATGAGTTATTGACACTCTAAATGAATTGCTTGCTCCCCTGGTATAACTTGACAGAGCTGCGTTCATGATGGGATCAAGTGAGCAAAGGCTGTTGGATTTGGATTTACTTGTAAATATCTCATTATGCACTATTATCACCAATCTTGGATTGAATCTTTTTCTAACCATGTTTCCTTTCAATTAACACAGTTTCAGCACAATGAATTGATCTGTGCTTATGCACTTAAATTACTGAATGAAAAATAATTATTTTGTCAGCATAAACTCAGATTAATGAAGCAAGTTGACAAAAAGACTAAATCCAATTTTTGCCAGTAATAATGATAATAATAATAATTTAATAGTATAATAATTATAATGTTCATAAATAATAATTATAATAATATATTAATATATATTGTATGCGGAAGCTTCATGCAACTTTGATTGAATATCCAGGTAGGAGTGTAATATAAAATCTTTAAAAGTTAGTGTATTAACATTTGTAATATTATTATTTAGAAGAAAAAAAAATATTATTTAAAATGTATATTATCATTTACATAAAAATGTGTGTGAACAAGGTCGGACAATTTTCTAAATAAACCAATTAAGTACTGAAAAAACATGTTTTTTCTATAATTATCCTGTGCCGTGTGCTCTTTATGAATCAAGAGCTCTCCTTTATATAAAGGGTTATGTTTAGAAAGGCAATTGATATGGTTTAAAAGGTCAAGCATGTGCTGATATGGCGCACGGTCACACCCAAAACTGTCTGGTACTGAATGCTGCAGTTATTGAGGCTTGAGAAATGGTGTGATTGACCTTCATGTACAATGTGTGATTCGAACAGAACCCAATCGAGTTTGTGGCTAGAATGGACCACTGTCATGGCGTCATCACCAGTGTATGTCCTGAAAGAGATAAACGAGGGAGGGCAGACTCTGCCCGCTCCTTCCAGTCAATGCAGAGGCCAGAGTAGCCGTTGCCATAGGAACGCATTGATTATTTAACAATTTGGATGAAGCGCTTGCCCCGGTGCTTGCCTTGATTCAGTGAAAGCCTTTGTCGGATTGCGGCCCCAAGGGTCTCTGGCCAAGTCCAATTAGGAAAGCCTGACAGCGGCAATTGCGCAGGGAGCTAATGCAAATTCACTCCTCTAATGAGCAAACCGAAGCAACAGTTACAATAAATGAGCTGCCTATCCAGAGTATTGACTCGAGATACAGAGACATGTTTATTCATTGATTTTCCTAGGTTGGAACAGATGGAGACAGATCTGGCAGATGAGCCATCAGTGGACACACATGGAGATATTACAATTTGACAGCAGTTCTGTAGATGTTACAGAGGTTTGTTAAGAGAAAGACAAGAAACCTGCGTGAGAAAACCAAAAACCGAGTTTGAATAAGTAGATGATGCAAGTCAAATTGAGTTTACAGTACTTGGATGTTCAGACACAATGTGCATGTGTGTGTGTGTGTGTGTGTGTGTGTGTTGCAGCTGGAGATAACGGTGCAGTGACAGCTGGCTGTTAAAAAAACAGCCTTTAATGATTAAACTTTGAATTAAAAGGAAATTAAGGGATTTATTGTAATCTAATCCAGATTTGTCTAATCCCTCTCGTACCCTTTAGTCTTTCCCTTCTGCCACATCTGGACACCCTCCAGCCTTGTGCTGCTTGTCACTCTTTCTTCTTACCGCTGCTGTATTCTCACCTCTCTCGAGCCGGTCTTATTTGATTGCCAGAATTTGTGAACATCTGGAATCGGTCTGGATTCTTATCCAGTGGCATCCACCGCTGAAAATGTCAAATTCAAGGCTTAAGACAGAAAAGAAGATATTTGGAAAAACGTTTCAGTCATTTGTAATTTTTGAACATTAATTGAATGCACAAAATAACTGAAACATCTATCAAAATGTGTCCTGAACACCATATAGGTTAGGAACAACATCAGGGTGAGTAGCTAAATGATGAGAGAACTTTCTTTTTAAACTTTGGGGTGAATGGTAGCTGTATGATTAGCTGTGGCTATAGACTGTCACTACTACTGCAGCTCCATCATGCTTCTCATAGATGTGCTTTTCTTAAAAAACAGAGTAGTCCTTGTATGTACATGTACATGTTGCTTTTGAACATCTCACTGTATTACAATGGACAGCAGCAGTTGTGTAGGGTGAAAAAAAGATTAGAAAAATGTGTATGACTTCACCCCAAAAAGCCCAGGGCTGGTGACGCCCCTGTGTGACTCCACCACCTCACCTCTCCATCATCCCTCTGCTTTTTAATCCGGGATAGAGAGTTATGAGCAGTGATGGTGTAAGCCTCTCTTCAGGTCACGTAGCTCAGTGATACCTCTGCACATTCATCCACCGGCTCCTCCAAAGACAGCAGCAGCATCCCGGATTACTGCATCTGAGATTATCATCCTCCTTTATCTCATTTGTTTGTGTTGCATGATAGAAACATAGCGATTACTGCCCATATCCCCTAGACCATGACGATGGCTTTTTTCTGATGGGTTTAAGGGGCCGATAGCGTAGGAGGTCTGTTGTGTTATTACCACAACACATTTCATGCTTAATTAGCATCTGGAGAGTTAATGCTAGTTAGTGCTGTATGGCAGGCTGTATATTCACCTGTTTCCTTGCATCACTTTCTCTGTGCTGGAATATCTCCATGGATGAGAGAAGAGGAGGGCACTGATTTTAAAACGCTTCAGGCTTGTCTGTGGCGCCTCTGTGCTCAAACGTGACAATAAGTATAATTTATTGTCCACGATTTTCTTACATTGTGTACAGAGCATTGTGCAGACATTTTGCACTTATGCTTTGCTCTTTTGCAACAATACAAGGGGGTGTATACGATTCACTTGTCACAGAGGCCTTTTCACAAACATATCAAAATGATGTCTGACTGAAAACGCAGTTCTGAAGATAAAGTGAGTTAGCTCTTTTTAATATTGTCATTTTGCTCCCAGTTTATGCTTAAGATTTGATTTGCACATAGGCTGATGCACACAGGTGTTAGTGCACTGTTTTTCACAGTTGTGTCTATTTTTGTCAAAGGGTTGTCATTTCTGTTTTTGAAACTGTTGAGCCAATTAGCAATAACAGATAGTGAGAAACCTGGACTTATATACGGTGTAGTGCGAGTTGATGATGATAGGAAAGATGTTTAAAGTGTGAATTGGCTGTTTATTGGCCCACATACCTTCATCTGAGATTTTAATAATGGACAACTACAAACACCACTCTAATATTTAGCTGTCTGATCACAGTGTACAGTACCGGTGAAAATACATTTTGGGTGTGTTTTTTTAATTTATAAAAATTTTTTTTAAATAAAATTGATTGAAAGTGACTGCAAAGATTTATAATGTTTATCATGTTGCTTTTGAATTCTCTGTTGGTCAAAGAATACTAAAATAAAATGTATGTATGTATTTTTCATAAAATATCTAACAGCGCAGCTGTTTTCAACATTGATAATAATAAGAATTGTTTATTGAGCATCAAATTATCATATTAGAATGATTTCTGAAGAGTCATGTGAGACTGAAGAATGGAGTAATCATGCTAAAAATTCAGCTTTGGCTTCAAAGGAATTTAAAACATTTTTTAAAATATGTTTTTTAAATTGTAATATCATATTACATATTTTATTACTGTTTTTACTGTATTTTCTATCATATAAATGAGGTCTTGTTGAGCATAAGAGACCTTTTTCTAAAACATAAATCTTACCAACCCAAAACTTTTGAACGGTAGCCTGTGTTATCTCATTTAAGATTTAAATCGATTGGTTGACTTTCTGTCTTCTGCGGAACACAGAAGCAGATATTTTCAAGATTTTTTTCAGTGCTTTGTTTTTCCATGCTAAACTGGAAAAAGCAACTAGTTATTGTGTCTGAAATGTTGTTTCCTTCAAGTAAAAAACAAAAAAAACTTTAATGTAAATTGAAAATACTCTTATAAAAATCATACACTCTGGCAGAGTACATAATGTTTTGTGTACAGTAAGTACAATGTATGTAGGGACATTTACACTCCTGATTTTCTACTTTCTGATTTAAAACAAAACGGTTGCTGCTTGTGTACATAAATAACCGATACAAAAGCATAAGTCTTATAATATTGCATTTGTTCACCAATGAGATTCTTCTAGACTTTAAGAGCAGCTCTTTACCCAGTGTTCAGAGGTCTGGATGGAGAAGCTGCGGCGCTAACCTCTCACGCTAGAGAGCTAGCTGTACCTGAGTGCTGTCTGCACCTGTGAAAACCTGTCATGAGGAAGGAAGTGTCAGGTGAAAATAGAGGTGGTGACGTAGGAAACGCTTTTAGAATATGTTCTTGTAACTCGAATGGTCTTTTCAGGTCTTTACTGGCTTAGAGAGGTGCACAAATTATTCAGGGTCTGCAACCGAATGGCAGTCAGCCGTAGCTGCTGTGACAACCACAGGGAAAGTGAGGGTGGTAAATATCTGTGCACTATAGCTGAACGGTATAGAAAGCTGTCTATAGTAGTTCCACTTGTATACATGTTCAAAATTCTGACTGTTTAAAGCATCTGTGCACACAATGTACACTTAGCAGTCAAAAGTGATCTTAGAAATGTGTGTTATTTCACGTGTATGTAGATTATGGCAAGGCTAATAACAGCACAGAAAAGAATAGATCTCAAATTATGCTTATGATTGAACCAAGCAAGCAAATTATTTGATATATTCTCTAATCTTACAATATTTTTTTTCTCGAGTGAATTTATCTCATTTAAAATATGTTTCAGTATTTTTACTGGATGTGTGTGGCTTGATTAAAAGAGGTCTGTGGGATTGAGTATGAATTGGAGTGATAATCTAGTGCTTCACTCCTTAAGTACTAAAGAGGGTGGAGAGGTAGTCAACATCTCCTTTTTTACTAGTCACCCGGCGGCCCTGTCAGCATCACCTCACCACAGATCAATCCGATCAATACTCACAAACACAACAAGGTTTGCATGTGAAAGGCCATGAATGTCAGCTGGGTTCATTCATATGGTTTAAGAGCATGGACGATTCTATTCAATACCTAAAATGACATGAGGACATGAATTTGTACATTCCCACTTCTTTGCTATATATTAATGGAATACTTTACCAAAAAGTCTGACATTTTCTTATGTTGTCCCTATTTTCTTTCTTTGGTGTAACACAAAATAAGATTATTCTGCACAATGTTAAATATGCTCTTGTGTAATTAAATGTAGATGGTGACTGTCAAACTCCCAAAAGTTCTTAGGTTTTTGTATTTTTTCCTCAAACGAAGCAATTGTATGACTTGAAATATAGCACATGGGTTAAATTGGACTGCACTGATGGTGCTTTTTATGGCAATTTTAACCTTTTTAGAGCTTGACAGCCCCTTCTGAATGCCTTTCATTGCTTTGTGGAGAAAAAAAAAAGATTTAGAATTTCTGCTTTTGTGTTACACTGAAAAAACAAAAATGAGCTCACTCTGGATGTATTTTTATAACAAGACCAAAAAATAAACCAAATAATTCCATCTGTTGTGTCTAAAATGCAAGACTAAAATGTTACTAAATGTAAACTAAATGTACTAAAGTCACTTACGCTGCATTTATTTGATTAAAAAAACAGTAATACTATGAAATATTATTACAGTTACATTTCTGTGATGGCAAAATTTTATTTTCAGCAAGTCACTACTTTGATACTCAAGAAATATTATTATCATCAATACTGAAACCGGTTAATATTTATAATTAGATTATAATTATAATACTTAATATTGTGTCGAAACAGTAATATTTTTTTCAGGATTCTTTAATAAATAGAAAGTTAAAGCATTTATATGTAGTAGAAATCTATTGTAACATTATTAATGTCTTTACTGTCACTTTCAATCAATTGAATTCATCCTTTCTTAATACAAAAAGTTAAAAAAAAAAAGTGTAATCATAGCCGTGCTGATATTTATGAGATATTGCTTAAACATGAAAAATGTAACTAGCCGGAGGGCAATAACACACATTCGGCTCGACTGCAGTTCTCTTTCAACGGCAGACCACAGGCCGTCTGTAATCTTCACACCTCCAGTCCTGTCCTCACTCTTCCCCCTGAAGCGTCACATCATGGTGATGATGTACCATGCTCTGTTTAGACCCACTGTTCCCATGGCATGCATTTACTATCTCCTCATGACAGCGTGTGTGTATGCGTGTGTGTGTGTGCATACGTGTGAGCCACCAGCCTCACACACTGAGGTAATGTGCATCTCTTCATCTCACAGGCAAACCCTCCCCCCATCATTGTGAACGCAGACTCACTGGATGCAGGCCCTTATGTAAGTATCTGCTTCATGCTCTCAGCACCTCCAGTAGCGCCTGCCTGCCTGACTGCCTGCCACGTGGAAATCTCCCCCTCAACTCGGGCTAAACCTTTCCCAACGTACATGAGATAATAACAATAAAAATATGCACAGATTAAATGACAGCAGATGTGGACTGTAGCTTTAATGCAGAGTGCAATTATTATTTAACCGTTATAATGAGTTGTCTTTGACTGTTTATCGGCCCTATGCCTTGTACATGATTCATACCACTTATTTTTATTGCACTGAGTTTATAGCGTTTCTGTTTTACATAATTAATTATAGCTGTGACCTTCTTGTGTATAATTTGTTGGCATTACATCATGTCTAATGAGTCTGTTATTATTCTTTTGTCTATTGCAGGTGAATGGGAGTGATGGCATGTATAAATATGAAGAAATCATTTTGGAAAGGGTAAATATCATTCAGCTATTTTATATGTCAGTTTTTTAGGGTCTTGCAAAATGTGTCAATATTCTCCTCCAACCATTGATACCTATGGGGATCTGGACACTAGATGGCAGTAAATGTTGAGCTAATGCCTGAAATTGAACTTTATGCAATGTAATTTGGTCTCATCACAAAACATACGGGTTGGAAATGATATCTATAAATCTATAAATATATATAGATTTTTTTGTAGATTAACCATTAAAATCAGTCAGCTGATGATAATAATTATAAAAAAAAAACTTTTTGGACTAGTAAAGAGTACTGAAAATGCACCCCTTGTCAGATACCATGCAGTTAATTGTGTACAGGTACAATTATCATAGGAACTAGCATTGTTTTAACATTGCAATGTCTTTTCATACTTGGAGTTTATTCAATGCAGATGAATCTAAATCTGTCTGCATAGGCCATTCATTAAACAGCAGTGGATGTTGGATTTGGGGGCATCTCTTAGCTTTCAGCATAATTGCAGGGCTGTTCTCTAAGTGCCATTTCTGCACACTGAGGCCTAAATAAACTATATTAGGTTCTCACACGTTAAAAGGTCCGTGGGTGTGTTCGCTTCTTTAGGGGAGCTCTCGCAGTGGCTCTGGAGCAGGAAAGGCACACTGGGATGTCTTAGCTCCACTCTGTACTAATTTGCTGCGACCGTTGCTCATTAATTATAGAAAATAATAAAGTGAAGTCTTTTCTCAGCTGTCTGCTTTAGGGTCTGTCTTTTGAGATGTGACTGTCAGACGGACCAGCCTGTCTCAGCTTTTTGGCACTGGAATAAAAACAGCAGTGTAAGAAGTGATGAAGTACGGAGGGAGGAAATAGGCGGAAACGGATAAGATTTTTGGATTCTTGAAATGCGCACCAGAAATTCCTATATTTAGAAGAAGAAAACTGTCCGTGCCTAGATAGTGTTTACAAAGTAATGAGAGCCAGGTGCCTTCCGAAAAACAGATTTTTATCATTTCTTCATCTATAATAATGTACTCATGTATGTCGTCAATAGGGCAACTCTGGCCTCGGGTTCAGTATTGCTGGAGGTGTGGATAATCCACACATTCCTGATGATCCAGGAATCTTCATCACCAAGATTATCCCAGGTGGTGCCGCCGCCATGGATGGCAGACTAGGGTGAGTGATACTTCTCTCAGGATCTAATATTTCTTTGTGCAACTCTTAACTTTTTTTCCAAAAACCTACTGAGCTGTTTACATGGGCAATGTTTTAAGGCATCATAAGCAGACTCCCCACTTAATGGCTGTTTCAAAAGTTAGACATCTTAATTATCCTGCCTAGTTTGACCAAATTCTAAAGCTGCATCACATGTATCCTTTGGTGGCGGAGGCAATGATGACAGACATGGCAAGAGAAAACTCAATCGTGAAATATCTATAAAAAGTTATTTGTAATTAAAAATTTACTGTTTTCCTAAGTATTTTTATCCTATTAGAGTATCAGCTTAGCAGCTAACTAACAATGTCAGCTTGACAACATGATAATGCCAAACTATTGAAATTGAGTTCCCAGCTCTATTCGTTGCATATGGAGTTACTGTCAATTTTAAAGTTGCTTGGAGAAGTTTTAAAGTGCCCCTATTATGCCATTATATGGTTCTTAATATTGTTTTGGGAGTCTCCTAAATGTATATACAAGTATGCAATGTCAAAAAACATTATGTTTTCTCAAAATATCACCTAATTTTCCAACAATTCTCAAATGATTATTTTAAAGCAGTTCTAAGATTGAGTCTCTCTAAACCCTTCCTTTCTGTAAGCCTACTCTGCTCTGATTATTCAGATGGTGCAGTCTGTTGTGATTGGTCCATTATACACTCTTTTTTTATTCTGTATTTTGAACAAGTGTTTTGTGAATCCCATGTTGAACTCCTGGAAATTAGAGAAGCAGTCTTCCCTAGAATGGTGTGAACCTTCACAACATAAGACACAGCATCTCCTTGACATGATATTAACCACACAAACAACAAGCTACATTGTTTGATGGTGGGTCACGTTGTTTGTGGCCGGCCAGTGTAGAACACATGAATTATTGGCAAGTCATTTAGGCTTTTCAGAGTCTTTATTTAGTGTACTTTCGGTTTTATAACTTTGCAGATTGTTTGCATTCACATACAGCTGCATTACACAATTCATGAAAGGCAATATTTGAAATGGCATAATAGGAGCACTTTAAATCCAGTCATTTCAAAAGGAGTCCATGCAATTGGGAATTCTGCGTAACAGTGGAACATTTCCCCACACGTTCAAGTTTTCGTGTGAATTTGGCAAGTTGACCAACAGAATTCTGCTTGGTTTGAAAGTGACTACTGTGTATATGGTGCTTTAATGCATCACTACTCTATTGACAGTGAACAATGATTTAACTTTTTTAATGCTTGGGGAAATTTACCATGACATCAAATTTTGCCAATGTGACTGCAACTTATGTTGAGCGTTCCATATTAACCACTTGTGAGGTTCAAAGACAGTTGGCAGTTAGAATACTGTCATATAGAAGTAAGCTGCCGATAGGGGGCAAGGCAGCTCACAACTTGTTTGTGTATGTATCCATTACATTTGCTTTATTATATTGTTTTATTCTGTGTCTCAGGGTAAATGACTGTGTTCTGCGGGTGAATGATGTGGACGTGTCAGAGGTTGTGCACAGCAAGGCAGTAGAGGCTTTGAAGGAGGCTGGCCCAGTGGTCAGGTTGCTGGTACGCAGAAGACAGGCTCCTCCTGAGACCATTTTGGAGGTCAACCTACTCAAAGGACCTAAAGGTAAGACAAGCTAAATGTGTATACCAACACATTTGAGCCAGATGCGATGTACGGTATCCTTATTAAAGCAGTTCTGAATTATTTTGAACTAGTTCTGAATACGAATTGACCCCTTTTACTCTTACTCTTAATGTGAGCAATACATTTTCTCACTGAATTGCTTGTTTCTCTTGGAAATATGCAACATTGAGAAAATAAATTGGGTTATGAGTACCATATTGTCTCGACTTTTTCCTGGTTAAAAATATAACTCCATTCCATTCACTCAAGGTCTGGGCTTCAGTATTGCTGGTGGTATAGGCAACCAGCACATCCCGGGCGACAACAGTATCTACATCACAAAGATCATCGAAGGTGGAGCCGCACAGAAAGATGGACGTCTGCAGACAGGAGATCGCCTACTGGCTGTAAGATTTCACCTGCACACATGCATCTGTGTTCTTCACTTTATGTAGAGCCACACATTGCTTATCTTTGCAAGATTTTTTTTTCCGGATAATTACTTTATGCTTCAATGAGCACAGACACTATTGTAGACTATAATGCCGTATTATAGGCGATATATCTCATGTGTGAGGTTTATGGGCCACAGTGTGATGGATGTGAAGGTAAGTGCAAACTCAAACAAGGGCACATCTGTGATAAAGAGAAACACTTGCATGGCACGCGAGTGCCAGGGACTGAGCAGGATTTGACATTGTCATAAATGTCATCATTAAAAGGCTACGCATCAATCATGGCTGCTGTAACTGCAGACGTGTAAAGTGTGCCATTACTTCCCTTTCTTTACTTGGAAATTATGATTTTAATTCAGTCTGGGACTTTGATTTTCTGAACAGAATGCCTAGAATTGGTCAAATTTTACTTATGTCTCTGTGTAGTCCATCTACAAACTAGAGCAGATGCTGCATCAGCTAACACTATTTATCCATTTATTTTATTGGGGATGGTGCATTGCAAGAACGTAGGATCTGAAAGTGATTCTCTGTCATATGCAGGGTTGGACAAAATTCAAAATTTAAGTGTTATCTTCCTATTACATTTACATTTACATTTATTCCTTTAGCAGAAGCTCTTATCCAAAGCGACTTACAAATGAGGACAATGGAAGCAATCAAAATCAACGAAAGAGCAATGATACGCAAGTGCTATAACTCAGCTAGCTTAACGTACTACACACAGCAAGGTTTTTTTCATTATATAATAAATAAAAAGAGACAGATAGATCAAATACAAAAATAATAGAGAAGATGGTGTTTTTTTTAAGAAAACAAGCAGATAGTAAATGAATAGAATGTAAGTCTAAAAGGGGCAAGTTTTATTTTTTAAGAATAGAAATAGAACAGAGATTGCCAGAGGAAGAAGGTCAAATAAAGCGATGAATTTATCTACTTTAACAGTAGCTTCTTAGATGTTCAGTTTGCATCATGTTGTTTTGTTTTAAAAACTTTTGCATAAATTAACTAGGGTAAGAAAAAATCTTTCCAAGTTTCTCCACAAGGCTAACTTGCTACTTTGTTAAATAGAATAAATAAATATTTAAATATTAAAATACTTTTAGCTGATACTTTTAATACTTAAAATTTCTATATTTGCAAATGTTGATCATTAATATCTTAAATATTATACCCATTTTTTTTTTATTTAACTCAGTTTTTTTAATAAAGGAATAACTCTCTAAAGAAATAATGTTGTTATTTGCCTTTATATATTTTGCTATTTATTAATTAATTTGTAAGTAATTATTTTGTTGATATACATTTTTTTATTTAATTTTAAAATGTTTTTTTTTATTGTTGTCTTTTGCAGTTAGTTACATGTTAGTTAATATGCATGTTAGTTAATATAGTATATATAAGCAAAAATAATAATAGTTTAAATTAATAATAAATAGTTATATATAAAACTCTTATCCTCTACTGACATTAAATTAGCGCTTCAGAGAGGTGGGTTTGGTTGCAAGTCCAATTCAGACCTGTCTCTTTCCACATCCTCAAAACAAATCAGACTAATTTTTACCCATCAAACACTCAGCTTTCTGTAGTGTGTAGGGGCCAATACAAAGGAAAAAGCACTACGCCCTTCCAGCTTCCCCTCCCTCTCATCCTTCCTTTTGTGACCGGACGGCTGAGAGCCGGAGAATGGAGCGTCGTCGCAGAAAGTGTGGGGCCTTCCGGCCTCCACACCAAACGTTTCCTTTCCATTATCTTCAAATGTGCTGTCGTGAACATTCTGAGTCATGCTTCAGAGACCAGCCGATGTAACATGCGTGTGTGTGTCTGCCTTCACAGGTGAATAACATCATACTTCAGGATGTGCGTCATGAGGAGGCTGTGGCCGCCCTGAAGAACACTTCAGACATGGTCTATCTGAAAGTGGCCAAGCCGGGACCAGTACATCTCAACGATATGTACGCCCCACCAGACTACTCCAGCAGTACGTACCTTCTTTTGCTGATCTCCATCCACCCTATGCCCTTATGAGCATAAAATCTGTCCATTACTGCATTGATAAACATGAAAGGGCCTTGGTGGTTTTCATTTTAAATATAACCTGCATCCCTATCTGCTTTTATCTTTAACCCTGTAATGAAAGCGAGTGGTGCAGTGCCTGTGAGTGCTGTGGAGTTTTGTAACAGTAATGTGGTGTAGCAGTGGGTGCTGTTTTCAGACACCCACACACACTGCACTGCTGCTCCCATCACAGCACCAATCCCTCCCTCCCACTGAGAGACGAGGCTTTCACACAATCCACCTGCACAAATGCACACATCGGCCAAAATGTACTTTCTGCTACGCCTGTCAATAGTGGCTGAATATCTCTTATTGGCTATGAAACTGTATTTTAATTAAAATATTTTATATATTTAATTTATTTCGGTCAGTTGAAAAAATAAGATAAGCAAGTCTTTAATGAAAGTCTGAATGAAAGTACACCTATGGTATTGTTCCTCATACAGTATTAATGAAGGTTTAATCCAGTAATATTGTACATACAGTAAATTGCCCTCCAAAATTCAAAGTGGAATTACGGCCAATAATAGCATGAATCCTTTTCAGATATAAATGCATTAAAGTAACCTGAAATTAGCAAGCAATAATAATTTTGTCTTTTGATTAGATAATAAAGGACGTGCATTACCATTCATACTTTCATTCAGTTAGGACATGTTAAATTGATCAAAAGTGACAGTATAAACATTTACTGTATAATGTCGCAGTAGATTTCTATTTCATAAAATGCTGCTATTTTGATCAAAGAATCCTGAAAAAAATGGTTCACGGTTAACTTAAAAATATTAAAGGTAAATGATTGCTACTTCACTTTTTTAACATTAGTTAGTGTGTAATTGTACTTTTTGAGCATAAAAAATAGCTGCAAAGTTGCATTGCTGAAAGTTCAGTGCAAGTAGAGATATTTTTATGTCTTTTAAAATTATGGCAGTTTAATATTATATTAAAAGCTAACCGAAGCAGTAGCATTTACAAATAGCAGCGTATCTAAAAGTATGAGACAACAAACAAAAAACATATCATTAAGAGCCGTGCTTGCACAGGTTCTGTGCAATAATCTTCTCTAATATTCTCCGCATCTCAACCATGCTCAAATAGATAAGCAATATAATCAATGCTAATGTTTACAACCAGAGCACATGCTGCTGAGGTGAGGGGCGGGACATTCAGACAAGCACTGGCAGTTTAGCCAATCAAAACACACTGGACCAGCTAACCAATCGTGTATTTCTGAGGGAAGGGCTTCATAAAAACATATTTATATATATATATATATATATATATATATATATATATATATATATATATATATATATATATATATATATATATATATATAATTATTATTTTTTTAACTAAGCATTAACACATGTTAGACTGCACGCCATAAAAGAATCAAGCCTAGAAAAAAAAAAAAAAAAACAGTCAACCACCCCTTTAAGCAGCACAATTGTTTTCAACACTGACATTAAGAATTGTTTCTTAAGCATCAAGTCAGCATATTAGAGTGATTTCTGAAGGATCATGTGACACTGAAGTCATTACAGTAATAAATTACATTTTAACTATAATTTTAAAACAGGAAACTGAAATGTATAGAATTCAGTATTATTTCACAGTATTATGTTTTTTGATCAAATAATATTCTATATTTTGTATTGGTTTTGTGTAGGTTTCTGTATTAATCAATGCATCTTTGGTGACCATTAGAGACTTTTTTTTAGAAACATAAAAAAATATTTTGAAGTAGTGTACAGTATATGCACATCACAATCAGACTTGCTTTTTTGGTAGCTGTAATGCCTGATAACTGGATTAAATTTGAACCAGGTTTTTTTTTTATATCATATTTGTATTTCATGAATTTGTATTTTTATACATCTATAACATGTTTTCATAGTTTTGTCATCAAAAACTAAAAGGATTTATGCCGATAATGTCCGAAAACCTTACTTTGGCATTATAGATTAATTAGAATGCTACATTCTTTATTATAATTGTAGTTTGAATTGAATTAAGTTGTGCATTAACCTTTACAACTAAACTATGTATGCTAATGCATTACATACACATCTACAGTCCCAGCCACATTTTCGAGATAATCTGGTCCTTTGTAACTACCTGGTTAAATCATCTGCCTTTTTTTCCCTTTACTGGTCTCGGCCTCCCTCCAGCCTTCCCCACCATGGTGGACAACCACGTCGGACACAACTCCAGCATGGCCTACATGGGAGGCATGGAGCCCAAACCAGTGTACCCACCACCCCAGGTCACCCCCTCGAGGTACTCCCCAGTCCCACGCCACATGATGGGGGAGGAGGACTTCACCAGGTCAGAGTCATGGGTTTACCCATCATTTCACTCACAATCACTTACTTCTTCACTCCAGGGTTCCCACGGCCATGGAAAACCTGGAAATATCAAGGAATTTTAACATTTTCAGGCCTGGAAAGTCCTGCAAAAGGAAATGTTCACAGCTAATATAGTTTTCTTGTTTTTTTTTTAAACACTTCAGCTCTAAAATATTTAATGAGTGAGAAATTGTGACCAAGTGAACTGTAAACCAAATTCTCATGGAAAATGACTTGAAATGTATTGGTCAAAAAATGTGGGAACCCTGTCACTTTTCAAATGCACTCATGCACAAATCACAAAAACAAAAAAAAAAACACTTGCATGTCCATATATATAAATTTGATTAGAAAAAAACATTGTTTTCCCACAGTCTGTGCTACAGTTCTTCAGCTTTAGTTGTTTAATTTCTTTTTGGCGATACTGTTCACATTTTCTGATGTAACTGGGCAAAATAACAAATAAAAATGATTTTAAGTAGGTGTTGATTGTGGGCTGAAGAACGTCTACGAGGTGTGTAATGCCTCTCTGTGGTGGTGTGTTTGTGAATATTGCTTTAACTAAACATGACTGGGTGTATAAAGTCTCCAACACGAATCCCAACACGGCAAACAAACACTCTGGATATAAGAGATGCTTCTGGCATGGGGTCAAATGTTTTGAAGTCACGGCCACTGTTGCCTGGACATGAGATGGGTTTCACCTCCCCGAGCAGGGACTCCCTGTAGCCTGTGAGTCAGCCCGTGCCCCAGAGCTGACTCGTCCCTCTCTTGCCATCCAGCTGAATGCATCCTCACTTCTGCATGTGTGTCTTTGTCTCCGTCTGTGTGCATGTGTAACGTGTCTTCATACAGTATGTCTCTGTGTCTGCTGTCTCTGTGTGTCTGAAAGCGCCCCATTTACTGTGTGATTTCTGTACCCCCAATAGGGCCGAGCCCATTTACAGTGCCATCCACAAACCTCATGGGGACACCAGCCCTCCCTCCCCACATCTGTGCAGCAGGGGGTCTGGGGATGTGGGTTGCAGCCCCACCCCACCTGCTCTGTGTCAAAGCCTGGTCCCATACACCGGCAGGTACTAACCACTGCTTCTCGCTCTGCCTGGCTTAGCTTAGCATAGTCTAGTTACCCCCCACCCCGAACGGCCACCCTCCTTCCCCCAACCTGCAGCGTGACACAGGTAAGGCCTTGAGGCGAAACTGCTCCCTGCCTCGAGCCGCGTACTCCTTAACAGATTAAGCACTTTGTTAGCTCGTGGTATTAAAACCCCCAAGGCCTGTTTACACCGACACAGATGATTTGCAGAAAAATTTGTTCTGAATTTTCGCAGATGATTTGTCTGTGTAAAGTACAGGAGATGGGTTAAATGCAAATGCAGATTTACTTTTTTTAACAGTAGGTGTTATATTTAGAAAAGCGGAACTACCTTAGTTATTCTGGGACACAATGCGCCATTTAACTGTACATGGATTCATCTAGTCACTCACAGTCAATCACTTCTTTAGTCCTGAAAAAATGGAAATATCAGGGGATTCTTTTTAATTTTATTGCTATACTTGTAAAAATCATACAAGGAAATTTCTACTACAAATATAATATTTTTAAAAACCTTTGCTTTAAAATGGCAGCTAGAAATTATGAGGACAAATTATTAAATAATCAACATTTCCCGGAAAACAATTTAAAAATAATCATGGAAATCGATTCAAAATGTGTGGGAACCCTGTCACTCACTCAAATGTCACTTTTCAAACACACTCATGCACAAATTACAGAAAAATCCTATTGGATGGCCAGTTTTATTCACTGTGAGATGAAATGTAAATAAAAACAGTCGCATTGATGCCATGCAAATGTTCGTGGCGGTCTGAACAGACACATTAACATGAATTCAATTTAAAATGTTTATCTCACCAAATTTCACACCGGATATTTGTTTTGGTGTAAACAGGCCTTTAGGCACCTTTAGAGTCAAAAGAGTCAAATGAATGAAGGCTTGCAACATGTTACCCCGATCTAGCCTTGTCTGTCGCGTCTTCAGTGTGCAAATTAAACAGGAGGCTACTTTAGAAACACACACTGTTCAGATTTAAAGACATAGTTTCAAGAGATAGTATACAAAAAAAATTACATTTCTGTCATCATTTCTTCACCCTCATGTCATTTCAAACCTGTATGACTTGTGTGACTATGAAGCCTATACAGTGAAAGTTCAAAAAATATCTTTTGTTTAGTT
The DNA here is from genome assembly GCF_003368295.1 of Carassius auratus. Classification (NCBI taxonomy): domain Eukaryota; kingdom Metazoa; phylum Chordata; class Actinopteri; order Cypriniformes; family Cyprinidae; genus Carassius; species Carassius auratus. The sequence goes on from NC_039256.1 coordinate 19,783,651, forward strand.
TTTTCGTTCCACAGATGCAAGTCATACATGTGACTAAATGATGGCAGAATTTTTTTGTTGCTTTTTTGACTGTCTCTTTAATATTTCCCAACCTAAAGTAAATAGTCTTTTGCCGCCCCTACCACAGCATCTTAAAAATATTTTATTCAGAAGAGTAAAAGTTGTAAATTTAAATCTACAATAAACTGATAAATATTGCCACTAATTATGCACGAGGTAACATTCCATACTGATCCCGAAGGAAAGCACTCAAATAGCCCACTATTTTTTTCTCTTTAGGAAAAATTCAACTATTTAACTTATATTGTACATACAGTTTTTTTTAGGTTATTGAAACTTTGAAAATGCTAGTAAAAATATACTTAAGAAGCCTGCAGCCTTTTGTTTTGACTTTATTTGGCAAGTCGATAGAGTGTTCAACACCCTCAAACTCCCCCTAATTCGTACCCTGCCCATTTTGTACATATGTATAATCCCAGATAATATGTGAGTCTAAGCCATCGTCCTTTACCAGCCCATGTAATGTCCTGGTGTTTTTGTGTGTGCTCTCTGAAGCAGTCTTAGTCTGAGTGATGTACTGTGACTGGCTGTCTGGGATGGGTATCATCCACTTTACATACCACTATTCAATTCGTTTATTTTTATAGCGCTTTTCACTATACCAATCGTTGCAGAGCAGTTTTACAGAAAATATTAAGTTTCCACATTACATTTAGTTGTAGGTTATTGATTGGGAACGTTATGGATTGAAGCATGATAGTAGACCAGTTACGTATGCAGGAGCTAGACCATTAAGGGTCTTATAAGTAAGTATTAATATTAAGCTAATATTAACCTTTAGCACACAACTCGTCAGCAGCTCACTTGTCGATACCACCGATCATGCAGTTTATTGAAAAGTATGCACTATTAACAGATAAACCTACAATTTAGGTCTGGTAGAATCCAAATGCTTACACTGAAATACTAGAGCCGTATATATCACAGACACTATGCTTTTTTTAATCAACAGATCACTAGCAGCACCCATACAAGTGCATAGAAGTGTGCTAAAAAAATTTACAAACTAGAACAACCTTCAACACAATATGAAGGATACTTGTTTATATGCAGAGCTATTGTTCCACAAGGATGTGTGTGTGATCATGAATGTATATAACAATTCTGTTCTCCTGCACGTGTATGTTTGTATACTCATTATCGACATTTATAGTAGCATTACCGTAGGTGTGACTGAAGCAGTCACAAAAGATTAATTAATCTCCAAACACATAAATACACACCCATGGATCCTTCCAACACAGGAATGTTTGGCTTCTGTTGCAGTTATGTAAATATAAACAGTAGGGCCTGCTCTTACCATAAATGTATTGGGAAGTGAGAGGCTGATTCTTGCAGTCAGACTACAAATGAATAGTGGCGCACATTCCTGAAGCTGTCATGATTCATTTGAATGGGATAAAGCAGGCCACAACACACATACACACACACACACACACACACACACACAGGATGCTCTGCCAATGCCCATCACACACACAGATACACTTAGACAGTCTGTCATAATGTGCTGACATGAACACACACTCCCTTTGACATGCAGCCTAAACACACACACACACACACACACACACACACACACATACAGTATGAAGCACAATATTTAAACCTACGCAGGTCTACGCCTACCAAAGTACGTAAATAGTGTCCTACTATCCCACTTTGCTTTTCACTGTCCCAAAGTAAGCTGTCAAAGTAAGTCTGAACCTTATCACAATCACCCTGGAAGTGTTTTTAGAGGCTAATAAAAGTTGTTTACAGGCATATATACTTTGTGTTGGTGTACAGTGTCACTTCACTCCTGGAGGACTCTGCCAGTGTGTGTGTGTACATGACTGAGTCACAGGAGAGACTGAGATAGGCCCTCTGCCCATCTGTGCTTCCCCCACACTAGCATGGCGGTCACGGACACATTTAGATCCCTTCATCTGACCCAGCACACACTAACGGCCTCTTGGCTTCTCTACCAGCCGAATACATTATGGAGATTCGGGGGAGATCTCCCACCCACCATTCGGATTTCAGAACATAATCAGCCATGCCGCCAGTTGAACAGGCTAATGACAATCTGCTCACACACTCTTGTTCACAAATGACGGACATGCATTTAGAGACGCTCACAAAGCCAGACAGACATAGAAATCTCAAATTTCCAATAGTTCAGGCCATTTCTGACCATGTTTGATTATGGTTTTCAGAAATGGTTTCCTTGTATGACTCATGAAGTTTGTTTTTCCATTCAGTGCATTACATCACTTGGTGAGACTTAATGTATTTTCTGACTAAAAAGTGCCACATGCACAACAGGGTGAATATGAAGCCGAATAAATACAGGTTTGGAATTTTGGGAAAGAAAAATAATATTTAGTTAGAACTGTTTGCACAGAAAGTGCTGACGGGTAGAGGTGCACCAACCATTTGCATGGTTTTTATTTGGTATGTTAAGTCCACACTAGGCGATTAGTAACCTTTATTAGTCACCTAACCAAGCAGTCTTTAAATCTGAAAGCAGATGTAGAGTTGAAAAGCTGTACATTGCAGTTTATCTGGTTATGTTTGATGCTGCAAACTATAATAGATATACAGTTTAAATTAAATAACTCAATACATAAAAGTCATTAAATGAAATTATTTGTTTACTTAAATATTTAAATAATAAGTTTTCACAAATGGTTGATTCAGAACCATTTTGACCGTTTAAAATGTAGTTCACATTTTTTTGTCTTGCAAGTGAAGCAGGGCACCATGGGAACGTTCATTGTTAAGATCAGTTACATGCAGGAGAGCAGCTGAATTTTTTTTTTTTACATAATCATCTCACTGTAATATATAACAAATATACACAATTAAAAAGTTTGGGTTGATTGAGAATTTCTTTTTTAAAAAGAAGTTAATACTTTTATTCAGTAAGGATGCACTGAAGAACTAATAAAAAGGCATTTATAATGTTACAAATTTCTAAAGTTTTTTTTTTACCTTTCTATTAAAGGATCCTGATGGAAATGGCATGGTTTCCACAAATAAATAAATAAATACAATTTAAGCATATTTATGACCAGATTATCATATAAGAATGATCTCTGAATGATTTTTTATTTACATTTTCAAAAATATTCAAATAGAATGTTGACAGTATTGCTGTATATTTGATATTTGATCAAATAATGTTAATGAGTATTTCATCTGTTATGCCATGTTAATCTGCCATGTTATTTCAACCATTATTCCTAATTAGAGGTTAGTAGTACATACATTTGCACTCATTTAAGATAGCAGGGTAACTTACAGCTATATACATAGGCGGGATTTAATATGATTGAACAGGGGTAGTTTTTGGCAGCTTTACTCAGTGACGCACCTGATTGTAAACTGTTGACACGCTTGGTTTATTCTTAGCTGCTCGGAGAGGCTGGAAATATCTTGAACTTTTCTTGGCATGGAGTCAAATGGGACTGAAGTAGTGTGTTCTGAGGAACAGATCGATGGTTTTTACCCAGAGCTTTGAAAACACAGAGAAAAGAGGAAGAGAGAGAGCAGCCCATAGCAGCCATGAAAGCCATAAACCTGTGGTCTGGCCAAATAGAACATGTTTTCCAAGAAGAATTATGTTTCTGCGTGTTTCTGGAGAACAGTATCCACCGTGTCCACCATTAATCACCCAACCAGAGCCAATTACTTAGAACGGAAAGAGAAGCAGACAGACTGCACTGGGGCATTGCAACCCTGTATACCTCTGAGCCTTGTGGTCATCCTTCAATGAGGTCAGGAAATTTCATCCTGTGCCACAAAGCTGGGGTGGAAGTAGGTGGTGGTTATGGAGTGACAACAATAAACACTCTACAAAATGTAATGTCCACCATGCCCACCTTGTTCTTAACATAAGAACAGGCAAGGTCAATTGTGACTTGAATATTTGAGGCTTCTGATGTCAATTGCTCTTAGTTTTTTTTTAGCTGTACAGAATAGCTCATTATGCTGCTTGATATATCGCAAACAGGTATTTCTTTATTATTCTAATGTATTTTCAGAATGCAAACACACTGGTTACCCTCCACTTTGCAAAATAAGGTGTATGAGATAACATAGACAAAACAGACAATTTTTACTCTTTTAATGCACATTTCGGTCTTATACTAACCAATTCATTTTTGCAAGTTATTGCAAAGAAAAACAAGTCTTTCTCATTTTTAATTAAATCTCCACTGAAGCAACTTTCCTTGTACACTGGCATCACTTAGGCCACATGAACTATTGCATTGTTAACCAAATAAATAGCTTCTTAGACTTTGTTTCACATGCAGATACAATTATTCATTTACGAATAAGCTACTTTTCATGATTCAATCAATTCCTGATCGATAACTTCAAAATCAAGGATGTGTAATTGTGTTGGATGGTGGATAGTTGGAGAGGGATTGGTAAGAGTTAAGTCTTACCCTGTTGCTGCAGGGGTGACAGCGTGACAAGCGATGTGGTGCTGTTTCCCATCACTCCCCTACACTTAGAGAAAGCACAAATATACACATACGGCATTCACCGCTGGTCTGGAGTGAGACACAGAGTCCTGGGATAATGTTCTTCATAACCCTGCTGGGCAGCTAGCGCCAGGCATCATGTTCACTGTCAACATCTCGTCTTCCTTGCCAATGGTAAAGTCCAATGTAGAGAGACGAGGCCAGACAAGCATCACTCTCATGAACAGGTACAGTCGGTCCAGGTAGTGGTTTGAGTGTTAGTCTGTTTGCATCTGTTATCTGCTTTATCTTGTTGTGCACCAGGAAGCTGTGAATAGTACCGCTCTGCAATAGCAACATATTTGCTGTTCATTTCTCTATCTGCTTTGGTATTAAAGGTATGTATTTGAAATAAATTCTTAGAAGTAATCTCCCATCATTTAAATAAAAGAATATGTCCACTTAATTTAATACAAACATTTACTAGACCTAATAAGTGTCTGATGTAGAAATTAATAACAATTGCCTTTAATTAACTCAGTTCAAATAAAACCAGTTTCATATGCCTCTGTTTTCATTCATTTTATTTCTTCTGATTATTATTTAATCAACCTGATCTTAGTGTTTAATCAGAAAAGCATTTGGTATCCAGGTTGTGTGCCATTCAGAAATGAATTAAATTTAAACTGAGGTAGTAAACATAGAATTGCAATTTGAATTTGAATTTAAGGAAACTCAAATAAAATTTAAAGCTAGAATGTATACAAAGTAATGCTTTATAGAAGCAGCGTTTGTGAAAAGGTTTGTATACATGATGGTAGAAGCAGGGTGCAGGGTAAGACACTTCATTTCCCAGAACCCTTTGCCAATTGCATTTAAATTAATTTTCATTTCATTACAGTTTTCTGTGGAAATTAAATTTCTTGGACTACATGGATGCAAACATTTTAAGCTTCAAATTATTTACAACCCTGTCTGGTATTTCTTCAGGGTTTAACAGGTTAATTATAATGTGTGTTTGTATCAACCTCTGCACTGCATGTTCAAACCAAGATAACCAAATGAAATTCATTCTGGTTCCAGTATTTCCAGGTAATCAATCACAGATGTTAAGCATGTACTGTGTTTGTGTGTGTGTGTGTGTGTGTGTGAGAGAGAGCATTTGCAATTTGTCAGCTTTCAGCAGGGACAGACTACAATAGAAAGGAACTTAAAAAAAAAGAAAATAAAAAAGAAAGAAAAGATTGTGTATTGATGAGATCCATCAGAGAGGCTGAAGGCAGGGAACTGTTGTGCAGGCCATGGTACATCACCTTTACTTTGTATGTTCATTATGTATGTTGCATATATTGACAAAACATTCCTAAAAGCATGTCATCTGCTCACATAAAATTGCTGTTTTTAGCATCATAAAGCTGTACCATGGGCAACCGATGTGGAATGGCTCATGGCGAGAGCCGACCGAGTTCTGTGGTAGTACAGAATTCTAATGAGAAACGTGTGCTGCACTGCTGAAAGCTGGGAGCTGTCACTACAAACGTGGATGTGTGTTGCATTTTAGGGATCAGTTTTTTTGTGTTATTCTGCAGTACATTCAGAAAGGGATTTGACGGCCATTGAATGTAGTTGAGTCTTGCTGGTGTGCCAGATCTGGGCAGTCTGGAATGCCTCTCTGCCTGCAGATGAATCATGGCTGCTAAAACAGTACCGCAGTTCTGCACAAGGCAGGGATGAGCTCAATGTGTGAACGCGTTTTGTGCCGAGTGAGAAAGTGTGTTTGTTATCAGTGTATATGTGTTAGCGCTCATTTCTGGAACAAATCTGGAGCACTTGCTGTTTAGTTTTGTTGTGGACGAAAGTTTGCCAGTGTCCTCTAGTCGTGACTAGAGCGTTGTGTGCTATCTGTTCATCTCGATTTCCACTCTCTGTAAATGACAGAAGGAAAACGAAATGCAAAATAATAATTTACCTTCTGGCTAGACTGAAACATTATTATTGTTCCTTTGCCCTCTGAATTCTCATTCTTTCTCGCTGCAGTCTGGGATAAATGAAGCTTTGTGAACATTTTTGAAACATCTAAAAACCACCCCAACTCTCAAACTTCTTAATGTGTTTTTTCCTCTACATTTCTTTTTTTATTGCACATACATGTCTGTCTTTCGTTCTCTCCCTACTGCTGTGGTGATCTGAGTCCATCCTGATCTTTGACTCTGTCGTTCTGCTTGGCAGAGAGCCGCGGAAGATCCTGCTGCACAAGGGTTCCACTGGTTTGGGATTCAACATTGTGGGCGGCGAGGATGGAGAGGGCATCTTCGTGTCTTTCATCTTGGCAGGGGGTCCAGCTGACCTGAGCGGAGAGCTGAGGAGAGGAGACCGCATCCTGTCGGTCAGTAACTGTCCATGACACTCGTGTTCAAATAGTGAAGATGGACAGCATTAAAATTACAAGATGTGTCTTGTAAAGTGTCTTATATGGAAGTCATTTACCTTCATGGAATAATTTTTTTTAAAGGGCAATATTTTATCTCCCAATTCTGACTTTTATTATTTTTATCCCGTGGTGGGAACCAGCTTCCATGGTCTTATGTTCACAGAGGCTACATTTATTTAATCAATCTGAGGGTGCAAAAAAAAATCTAATCACCTTTAAAGTTGTCCAAATAAAGTTCTTAGCATGACATATTATTTATCAAAAATTATGTTTTGATATATTTACATTAGGGAATTTACTCAATATCTACATGGAATATGATCTTATACTGAATTTATGCATAAAAGAAAAATCTATAATTTTGACCCATACAGTGTATTGCTGGTTCTTGATATCATTGTGATCCTCATGCTGATTTGCTGTTTAAGAACTATTTGTTATCATTACTTAAAATTATTGTTATATATAAAAGTGTTAATATTTTTCTGAAAACCTACATTTCTTTTCAGGATTCTTTGATGAATAGAAAGAACAGTATTGATTTACTCCTTTCAATCAATATAATGCATCCTTAGTGAATAAAAGTATTTGTTTCTTTTAAAAAAAAAACACATATATTCTTTAATGTATAATATATGGAAAGAAAGAGGAATGGATTTTTTCATGATTCCTAATACAATCTGCTCCTTAAATTGGTATGAAGTCTTAGAGCTGGCATTGCATCATGTGATTTGTGTGAGTGTGTGGCGTGTGGGGGTTGTTGTTTTAATCTGTTACTATGGTATTCTCCCAGGTGAATGGTGTAAACCTGCGCAATGCTACCCATGAGCAGGCTGCTGCTGCACTGAAGAGGGCTGGACAGACGGTGACCATCATTGCCCAGTACAGACCAGAAGGTAGAGTGGCTCTTTCAGTGTGTATCCATGATGTTTGTCACTGCAAAAGAAACTGTGCTCCCTAAAGGACAATGCATGAGATTAACAAAGACAAGAGATTTGAGATGATGCATGTAAGTCAGCTTTTTGTAGGGTCTTTAAATATGCAATAAATCATTTCATGTGTGATTTTAAGAAAAGATCACCTTTGTACTTAGAAATATTATGTAAGATTATTGCATCAAGACCCCAAACTGCTCTCGCTTTCTTCACACACCCATGTGTGCCTGTTGTGTCTTGCCTGCTTCTGTAATCACTCCATCACAGAGGCATACTACTGCATGTCCCTTTAAGAAGGTGAACTACTTTAGCCTCGCCTAGTTTTATGAGAAAGAATCCTTATTTGCAAATGAGGACATTCAGGGACTGATGATTGGTTGGCTGTTGTAGAATTAAGGGGGCAGATTTTTGTTTGACATACTCTGCTCAGTGAAATGTTCAATGATAAAGCTTTATCCAGAACTATGCATGGAAACAGCTTGACTGCGTTTAAGTTTCTTGGAATTCACTGGAATGAATCATTATTTGATTCAAATCCTTTTTTTTTTTATTATCTGAACTAGTTCACAATAAGTGATTCATTGCAGCAAATGATATTTAGATTCTAAATATATTTTAATAAGATGATTCATGGCTGCAGCAATTTGAACTAGGAGTCTTGGATTATGGAAACCTATTTATAGCCTATTATTACTTTTATTAACTAAACTAATCGGAAATAGGCATGTGTGTGGCTGGATCAAACAAACATTACTACTTACTATACAATCACATTGTAAATGCTATTAATAGTGTTCATCGTCTGGTTGATTATGTCTTGTATAAATTCTTTCTGAAAATTCCTGTCATATGCACATAAACTGACAGTCACCACTAAGCTACTACTAAATATCTTAGAAACTTAATTTCCTGTAAAGTTGCTTTGAAATGATTTGTATCGTAAAAGCGCTATACAAATAAACTTGAATTTAATTGATTGGTTATGTGATAAATCGGGTGACAGCAACCGTGCGATGACGTAAAAGAATCGCTGAATCCGGTTCTTTGAAATGAACTGTTTGAAAGAACCGATTCACGAACATGATTCAGACTTCCCAACACTATACTGCAGTTCACTCGCTTGAATGAAAGTACTTGGGGTGAAGCTGTGCCAGAAGTGGGAGGGATCAACCTGAGAGGAAAAAAAGAGGGGGCAAAAAACTAAATTGCCTGAAAACCACAGAGTGGAGGAAGAGCCTGACTTTACCGTTAGAAAGATTATTTTCGGCGCAGGGTTAGGTTTCATCTGCTGGATCACGAGAGTCTCTCTGAAAGGAAAGATGGAATAAGCGCGCGCTGGTCGCGTGAGCGGGACGGATTGAAATCCCGCGTCTCGAGCGCGAATGAGACTCGGTTTTAAAGGAGAAGGTGCCGCTGTTGGAATGGGAGGAGCGAAGCAGGACAGACCGAAACATTTTCCTTAAATTCTTTACTATTTATTTACCTTTCGTGCCGATTCGAAACATAAGAAAGCGACATATCTCCTTACGTCGATGTGCGGCATTCGCTAGGTTATTCTTCATTGTTTGACTCGTTTTAACTTTCCTAAAATGTTTTTGGAGTGAGCTGGACAACGAGAGGCTGAGCTGAACACAGCGCTTTAGACGCCGCCCGGTAAGATCACCTCAACTCATATTCACAGAGTATTTTCAGGAAATATCTGTGTAAAGTATGGAAAACACAGTGTGGTTTTATTATAAGTTAAACTGGCAGTATAATAGCTTTATGTGATTCAATCTGCTGTGCTGAAAAGCCAAGGGAAAGCGTCGTTGTTTGTGCCCACAATGGACATCTGTTGTCTCGAGTTACATGTTCAACATAGTGTAAGTTAACGTTAGTGCATTTAAAGATGAATAAAAGTCATGAAAACAACGTATGAAGCTGCTCAGCCGTTGGGCTGACGTCATGAATGTTGTTTCTAACCTAATATGTTTAGTCAGTGACGGTTTGTGTTGCTGCGCGACGCAGGTAACGTTAAACTGTTTGCTCGAGGATTTCTCTAGAATGTTTTTATAATCAAACCATAAACGCAACAAAAGCCAGCAGTAAGTCATTTAGTACTTCATATTTTATATTATCATAAGCAATATGGTGCTTTTATTTGGTAGGGAAGTTCACCTTTGAGCTAAACTTAAGTTCTGACGTAATGATCCGGCATATTTGCTCTTTGAGGCCCGACGTTTCTTCGTTATGTTTGTTCAATGCAATATTATATGGAGCTTCCTGCAGAGATCAGAAGGACAGGTGCAGGGAAGGGCCCAATCAGGAAGTCACTTAACCTAAAAATGCTAAACATTACTGTCATTTTGTAGTCAAGTGGAAACTACAACACAAAACTTTGTAATATTTTTTATGTTAAATGTGTTGCTGTTGCTTTATTATGATATGACACTTTCAAAAAGAAGTTCTTGACCAAAAACATAAAGTGTCAGTTTGTAAACACTAATCAGAAACATGGATACATTTGGCTGGCAAATAGGATTGGAAATCAATTATAGTGCTTGACAAGATTTGAAGTGCATTAAAAGCCAATGTAACTAATATTTAGTATGTCAGTGCATAGTTCATTCTCTGGTGTCAATGTGAGCAATGACAGGAATGTTGCTGTGTAAGTTATCTGTTTCGGCATGCTCTCCCCCATATTCCTCCTTACTCAGACGCTCCTGGAGTATAAATGACCTGCCTCTCCCTCCCAATGGCTCTTACGTCTACATAGAAATAGAAGTGACACATTAATTTGTGCCAGAATAGCTCACTGAATTAGTTGGGAACCAGAGATATAAGAGACATTGTGGCTTTTTACTTGAGTGTGTGTGTGTGTGTAAGAAAGGGACAGAGTCTATTTGTAGACCAGTTTCTGTTAAAATTTTAACTCCTCTTGTCATACATTAACTTAGGGGACAGTGATTGAACTTGAACTGTGAAGCTTTTGTTTTTAGCAGGGACAAATGTTCACAACACATTTTCTTATTTGGCCTTGCATTCCATGTTAAGCACATAAATTACACCTTAGATATTTTAAACCATTAAAAGAATATTTGCCCTATATATTTTCAAATTTCATGGTATTGATCTGATTGCAAACTTATTGCATATTTAAAATAGTTTTTTGTCCTTGTACTTTTTAAGGAATGTTATAAATCAGTCTGGCGGTGAAATTACAGACTTATTCAGACATTTCCTCCACTTAACGCCACCTCTTTCTTACAATCAGCTGTAACCTCACATTCACTGCCTCCATCCAATCAACAACCAATGAGTCTGCATCTGAGTCCCCAGTCTGCATTTGTTTTTAATTTTCGATAATTAATTTAACTTGAATGTATGTAACGATGCAGAAAAGATTGTCACTCCCTCAGGTTGCATCTTTTTTTATCTAATCGATAAATAATGCACTGAACATTAAGAGCAACCAAAACTTGTTAAATAGCAAAATAGCTGTTATAAATAAATAAATAAAATAAAACTTAAAGAATCAGGACACCAAAATAAGGATAAACTAAAAAAAAAAAAAGTACTTTATTGTTTTTTTTTTGTCATAATAAAATATTTTTTTCATGCAGTTTAGTTTTTTTTTAGCATTATTATTATTTTTTTTATTTTTTTTGAAGATATGGATGTATAGTATATCTATTATTATAACTTTAGGGCTGTAGTCTGAACTAAGCTGGCTAGTGACTGATATTATTTACTTTTTAATTTATTTATGAGTATTGGTTGTATATCGACCAGTAGTGGCCTTGCTGTCATCTAATGCTCACTTTTGGTAATCTTCAAAAACGAATAATTCAGTGACACTGTTAAATCAAAAAAAGAAATATGCATTTTTTCACACTGTACATCTTTATACTAAAATGTCTTTTCACATTTAATTGTGAGATGTTACGTATTGCTCATTAATTAAATCAGATAAAATAATCAGACCTCAGTAAAGAAAATCTGTTTGTGGTACTAGCTTGCATGCCTGTTAAGAGGGCTGTACTAATCATAACCTAGTCCCTATACATGCTTTCACGTTCAAAAAGCACATGGCTGCAATATTATATAACTGAATTGACAAAGAGGCAGCCTGCAGCCAATCCCCACTCCCCAAAAATAAAAAAGCCCTGCACACAATGAAGGCAAGTGAGGCCATTTGAGTGTGAGGCAGAGCTGGCCCAGATTCTCCCCTGATCTTGTGTTGACGGGTCACAACGAAGACCTTGCACTTTAGCATTAGTCTTTGAATGTTGTGAACTGTGTGTCTAACGGACAGGACCCAGCTTTCTGTGTTGTCTGTCATATGTGTATTTTATTAGGCCATCCTTAAAAATATTCTTGTTTGCAGTAACCCGACAGACCCTGTCAATTTAGGACCGACTCAATTATTATTATTATTTTTTTGCTTTTAGTCCGACCGACTTGCCAGTTGTACATTTGCATTAAGACCGACCATTTTTTTTTTTTACTTCAAACAACTAATACAAAAGCAATAAAAGAATTTAAATTATATTTTAGTAAGTATTGTAAATATATAAATTGTCTAGGCCTACATACAAACGAAGACTATGTTCTTTCTTTAAAAAAACCCCTGTGACATCATCTGTGTTTACACAGATGTCACACTATGGCCTATGCGCTCGTCTCCTCTCATTCATTGTCGGAGTCAACAGTTCGCGATTGGTAATAATGGCTGTGGCTGTAGTAAACAAAATGTTTGTGGTCACTGTTCAAAGTCATACGTGTTCGGGCACCATAATACATCAAAAAATTATTTTTGCGCAATTATTATTATTGATAATACTGCCAGTATTCAGACAGTCTCATGCATACAGATACAGATTCGGGCTAGAATCGCCTACGCATGGGATTTTTTTACATTTTTTATTTTTTTATTGTTGAAATTTATAATCGTAAACACAACCATGTTGAAGCCTGCAGTAAATGTTTTGCATTATGGCAGTCCACTCTGCTTATTGTTTTTCGAGAATGTTGCACTCCTGTTTGCCATTGTGCAGGTAACTTCACACCAATAAATCATCAGAAATATTGGTCTTTACCAATATATTGAATCTTTACATTCGTCCTGCCTGTTGTCCGTAGATTTAACTATATTTGGTGTTATTTGCTGTATAAAATGAATCTAGACATGGAAAATCGATTGTAAAATTCAATAAAGTTTAATGAACACTTGTCACTCAAATCAAACAGGATTTTATTTCAAAGTTACAACCCAAGAAAGCAAAGTAAACTGTCTCTCATTTATGGGTTGCATTGACACCTAGCGGTGGAAGCAATTAAAACAGTATAACGGTACCTAATTTATTTTCTTCTCACCTGAAATTCATGCAATAAACAAGTTTTTGACAAAGATTTCAATTTGTTTGTGGTCTATATAGCCTGCATGTTTTTTGTTTTTTTTTTACATTGAAACTTGAAAAAAAAAAATAGACCTACCTACCGACCCTTTTAAAAAAACAACAACATTTTTTTACTGTTACTGCAAACCAAAATATTTTTAAGGATGGCCTTACCTGTAGAGTGTCTGACCACTGGGGTGAAGGTACTTTCTGCTTTATTCTTTATCAGATGAGTGCAGTGGATTTGAAGCTACTAATATCGAATACTAAGCTTTATTTTGCCAACAAGGGTCTCTCTAATGCAGTACATTTAACTTCACCTTTTTTTTTTTGCTACAATTGTTTTTCAAGAAGTTAGCCAAGCCATTTCCTTCCACCTCTCCACTGGGGTGTTCCCCTGGTTACAGGCAGGTGGTGTCAGGTTACTTTACCTTGCCCTGTCATTCCAGCATGTTGTTAAACTGTTTGTGATAGACAGGGCGTTTACAGAAGAGCTCCCTGCAGGCGCAGTTTCTGCTGACAATGAAGTCCAAGTTTCGACTTTGCTTTGAGCTTTAGACTTGGAGTTACTGCCATTATTAGTTTTCAGGTTCTCATATTCTCATAAATATTGGAATTCCTGCATCAGGTTTTGTTTTTTGGGAGATTTGGAAGGTAGATTTTTGGTCCTTGGATATAAGGTTAAGGAGCAGGTTAAAAATCATAAAGTCTTTGTTATGGATGATTTATATTGGACTTACAAGATAAATCCCAATGCTTAAGAAAACAATAGTCTTCTTTGCTCGTGCATTTCAGTGTGTAATTCAGTTGCTAAGCTTGTGAGTTGCCCAACCACACTGCAGAAGAGGTGTACATGTTTAATTAAAAGTCCGCCGAACAATCAGCCATCATGCTTCAGTGCTGCTCCCTAAAACGAGAGCCTTGTTCACTGTGAAAAATGATTAAGGTCCCGACATTTGTTGGAGGTTTTCATTCCTTTATACTGAATACGAATAGTGCATGTTCTACTTAATATGTATAATTAATTATCTGGCAAGAGATATTAGCGTATAGCTCAAGCAGATACATGATTAATATCCATCTGTTCTCCAGGTCATTAATCAATTCTCAATAAGCTGCTGAGCTTTCCTTCTCTGCCCCGCGCTACAAGCACCTCCACTCATAAAACCTGGAGCAAAGCCCGGAATATCACTGTAAATATAGGTGATGCTGACGGATTATGTGCCTTGTCTCTTTCCAGAATACAGTCGTTTTGAGTCCAAGATCCACGACTTGAGGGAGCAGATGATGAACAGCAGCATGAGCTCTGGCTCTGGCTCCCTCCGCACCAGTGAGAAACGCTCCCTCTACGTCAGGTATGTCAACATTAATAAGAGTGCTTTTTCAATCAATACAAGTAAAATTCTAGTTAAAATAGTCAAGGCATGTTTTCAGCAGTTGAGTATCAATTTTCTTGCATTAAATACCAATGAGGCACCATTTATTGCTATAAAGTGTTCAATTATATATTTTTGTCGTCAACACATGCAATTTTTTTTGCAGTGGAATTTAAAGCTTTTTAAAAAATAAAATAATTTTTGGTGTACAAAGATATCCTAAAATGCCTGGGTGATATTATTGGTATTCTTGGGAGATATTTGATTTGATAATTCTTCCCTGAATAGTTTCACCACTGTTTACAACTTGTATTCAGCCACAAGTATTCAGCCAGATTTATTGAAGAGAAGTGCTCATTGTAAAGAAGTTTAGGGTTCAAGGGACTATAACTGGACATTACAGTGGGAATATAATTTATTTCAAGATTTCAGTGAAAGATAATGTTAGAGATCTTTAACCAAGTCATACGTCCTGAGCTCTCCAGCAGGATAATGAGCCAAAACAGGCCAAAGTAAACACTGAAGAAGAGTTGAAAATAAAAATCTGAAGCGTTCTGAAGTGGCTTTATAAGTTTGAATCCATTTGAACATCTGAAACTAACTGTTGGGAGAAGCAACCATCAAACCTGAAAGAATGGAGTAATTTGCCCAAAATGAATGGGCAAAACTACCAGCCATTGACCAGGTTTAATGACAGGATCTCATATTAGAAAGCAGTTGACATTTTGTTATTTTCTAAAGAAATTATATCAATGTCTGATAATAGTTTTAACTTTCCATAGTATGCAGTAAGTATAGTTATGTGCATAATAAATATATAATCCACCTAATGAACGTGTGGCCTCCTGACGGTGGCTTGTACCTAAGATGAGCTGTGTTCAGCTGACCACACGTGTTAATGTTAAGTGTGAGATCTCAAGGTGTTTTCACATTCTTACGAATACAGTGATGAGATAAGTGTGTCAGAATGGTACAGGCATGTCAGTCAGTGCTGATCCCACACTGCACTGCTCCATCTTAAAACATAGGCCTGATGAGGTTCTCAGTTGAGCTGTGTAGCAAACTATATGTGTGTGTCTCAGTGGGCTTGTTAGTGTGTTCAAGGGGAAAGGTATGTAGAAAAACATGAAGACTTGCTCCACTGGTTTTCCTCCTTTCATTTAGATTTACCTGTCTGACAAGGTAAAAACATTCAGCTTAGAACCCAATGCCTTACTGTGTTTCTGTACTCAACGTCATCTGCCATCTGGCTTCTCTCACATGATTTCATGTGGATCTTCTACCACTATTGTGTCCTGTACTAAACCCCAGGTAAATCCAGGGGACTTACTGTGCAGGGATGCAGGGGGGGACATTCGTCCAATTATTCAGCAAGGAAACATTAAATTTATCAAATGATGATGATTTAAAAAATGTTGTAAAATAAAATTTATAATGCTACAAAATATTAAAATTTCAAATAAATGCTCATCTTTTATAGTTTGTATTCATCAAGGAATATAAAATGCATCAATGTTTCCACAAAAACATTAGGCATTTCAACTTTGATAATAAGAAATGTTTTTAACCATGAAATCAGTATATATTAAAATGATTTCTGAAGGATCATGCAATGTTAAAGACTGAGTGGTGGTTGCTGAAAATTCCGTTTTGCCATTATAGTAATAAATTGCATTATAAAAATATATAGTTTTTTAACTAATGTATAATATAGTAATTCTTTTAAATTGTGATCAAATTTAACAATGTTCTGAACAGTGCTGTAAATTTAAAATTAATCTTGCAAAATGTGGAAGGATATATATATGTATTTTGTATAATTTAATTTTATTTATTTGTTTATTTTTTTAAAAGAGGTTGCTATGCCTTTGGTAGGAAGTGTATTGTAAGTTGCTTTTAGTGAGAAAACCTCTACTAAACAAATTTAAACAACAAATAGGTGCAGATGTCCAATGATGTACTGTTGTCTGTGTATGTGTATTTCCACACCCATCCTAATCAAACACAACAGATGTTTTACAATGAAACCTGAATACCCACTCTTCCAGCACACTGGTGATGTTTGTATTGTTTCGTTTGTTTTTCGCAGGGCTCTTTTTGACTATGACAGGACAAGGGACAGTTGCCTCCCTAGCCAGGGCCTAAGTTTCTCCTATGGGGACATTCTGCATGTCATCAATGCCTCCGATGATGAGTGGTGGCAGGCACGGCTGGTTACACCCCATGGGGAGAGTGAGCAAATTGGGGTCATTCCAAGCAAGAAAAGGTACAGTACTGCCAACAAGCCCAGACAGAATTATAGCATTTGCCCTGTAGTAATGGAATGTTCATTGTTCATTGCCAATCATAGAAATTATATGTTTTTTGATCCACAGGGTGGAAAAGAAAGAGCGTGCACGGTTAAAAACGGTCAAGTTCCACGCAAGGACGGGCATGATTGAGTCCAACAGGGTGAGTGAGTTGTCCTCCTCCTCCTATGATGGGCTCATGGGAGCTGCCCCACTTCCCCTGAGTGTGGGAATTGGTGGCTTCTCATAGTATCCTGGAGGCTCCTGTTACTGAGCATCTCATTTCTCTCTGAAAACACAAACAAAAGCGTACAATTACAAACATGCGCTGTGCCATCATAATCAGCTATGATGGTTAGATCAATTCTTCTCAGTTCTGGTCCTGGAGGTTTTCCTCACCTGATTTAACTTCTCTACTCATTAGTAAAGTGCTCTATAGTGCTTTTTGGGATGGGAATAGTTTTCTAAATTAGTTTCGATTCTCATCACCTGATTGTCTGTGATTTTCATGTACCAAATCAGATGGGACCGATATATCTTTTTATAACAGAGGTGGGAGGGTAAATTTTGTATACTCTGGCATTGCAGAGATCACATGCTCTGTATGCATGCATTGTGTGTTGTCATTTGGATTGATTACCTTTAGTATAACCAGTTTTACTATAAATACCATAGTTCAGCCATGGTTAATTTTTGGTTACTTAACTTTTTTTTTTAAACTGTTTAATTTTCATAAAGGTACATATTTAATTAAAGCATTATGTAATTGTGTGCAGCAATGAAGCAGAGTAATCTTACCTGACCATTTTTATTTATTTATTTATTTTCTTTGCCTGGAGGCAAACATATACAAACAATTTGCACAGTAGTAAGACCATGTACGGCAGGGTTGTGAATAGTCATTGGTTTCACAATGCGATCCAATTATGATTATTAGGTCAGTGATTATATTCAATATTACAATGCATCACGATTATATCAAATAGTTTTTTTAATTATTAAATTATATACGCATAGTATAGCTTTAAAATGTACAAGCAAATATAAAGTAATAAAGCAGGAAAAGCACAATTACAAGGAAGCAAAAAGTACTTCTGGGGTTTTATTTTTTCTTCTGCATTATTTCTGTTTGATTACTGGTGAGATCATAGACACTGGCAGCTTGTGGTTAATAGGCTGCATTCACACTAATGCACAGATCTGTTTCAACATGTCAGATGTTTTGACCACAATGGTGCATCAGGACAACAAATGCAATAGTCTCTAACGCACATGTGCCACTATAAACTTTTTTTTTTCTTTTTTTTTTTTTAATGTGCCCAGATCTCGAAGTAAAAAATAGTGGGTCATTTTTTTAAATATTTACATAAGCAAGTATGCGAATGACATCAGTAGGCTATAATCAATTATGGTCTATTACTGCATTGTGACAGAATCCACGTCCTTATCGTGATGCAATGATTCATTTCAACACCCCTAGTCTATGGTTGTTCACATTGGCCAAAATACAAGATAACGTGGTGTGATTAAAACATTTGTCAGCAATCACAGACATTCACATTCGGATGGGATTAGTTTTTCTCAGAGGATCACAGAGTTTGCTGAAAAACAGTAGGTAATTTGCTCTGGAATTATTCCAGAGGCTGTGTGAAAAACACACAGACGCAGACACAGATTCAGACAGGATTAATTCACGAAGTATGTCTGTCAAACAAATTTCTCTAATGATTCCCTGTAAAAAAGGCCCGTCCAAATAGGGCTTATGACCTGAATTGAGTGTTGGGGACCCTCTAGAAACAGGACTGAGAAATACTGTATTGTATCTTAAAAGGGTAGTTCACCTGAAAATAACATTTGTCATTTATTTACCTTCATGTTATTACAAACGTGTTTGATTTTCTTTCTTTCATTAAACACAAAAGGAGATGTTTGGCAGAATGAACGACACAAGGGTGAGTAAATGACCATATTTTATTTTTGGGTGAACTAAACTTTTAAGGGTGAAGTGTGTAATGGACTGGTCAGGATGCTCAAACAAACAGCAATGTTTTGAATGTGCTCCAATGGTTTCTGGATAATAAAAGGATAATGAAAAATCTTTTAAAGCCCAAACCTTTGAAAGGTGGTGTAATTGACTCTGCACATTTAACCGGAATACAGAAGTATTTTAACAAAAAAAAAATTGCACACTTCACTTTTACTTTTTTATTTTAATATTTTTCTGCCGCTGACACCCTTGATTTTCTTCTTCAATTTGTGCAATGAAGATATTTTACATGTTTCATTGTTGTTATGTATCTCCTCTGTTACATTCGCAGTTAAAACATCAAAACTTAAAATTTAATTTAAATGTTGTTTAAATTCATTATCCCCACTTGTTTGTGCGATCATGTCATCTTTGATTTTATTTTTGCATGTGTGCTGTGAATGACATTGAAACCCATTCTTGTGTTTTTTGTGTATGTGTTTCATTCCTCATTCCCATTCCCCCACCATTGGCTCGTGTCCATGCAGCCAGTCAAAGTGAAGCGCAAAAAAAGCTTCAACCTATCACGCAAGTTCCCGTTTTACAAGAGCAAGGAGAATATTGCGCACGATTTGGAGACTGAACGTGAGTATGAGCTTGTGACAAGGGCTCTGACTCTGTCCTTCACGCTTCATCCTGTCACTGTCACTCACCCTGGAGATGGCTTCTGATTGGCTCTTGACTTTTCTGTGAGGAAACAGAGCAAATCAGGGCCTCTCTGGCCTTTGTCTTGCTCTGAGGGGGACCTCAGCACTTCTCACAGGTGTGAGGCTGCACTAACAGTCAAATGCTGTGCTAGAACATCCATCAGTGTCAGAGCTGTTAAGAGCTTTCAGTATTTGAATAATTTTGTTACTGATGAATCTGCATGGGAAGGCCCTTAAATTAAAAACGGACAACCCAGATCTTTCATCGCACAGCAAGATGATGTTAGTATTGCTTCATCCCCCGAGAGTGCAACATCTTTCTTCTCCCAGCCTCTCACTAACCTCTTTCTTCTTCCTTTCTGCTCTCTCTCTTTGTTCTTGCTTTCACCTGTCGGGACGCTCAGGACTTCCCAGGGTTAAGCGATGACTTTTATGGATCAAAGAGTTTGAGTAAGTGTGTGGTTCCTCTTGTCAAGCAGCTGTTCCCTGAGCTAACTGAACCGGCTGTGCCACACACCACACACATTTTATTCTATCTTTCTGTTTCTCTTTCTCACCTTAATAGTCATCTGCTTTTTGAAAGTACACATTATTTGACGTTCACAAATCATTTTAGTGACCCATTTCAGAGTGAAATAAGATGTTTTGGATCTAAAATGTAGGACTTGATCTATCAAGTGTCTATTAGAAGGTGGGAAAGTGGGTGTAACGGGCCTAATGTGAGTTTGCTAAAAGCATGTGTAAAAAAAGTGATATAATTTGGTTAACTTTATCCAATAATCTGTATGTCCTACATGAAAACAAAGCAATTACAACTACAAATTGTTACATTTTGAAAGATGTAACCCTGTAAACGGTTTCAGTCTTAGACAATAAATAAATACAAATCTTAAAATAAATAGCCTTCTTTTTTGTATATTTGAACTGTCAGGCTTTTTTGGCTCATACAGTAGATCTAGTGAAAATAGGGAGCTCATTCATGAGGAAGAAAATATGTAAAATTAATGGTGTTTAATAATAATTTGGAGCAGATTCTGATATTTATGACCATAAAGGCAAGATACAAATTCTGATAGCTTATAATATAAATCAATATATTTTATAACAGTATAACAGACTACTTGCATAAAATGCAAATAAATACTGTCACTCTCTCTCCTAATAATTTTAAGAGGATATTTGCTTATTTTTCTGATCACAGCTGTGAAGTTTGCATTTAAAACGTATAATGCAGTAAAATACAATGATTGAGAGAGGTACAAATAAATGTTTCTTAAAAGCCTGGTGTTTCATATTTCATTCTATCATATACATTGTAACATATCTTTCCTAAAAAAAAATCAATTAATAAATAAATATTTATGCAATGTAAGTTGCTTCTGTCCAGTAAATGTTTATCTTGAAAAAAAAAATAAAAAAAAATAAGTTCTTCTTAAATTTACTTTATAAAAATCAGTAAAGAATTCAAAGCAAGAGACTCAGAAACCATGACTTGAAAGGAACCAGTTTTAAACACATAAATCATTCACAGATAAATATTCTTAAATCAAAGATCTGATTGCCATATGATACACTGAAGGGAGAGTGAATCCACGGTAGACCTCTTGAGGTCCCATATTGTGTCTTCAAAGCCAGCTCATACTAGACTGGATTGAGTGTGTGTCTAGTGTTTTTAATGTTTAATCATGTTGTCACTGTATCTAAGGGATGCTTGTTACTTGATTCCTGTAAGGAATCCAACACTGGCTTGTTTACTCTGGCATGAGGAGCAGTATCACTGGTCTGGTGAACCGAACACTGGCAAGGTCATAGGAAACGCTCAGCACAGAATCTAACATCACTAGGGTCGTAGGAAAGGGAAATACTTAATTTCCTATTGCTGCCTCATCCTACCATTTTTCCTTCTAAGGAAACGCCAGCCATTTAAAGTGCCCAAAAGTTCTCTCTGTTTGTTTTCCTCTTCACTCAGCCTTTTCTATTCTTGGCATGATGGTACGGGAGGGTGTATAGTTTCATTCCGAGCTGTGCTGGATATACTATTAATATTACATATGGGTGAAAATGTGCATTGTGACATTTCTAAACTTCACTCATCTTGTATCCACAGAATGCTTGACGTCCAACACCAGTGACAGTGAAAGCAGCTCCAGTAAGAAACTCCTCACTCCATTTTGTGCTTGCTGCATTAAATCTGTAGCATTCCATTTGATCAGTGTCATGCTATTAATCTTTAAACGCTTAAAAAATTGGATCCATAGCTATGATCTATGTCACAAGTTCATTCCAGTGGATTGTTTTGGTGTCATGATAAATGAAACCTACATATTTCATATGGATATTTATGTTTTCTCGTCATGCAGAGGGTCAGGAAGACACAATTCTATCATATGAGCCAGTTATTCGACAGGAGAGTAAGTATTCAGAATTGTATATTTTTTATAAGGTTGTAATTTAGCTTTACATTAGCTTTACCAATTCCCATACTTTTCTCTGCTCAAGTATACTGACACAAGTTGGGTGTGTTTGTGTTTGTTGTAGCAGTGTGAACTATCACAGTTAAACAGACTGTTTAATCTTTTTGCTTCAGGATTTCTACATGTAAACAACCTTTTATGATGCCTTACTTTCTTAAAGTGAAGTGTATGTGCCATAGTTAAAGCAGTTTTTTTGTGTGTGTCAAGGTGTTAAATAAACAATAGTTAATATGCAAATATGAACTTCATCCGATAATGTGACGATTTGTTAATGATCTGTTTGCAGTTTAGTTTTCTTAAAAGGTCTGTGTGGACTGGGGAGGGAGCTTGTATAAAAAAAAAAATAAAAAAAAAAATCCTGTTTTCCGTTAAATGTCCTCCATGAGGAAAGCCAAGACGTTATTCTCAAGGCTGGAAGTTTTTGACCAGCATTGATTTGGCTTTCTTTTCAGTCCATTACACAAGGCCTGTGATTATCCTGGGTCCAATGAAGGACAGAGTAAATGATGACTTGATCTCGGAGTTCCCCCACAAGTTTGGATCCTGCGTCCCACGTGAGTGTAATAAGAAAATGCCATGCTGACTACATGTATAACATCTTTATCATCAAATGTCTTAGAAGTACGTGTAAAAGTAAAGCAAGACATAAACATGTTTCTTCAGATACAACTCGTCCTCAACGAGAGAATGAGATGGACGGTCAGGACTACCACTTTGTGGCTTCAAGGGAGCAAATGGAGAAGGACATTCAGGACAACAAATTTATCGAGGCCGGCCAGTTCAATGAGAATCTGTATGGGACCAGCATCCTGTCTGTCCGGGCAGTGGCTGAAAGGGTCAGTGACTCCCTTGTGTAAACATGCCAGAGGATCTGATCTCCTGTTTAATCCTTTTCCCTGTGGCAATTACTGTGCAGTGAAAGTGTGACATGGGATGAAAGGGTTTCTTTAATCCTCTTGTAGGGAAAACACTGTATCCTGGATGTTTCTGGGAACGCCATAAAGCGACTGCAGCAAGCACAGCTCTATCCAATCGCCATTTTCATCAAGCCAAAATCTGTGGAGGCCCTAATGTAAGTTTAGGATTTTGTAAATTAAATGTATACACTACTGTTCAAAATTTTGGTGTCATGTATATCATGTTTTTTTGCATTAAGGATGTTAAATTCTATTCTGTAAAGTTCAACTTTTTCTATTTCAAATTTAGCAGCACAACTGTTTGTAGTGTTTAAGGAGCAATGTTTATTGAGCAGCAAATCAGCATATTGGAACGATTTGTGATGGATCATGTGACACTAGAGTAGTGGCTTCTAAAAAAATCAGCTTTGCCATCACATAATATTAAAATAGGCCAATTTAAACGTTAATAATATTTCACAGTTACTGTTAACTATTTTTGTTCTAATAAATGCAGCCTTGGTGAACAAAAAATAATGGTTTTTATCTCCATATTCTGTGCATGTGCTTATGCAATGTGTAATAAGTAATGCACTTCTTTGTGTTTATCAGGGAAATGAATAAGAGGCAGACATATGAGCAAGCCAACAAAGTCTTTGATAAGGCAATGAAGCTCGAACAAGAGTTTGGAGAGTATTTCACAGGTAACCCCCAGAATTATGTGAATTCTCTTAACTGTATCCAGAGGGAATCCTTTAGTCCAGCCCCTCTGTTACTGTTTAACAGTGTGCTGTAGTATGACTGTTGCTCTCTCTCTCTCTCCTCTGTCTCCACAGCCATAGTCCAGGGTGACTCACTAGATGAGATCTATAATAAAATCAAGCTGATCATAGAGGAGCAGTCAGGCCCTTACATCTGGATCCCGTCCGCAGAGAAGCTCTGAGCTCGCCGCCTCCACGGAGCCCCCACCTGACCACCGTCACCTTTCTTTCCCTTTCACTGATATGTTTCAAATCAAGTTTTAGTGTCATCATTATGTTACCCTCAATTGAAAGACGTCTTATCACCATTACTGTGACTGTGCACACCCCTGCATGAGTTTCTCAGCAATTCCATTCAAGATTGGAAATGCCATTCCTAAAGAAATTTTTTGTCATGTAAAACATAAAAGGGAAACCTTTCGTGCGTTTCGGATGGACTTGAAGATGAGAATGTCTCAACGAAGCGAGAATGGGGAGCCGGGGATTTGGAGATGGTGGCACGAGCAGGAACCTTGTATACGTTCATTCAATTTCATGGAAAAAGACGTTCGAGGATGCTGTGTGAGGTTTTTTTATGAGGACTAGATACAGATCAAACCTGCTGAAGGTACCATCACTGCTCGTGTTTCTAACGGATAAACTTCAAAACAGAACTCACAAACCAGCTCGCTTTACTCGGTCGGCTGCCTGGCCGTTTGTATGGCGATGCGTTCCGAGGCAGAACAAAATGGAAAACGGGATTTGAGTCTATTCCTTTCTATAACTGAAATCACATGGAAAATAAAAACCCTACGGATAGATTTTACTACATGATACGGTACACATTTTACACTTCACTAGAATTGTCTACTCTGAGGGCTGTTAAGATTTCATTTACTTGTCTTTGGGTTTTTGTGTTCTTTCTTTCTTGTGGTTTTGGCTGCTCTGTATTAAAGATGGGGGTAGAGAGGTGTAACTGGGCTCTCTGCAGACCACCAAACTGCCTTATGATGAATAAACGCTTCTGTCAAATTCTTGTCAATCGTGGGGGGGAGGGGGAACGACATAATATTCAACCTATCAGTGCTTAGAGGGAGACTCGATTTTACTGCTGTTTGTGAGTTTCCCTATCCTATTGGAGGCCTAACTTGTGAGTGCAATAGACTTAAGTGTCTTACCTATGTAAAATCCTTTTTTTGCAAAGCTTTTTTGTCTTAAGCAAAATCCAATTTCGGCCGCCATTGGAGTTGTTAAAAAGCAGACAGCCCACTTGCACTTCCTCTACCTCCCATGACTATATTCTCTTCAGACTGAACGGTAACAAGGTACTGTCCTGTTAGCTGCCCAGGAGCGCAGCCTTAAAACGGGTAGAATCAAGACAATAATTGTATTGGATGTCCTTGATATTAAAGCGTTAGTGGAGTCTGAAATTGACCGTTTACCCCAGAACTCGAAGATGGTTTGATTAAATCTGTTCTTTGTAATGAAAGCT
This sequence comes from Carassius auratus, assembly GCF_003368295.1. Lineage (NCBI taxonomy): Eukaryota > Metazoa > Chordata > Actinopteri > Cypriniformes > Cyprinidae > Carassius > Carassius auratus. The sequence continues at coordinate 19,808,848 of NC_039256.1, forward strand.
TTTAAACGATATTTTTTTTCTTCTGCTCCTTCATTTCCGGGCTGATGTTTACTCCACTGTGTTGAGCCTTGTGCCAGGACGAGCTTGGTGAGCTCAGGAATCTGATGGATAATTACTACAATATTTTTTTTTTTACACTACTAAAGGGTCGCGATCGTATTGTGATGGAATAGAGAGTATGAACTCAAAGGGATGATTTTCTCTCCTCTAACTGAACACCCAGACACGCTGATATATTATACCTGTGTATTCTAAATATTTAGTCCTCTTTTTTTTTTTTTTTTTTTAAACACTTTGTAAGCACTATGTCTGTGGTCGCCCTTGGGCTCAGCTGGAGGGAATGGGATTGTGACATAACAGGATACAGAAGTTCAGTACTTCCTTCGATCTTTCTTTCTGTATCAAGAAGTCTGGAATATTCTTGGGCCCACTCTCTTCCCCCCGCCCCACCCTGCAGGCATTTTCTAAACCGGTGCGCTCACCTACCAAGCATCTCTGCGAAATCAGCTGTCATACCTGTGTCAAAACCAGAGTTCAGGGAATAATCGAAGGGAACAGAGCCATTTATAAACTGCTTACAGACTGTTTTAATGGGTATGATAGCTGTAAAGTGTAAATATCCCCTTCACCTGTGCTTCATGCATGTGTGATACAACTGGGACAAACATGTTTTATAAATCACAAATGTCAGGTAAGTAAACTTTGAATTTATTCTCAGATTAATTTCCATACAAATGTGCCGTAACGTTGGTATTTCTCTATAGAAAAAAATATCTTCAGCTGCCTATCAGAACATTTTTTAGTGAGTCGGGAACCAGCTTCCTTACAATACGGCCTGTCTACTTGTGAATCTTGTGGAACTTGTCTGAGTGTATAGATGAAAAACAAATGTAAAAATATATATAAATATAAATCTATAAAAAGACGTGTGGACAGCAACCCATAGATTGATATTAAAGTAAACCAGGAGCTTAAATAACACATTTTAGCATAGATCTGGTCCACTGAGGTGACGAGCGGAAAAGCAGCTGACCGCTCGCACTGTTGATGCCGGTCAGCCGTGTTGGTGAAGCCCAAAGAATTTTGATTTATTGTACTATATTTCTAATGAAGTGGATTGAATCCGAACAGCTCTGGTGTACTAATGAGTGTCTCTGCTGCAGAAGGCACGAGCTTGAAATGGGGAGGGAATTGGTCTGATTTGTCTTTTTGAGTGATTATGAGTTTTTGATGTGACAGCACACCTGTGCAGTAAGTGCTTGCAAATATGAACCCTTTGATTGTACAGTAGTGTCCTCCCCATGATTACAGGTGGAACAACCCATCGGGACACAAGGAAAATTGCTCTTTTATATCCTGGTCAAGAAGGAACACAGTCCTACCGATTATTATTCTTTTTGTTTGGTTTTGTTCTTTTTTTGGACTGGACAAGAGTTTATTTGTTTGGAAATAAACTATGTGACTCTGTTACGATTTCAATGCATGCATTTTTATTTGTTTTGTATCGCAATGCCGCTGTTTTGAACGAGTCAACTGAGGAAAGCTCAAACAGATAACCGGATGACAGGTAATAAAATAACACTGACAAAAATATTTTCAGATTAAATGAATATGAACCATTTCATAACTGTACGAACAAACCCCTCAGATGCATTGTGCATCTCTTAGCTTCTCAAAAACATGCACAGAAATTCACACTTCATATTAAACACGTGCAGTTAGACCTGAGATCTCCATCTGCGACTGAAGCCGCTGTCATTTACTCCTCAATAATGAGATTCTTCTTCGCTTTATCCAGCCTGTCCAACACCTCACTGTACAGACCCGCCATCTGGGGAGACACATTTCATGTATTTTATTCACACCTTGCCACAAAATGTTTTTATTGAATATTATCTTGTGAATTCTTGAATTCGATCTTGCCAAATGACACATTTAAACTACCGTGTTGCTTTAACTACCGACCCACATAGCTGTAACCAACCCTGCTGCTCTAATTAAACCTCCTACTGAGGTGATGAAAAAAGCAGCTCGCGCACCTGACTTGAGGCAATGAGAATATGAAACATGAAAGTGAAATCCAGTGCTCAAACAGCTGTAGAGCGGCCCGGCCTGGCGCGGCAGCCTCCTGCAGCGTTACCTGAGAATGATAGCTGTCCTGCAGGGAGCCCAGGTGCTTCAGGAAGCTCATTCCCAGCCCACACCACCTCTCCGCCTCAGGATACTGGGCCAGACTGTAGAGCAGGATTCCTGTATTCCACGCTCGGGTCAGCAGCCACAGGATCTCCAGTTCTGGAAAGTCCTCGGGCTGTGTGAAAAAGCAAGATGTCTGTTAGTGATATCAAGGAGGATGGATCAGATGCTATAATAATAGCTGTTGAATTATATAATGCGATTTCATATCGATGGTGTCGTGACAGTCACAAATTCAGAATAGCACTCCCGATGCTTATGCACGTTTTCTGCAACGCTAGTTCAAGATGAAGGACATGGGCGAGATTTCGAATTAGCATCTAAATTGGCAGGAAGAAGCTGGTGAATGGAGCATCTGGGAAATGAGGCATAACTAAAAGCCCATTGACAGAAACAGGAGATTCTTTTAAAGATGGGGATAATTGCGAAGCTGAGCTGCAGTGGGTCGTGTGTGATGGCTGCTGAGTCACAGTAACCAACTCACTGCGGTTGCTATGATGGAAAGAGCTTCCTCATAGTAGGCCCACACTTCCTCCAGCACGCAGGGCTGCACCTCAGACACGCCGCTCGGCAGGGTCAGCTGAATCAGGCTGTGTAAACAGTTACTGTGACACACACATGTATAAGGTGTGTGTCATTCAAGGAACAGTTTGGTGTCTTTTGCTGTCTATCAGTGTGGCCAGTCTGACCTGCAGCGTGTGAGGTCGACCTGTGACTGTTTTCTGTGCAGAGACAAGGCGATCCTCAGTGCTTTCTTACACAGAACAGGGTAATGGGCCGGTGGTTCCATCGCCAGGACTGCACACACAAAGTACAGAACCATCAGAGCTTATAGTTTTTTATACACTAACATTTTAAAGTTTGGTGTCAGATTTATTTGATCAAAAAAATATATATATTCAAATTTAATTTATTTGTGATAGCAAAGCTGTTTTCAGAAGCCATTACTCTAGGCTTCAGTGTCACAAGATTTTTCAGAAATCATTCTAATATGCTGATTTAGTGCCCAAGAATCGTTTTTATCAATGTTGCTTAATATTTTTATGGAAACTCTAATGAATAACAAGGTCAAAAGAATAGCCTTTACATGAAATAAAAATCTTTTGACTTATGAACATTAAAAGTCCTTACTGTCAGTTTTGATTAATTTAATATACCCCTGATGAATGAAGTATTCAGTTCTTTAAAAAGACTAATAAATGGAGCCCAAACTTTTGAATGTTAGTGTATATCCACACATTCAGTCAGAATTTCACCATCCATACATTTTTTAAATATGCAATACAAAAAAAAAGAAAGAAAAGAAAAAAAGGTTATGGTTCTAGAAGCTCACCTGCGATCATTTCTAGCAGCTTGGTCTCAATATAATCCAGTTCCAAAACTGATTCGAGCACAGATTCAAGCTTAGGATCATTTAATTTGGCCCGGGTTTCAAACTCGTAGAGCAGCAATAATGTGTCTGTTTTGTCTTTAGAGGAAGTGCCTAGGAAAGAATGTGGCAGAAAGATGCCTAAGATCCTTGTCATTCTGGAGAAACAGGTAGAGTCTGCTTTTAGATTCCAACATATGTAAAAGAATGAAAACACCTGATGCTTTGATTGTGGTCCAGATCTCTTTACAGAGCTGAATGTGCTCTAGAGTCTGGGTCAGGAGCTCGGTCTGAAAGCACAGCAGATATTATACACTGCGCCCTCTGCTGGTTAGTCATAGTTACAAGTATAAACTGAGATCAGAGAACATGTGGAGTAGTGTTTCTCTAAACTCTCCAACTTCAAGGTCTCCCATTGTCAAAAACAGTACTGGAGAACACCCAACATGGGCTTTGATATTTGCTTTTGAACTTCTGCTGGAAATAATTCTTTCGTTTTCACTAACAAAATGAAGAGCTGTCAGTGTTCAAATAAAACTATTTTTTTTGTTACACTTCAAATAATAAATAAATGAATATTCTTCTTTAATAATTATGTTTATGTAAATATTGCATATATAAAACATTTCTTTTTAATTGTGCAACCCCTAGAAAAGTGATTCTAGGCAAACCTCCGAGGGAGCCCAAATTTAAAATCAAATAAGCTATTCAGCCATTAAAATAAGCTAAATTAACTGGAAAGTACAATATTTCTTAATTTAATTCACCTCGTTTTTATTTTCTTTAATGAAACAGGGAAAAACTGGATTAGTTTTGTTGCCTAATTTTAAGTGTGATTTCTAGGCCTGGAAAAATCATTACATTTTAATAATACATTTTTGGAAAGTGTGAGTTAAAAAAATATATGTAAAAAATATAATTTTTCCTTGTCCCTTGTCCTGTATATCACAAATGACTGGGAAAGGCATTGGTTAGACATTATGGGAAACTTCAGGGATAGTTCACACAGAAAAATTACAATGTTATCATCATTTATTCACTCTAACCTGACACCCAAACCTGAATGAGTTTCTTTTTTCTGTTGAACACAAAGAAGATTTTCTGAAGAATGTTGTTAACCAAACCGTTGCTGGTAGCCATTGACTTCCACAGTATGGAAAAAATAAATACCATGGAAGTTGATGGCTATCAGCAACTGTTTGGTTACCAACATTCTCTAAAATATCTTTTGTTTTTCACTTATCCCTTTAAGAATGTTAAACTTCTGGAATCCAGGAATGTTATTTATAGAGTAATGGGCCTCCGAATAGTGTTGTGGACAATATGAGGCCTTGGTTTGTAGCTTAAGAAAGCAAAAAGGAATTTCACTTAGAAACCCCTTGAAATGATCATGCTTTTAAACATATGACTTCAGTCCATTTTCAGAATTTGTACAGTGTCAAGTTTCAAGGCTCCACCTTGAAAAAGCAAACAAAACGCCTCTTGTCTCCTGGTTATTGTTTAACAAGGTGGAAGTAATGGACAGCTAAAACGAGTGAGTGATCCACCTGTTGCTCAGTATGATCAGAGCTCCTGCAGATCTCCAGAGACGCAGCAGCGGCCATCAGCAGACACGTCTTCTGCCCCATCAACACACCTCGGTCTGGGGCGCACAGCTGCGACAGCTGCCCAGCCAGACAGCACAGCACACATCTCACTTTAACTTCACTTAACTACAGCTACAGTATCAGCAGATGTGATTATCAACTAGCCTACAGCTACTAAAAGGAACTGTGCTTGAACTCACCTGGAAGGAGAGTAGAAAGAAATCCCTCATCCTCACAGGACTGTGCTCACACTGCAGGGCAGAGTTCCACGCTGACAAAGACAACACACACACACAATCAATCAAACACAACCAACAAATAGATAAATGTCTCAAAAGCTGGAGGTTTATGGAATAAAGCACCGATTCTCCTGAACCAGTTGGCGTCTTCTGAATGCTGCTGTGCTCCGTGGCCATGAATTTGTGATAATTTCTCAAGCGCTGTAAATTCAGTATGCACACAGTAAATCAGTGTGGAGAAATACAACTGATTAAAACAACAGTGTAATGAAATATTATGGGTAAATGTACCTGTTTTTAGGTATGACAAGAGGATATCCAAGTTGGCATTCCTGTTTTAATAACAGAGAGTGTGTGATTGCTAGAGTTGCAGCTTTTCTGAATTAGTGCCACTGCACTGCTGATCTACTAACCTGTTTTCCTCACTGATGTTTTCCATTGTTGTAAGAAAAAGTCGTACTAAACACCTGACAAAGAAATATGTTTTTATAGCAGAGATACTTGCTGATATAAGCATTATGGGCTGAAGCTTAGGGTCTTAGATCAAAATGAATGTGTGACCGACCTCAAGGCAGTGAGGATTTGAGTCACATCTTGTGAGCGTTCACACAGACTCTCTAGGGCTTTGATGGCTGTTTCCTGCTGCTCATGCTGTGGTGAAAAATACAGAGGTTCCGACAATTATGTGGCTTATTAAACTAAACAAAAAGGCACAGTGACTGCTGTCTTATAATGTCATTCTGTTGAAATACACAGATGAGAGAAAAGTCAAAGGAAACTGGTATAATATGGCCAACCTCGAGGGCGATCTGTGCGGCCAGGCTGAGGAGGTTTGCAGCAGCGTTCTCGGTCACTAGCAGTCGCTCCTCACTGGTGACCGGATTCTGAGCCAGAGCGCCAATCTCTCTCAGAGCCGCGCCAGCTTATTAAACACATCAAAGACAGCCATTCACGTCAGCTTTTAAACATTTATAGTGATTTCTGCAGCTGATTTCCATTTTATACCATTCCATTTTTTGTCTTATATTCACAAAGGTGGCATTAATTTGATCGAAGGACAGTGATAACACCACGAAAGATTATTACTATTTAAAACAATTGCTATCTATTTTGATACAAATAAAATTGTAATATATTCCTGTGACGGTGAAGCTGAATTTTAAGCACTCATTACTCCAGTCTTCAGTGTCACATGGTCCTTCAGGAGTTAGTCACAATGATTTTCTGCTCTAGAAATCTATTGTTGTCTATTAAACAGTTATGCTGTTTAATATTTTTATGGAAACTATGGTACATTTTTTCAGGATTCTTAAAGAAATAGAAAATTCAGCATTTATTTGAATTAAAAATTTTTTGTAACTTAATGCTTCCTTGCAGACTAAGGAATTATAGTACATATTATAGTACAAAACAAAAGATCAATATATAGCTAATCAACTACATTCTTTTATTAATTGCCATGAAACTTCCTGGTGACTGATGTTTCTAGGTTTTGCATGAGACACCTGAGGCACTCATGTGACTTTCCATCCTCTCTCTTACCTTTCTCTGCATTGTTTTCCAGTACAGCAATCTTGTAGATGTTGAACTGTGTAAAAATGTTGCTTGAGTCAATCCTTGCTGCCTTTTCTACAGCCTCTTTAGCCTTCAACAAGAATTAATCAATGCGGCATCTTTCACAACAGACATGTTTGTATGAAAACTTGTGTCCATGTAATGAGACGTTACTTTCTCGAGTTGATGCAGGTGCAGGAAACAGGTGGATCTGTTTCTTTGGAGTTTAGCAAGGTTTTGATCCAACTCGTCTGCTCTGTAGAAGCTCAGGGAATAGTTATACCATTCCAGAGCTTCAGAATAGTTCTTGGCCTGTGCAAGACAACAAACACGACATCTGTCTTATCAAAGAATCCTGATAATTTTTTTTTTATCATGGCTTCCACAAACATACTAAGTAACTCAACAGTTACTTGAGCAGCAAATCAGCAAATTAGAATAACTGTCATTTGAAATTTTACAATATCACTGTTTTAATCATAATTTTGATTAAAAAAAAAAAATCATCATTCTTCCAAAAACATTTAAAAAATTTCAATGGAGGTAGTAGTACTCTTATTTATAATTTAATGACTATTCAATCCAAAATATGTTTTGCATTTCTAAACATGGTTTTAAAATATATGTTAAACACATAAAACTGATGTAGTACTTCAAAGTTTTTGGAAGCTCTATCCCACAGAAGAAGGTGGAGAGATGATAGAGTCGGAGGTGCAAGTTGTTTTCCAGTGTAATGTCCTAGAAAACAATTATTAAACACACAATTCAGAAATGACATGAAACACATTCTTGGCTACTAACATTGAATGAAAATTACCCGTGATAGCATCCTCAATCTTCTGCTTGGCCAGCAGGTCTTTGTCCCGCTGCAGCAGCAGCTCTATATGCATGAGCAGAGCAGAGCCCAGTTCAGGAGACGACTCAAAGTGCTGACAAACCCTCTTAAGGAAGTCAAAGGCCAGAGCCTCCCTGAAACGACAACATGTCAGTGTTTCTGTCATACCTGGCCTTTTCAACCACAGATTTCAAGAAGACGATATTTTGTGCCTGTTTCGAGAGATGAGAGATCATACCTGTTCTCTTCCACGAGCAGTTTGACTGTGCTCAAGCACACTTCCAGAGGAACCTCACAGTCCAGTAGCTCTGACAGCCCTGACGTTGAAAGGAACATTTGTAGGGAAGAAAACACACTATATACAAACTGCAATTTCAGCAGAGATACCAGGCTCACCAGACTTTGTTGCCTCATCTGGGCTTCGGCTTTTAATTAGGATTTGAATCTTCAGATACAGACCTGACAACTGCATATGCTCCTGAAAAAAAAAATAATGAAAAGATGTGTGTGCTACAGTGCAGTGTGCTACGGTCTTTGTCAAAGACTGGTTGCACAAGGAGCACTTTACCTTATTTGCCAAGCTTACAGCATGAAGAGCTTTCTCCAGGTACTTCTGACAGTCCCAATCCAAATAAACCTTTGCAAGAAGTCTCAAAACTTTGGCCTGGAGAAATGGAAAGTAAAATTACAATGCATCCAGGTAATGCAAAAAAATGTCTGAGACCAATCTGAAATTCTGGGATTCAATTTAGACATGGAAATAAACAGAGTTTGGACTTTGACATTAAATGTGATTGTGTGTGAATGCACACTACATTTTAATAATATACTGTATATATTATTCTGATGAGAGAATTTTATACATTTATATAAATGACGTTAATTTATAATGATCAAAAATTTGTATTAATGGTCAAATGTTTGATCTCACTTTATATCTAGGTGTTAATTTCAGTTCTGACTAATATTTCTTACTTGCATCTCTGATCCTGGTGAGTACTTCACATTCATCTTCCCTATATCATAACTTTGGCTGAAATGCAGAAAAAGTTTATATTTAAGGAAGTGTGTAAATATTAAAATTATAGTATTACTAATTATATTGTAGTAACAAAAGTTAAATGAAAATGTTAAATATATTAAAATACAAAACAGATATTACAATTACAGATATCCCTACCTTAGCCAAAATGTGCTCTCTTCATGCTTTCCCTGACTGTAAGTGTCGACCCCAAAGTTGTAACAGATGAGAGAGAGATAGCCAGTCTAAAGGAAATTTCACAAAAGAGTGTTTTGATTTTCTTTTTTAATAGTTTGTATTTTCTAAATCACTCTCTCAAATCAAAATAAGCAATGACACCACTTGACAAGCTGATGACAAGTTTGTCCACCTCTTTAGGGAGACGCAGAAGCATTTCTTTACATCGCTGTATGCATGACACTGCCTCTTCATGTTGTTCTTGAGAAACAGCCTATTGAGACAACGGAGAATAATTTCAATCTAAAAAATGTACAACATAAATGAAATATACATTTGATCCCGTGGTTCCAGAGTATTCAGAAATTAATTTTAGGCTAAGAAATCTCTGCTCACAGATTCAGCTTGATATGATAAAACCCGCAGCAGATCTTTCTCGATGTCTCCCTTTGGTGTGTTTATATCTTCTGCACAATCTCCATGGGAAGTGAGTCTGCTGTAAAGAGTCTCCAGGCTCTGTGAAAGTATTATTCTTAGTTTCTTAATCTCAGAGTCAATAAATTAGAATAATAATCATGAGTATTTTCAATGCTCCAATATACAGTGTCTGCATGTATATTATATTTTATTCATACATTTATTTTTGCATACATACAAAATCTATTTTTGTTGTCTTCATAGTGAGATTGCATTCATAATATACGTACACTGACAGCAAGGCTCAAAAAATCATCAGCAACTTTGGGTTTTTTGCAATCAAGCCATGTTCTTCCAGTTTTACTTGCCATCTGAGAAAGACATTTTAAAGTTACAGTCACATACATAGTGATACAATATGCCAGAAGCAATGCAAAAAGATTGAAATGAGCAAATCTAAATAGATAAAAACAAAACAAAAACAAACTTCACAAACCAGTATCTGCTTGCGAACAATATTCTCTGATGGGTTCTCAGGCCCGCATAAATACAGAAGTCTGCATGCCACATGACGCACTGAAACATGTGCAGTGAGTTAAACAAATTTGTAGTTTATCAAATAACTGACATCTGTTCAAACATCTGGAGACATATTTTTTCACTTTCTTTTGTTGGTGCAGGAAAAAATATCTATATGACAAAACGGAAAGACAGATGATTGGCAGATACACAGATATATTAATAGACAGATACAATAATAGAGAAAAATGACCTTTGGCCTTCTGCTCTTCTGTAATAGTTGAGCCAACACGTTTGGTCACTGCCCAGTTCCACAGCTGTATGGCGATTTCCTCCAACTACAAAACACAATTGCATTATTTATTAAAGATTAAACCATAATTACATAATTCATAAGACGCTCTGAGTTAATTTACTTTAAATAAATACAAATAAGTTATGTCAAGATAACGAGAAAATACGAAAAGACCTGCTCGCGATAAAACAAGACAGAGAAAAAAAAAACACATCATAGATTTCTACTGAGGTGGGCATTGCACACCTGTGAATCCTGTAGTTTTGCTGCTGCATCTAGAGTTGAGATCGCTTTGAAGAGAGTCTCAATCACGTCATCCAAATTTGAATCGATCTGTCGGTGGATAAGTTTCTCTGACAGGTCTGTGAAAGAGACAATATCAGCCTTCAAACCCGAAACAGCTTCACGTACTGCGCTAAATCACTTTATGACAAAGTAAGCTGAAATAATTACAACAGATAGTGCTAAAATTATTAATAATATCCATAAAAGATCCGTTATTTTATAAACGTACGTAACGTAAATAGCTAACGTAACGTAAAATCCCTGACAGAGCTAACTGCCACATATCTTCCACAAAATAGATTCTTACTTTTTACATCGACAACAAACTGCTCCATAATACGGTCAGGTTTGTGTATTTTGACACACAAGTCCAGTAACGTAATTTAAAACGGGCGAATATATTTTGTGAGTATTTTCTGTGTGTCAGTCACAGAAACACGACCCCTCGCGACCGTCCACCGCCAAAAACACGCACGCGCTGCAGTTCGAATGTAATTCTATGGTATGACCACAAGGTGGTGTCTCACACACGGTTATATATTTACACTCCGTCACCTCTCCTTCACATATTTCACATGTATATTTGAGCAAATTATGAGCAATAATTTATTAGCGCGGTATAAACAAAACTTATCATTGCTAAAACAATAAAATAAATTATAAAATGCAATTATTTTTGACAATGGACCACAAAACCAGTCATGAGTCATTTTCTTAAAATTGAGATTAATACATATAAAATCTGACTAATAAATAAAATAAAATATTGAGAAAAGCAGCTTTTCCAGCAATGCATATTACTATTCAAAAAATAAAATTTGATATTTTTATTGTAGGAAATTTACAAAATCTTCATGGAACATGATTTTTACTTAATATCCTAATGATTTTTGGCATAAAAGAAAAATATATAATTATGTTATGAATATTGTTATCTGTGGTGCAGGGTTACATTTTCTAACTTTTTATTAACAAATGTTTAAAATAGCTTATGATTTTAATACTATTAAGGTATATATAAAATAAATCAGCTAAAGGACTGATGTAAGTCAAAAAGAAGCATTAAGTTAAATGTAGAGTCTTTCCACGCATGCATGACTGCAGTATATTCAGAATTGCCAACTCTGTCCTGTTGAAAGATTTGGGCATTATGGTATAATAGCATTGTTTAAGCATAATATTCATCACCCTCTGGTAGTTAGAACCTTATTCACTCCCAAGAAAATATGTGTTGATAACGCTGGCGTTTTTGTTTTAACAGGGGAGGTCATTGTTGAGTTGAAGGAAAGAGCTCAAGCTGCGTACACAGAATCGGTTGTGGACTCTCTTATTGTATTCACTGCACTAGATTCAAAAATAAGATGTCTTAAAAGCCCACTCCTCTCTGTGCTCGGCTTCCAGCAATTGTTTCTGCCTGAGTCTTATCTAGCCACCGTGCTGGCCTGAGGGAAATGTGATCAGTTCAGAGGGCTTGATTGCACAGGAGAAAGAAAAAACAAACATGATCCCTATGACATGTGGTCAGAGAGTTGCACACAAGATTTCCTAAAGTCTGCAACATAAATAATATAAAAATAATAATAAACAGTCGTATTTATACATTTGTGCCAGATTTAAAAATACTTCACCTCACAGACCAGAAAGCAGAAACATATAGCTTTAAGTAGATTAAAAAAATAAAATAAAATAAATAATAATAATTAATAAAAAATAAAAATGACATTGTTATCGCTTCTGACTGACATTGTCAGTGTCTACATTTTTTCCCCTTTTTTTTAAGAAACTCATGAAAAAACTATTGTGGAGTTTTTCATTTGCTTTTTGAGCAAATGGAAATGCAAAAAAAAAAATATTTATGGTACTCTCCCATTCACCAAACTATGATGACTTTCACTGCTGAGAAACCCAGAAATGTGGAAAAGGTCTAATAATTCAGTTACTTTATAATATATATAAACATTGTGAAATAAAATATGATCAATTTACATCACACCTCATCAAAAATAGGTGAAAATACTGATTTTTTTAACAAATAAAAAGTCTGCATAAACATTACAAAACAAAATGTAATTTATAAAATATGTTACATCCCACTTCATCAAAAATAGGTTGAAATAACTACATTTTTAATCTTAGCAGCTACCTTCATTGTTTCTGAGTAAACTATTATCAGTGGTCCTTACATTATCACATTAATCACATTATCCTCTAATAAATGGGAAGGAAAAACTCATGTCTTATTATAATAGACTGTGTTGTATTTTGACATTTTTATTCCTATTTAACAGATTTAACATCCGGTGCATTTGAAATAATTCAGATGGAAGGACATGAATAGACAATGCGATGCCGTACGTTGTGGGTAGCATGTCCCCATTCATAACATCAAAAAGACAAACGGTCGGAGGTGCATCCACACACCATGGGGTGTTGGAAGGTGAAAAGAAGCCACCATTATTTACTTTAATATAAAATTAGCTGCACATCCTGTTGCTAAAGTTAAAAATAAAACCTGTAAATATTTTTCCAAGGTATTTTGGCTGATATGTTATCAGACAATGCCTGTTTACTTTTGCACCTGGATATTTTAGGGACTGCTGAGGTTTGAAAGATTCTAGTTTAAAACAAGAGTAAAAGCCTGTACACATTCAAAGAAGCATTTGGGTGGGATATTAAAAAAATACATCTTTCATTTTTATCAGACAGAAATATCACAAACATTTATTTCATTTAGATTAATACTAGACAAAATATCTTAATAGATATGTGTGGGGTCAATTTCGTAGGAAAAGTGTGCGTGGAGTGAACTTGAGCATCGCTGCAGGGTTACTATGGTGACGTTGCGTCCTTCCGTCCCTGCTTCACTCATATAAAGCGTTCGAGAGTGAAACCCCAGCAGAAAAGCCGAAGGCAGTGGGGTAGTTCATCAGTCGGTTGGCATTAGTTCATTTCATCGTTATAGAATTGTTGGACCTTCTTTAAAGAGTCTAGTTTTCGAAATTTCTTTCACTCAGTTTTAGGAAGGAAGAGCAAACGTCGCACCTGCCCTCGGGGGTAGTTTGGTGCACCGCTGTATCATGCGATACCTTTACAGTCACTGAGAGACCACGAGAGGTGTTTTCACTCCAGAGGCATCACTGAAAGAACAGTCTCGGTCATATCAGCGGGAACTTTTAACCGTTCACCGAGAGAAATAACAGTACTTGGACTATTACAGCCAAACAGGCTATAAAGTGACAGCTGATTACACGGAATATCCTTATTTTAACGGACGAAATGACCTCGGCTCAATCCTCAGTCAAAGGCTTCTTCATTCTTCTGCTGCTTCTCAGTTTCTTCTCAAGTGGTAAGTGCGAGCTTTTTGTCATTGTTTCTGCGCGAAAGTGAATCTACAGGCGATCTTTGGCTTTCTATCGCTGATGTTGAACAGATGCGGTTCGAAGTTCAGAAACTTTATGTAAACGGATGAAAACAAATGTCGATGTAATGATGAAAAACATTTTAGTATTGTGCTAGAATAATAGCCCACAACTGATGCCACTGAATTAATCAGCTATTTATTGATAGTTCTGATGATTTTCATTCTAAACAATATGTTCGGTTGTGGTGAGTTTATTGCATGCATTATTCCGACTTTAATTACCGAAGAAGAGAACATAATGAAATATGTTTTAACTAATTAAATGGATGGGAACAAATATGTTAACACAATGATGTCTTTTGATGCAGACATTTTACTACGGTGTTGTCCTAGAAAAAATATATACATGACTAATCCGAAGGCATTGAATTTAGTGATTGCATAATGGTCATTTTATAGAAATATTAAAATATAATAATTATTTCTCTCATTCTTTAAAGGTATCCCACTTTGATGTCATTGGCTGTGTTTTTCAAAACCGAATGCACTTGCCTATGCCTTTACACAATGTTTGGTACTACATTTTGGGGATAATATATGCCAAATGCATTGTTAGAACACATTTTGGGGTTCCAGATTTTCTCTAGGTAGGCAGATCACTGGGTTTTGAGACCCAGTCATCAGTGGTCTCTGGCACTAAATGAAATGCTCAATTAGAAAGCAGGAGGTGATCTCTCCCTGCTGGGGCTTAAATCCTTTTACTGACATTTGCTCATTTTTCTGGGGACCCCAATCATTCCAGGGACCCCCAGTTGCCGCCACAGCTAATGATGGAAAAACAGTTGGGCAGTGGGCACTTCTTGAATTCCTCCACTGTCTGGGACTAGTTATTATAAGTCATTATTTACTTATTCCAAGAAGGAACACACATTGTGTTTGAAATATCAGGTGTGTTTTTGATAACATTCAACACAGTTTACTGTGAATGGGTAGTATGGGCACATCTCCAGTTCCAGTGTTGTTTTCAAGTTTGACAAGAGAATATGTGTTTATAAGAGAAAGTGTGTTGTTGACTCTGGCTGCTTGGACTTCTGGCTGCATCTCCTTATAAACAAGATGGTTAGTAATGGATGCCATTGTTCATTGTGACATAGTAGTTGTACACTACAGATACAGGTCTTCCTCCTGCTGTCCAAACAAACAGCAGCACTTACTCTGATCCAAACAGAGGAAGTACTGCTCCCCCCATGACTTTTTAGGTCTTCAAGCTTTGTCTGCAAGGTCTCCAAGTAGATTTCCTTGCTGTCCTCACACAGAGCGTGGGAAAGACACATGAAGGAAGCGGATGGAGAGGCAGGAGGCACCCTGGAATTGTTCTGGCAGTAGAGGTCACGGAAATGTGACACGCTACCTGAGTAAAGATTCCTTCCCCAGACTTCTTGCTTGCTCCTCTACTCCAAATGTGTGTCAAACGCCCCACCTCAAGACAATGGTAGAGCGGAAGAGCATGCCATTATACTTTATGTTAGGAGAGTATGGTTAATCCATTAGACAAAAATAGGCCATGAAGATACTTGACGTATCCCATTTTTGGTGGTCACTGTGGTTATTACATTTAAGACCAATTTTGTAAACTGAATTATGTTAATTTATCCATGTTGTGCAACTAAGGTGTTGTCAGATATGTCACATGATTTCTTAAGAATTAAAAATTCTGTTAAAGCGGTTACATTGGAAATCCGAAATGAGTCAGAGCCACTAGTCAAACTCAGCACTAGATCTATAAATTGGACTTTAGAGAAGTGAAACACATTTTGACTTGTCTGTTAGTAGTTACTTGAATGAATGAGAATGATTAAGGATAAAATCTGTTTTAAGTAAGAGAAATATCCAATAATGCTGCTCTGTAGAGAGATATAAGGCATCTTGAAATGATCCAGATATTGCCCAGGGCTCTGTTTTCAAATTTTGCTGAACTATTTAAAGGTTAAAATACTCCAGGAATTGTACAAATCTGAGAAGCCTCTGCATCGCATTACTTTCCAAAAGTCACTGAATACGTGCTAGCCAACTCGTACTAATACAACAATTAATTACTGACGTGACAAATTAGGCATTTTTTAGATTGTATGCAAAAGAAGAGCGTAAGTAGAGCATAACTGCAGGCTCTCTTTATGCTTCAAGTCTGGAAGCATTTATGCTGCATAACAGAGATATGGCTCTATACATAAAGCAAAATTATATCTGATATCGGTTATCAGGAGTTGGCCATTGAAATGTATTACAAACTTAAAAGTTGTTAAATTATATTTGCATGAGGAAGTTGAGCCACATTTTAATTCAAATGATAATGAATCTACACGGAACATAACCTACAGTTTGCAGCATGTGCATCAAGCCTGACAAACCTTTTTCTCAAACAGGGAGTAGTTATTCATGTTGCTTAATAAAAGCTTACTGTGTATTGCAGATGATTTAATTAGTATTCTATATCAATTAGTATAGTAAGGTCAGGGCACTATATATAGTCAAAATAGGTTCAGTACTGAATCTGTACTTGCATCTTGCTATGCAGAACTTACTCAAGCAGTGTAAGTACAGTAAGATATTAATGTGGGTGACATATGTAGTTGTTTGAACATCTTCTATACAAAATAGTACATGGTTTAAACTTGCTCAGTGTGATTTCTTTCTGGATTACATGTTTTTTCCAGGCTCAGGAAGAACCATAATGTTCCTTCTGAATAGCCAGCCGTTCAACAGCAGTGCATGTTGGGAGGAATACAGTAGGTAGGGGTCAGCCAAGTGCAATTCAAGCTCATCCACTCAGCGGTGGGGAGTCACGCAAGTACAGACTGTGCGCAGACATCCTTCTTTCTTTCCCTTTTTCATGATTTCTGGCTTGCTCGCTTTCTATGTATTTGTAGTCTTCTTTATTTACTCCCGTTATTAAACAAAGACATTACAGAGATATAACAAAGTCTATATTTCAGCATCCACACCAACGGAATAGTAATGTTCTATTTATAAGCACACACTGCAGTTATGTCATCTGCCACTTTAAAAGATTTTGCTTGGCTGTCAATGGTTTTATCATTCATCAGCTGGAAAAAAAATAAATGTGGCGAAAGTGATTCAAACAGTATTGTTCCTCTGAGTCATTATTGCTAAAGTTGCGATGTTGTCATAGTTATCATCCTTAGTGTGCACAGTCAGACAACCATAAGAGAACCTCAGGCGGTGTGCTTTGGAGACATTTATGTACCATGTTTGTGGTCATGGGTTATTTCCTCCAAGTTATCTTTTCTCTTTGACACACTTGTCACTTTGCAGGCCATGAAGGCTGTTCATGGTGCGTTATATTGCCGTTTCAAGGAGAATCTCCAGCATGGAGTATAGCACAATCGCCTGAGCTCCAGAACATATTGTGGAAGCTTACGTGATTCAAATCCACTTATAGGGTTCTTCATATTCCATGGTTTCAATATTTGGTCAAATAGGCTATGACCAAAATTACCACGCAGCCTTTGCCAGCTGTTCTTTGTTTAATTTACCGTCTTATTTCATTTTTCATACAAGTTGTATTTATGTGCTGGGTTTTCGACTCAGCATCCATAGACCAATCCGGGAACTAATCAAATCTGCATTCTCCATTGCTGTTGTCTTAACCTTATGTCTTGGCAGGGAGCAGTAGTTGTAGCAAAGGGACTTGAAACAAGAGAACACTTCAATGTATGAGAAGGCAGGCAGCACAGTTGGAGGTGTAGTAGCAACTTTTTTGGACGGTGGTCTCTAATTTTGTTTAAGAGTTTCCCTTCAGTTTGCCATCAGCTCCTTGATCATCTCGTGAGTTTGTTTTACTGTTGTTTATGTGGCAGACTGGACCATCCTTTAATAACATTAATCATGTAAAAGATGTACAACAAGAAGCGGAATAACCACCATCGAACTACCACATGAATTGTACTAAATTTACAAACAGACATATTATAACAGTTTGTTATATAGCTCTCAGAAATAGTTGATTTTAATTGGCCACTTGTGTATTGTTATGGTCAAATACATTTGATTATCCTACATGTGCTCATTTCAGGCTTTCATCACTATGCTATCGCTTTCTTCTTGCATAACAACAACAACAATTATAATAATAATAATGGGTCCCACATTATATTAAGGGGCTATAACTACTATGTACTTACATTATATTAATAATTTGGTACAGTGCATTTATTATGTACATACATACTTATACCTGCATATAATTAGATCTGTAATTATTTCATGAAATTACATTTATAATTACAATAGTGACCCATCCATTACACCTTAATCCACGCTTAAACCAACCTAAAACACTAAACCTGTCCCTAAACTTAACAGTATCCCACCTCAATAGTGTTTGTAATAGAATATGAACACAAAATGCAATGTACTGTACTTATTTTTTGATGTAACTAGTTAAGGCCACTTAATATAAAGTGAGACCCAGTTTACTGTACATTACCAGGCATATTACATGATTTATGATATAAATGATATAATGGGGGAAATTGTACAGTCACAGTATCTCTTGTCATAATATTTCAGCTTATATAGCCACATTAAATTTCTGTCTTGCAAATTTCCAGTACTTATTGAGTTTTACAAGTCCCAGAAGGGTACTTTTTCTTCTTCCGAAAAGACAGGAAAGAAACGAATGTGTGTTTGGTCGCGTGCAACAGATGCCTGACGTTTTGGTTCTGTGCCCATGGACACGCTTACTATTGTTTTACATTATTTTTATTTATTAAGAAGCCTTCATTGCTTGTAAAGCTTTAAAATCACAATGGATACTGTGGCAAGGTTAAATGATTAATACATTTCTATTGTTGTGTAAGTCCAAAAAAGATTAACCCTGCCCCGTCCTCAGAGACTGCTTTACCGGTACTGTGCATCACATGGGTGGACAGGAAGCACAGGCAGTCATGTACCAGCCACAGAGTAGGGAATTCCGCATATTATGACCAATACTTACTGGGCTGCGACAGGATTTCCTCTCTACAAAAGACAGTGCACACGTAAATTAAATGACATCTGTAAAAAAAATCAAACTCAAGCATCATCTAACTTCATAAGTTCCAGCTTTTTAACGTCCAACAGGGACCAATGACATGTTATGTTTGCTGAACAGTTTTTTGGTCAAAATGTTTTGCAACACAACGCTGATATTATTTATAGTTCTCCAGAAGTCAGCTTTCCATGAAAGCCCACACATCATTTCAGTTTAATTTCAGAATTTTTGTCTTTAATCTCATTCGACATTTAAACCTATCAATTTTGTGCAGGCTTCTCTGCTCTTCTGGACATGATCCTTCTCTTGTTCTTCCTCTCAAAACTAAAAACATCAGTTAGCACGCCTGACTGACTGATTGCATGATTGTAGGAGGTCAGAAGGAGCGCAGCATTTGACAGTGACATGTCTTTTAAATGTTCCCACGAGAGGCATGCAGGCTAATCATGCTGAATATGGCAACCCACGTAGCATCAGCGCTGTGTTTTTTCCATTCATCCATGGTTGTAGTTTATTTTTAATAGGCTTTAATGGAAACCAGGTCCCAGGCCCCTTGAAGCACCACAACAAGTCTCATTTTTGGCATTTTTCAGTCTCTGTGCTGGAGGAATGCAGCACACAGCTGGCGGAGAGGGGGGCGAGGTGCCGCACTGAGGTCAGCACTGGGCAGACATCAGGGGCAGGTGGGGGTCTGTGTGCTGTGGGAATACGTGGGTGTACAGGGACAGAGACAGGAGGTTTTTATGAGAAAGTACTCTTCTTAAGTGGGCTGCTGGGGGCCCCTGCTGAACACGGCAGCTGTGAAGACAGCGAGAGTTGTTGGGTTTTATAGGATGTGATTCACTGCTCGTGTTTGCATGCAGGCGTACATCTGCGAACGAAGCTTCGGGGAAAAATAAGAATATGTGGATGTCAGCAGGAATCAATAATTCGCATAAAAACGTTTTTTGGTATTAAACCAAAGCTTCTGTGTGGTAAGCAAGCATTTAAGAGCAGTCAAATCCAGTTTGACTCACTCTGACTAATATCGCTCCGTTGTACAATGTGAACAGCATCTTCTTGTAACTCTGATGTAATGGATTAAGATGTACAGTGTTTGATCAAAATGTGTGATGACATAAAACATGAGGACAAAATGTGCAACATACGAGCTTAGGAAATTTCATGATTAATAGTGTTGGTCAGAGACGTGAGGTGGACCTGCAAAGTTACTGTCTTTGACAACGTTTGTTCTGCGGCTTTTTGTCATGACTTATGAAAGACACCAACATCACAGCAAAGACATTTTTAATGTGTGTTTTTAATTTAATGTGTAAATGTAAATCTACGAAACGGATATCTACAGAACAGATTTGTAGTGCAATAAGAGAGTCACAATTAGGGCGGGGTGTTTTTTTGAGAAGGACATCTGCGGTTATGTCTGGTTATGTCTCATCTGGTCAGAGGGTAGTATCAAGCTGGTAGAGGTGTGTACTTTGCATGAAAAGCTCTAGTTACATCCGCCCCTTAACTAACCTTGGACTGTGAAACAACAATGATGTTGAAACATACTGAGAGGAAGTTCATATTAAGTGGCAGTGTTGGTGTAGTAAGTTCATTCTGTAAATGCAGCTGTGTTTTTAAGTCATGTGGGGGAAAAACTATACATGCGTACTGGAACATGACTTTCATTTTTTATTAGTAAGTGTGTTATATCAGAGAGAGTAAGATAAAGTAATATGTGTGAAGATGAGAAGAAAATGAGTGTTGTGTAACCTTTTTAGCTTGTATTTTGAACATAGACGCCATATTACAGAACTTTACGATCTTAAATCTTAAGTTAAGATCTGACTGTTCTGAATGATATTCGAACTCAAATAGTTACCAATACTATTATGGGTTGTTCACACTTCTTTTAACTTGATATGGGGACTTAATAATGAGATGCACATGTGTGAGGTGCAGAAAAAATTAGGATGCCTGCAAATGCATAAAAATGTAATGCAATTTAATTTTTGTTAATGCAAATGTTCACTATATGGATGTCTTTCATCTTTGCATCACTTTTTTAAATGACTCTCCCATGAGCATTGTCCTTTTAGGACTGAAAAACTGGTGATCTGCATTGCGATGTTGGTCCACTAGATAGACCAGCTTGGACCAGAATCAAAGTTCATGCTGATCTAAGATTGTATTTTTCACAAGGGATATTTCCCAGAAGGCTGTTCTTATAACCAAAAAATTCAAAATAAAACAGTTTTTGCCTGGCAACACAAACAACCTGTGTTACCGTGCCACAACAGAAAGCGTTCAGGGAGTAAGTTCAAAAGAAGGAAATCACTTCTGAGACGAATGTCACTCATCCTGGGCAGCAGAGGGAATGATACCACTTCCTGTCCCGAGTGTACTTATGGCTCCTATCATCAGCTTTACCTGGCCCCGGACCAGCAGTGAACCTTCACTGTAATAATAGCACACAGAAGAGATCTCGAGAGATCCGAGTAAAATGAAGCTCTTCATCAGAGTATAAAAAGGTGGCATTATGCAGAGAGTAGAAAATAGGGACTGACTGATGTGAAGGATGTGTTTAAGGACATCGGATTCATCTGGGGTCTGCCTTGTTCTCTCACACACATGCTGACAGAGGTGACCCCTCCGTGGGGTCACAGCTGTACCTCTGGCCTCCCTTCTCTGATCTAGAATGTATACACATGCTCAACCACACTGTGTTCAATTCTCTGCCAGCTCAAACCTGTCCAGCACAGACAGTCCAGCTCTACATGGGAGCGGAAAGGCTATTACCTAACATTCTGAATCAGAGTTTCCAAATTACACTGTAATGATCTTGTACTTTAGAGTGTTCCATTTGTGGTTTGCTTAACCACAGTTTAGCACTGTGCTCGTATTACAATTCACCAGAAATAACTGTAATGCACATCTTAAAAAAGTTGACAGTCATTTAGAAACCTGGAAACTTGTTGTGGTGTTGTATTACTATATTCAAGGCTGTCAATCTGACCACATTTTGGCTTTTGTGGGATGTACTTGCAATGTTAGTTTGTCACTGATTGTGTGTTTTGCTGTATTGTGTTTTCTGTAGGGTTGGCAGAAGGATCTCATCTGCCTGATCCACAGCTGTTTCCTGCTGGAGACACACACCTTCAACGTGTTGGTAGCAGGCTCACACTCATCTGCAGGTACTGTGTCCATCTCACACAAACACTAAATCTAGAATATGCTAATTTTATTGATATTATACAATTTAGCATTCCAGTGTTCAGCCAGAATAAAGTTAAACTCAATTTAGAATAACATAAAACAACAAATTATTTAAATAGCTCTTTTAAAACCATATTGTGAGAAATAATTTATTTTATGTTTCACAGAAGAAAGTTATACAGGTTTGAAACATAGTAAATGAGTAAATGACAAAATGTTTATTTTTGTGTAAACTATCCCTTTAATTCTGTATAAACACTTGGGTGGCAGCTGGTGTGTGTCCAAGCACACAGATCTCACACTATAACTCTTTAAAACAAAACTCATTTGCTTTTGCTTTGACATGGGATGAGAGGCTCTCAGAAAGCAATATAGTACCAAAATAGCTATGCCATTCAAATGTAGCGGAAAGAGAAGGGGACGGGGGACTATTGAAACATACACATTTAGACTCTGAGAGAGCATTCCATGCTATTGCAGTCATGCCAGGAATGCTGACCCTAAAGAATCTTAACTAATGCAATGCTTCCCTAGAAGGCCGTGTGAGCCAGAAGCAGATACTGCCTTTGGCTCTGGACAGAGATTTGAGGCTTGAGTTGCATGACCCATCAGTTTAAAGGCAGCAGTAGTATGTGAGATACGTCTGATTCTCCACTAGGGTCCTTGATATTTGCCCTTTTAAAAAAACAAACCCTGTTTGAAGCATTTGAAGACTTCCATTCAATAAATACCTGTTCCCATGTGAAAGTGGGACACTAACAAACTTTAAAACTTTTCAAAATAAACCCTACTGAGAATATGGATGAAGAATCTGACATGCTCGCAGAGTATTAAACTCATTTTCAATAATTCAGACAGAGCTCTTGTATCATTTAAAACAAATGTAACCAGGAACCGCAGAAGCATCAGTCAATGAAGGATTTGTTTTAAACCGGTCTTTCTTTAAACCCTCCTTCTGCTTAATCCTCAAATTATGCTCAGGATGCCAATACATTTTTTGATTCATTTCAGTTACTTTTAGGATTGTGTGTGTAATGCTAAAGTAAACTAAAAGTGGTTGGTTTTATAATTTTCCTGATTTTGTTCTGTAATATACGACATGAATTGCTAAAAATCAAATGTTACAGCGGCAGATACTCACTGCAATGATCATTTAATCTGGCATAAGCCTACTTGGCTATGAAACTGTCCCTAATGTTGCTGATGTTTTGTTTTTATGGCTTACATTAGTGGATCAAGTTCCCTCCGCTGGAAGCTGGCTAACAGAAATGTGTCATCGGTACTGATTAAGCCATGTGGGGAGGGAATGCACAATCACTGCAGCAAGCTGGTCATAGACAAACTGATGCACAATGACACTGGCTTCTACACATGCAGTCACCAAAATTCATCTCAAAACTCTAGCAATCAGGAGGTGTCCACATATGTTTTCGTAAAAGGTAAGATAATTAGAATCCTTATTTACCTTTTTAGCATAAACCTAGAGATTGTACCAAATCGGGTTAGTAATAAATGTATATATATATATATATACTTGTGTACACTGTTTTTGGTTACAAATGATCCCTACAGGATAAACTAAGGAACTTGGCCCTTTCCTTCCAATTAATTGCCACAAGGGACCTGGAAACCCCCAAGCCATTAGAAAAGCTTGAGATTTAAAAAAGAAATGAAGTAATGAGAAACTTCACCTCATTGTAGACCTGACTGAAACTAGAACAAAGCCATAAACCTGTTATCCGGGCAATGGAGCTAGTAACTATGCAGCTACTGTATGACTGCACTCACATAGAAGTTTTGAATCACTGACTACTGGACTGTATCTGCAAGACAGAACCTAGCTGTCATAAGACTAGGAAATCAGTGACACAAAAAAAGGAAGGATTTTATATTAAGCTGGATGTCTTTAGAGATGGAAAACAGAGTTTGATTGTTCTGGAAGCCTGGTCTTTGATAATTTCCTGTTTGGGCTTCTGCTTAGAGTCTTCCTGTTCCTTTCGACAACTGCGTAAGCTGTTAACATTTTAAGTTGTCCCTCAGTAGATATTGTAATGATGAACTGAATTTAGCCTAGCTTTTAATCAAATAAATTCATCCTCGGTGAGCATACGAGACTTGTTTTTAAAAAATCTAAAACCTAAACTTTTGAATGGTAG
This sequence comes from Carassius auratus, assembly GCF_003368295.1. Lineage (NCBI taxonomy): Eukaryota > Metazoa > Chordata > Actinopteri > Cypriniformes > Cyprinidae > Carassius > Carassius auratus. The sequence goes on from NC_039256.1 coordinate 19,833,106, forward strand.
GATATATCCAAAACAGCTGATCTTCAGTTTATCTATAGCAAAAGACAGTAATAACTTTAGCTGTGAAAATGACAAAAAAGCTCGCTAAGTCTCTGGGTCACCAACTGTTGTGTTTAGCAGACCTCTACAACTGCAGCCTGCTGCATATATAGCCAATTTAGTACCTGATAGTCCCCTGGTTCATCTCACTATGTGATTCCACTGTTTATACGAGATATATTTTATTACATGAACACTGTCAGCACACAGAAGATCTTGTTTGTTTAATCACGCCAATCTCACAGCATAGCTCTACAGTAACATCCCCTCCTGCCAAGCTGTTTCTGTTTCGCTATCCAACAGTCTGTGTGGCAGTTTGCTGTTTAAAGAGAAAAATGAGCTGACTTTATCTGGGATATTTAATTGCTTCACCTTGGCTGGATGTCTAGGCATTGCCTGTAGTCTAAGAATTCATTGATAAAAGATTAAATACTTATAAAAATGGCATTTTAAATAATAAGTGAGTTAACGAATTATGTTGTTTCGGGTCAGTAAATTAGCTTTGTTCTCTGGAAACTGTTATTATGTTGTGCTTACTCTATTATTCAATTCATTTTGAATCGTAGATCGCAATAATCCATTTGTGGAGGCTCACAGTGAACCAGAACCACTTTATGCATATCGGAAGGATCCTTTTTTTGTGGTTCCATGCAGAACAACATCCCCGAATCAACAGGTTATTCTTGAGACTGTGAGTATTTTTTTATATTAACGGCACTGTTTTCATACCCACTTCATATAAAAAATATTTGCATATAATTTACGGCCACATGCAGAGGAGGTGAATATTTAACCTGCTTTCCATGCCTCAAAAGCCTTGAATATGGAAAAAGAAAGAGGATGTATTTTGTATGATCTGACATTGACAAAAGTGCCTGGTTGTTTCTCACACCCATCAAAGCCCTGAGCATGTGTGTATAGATAGAGATAGTGTGCCATAGGCTCTGGGAATCTCAAGGAGGACTAAGGAGTCACTCTGTCTGCTTCCTGTAAGAACAGGAAGGTAGCGTTGTACTGTTGTTTTTCACTGAAAATAGAAACTCAGGTTATAAATAAAGCAACTTTGATCATGTCCATGAACATTAGGTTAGGGAAACAAACTGTACATGATTAGTAAACTTAGTTTAATTATCTAATTTAATGTTTTATTTGATTTTATTATGTATACTAGTAAGCAACTTAATTTGAATAAAGATTCGGTGCTCTGAACTGCACTGGCAGCGAACTACTTCAACAGTAGTGTTTTTTCCTCAGTGGCCATTTAATGGGTCTATGGTCATTTCTCACAGTTCTTTACTATATGGATAAACAATTATGAGCCAGATGAAACAGATAGTAATGTAACCTTCCTGCTATTGGGAGACCTGTGGCATTCGTCCTTCCTGTTTCCTTCCTTCCCTTCTTTCCTAGCAGGGCACTTGGACTCTGAACAAACAAAAGAAGCGAAATTGAGTATACAACTTAAACATGATCAGTTTCACACAGACAAGCTCAGTCCTGTTTTCCTCATTACTAGATGGGCTACTCATCATAAGCCATAAAATCTTCACACAACTTTTTTCCTTCTTTTCCTTCTGTCACCGTCAAGAAAATGTGCTAAATAAATTCTCTCCTCTTGTTCTACAGATGAATAATCCCATGACAGATAATGTAAAAAAGAGGGTGGAGTGGGATCCAAAGAGAGGTTTCAAGATTCCCTTGAAGCCTTATGACAGCTACCAAATGATTACGTGTGTGACCAGTGTGGATGAAAATAAATTTTCATCAGTCTACATGCTCATAAGGATAAGTGAGTCATTTTAGTTTAAAGAGAAAATCCCAGTTACGCAATTACCTTTTGAAATCTGTCATTAAAAATTACAAAAGCTTTTTTCATGACATAACCTGGATTCATGTTGATACCTCCTGTTCTTGGTGCCTAGCTACGGAGCTGAAAAACATTGCCATCAAACCAGAACAACCAAGAGTAGTGGTCGGTGACAGCTTGATCCTCAACTGCTCTGCAGAGACCACCTACAATGGCTACATTGATTTTAAGTGGCATTTACCGAAGGGTCAGGTGAGTTATCAGGAGATGATAAGATGCTAAATGTGCTGAGGTTTTACCTAAAGCCATTCAGTATTAGATTAATGATGTACCCATTCAGATCTGCTACCTGATTTGAACTGCCATTATGTCATTTCATATTCAGCCTGACATCCTCTGAACTTTCTGTCTGTGTTTTCAGATCAATCGAGAAATGAAAAAGAAAAGGGTCAAAGATGGTAAAACCATCACGATGAGTAATGCTTTAATCATGCATAATGTGACAATGAGGGACAAGGGCACGTATGTCTGCATAGCAACAAATGATGACAAAATGCTTAATTATACAACTAAAGTAACTGTATACGGTGAGGATGTTATGTTGTGCCTCTACTTTAACACACTTTTGCTTTTGTTAAAAAGTTTAATATATATTTCTTGTATTTTGTTTTTCTATTTGTCTCTACAGAGCATCCATTCCTCAATGTGACCCATAATAAACGCAAATTAGTTTCTGCCATAGAGGGTAAAAAGGTGCAGTTTGAGCCACGGGTCAATGCCTTGCCAGCACCAGACAGAGTGTTGTGGTAAATTCATGATTTCCATTAAAAAATATTTATAAATGTGACTCAAATGCCATGAGACAAATTGAATGTGTAGCAACCATGTTAAAGTATTCCACTAGTAATTAATTTATAGCATTAATGGGGCATTATTTTTTGGTATAGGTACAAAGATGGAGTTGAAATTTCAGAAAATTCCACATGTTATGAGACAGAGGGCTACAGCCTCACCATAAAATATGTGAGGCAGAAGGATGCTGGGATCTTCACTATCGCTCTGTCAAACCAGGAGAGGGGTCTCTACAGAAACCTCAGCTACAGGCTGGACGTCAGAGGTAATGCAGAAAGGCTGTAATACGATCATCTGAGGGTTTTCTTTGCTTTAAGCAATGCTGGACCAAATAGTGCTGTCACAATTTAGCATAAAACACTAACATAAATAGCCAACAGCACAAAATCAAATACTTTTTGAAGCGTGAAGCAATGAAACTAAACAGATTCTTTAGCAAATTTTGAATTTGTTGGGAGAAATCAAATTAAATTAATTGATATGCCCGTCTCAGAAAGTTCTGGAATGTGCTGTCAGGGCTGTGATTTTAATAATGTGCTGCCCAGATTTCCCCTTAATTTTTGGAAGCCTTCCATCCCACAATGTACACAAATATGATTGCCTTCTTTGGCCTAATATAAAATATTTATTTTAATGTGTCCCAAAAGCAAAACCAAGAACCAAGGTCAAAAATAATGGAAACAGTGTTAAGAGATTTCTGGTTGCAATTGTTTTTGGGCATCATTCATCAAATCCTGAAATCTGCCTGATGCTAAATCTTTAAACATACTGTTTTTCTCTGTCATAAGCACAGATGCACTTCAATGAGACAATAAAGGCAATATTGCTCCCTAAATATTATATTAGCCTGAATATTCTTACTCTTCCATTTTGGAGTATTGAGGTGAAAGTTTTTTAGTGTTAGCCATTGATCTGCAAATGATCTGTATTTTTTGTCTCAGACTGACGATTTAAATGATTGTTGATCTCTATGTCCATACACACACAGTTAAGCCAAAGATCTTTGAGGAGGATGTGGCTACAGGGGGCCCACAAGCTTACAAGTACAATGAGGGGCACCAGCTGACCTGCACTGCATTTGGGAATCCGATGCCAAACATTACCTGGTTTTGGCAGCCGTGTGACCCCAACCCTGATCTTACAGAGTAAGTCAATAGTACAAAAAAAAATATTGACTTTTGTTACTGTTCATGTTCCAATTTACTTTGAATCAACAGGTCTTCTGTTTAGTATTTTACATCAGATAACAGATTACATTACTTCGAATCACATTTCATTGTGTCAAAAATTGTGACAATGGCTTTAGTTTGTGGCTCCATAAAGAGTTATACCCTCCTACATTGAAGATCCCTTTTCTTGCTGAGGTGTTAAAGTCAATGATGAATGTCGGCCTTTACCCACAGCTCTCATTATTCAAATGAACTGCATCCGTTTCCTTGACATCAGTCCAAAATAAAGTATGCTTATTGATGAAAAATAGCCCCAGAGCTGCATTTTGCAGTCTTTGGCTCTGTAAATGTGAGGACGATTTATTGTTCTCATTCCCCAAGCCTGCATTGTGCTTTAAGCAAGACTACTGCAGTGTAAATGCCAGCCTTTTAGTGAACCTTTATAAACACTACGGATGTCCACTGAACTTAGTTTGTGTGTCATGACAAGATTCTCTCGTAATTGAGAGTAATTATTTGCCATGTGGTACTGCCAAATTTGCAACAAAAATACTTTGGCCTTTGTACCACAGTGCCAAAATACCACTTTGCCACTTCTAAATATAATCAGCGATGGCAGTAAACACAACAGCTCATAATATAGATGGTGAGAAGACTTGATTTTCAACATCTAATGAGAGAGGTACATTGGAGGGTAATTGCAATGCCCTAGTTCAGTGGTTCCCAAACTTTTTTCAGCATGCACCCCTTTCTAGTGTTTGGCACCTGTCAAGCACCCCCCAACACCTTACTCTGGATAGATTTCACATTTTTAATTGCAATAACTAAATACAAATATTCACTGTAAATTAGAAAACATAATAATAATAAAAGATCACTTCCTTTTTTTGTGAGATGGATGGGCCTGCATGTTTGCACACATATCATATACATTATATATATATGATATATACATATAAATATTTAATTTCGTTAAAGTGCCCGTTTTTAACCTGGATTCACGAAACATTCTTAAGAAGAAATTTCTTCTCAACTTCCATTTTCTTCTTATTTTTTAATTTTAGAAAAAACTTAAGGATATTTTGTATTCCCAAAAAAATTCATCTTAAGAATATTCTTATCTTTTCTTAAGATTGTTGAAGATAATCTTCTTAAATTTAGGAAAGCCCCAGACTTTTCTTAAATCCAAATAATAATAATTATTTAATTTATTTATTGGGTTATTTGAAATTAATTGTTATATTTGAACATTACAGCAACAGCTACATATAATACATAGGAGGACTAGAGATGTGCACAAGTTTTCTGAAGGGACAGCGCTGACTGATTTCTTTTACTGTCTATGGTTAGCACCTAATATGAACTAAAAGAACAGGGCGGGGCTATTGTGACACAAACGTGCTTGTAAAATGAAATGAAATCAATTGTAATTTATAGGGTAATTTAGTTTGTAATGTGAAATGTGAAATTTTATTTCTTAATAAAACCTTTGCATGTAAAGTTTACCTCAGTTAAATACATAAAAATAATAAAGAGCGATCTTTTTCCCCGCCATTACAAACATTCTCTTGCGCACCCCTGGTGGTCAGTCTGCGCACCACTAGGGGTGCACGCACCCCAGTTTGGGAACCACTGCCCTAGTTGGAAGAAAAACAGAACCATTCTTCTTTTATTTTCAGTAAAAGTAATTTATTTCTTGAGCAGTGACCAAAAAGAAAAATCAGCCACATTCACGCTGCAAGATTTGGGAGTTGTGGGAGTGAATCCCCAGTATAATCATATTTTATTTAATGTGCCATTAAGTGTCCATAAAATCAGTGTTTTCAAGGGTCCCACGTTGGAGATATCATTATTGCGCTCATGAAGGTATCTCTCAGAAGTCTTCTTAATCAAGCCGTGAGAAGTTACAAGTGATCCCTTGTTGACCATGGAGTTCTGGGATCAGCCTTATCTCAGCCGACCAGAGAGTGGGGGTGTTTCCTTTGAATGGTGACGCATGACTCAGCCCTTCCTGTCACGCTGCGGTTTCCTCTCTGACCTCGACTCTCATTAATCCAATTGTTCCTCTACTCAGATTGATGCAAAACAGGTCTTTGGTTGGTCTCCTGCCGGTTCAAGGCATAAAACACGTGACTTGATACATGGCCGTCAAAAAAAAAAAAAAAAAAAAACATTCGTTCATCAGGTTCCATGAAACCTTGTGTTTAACGGCAGAAGGTAAATGTATTTGAAAGACGTTAACTAAAAAAGTTAGTGAAAGGCTATTCACTGAAATCTAATGACTGTATGCATTGGTATTTCCTTGTGAACATCCTGCTTTGATGTCAAAAGGCAAAAACTTCCTCTGTAAACTCCAGAGCAGAAATATCATTCCTTTACAAATGTTGATTCAACAGTTATGATTTCTCTAAATATATGTGTTTTTGTCTGATAGGTGCAATACTTACACTGATCCTCTGCCTGTTGGAGAAGTCACTGAATCGTACAACGGTTATCCTCATAATTTGATTAAGGATGTCAGGAACAAGGTTGAATTATTAAAAAGTAAAAACAAGGTATGGATTACAGTATGTACAATTTTGTTATTTATTAGTTTTGCCCTCAAAGATGCAATTCTTTTGTTCCCTTAATGAAGTTTAATGCATAAAGAAATGAGTATATTTTTGGAAAAAAATTTCAATCACGTTAACTCACATGAGGTGAAAAGTAGCTGTTTTATTTTACATGGAGCAGGTTTCATCATGTTGAGATGACATGACCAGAAAGAGGGTTCCTTATTTTATCTTGGTAATAACTCCTGTTATTGCTCTCATAATGGGAATACTGCATTGCTTCAGTGGTATTGGTAACTGAAAATTTAGCATGATGCTACTACAGCCAAATACAGTAGCTCGGTGTCAGCATGTTGTTATACAGTGTTGATGACTGAAATATTGCTAATATAAAAAATATTGAGTGTATCTTTTAAAATGTAAAATATTTGTTAGGTAAAAATATGCATTCTGACTGTAAATGGAATAATTAAGTGGAAATTTATTAGTTTAAATGTCTGACTTTCAAACCAAAGCTTTTTTAAATAATGCAGAAACTGGGCTGCTAATCCAGATTAAAGGGGTCATATGATGCTTTTTAAAAGATCATTATTTGGTGTATTTGGTGTAACAGATTAGGTTGACATGCTTTAATGTTCAAAAAAATTTTTTTCAAATACTGTACATTACTATAGGTCCTCTATGCCCCGCCTCTCTCAAACGTGTCATTTTCTTTAAAGTCCCTCCTTCTGACAAGCGCAGACTGCTCTGATTGGCCATATGACCCAGTGCATTGTGATTGGCCAAACACCGCAAGCACTCGTCGGAAATGTGATACCCCTTTCAACCTGCTTCAACACTAACTGCGGTTACTGAAACCACACCTTCTTTCTTTGCATGAACATTTGGGCAGCATTATGCAAATATTTCCACATAGTGACGTAGACGTGTGGGGGTGTGTTTGAATGAGCCGTTTTAGGGGGTGTGGCACAGTCTTAACTTTGATAAAGAATATCTCTTTGGATTTGAGACTTTAGTCCTTGCAACTTTACAGATCTTCTTTATGCAACAAAAGCTTGTTACACTGCACATGACCCCTTTAATGATACTTTCAGCTTCATTTTGGCCCAGAATAATTGACCTCAAAATACTGCAGTTCATATGAAAAATGCTGATTTAGAAGTGAACGGGGAAGAATCCAGATCTGATGTACAGCATCTGTGTTCCATTTAAAACTCATAAAGTCTATTGAACATTCACATTGCTAAATTGCCATTTTAGAAATCATTTAGATAAAATAGGTCTCAATATGATAAAGAAACCACACAAAAAAAAAAATCAACAGTCTGCATTATGTTTTGAGACAGTGTAGCACACTTTAGTAGTCTTATTTGGCTGAAGTATCAATAGATTAGTGAAGAATGACATTCAGTGTGTGCATGTGAGTGATTATGTTTGTTCTCCTCTAATGGAACTGATAGCTGAGGCTCATTTAGCTCTGCTGTGAATTATGCTACGCTTCAGTCACCTTCAGTGGAGAACAGAGGCCAGTAAACAGGGCAGCTGCTGCTTTGAGTGTTGCCCAAGGACAGAGTTTATACTGATAAATCAGTCCATCTTACTGAGCGTGGTGAAGCCAGTAAAATCCTCATAAACAGAAGTGTCTCCCAGGACTATTCATGCACTGAATGTTGATTGTTTCAAGCCTGTTTTCAAACACGACATGACTTTAAATGCTATTTATGTATAAGGCAGTCATTGTGGTCCATCCAATGTGTTGTAATCACATAAAAATGTGTGAAAAACCAGTGAGTTCCCAATGTCCCTGTTTTAATTTGACTGTATCCCTTCAGAGATGAATCCAGACTGCTAGAGTATCTATAGTTGTTTGCTTAGACAGATCTCCTATGTCGGTCACTCTATCATCTTTTGCTTGTGCTGCCAAATGTTATATTGAACACTGCAAACATTTTGGAAAACATCCCATGAGGCCTTATTAACAAAACCACTCACCCAAAACTTATTGAAGCACAGGTTTTCACTTGTAGCATTCCCCTACACCTCAGTATGACTTGTACTCCAGGTCAAACATGTATTCAACTGGAAATCATCAGCTAAAAGCTCTGAATGATTTTTAGTCACCACCAAAAATATAAACGTACAACTTTCAGATTTATGTGACACGGTATATTCTCACAGTAGGAATGTCATTTAAAACCAATCATGCCTTCCCTCCCCTGTGCTAGGAGGTTCGTTCTCACTATGGAATAGGTGTAAATTTTGTGGTTAGCTGTATTTAAAGGCTTTTGTGACAAATAGATGATGCTTTGCCGGGATGAAGCACAGCAGTCAGTGATAACAAGGCCCCATTTAACAGGGTGGGATTTGTTTAGGGTGAATTCCTTTCTGTCACCTCATATAAATTCTCCAGCACTGTGAATAACAGCCTGGTAAGAGTCCATCTGTGATGGTTCCTTGTAACCTTGTAAATAAGAAAAGGCTGTCATAGCAACTAAAAGAAGAAATAGAAAGGTCACTCTGAATTTCTGACTACATCATCAGATCGAGAGAAATGTAAAATATCACTAAGGAAATTTGTCACTGAGTTGAGATCCAAAACATTGCATGAATAATGTGCATTCTATAATGAAATTACATGACAAAGAATAGAGGTATGTTTACGCTGAAAAGCATGCCAATGATGCGTCTTGTTTTTCAGGTACATTTGAGTGCAGTGTACCAATTAAAATCAGCTACATGTAAGACTAAACAGTGATATTACAACAACTCCACAGATTTACATTAAATGAGCCCCACACCTCATTTCTGTCTGTACAGCAGCGTACTGTTGTGTACAAAAGAAATCCTAACCTCCGTAAAAATTCTTTTGCATTAAATATTACTGTTCTACATCTTTACAAACTAAAACAGACACAAAATTTAAATACGTGTTGTTCAGAGCCAAAGCCATGCTTCTTACGTTTCAAATGCGTCTTATAAACAGTCTGTGAACCCCAGGAAGTAAGCTGACAAATGAGTATATTGCTCCAGAAATACACCCGGAGTGTTTCATACCTTTGATGTGACGGCCAGGAAAACAGATGTTGTTTGAAACTGAAAACAGAGCTCTGTAATCTGGTCTTTTGCCAAAAATCTGCATTATTATTATGTCTATATAGGCTATAAATGAGTTCCACTTGAATGGTGACATTTTAAATGTGTATCAGGAAATGACATGGAACGCAGGCACACCTCCTGTGCTGTATTCTATGTGCTGCATTTGCCCTTAAACTCCAGATGTGGTCTACTAAATGTGTGAGGCTGAGGAGTGGAAAAAGGTCCAGTTGTACAGTAAACTAGTCCTGTGATCCGTCTGCTTACAGGAAATAAATGGCTCAAAGTTTAATGTCATAGACACTGAGATGACATGATATAGTGCTATTCCTGTTAAAAGAATATTGTGTTTTGTTTTCAAATCACTTTCCTGTTAAAAGAATATTGTGTTTTGTTTTCAAATCACTTGTTTACATTCCTAATGATCTTCATCCATTTTCTTAGACTGTAAGCATTCTAATGGTGGAAACAGCTAATGTGTCAGGGATCTACTCCTGTACAGCAAAGAATGAACTAGGAAACCGGACCATGAGAATCCCTTTCAGTGTGTATAGTAAGTGGACCATTTTCATTTCCTGAAAGTAAAAAATCAATTTTAAAAGATTTGTGGCAGCTTGTTTCTGATTTAAATGATGACAGTTTTGTTAATTTGATTCTACCACAACACATATCCAAAATACCAGGGTAATACCATGTATCTAGATTTTATTTTCATATATAAAAAAAATACTGTACAACATTTTTTGGTTATCCTCACACTCATAATCATGCAGTATGTCTTTAATCTTCACAGAACATTTTGTATTTTTAAATTATCTAATAATATTTCACAAATTAAATTTTAGTTTTGACTGCTAATAGTCTATTAACACTGTTTTAATACATGATGAATTCTGGCTGACTTCTAAATGTACTCTGGGAAGTCAACATGTGTTATGCTTATGATAGAGCCTTACTGAAAAATTTGGCAGTGAAAAAAGTTCCTCACTCCAGGCAAAGGCTTGCAACTCTGCTCCCCGTTCTGCTAACATACTCTGGAATTGACTGTGGTACTGGAATGCCAATCTCTGTTTTATAATGAATCACTGTTATATGTAGCAGACCAGGGTCAAATGTGTCTGAAATGAGAAACCCATTCACTGAGTTACGTAATGAAGAGTGTGTCGGCTGTCAGAGTACTCAAAGCTGCCTAGGTTAGAATGATTAGAAAAAAACGAGTTGGAATGAATAGCAGCCGAGACTCGTGAAGTGCGAAAAATGAGAACTGTGCAATAAAAATGGAGACAGAAGATAAAATGGAGGATGTCAAGTGGCATGTCTCCAGAACCGAACTGAAAGCCCCAGAGAATATGCTTTGCTATGCAAGAGGTGAAGATTACTTTGTGCACAGGAATGCTGGTCAGAGGGATGAAATAGTAATAACAGCTGTCTCCTCTAGTGGGACGTATATTGCTGTGAATAAACAAGCGTTTTGCCGGCTCCCTGGAGGCCTGGCCTTAGCCTGGTTCCTATGGTCAGCCATCACTGCCGCCATTTGCCAGCAACATGCTTCCAATTAGGAGTGATGAAACAGGAAATAACTGCAAATTTGACATTCCTGGCATGGCAGCGGACAGCTTTGTGTTTGTAGTGCAGGCCAGAGTACGGTGATCTCTTTCAACAGTACATCAATAGCGTAGTTTCAGGTCCCTCAAGAGCCATATGTTTAGTGAGTTAGTCATGCTTTCTCTGATTGTCGATTTACCAGATTATGCATGAAAAGCACACAGTAAGTGTATCATGTTGACTGACATGTTCAATGAATTGTTCTTTTCCATCCTGCTTCTTAATGTTTCTTTTACCTTCTCTAGATCAGACACAGCCGTTTGAGATCAGTCCCTCGACAGCTGTTGCAGGAGATGACGTTACATTGACCTGCAGTGGCACAAGATATCTCTACGATAGGTTGCACTGGTACGGTTCACAGGGCCACATAGTTCCCAAAGGCCAAACCACTCTGCAGATCAAGCCCTACTCCATATCTTTGTCCATCAAGTTGCCCAATGTCTCTAGAAGCCAGATTCTGGGCTATGAATGTCGAGCTTTAAACATCAACTCCAAGAAAGAGGTCAATACAACATCTCTTTTGACTATTAATGGTGAGTTTGAACTACCAAGAACCAAAAAATGTTATCTTTATGAAAGCATCAGCTTACATCATATGATGTAATGTAAGACCCAGCTTATGTTACTTATCAGTGAGAAACAAATAGCACTGGTGCGTGAATGGCAGGAAGAGGGGTTGTTGTCATCATAGTTTCAGTTTTATGATTAGTACCCTGTATGGCTGATTAATACAATAAATTATAATATATATATTATATAAATAATTTTTTCATTGATGTAGACTTCTGAGAATTGGGATTAAAGTGTCATCAGAATAGAGCCATGTTGTTGATGTGAAAGATCTCGGTAGAATTCTATTAATTCACCCTTGTGCTGATATCTATAATCAAATAATTTTATAGAAGTGTGGCATGTTAATGAGAAAAATCTCTCTGTCTGGCACAGAGAGGAAAAGGCCCACGCTGATGCAGAATCTGACCAATCAGGATGTGAACAGCAGCAGCACCCTGACTCTGGCCTGCTTTGCTGAGGGTGTGCCAGAACCCGATATCAAATGGTACAAAGACAAGACTCCTGTCACAGAGGGACCAGGTGAGAAAGCACTAAATGGATTTATATGTAGTCACAGGTGAAATCAGCTATTTTACAGTGACTTTAAATGTTGATCCTTCTATCAGGGATCTGTTTTATATGTTGCATCTTTCAATAATGCTTTCAGGTATCACTCTAAAAGATGGCGTTCTGATCATTGAGAGGGTGAAGAAGGATGATGAGGGCACTTATGAATGTCATGCCAGCAATGATAGAGGGGAAGCAAAAACTAGTGCGGTCATTACTGTAGTGGGTGAGTACCAGCTCTTCACTTGCTTTTATTTCTTTATTTATCTTTCATATTATCATTATTCTGCAAATTGTCCTGCTTTAGAACTTTCACTTCCTTTGTGAAGATGATTCAAAATCCCATAGGCACTGATCTTTTGTATAGTACTGCAAACAGGACAGCCTTTTTTGGCCAGACTTTGAATAACTTCTGAATGAGAACGACAGACTAAGGCTGCCAGGAATACCATGCAAATTCCAGACTTTTATGATGGGGGTCTGGGAGTTAAAGTCAGGGTCCTCTCACAAGGGAGTTGACCTCTTCATAGGCTTTGAGGATATTCATTAATGACCAAAGAGAAATGTTTTTAAAGAAGCAGGGAGTTTAATATGAATAAATTATTGTCTCTTCACTCAGTAGTGAAATTCAGTTACACTATTTATCCTGTAAAAAACTAGCTTGACTCGATTCAGCAAACCCAAGCCTAACAAATTCATTCAAGGAGAGCAGAGTGTGCTTTGAATTCTTTCTCTTTCCTCTTTTGGAAATCAAAATTCCTTTTGCTATATGTAGTATGAATGATAAATGAGAACAAGTGAGCTGGATCCTACCCAGTAGAACGCTGCACAAACATTGTAGATCTGACTCAAATTTAGTGCAAAGGCAGAAAGCATGAATATGGTACAGATGGTTCTCTCTTTGAAAACATACTGTCTCTGCACACAGGAGAAGATGGTAAACCAAATATTGAGGTGATCATCTTGGTGTCTACTGGAGCAGCTGCAACGTTTCTTTGGATAATGCTCATTCTCTTTATTCGTAAATTAAGAAAGGTAAGTCATGCAACTACATAGGAAGAATGACAGAACCCTGTTCTATTTTGTCTGAATATTCTGTTTTATGAACTATTTTTTTATTCCTACCAGCCAAGTTCAGCAGATTTAAAGACGGGGTACCTGTCCATCATCATGGATCCCGACCAGATCCCCCTTGATGAGCAGTGTGATCGTCTGCCCTATGACAGCAACAAATGGGAGTTCCCCAGAGACCGCCTCAGGCTCGGTGAGTTCAAAGAGCTTTTTCAGTCACTTTTACTCGCTAAAAACTGTAGTTTTTTCTCTGAGAGCAAAGCATCTGTTTAAACAGGAATGAACTCAAGTCCTTCATGATACAAAAGTTATTGGTTCATAGCTCATTAGACTCATTAGAGATATCATGCTTATTTTTTCAATATTTTCTATATTCTATCAATACAGATCGCATAGCTGATATGACTTAGTTTTGGAAGAATTTCATATTGAAGTCTCTTTCTTGTGGTACTGAACATGTAAAGAGCCATAAAATACAAAGACAATCTTATCCATACACAGTTCAACACAATTTGCTCTTTCTGCTCTTTAATTGCCCTAATCCTCAGGCCTTTTGTTTGAGAACGGTGGGCATCAGGGTTGTCTAAGTTTTCAAAAGAAAATATTATGCTTTTATATATCAGCAAGCAGCTTCTGTCGTTCAGTCTTAACTGCTCCATGAATTCTCAGTGGAGGGTCAGTCAAGCAGTCCCAACCTCAGCAGGCTGTTTTAATTACAGCCTCACATCTTTCCTGACAGGGCATCCTGCCTGATTTATGAGCCCCCAGGACACGGCTCGCTCATGTAGACACTCTCTCTCTTTCTCTCTCTCCGTAACAGGTAAAACTTTGGGCCATGGAGCATTTGGAAAAGTTGTAGAGGCCTCTGCATTTGGCATAGACAAGATTTCAACTTGCAAAACGGTGGCAGTGAAAATGCTGAAAGGTAACTGCAACATTTTATGATTTCACGGGCTCGAAAAGCCATTACAAATTACAATTTGAAAATGTACTAGTTTTTTTTTTAATGACACCAGCTGCATGAACTTCAAAGTTTCTGCAAAACCTTATGATGATATTCTCCAGCATGATTTGGAGAGTGATCAGATGAGCATCTTGTGCTTCAGTGAAAGAACAAACATCTGTTTACACAAATTTTCTTATTGGATGAGTGACCTAGAAATAGATCACCAGAGCGTTTCTTTGTTTCAAATTTCAGCTTTGAACTTTATTCTAATTCTAAGATTTGGATTGTGGTTTCAGACTTTTAGACCTCACAATATAATGCTATCAGATCAACAGAAACGCAGTAAAAGCACAGAAAGTACTTAGTTGAATGTAATCAACATTCCTGTAAGTTTTCTCACATCACAAATTTCCTCTATTAGAAATGTAAAGCCTTTTTATGGCAGCATTGAATACAGTATATTGAATGCAAATATAAATCAGTTATTGAAAACAGAAGTCCATAGTGGATCTTTTGGTATTCGTGCATGTTTCTTGAGTGCATATGAAGATAATTAGCAGCTGTTCGGGGTATTGCATGCTGCATGTGATAGTCCACAGATATAAAACCTTGGACAGCAACATACGTTAGTGAACTGAATGTGCAAATACACACGTAGCATTTATCACTGACCCATGAACAGATGTTTCTTAGATCACACCAAACCAGAACCAGCACGCTTCACGCAATTGGTCAGTGTTTGCTATTTTATTGCGTATTTCCAAAATGTCCACTGTAATACAACAATATCGAGTCAACACAGGGAATTTGTATTATGCATTCAAGTAAAACAAATATTTTGGTCTAGTAGGACTGTATCCTCTTGTGGTTGTATTTGTTTAAACTCTGTCCGTCTGGTCAACTGTCTGCAGCGTTTGTTTAGTGATGGTGCGTTCTTGCAGAGTGATAAGCACCGCTCTGGTGGTGGTGGTGTTTTGTTTGCTCTTGATGATGATAAATCCCTGCACTCATTAGATGTGCGTTCCCACTAGTGTTATTATATTAGTCTTCCCTGTGCATTAAACTTGGAAGTAGAGGCTAGACTGATGTCTCTTTATGCACTACAGGTAACCTCTTAATAAAAAGCAGTTCCCTTCATTTAAATCCATTCTAATGATCAAATCTACTGCCTACATTTATTTTATTTCCAGAGTATGATGTATGATGTAAATTTTGCATGATTATTATCACCCAAATCTTAAAAAATCAACAATGCAAAGAAAAAAATTCTCTGCCCCCAGTTTGACATCATGAATAGTCTT
Organism: Carassius auratus; assembly: GCF_003368295.1. Lineage (NCBI taxonomy): Eukaryota > Metazoa > Chordata > Actinopteri > Cypriniformes > Cyprinidae > Carassius > Carassius auratus. Next base: position 19,848,660 of record NC_039256.1, read on the forward strand.
CACGCTGGTTTCATTCCTTCCTCTACTTTGAAACAAGGAGCGCCAATATTCCTCTCAGTAAAAGTCACTGTGAGGTGTCTTTGGTGTGAATCATGAACGAATTACTGCTCAACGTTGAACATAGCTCTCCTGTGTCATTTTGATGGGTCTAAACCACAGGAAACCTGTCGTATTAAAACAACAGCAACCCAGTCTGACTTCATGACCTCAGTAGGTCACCAGGATAGTGTTCCTAACCACATATTTCTCTAGAACGATGTACAAACTACCAAGAACCTTAAAAAGTGCTGTTTCTCTCCTTTAGACAGTTTGTAACAATGTTGCCGCCAGATGTTGATCTGTCCACTATAATTTATGGCGTGCATTATGTCTGTTTAAGTTTCGTTTAAACACGACAGGCTTTGAACTCTAATTTCATACTTTCCATGTGTGAACGTGATGTTTATCTTGATTATCGAAGCGCTGGTCAAACTGTTTTGGTGGCATGATTGAATTTTTACCCTTTTTTATTTATAGGGCAAATATATATGTGTTGTTTATTATGTTGTTTGTAGGACAGTTCTAAATCTGTGTATATAGATAGATAGAGAGATCAATTATTTTTATCTATATTTTTATAGCTACATTGTATTTTCTGTATAATTAAAAGCATTTTAAATTTTAAGTCACAGTTGTGTCAAGATATTGACAGAACATCTCATATCCATTTGAAACAACAGTAACAGTAACTGAAAGCTCAGCCTTTTGACAGGAGACCTGAAATACAACAGCATTCTTGAGACCACCACAGCATAATCATATATTTTAATTGCAAATAAAAATCCTTTCTGAATATGAAAGACATTCCATTAATTAGTTTTTTCCTCTTATCCTCTTCTCCAACGTCCTCTACACTCAACAGCGGGAGCTACAAATAACGAGTGGAGAGCTTTAATGTCCGAACTGAAGATTCTGATCCATATTGGTCATCATCTCAACGTAGTCAATCTGCTAGGAGCTTGCACAAAGCGTGGAGGTAAGAGCAAGCTGACAAGAGAGAATTCAACCATGGCGATATGAGAACTTTGTACAATTTTTTAAACTTTATCTTCTCTGTTGATTTACGCTCAGGTCCACTAATGATAATCGTTGAATTCTGCAAGTATGGAAACCTTTCTAACTACTTGAGAAGTAGGAGAGGAGATTTTGTGGTTTACAAGGTAAGCAGAATATCTCTTGTACATTTATGCAATGATTTAACATTATGATGGATTATATTGACTGATAACATCCACAGTCTCAGGACGGTAAGGCTCTGCGTTCCAGCTCCGGCTGTGATCTGAGCGAGCTCATCAAGCGCAGGTTGGAGAGCGTGGCCAGCACAGGAAGTTCAGCCAGCTCCGGCTTCATTGAAGATAAGAGCTACTGCGACTCGGAAGAAGAGGAGGAAGGTAGCGACTGAGTGTCTTCCTTCCCTTCTCCCTTCCTCCATCTCAACCCCTCACCTCCACCCCACCCTTTCTGCTCTCAAGGCTCCGCTGATTGTTTTCCCCCCTCAATCTGATAGGTGGCTTCCTCAGGGATTCATAAATACAAATGATATTTTGTACGAGCCACTGTCACCCACTGCGCAAAGCTTTTTCTTATTTCCTTCCCCCCAGACTAGAGTTAGTACGCTGTGGGTACATTGGGTCGTGCTGTCCCATGCCGGTTATTTCCGGTCTGATAAACTGTTTACTCAGGTGGATGATCCACCCACAAGCCCCTCACTTGAGTATCATTGACAAAGTGCACGTCTCAGTCTGCAACTAAAAAAAGAAGCAACATTTCATTGTGTCTCCCTTGCGGATGTGTCTCTAGTAAACAGGGCAAAATATATTACAACTTTATTAAGGGATTGCAAAAGGATCCAAACTTTACAGATTTGTAGACACCACAGATTGGTAGCAAAAGATATTCTTGGAAATTCTGTTTCTTTTTTCCTTTTTTTTTTTGCCTGCCAAAACTTGCATAACAAAACAATGGTTTTAATTTTGCTAATAGCCTTCACCCTTTTCTTGCAGAGCAAGAGGATTTGTATAAGAAAGTGCTCACTCTAGAAGACTTGATTTGCTACAGCTTTCAAGTGGCTAAAGGCATGGAGTTCTTGGCTTCAAGAAAAGTAAGAGACTCAAGATTTAATGAAAAGTATCTCTAACCATTGTAATGTATCGTTGTATTCTTAGTTTGTTATGGCAGCCCATTTTAATACTAATTTACTGGCTTGTAATGTTATACGGTAATAATCAATCTCTGTATTTTGGCAACACTTGTCCAAAACTCCAGAATATAAAAAACGCACATTACTTTATTGATCCAACACACTCATTCACACACATCCAGCAGATGAGATTAATTGGCACATACTAAAGATGCGGTTTAGCACATGTGGTTTAATCTCACCTCAGGTCAGAGTTTCCCTGATGGCAGTTCCATATGTTTTACATTAACACAGCTTTCCATCATGTGCTTCATCTGACAGCGTAATGCCACACATGGTTCAAATAAGACAAAAAACGCATCTTCACTACAGTCCCTTTCCCTGGTTAAGACACTGAGAGTAGAAAGAACATACAATTATATCCTGCTATTACATTAAACTGATAGATGAAGTATGGTAGACCATAATGTAATAGGATCTCTCTTTTACTTCTGCAAGTGTATTCACCGCGATCTGGCCGCACGTAACATCCTGTTGTCTGAAAACAACGTTGTGAAGATTTGCGATTTTGGACTTGCAAGAGATGTGTACAAGGACCCAGACTATGTCCGCAAAGGAGACGTAAGTGTGGAAGATTATCCAATTACTTCATGTCGTTCATAATGCAGTTAGGCTGTATAATGCACACAGTGTTTCAAAACTACTTAGTGTGATGGACGCAAATGATAGCGGTCCAAAAACCACTGACACTGTGAATGTTCATCTGGAAAAAGATAAAATGTTTCTGATGATGCCAAGAGTCTTTGGCGTGCTGTTAGTCATTTTATAAGCCCTGATAATATTATTGTGGTCAAAAGATGTTTTCTTATGGTCAAGTGTGAGCCAAGATGTCACACAGATTGTATAATCAAATAAACAGCGGTTTATAAGCTACATATTTAATATTGGGAGTTGTTCCTTAACAGGTGAGAGTAACATGGTCCGCTTATCTTTTTATAGGCCAGACTTCCCTTAAAGTGGATGGCTCCAGAGGCAATATTTGACAAGATCTATACCACTCAAAGTGACGTGTGGTCTTTTGGAGTGCTAATGTGGGAGATCTTCTCTCTTGGTAAATATCATCGCTGTCCTAAGAGCGTAACTCACATTCTCTTTATTCACCTATTCTTTGGAGACACACACACAGCACTGTTGCAACAGTTCAGGAACTTAACAATTAAAAAAGAGTTTAAAATACTCTCTAATGTTGTATTTTATTTTGACTGTTATCACACACACAATCTTGATTTAATATTTTGGGGAGATTCGATTATGAAACAATCAAAATGTAATTTCAAGCTCTAATGATTTCAGTCGTTCAGTTCTTGGAATAGTGTTTTCTGCTCTGATGTTTTCCATGAAACCAAGTGTCGGCTTTTCCTTCCTTTCTTCTATAGAGACGTCTCTTAGACTTTGTTTGTTTGCTTTACTGGTTCACTGCATTTTACACCAAAGCAAAAAGCCCAGACAGGATTCAGCACCCATTTCAAAGTTAAACACATGAAGTACTGTAGGAAGGCAACTCAGCACATGCTGTGCTTCATCCAAATAGAAATAAAATGAACTCGAGGGTACTCGATCAAAGACACCTGGCACAAACCAGGCTGCTCATGAGGTTCCCTGCGCTCTCAACCTCCTCCAGATGTGGAGGGCTATAACTGTCTCAGCTTATTTTGCCAGTAATAGTGTAGAAATATTTGTTTTGCCATTATAACGTTTTCACAATAACATCAAAATATAACACAATGCACGGTTTTTCAAAATACCATGCAACCACTAAATTGTATATTTAAATCCCTAAAATTCTCGATTATAAATGTGGTTTCAGGCTTTTGAATATAAATGTGTTTTTAAAGATTTGCCTGGTAAATGCATAATGAATAAACCAGAAACAACAGTAAAATTCCCCTAAATCTACATTCACACTGGGTGCGATGAACTCTGTGGGAAAATAGTAGGGCATCATTTTGCATGTTAAAATAAAGCAACATTTATAGGAAAACACAATATAAATAATCCATTATCGGTGATATAGAAGGAACAGGATCTTAACTGATGACTCTTAAGCTGTCACAACCACTGGCCTGCACTGATTTAAGTTGGTATCAAATAGACTAACATAAAAAGTTTAGAAAAATGATTATTGCTACTTGATAGTGTCCATGGGAGAAAAGTTTGCACCGCACCCAAAGTACACTCTCATGTTTTGTGTTGTAGATTGAATTTCTTATCCCTGTTTTTCTAGGCACTCCACATCTACTGCACTCTATTCCCAAAGTTGCAGGAGATTTCAAGTGCTGTTAATGTATTTGTTTTTAATGACTACCTAATCTATGTCAGAAGGGGTTTAGACCATAGTTTAATGAAAGATCGACCTTTCCCGAGATTCATTGTTATGATCTGCATATTTTAGCGGTGTTCAGATATTATTAAAAGGATTTCACTCAAGTAAATGATAATATTGTTTCATGAACCATGGTTTTTGCAAAGCCTTAGCAGTCTGCAAATTCATGCTGTCTTAATAATTTAGTGTTTCTGGAGAAAACAGCTTTGCGTAGAGTTTCCAAGTTCAGTCATATCGGCCCCGCTGATGCTGATTGTGCAGAGGTCTTTCCATTGATCTCACTGTGCACTCAACCCACTTCACAGTTTAGTGAGCTTCTTGTCAGATCCTTTGAAGTGGCCAGAGCTCTATTTCATGGAAAAGTCTTGATAACCCCATTATTCTCTTTCTTCTCCCCAGGTGCCTCCCCTTACCCTGGCTTACACATTGATGAGGAATTCTGCTGCCGACTGAAGGAGGGCACCAGGATGAAAGCTCCTGAATACTCCTCCTCTGAAATGTAAGAGTCGCTCTGCTTGTGTCACTAATGTCAGGCAGTCCTGATTTGAATGCTCTTTGTCAACTATACATGCAATTGTTGTGGAACAATTGCCATGTTGAGTAATGAGTATTTTCATAAGTCATTTTTGAAGCTTTATTGACACAAATGATTTATTATTGTTGTGAGAAATCGGTTAGGTAATGTTAATATATTAGATAAACTGTTATATAACAAAACTAATGACAATCTAGCATAAAAATGCATGTTTCCAAAAATGATGAACATGCACGATTCATATATTCATCCTTTATTATTTAATTTATTGTAGAAAAAACTGTTTTTAATTTACACAATAGCATAGCATTCACCAGTCTCAACCTATAATCCTGTTACCCATTATATAATACGAATATGTACATTTATTTTTATATTTGCATGCCTGTTACCTTTTCCAGCACATGCCACTGTACCAAAGTATGTACGGAATTTTTTTTAAGTATTTTTTTTCTAAGTAAGTTCCTTCCTTGTGATCCCAGGACTTTTAAACAAACTTCACCTCACTCTGTAACCCCCTACAAAACATTCTAGGGTTATTAGCTGGAATCTGCACTCTGGGGAAAGAAACTCTTCTCCTATCGATACAGTTGAAATGAGCAGAAATATCTCATTTCATTGCTTTGACACATGACTGAAGCCTTAAATGGAAACAGATCAATTATTCACAGAGAAAAAGAAAAAGAGCACCTTCTGATTGGCAGCTAGTTTATAGTGCAGTTGATGTGTGCTAGGGATCCATTACAAACTTACACCAATGCAGTTGAAACTCAAGCTCACATTAAAGGCTTCGGTCTACCCAAGCAGCAAGGGGTGGCCAAACACAGTGGCAGGGCCCCTGGGCATCAGACAGGGAAACCCACCAGCAAGATACTCCCATTGTGATTACAGGGTTAGAGAGCAAGCCAAAACTAAATCTGAAAGTTTTCAGATGTAACAAGATATGAGAGAAGAGGTCATGGTATCAGTTTTAAATGTGGAAAGGAAGTGAAGCGGACAACTTCAGATTAGAGTTGCTTTTACATAGGTGCACAGAACTGAATCGCATATTCACAGCCTGTTCTCAATAACAACCCCTACTGCTGTCAAAGAAGTGCTCTAATCAATCTTCGTTTTGAAACTAAGGGCTAGTTCAGGATGGCAATTTTTTATATCTGATATTCTGTAACTGTATCACACCCACTTGGAAACCTGAACAGAGCACTTATGTTTTAAACATAGCACGTAATGCGAGTTGTCTCACATTTGCAATCACACACTCCAGTTGAACATAACAAGAGGTCATAAAAGATGGTGATTGGAGATGACCTACAAAATGCAGTCCAGACCTCAGACCTGAACTGAATTCGGCCCTCATAAATACAGCCTGATGCCAAGTCCTCAAAACTGCTTTAAAGAAGTTGTCAACTATCGTTACAGATAAGGGTCAGTTTAATATACTGTATCACCTTTAGAACTGATAACACTGTTTTTCAAGTTATGTGCCGGCCTCAAGGTTTAACATTACTATATTTCCAACCCTGGGAGTAACCCTGACCAAACTAGAGAATTGAATCATCTGTAGAATCATCTGTCTAGACTGATTCACCAATTTAATGATGAACCAGTTCCCATTGTCCCACCGAACTAAATGCTACTGGCTGTCCTTAATGTATTTCCATTAACATTTCCATAAGTGTGAGTGCAACTTGAGAGGATATAGAACATCCTGGTGTATCGTTGATTTTAGAGGAACCACCATTTGCCATTTTTCTGAACTTCCTGTTAGTTTAAGGAGTTGCTCCATCTGGCTTCATTAAAATAACCATTTTAGAAGTCCTGCTTCCTCCTGCTAATCTCCTTCACAGCCCACGAGAAGAGTACCTCCTCTCTGATCACTACCTAACTCAAACCCAGATGGATATATTAGTTGATTATTGTAAGGAAGTAATGAGTCATCAACTAGTACAGTAAATTTTCCATACTCCAAATTGCCCAGTGTTGTGTTAATCAGACGGGATCAGAGAGTTTCATGGGTAACAGGCTTTATTTATGTAAGGACCTGTGAGTGCAACACCGTAGTATAAACAGGATACAGTTCAATCATCGCCAGTCATCATTTACTCAAATGCCTGCTTGGTGCATTGACGCCCCAGAGTTTCACAACTGAAACCTAGCCTTCAGATAAACTTAACCATTATAGGCCACTGCAAAATCCAATAAAGGTCCCCAGACGTCTCTTGTGGGGAGAGATGCTGACAGCTCGTGTAAAGCAGGAGGAAGTTCCTCTCAACACAAACTCTCATCTTGAGAACGGTGCAATGAAAACACTCCGCCTCACTCCTCGTGTCACGCATTGAATATTATTGACAACAGTAAATAACTGGATAAAGCGAATTTGCAGACTAACCTAGAGGTCAAGGCAAAGGGTGTGATTCATGAGGGTTTGTGTAGCTGCTGAAGAATTGCAATTTATGATTATGGCATATTATTAAACACTCTGTATGTTAAAAAGGACATTCTTTAACATGTGCCTGTGTCTTTCCATAGATATCAAACCATGTTAGACTGCTGGCATGGAGAACCATCCAAGAGGCCCACTTTTATAGAGCTGGTAGAGAGGCTAGGAGATCTGCTACAAGCTAGTGTGCAGCAGGTAAGAGAGTCTCACGCACTTCATTACATTGCACGGGTTTCCCACAGACTTTATTTAAAAGTTTACAACTCTGACCAGAGCAAAACCACAAGAATTTTATGGGATGAGAAATGCACTGCCATTACACAGGCAAAACCATGTTAAACTGTGTTTAACAACTAGTCATAGATGAAAGGTGAATATTTTTTGAATGTGATGAATGGAAAGATTTAAAGTGAGTTTGGAGTGACTGTAAAGAAATGTTAAGACTTGCAAAGTCAACTCATGAAGAAAAATAAAGTAAGAAATGAATCTGATTTATAAAATGGCTTGAAGAGAAGATATGGTCTCAGTAAAAGACTACACTACACAGCATAGAGAACAAAACATATTCAAAGCCATCTGAATTGGACGCCCTCCAAACTCTCTCTTTCTCACATAAGGAATCAAGCTTAGTGTACTGTCCGGACTGCCCCTAATAACATAGTCTCCATAAAACATATTCACACATTCCCTTACAGATTTATGTACAGATTCCTCTGGAATCCTTTCAAACTTTATTGCAGGGTGATGTCACAGTTTTAAAATGAGCTGAATGTTTAAACACCTTCTCTCTTAGGAGGGAAAACACTACATCCCAATCAACACGGCCATGTTGAGCAAAGCAGACCCCTCAAACCTGAGCCCCACAGAGGGGACCTCCACCAGACCTGCCTCTCTTAGAGACTCCGGGACAGCTTGGTAAGACAGCTTTATCTTATCTATTTAACGGATATCTGTTCAGACTGATTTGTTTTTATAATTCAGCTGTTATTAATCACTCGGAATGAAGGTTCTACCATCTATTTTCTGGTTTCCATTCATTTTCCTGTTTCAAACATGCACTACACGTCATCCCAACTGCCTTGAATGCTTGAATGGTTTAAAAGTGAAGGAAAGCACTAATTGGTTCTTGATAAGAAATGGTCCTCATAGGCCCCTAAAGGAATTTCCTCTTTTGCCCCAAATGCATTTATGCCTTCTTAAGATAATATTTATCCAACTCTTGTGTTTCCATAGGTCCTTCAAGTATATTTGTAGAGAATAGTATCGAAATGCTGCAATCCCTGTTATCCCTTAAGCTGAATATAAAAGATATCGCTTTACCCTGCAAATTACAAATATTTCATCCAACTCAGCATTGAACTTTTACTTGGAAACTGTGATACCGAACATATCCCTCTCGCTGTAATGTGTTTCATGTATTTGTTTGGATCTGCCAGACATGATGTCATGAGAAACCTTCTAGACTGATCTGAAATGGAGTATTTGATGCTTTCAGGAACATCAAGATCCGCCCAGGGAGTGTGAAGACCTTTGATGAAGTAATCATGGAAAATGGAACCAACAAGAACCACGAGGTGAAGAGCTGGTTTTTCACACTCTCCCCTTCATAAGAAAAGGCACGTTACGAAATAATGCAAATATATTGTATCTTTGGTTAAATAATGTTTGGTTGTTCACAGGGAGGCCAGTCAGACAGTGGAATAGGTCTATCTTCAGACGACCTGAAGACACTGAAGCGTCTGGAGTCACTGGCCAGACCCCGGAGTTTCATGGCCCGAGCGTGAGTATAGTACATTCACAACTATTTAGACTTTGCCTGGACCACAGTAATGGGTAGGTCTGCCGGCGTATGCCCTGGAGACCCTCCCACTGGGCTGGAATGTAGATGCCACAATTGTCTTACAGTTTCTCCCCCCTATCTCCACACGACTCCAGCCACTAGCCCTTTTCTTTGAGAGACGTGCCTGCGCGAGAGTCTCTCAGACAATAGCACAGTGGAGAGATTTTGCCTAAGGTGACAATCTCAACAGCCAGACAACAAAAGCAGGGCTGGGCGTGTGACTTGTTAAAGCTGGCTGTAAGGTCTGGTGACTAGCATCTTTGTTTGTACCGCCTGGGTCGTAATGGCCTCTGACTCCATCACTGAAACATGCTACAGATATGACACATGGCCATCTCATACAATAACATGCCTTTATTTTATTTAGGAAGTATTTGAGAGAATGAGTGTTTAATACTGTTAGTGATTAAAAATATATTCCATTTAGTGTTCTATTATTTTTGCTAAAGAAGGTAAACTGTGAATACAACCTAAATAAATTGAATGCTTAATAAAAATTAAGATAGTCTTCTTAAAAACATAGTTAGTTCTTGCCCGAGACAAGCCTAATAATTTATTAACCACAGACTAAAGTGTGCTAGGGTCTGAGACATCATTATTTGTTCATAAATGAGCCCCAGGGCAAATGGCGCTGAAAACTAAAGTGAAGGTGGCCTTTTAAGTTATTAATGGCAGGCCATTGGGCTGGATTAGCCTTGGTTTTGTTAAAGCGTTTGAGATCTGAGACTGCGTTTATGGTCTTCCAATGCAGCAAAGGCCAGGGTTAATCTACAAAGGTTATCCTCTAAATTGCATTCAAGGGCTTGTGGACTATATTGCATCCTAATATTTGAGGGCAGGGGTTTGGACCACCAATTGCGGCTAGACAAATAGTGATAATCTCTTACTGATTGGAGGTTTATGACTCAACCTCCAATTTACTGACTAATGGTCATGCTGTTTAGAAGTGTTCAGTCTAAATATATGATTGGCAATAGATAAGGGCAGCTGAGTGAAACAGTGGCTACACCACAATGCCAGGGCTATATTATATGATCTTCATCTATAAAAGGATCTTATTTTACGATTTATGGTTACGAAAAAAAATGGTTGAGCATTAGTTTATAGATCAAGTATCTTAAGTAAAGCTGTCATTATCAAAAAAATAATCCCCAACATGGAGCAATTAATTTATAAGAAAATAAATTGTCCACTACAGTTTACAAATATGACTGTGAGCGAGTCCACAGCATGATACAAGAGACATCTGTATAACTGACCGCCGAATGCTGCGATCAACCAATCAGATTCAGGTGTTCCAGAGAGCTGTGTAACCTCGTTTTAATAACACCACACTTCCACAATTGTTTTATTACTCTACTGCTATGATTGATAAGCCAAGTTTGATTACAAATGAACGTAGTCAACAGGTTTGGATTAAAAGCACTCTGTCAGGCTTCTGTCAGCACTCCCCTGTCTCTCCATGTCCAGTGGCCTCCTCATCCCAAACCAATATGAAGAAAAGCTGGGCACAGCCTGCATCCAGCTGGCAAATCCATGCGCAAGTTGCCATGGTCACAGGCATGGGAAAAAAGACCCACTCTGAGCATGTAGAGAATGATGTATATATTGTAAAGAGGCGGCCCCTGCAGAGGACCCACTCAATCACTGTCACCTTTGACCTTCTACAGCTTTATTACTATGTCCAAGATTCTCCCTCCACATTGTGCCTTTGGATTCCACCTGGTACTCCCACATTTAGTATGCACATATGTGAAGTGCTTGGCACTGACAGCTCTGCTTCTCTCTGTGTTCAAATCCCAATACATGCCATTTCACATAGGTATTTACTGCTAATTATCGCCCCTTGAGAGACTGTAGACTAAAAGCAATGCAAACTCACAGACTCCCTCCAGGGTGTCTTGACCCGTTGACCCCAGATGAAGAGTTGTAACAACACACAGAGCAAACTACAACAGAATAATACTATTTCAACTGGAATTCATTCAAATCGTTTTGCTTCTTCCACAGGATGAAGAGCAAAAGTAAGGAGTCAGTTCTGCTGGAGGGCGAGAAGGAGAAATACCCACTACTTGTTCCCTCACTGGTCTTGAGTCTGGAGGATTCTCTCGACCCAGAGCTGGAATGTCATAGCCCACCTCCAGACTATAACTATGTGGTGCGTTACTCCACACCACCTGTTTGAGTTGATCTGCATTCTTTAGCCACCAGAAGTGTCACCCAGTTTTGGAGGATCTGATTGGTTGGGTCCATTTTAGATCTCTTTTGTTTTCCCCCACTTTATTCTGTACTGGACTGGTCATTTAGTTTCACATTTTCTCTTTCTGTGCACTTTTTCAAGGTAGTGTGTGAGTACAGTGGGCTGCCACTCATATAATTGTGGCAGTCTGACATACAAATGGACCACCTCAGGTATTCCTGTCCAGTCTACTGTGAACACAACAAGCACATTTTATTACAATAATGGCACTGTTTTCCCCAGCATTTTTCATACAGAATGGTGGCTAATAATGAAATCATTTGGTCGGTGGTTAGAGCGAGAGGACAAAGGCAATTCTTATTTTATTTCTAGATAAATATTTTATTGTAATGAAAACTGGAATTTTGGTTATATGGTTTTTTATTTTTATTTTGCTAAAATTATTTCTGAGCTCACTAAAGCTCTTTTTTGTTTTAGGAAAATATTTTTCTTTAGAATTAATTTCACTTATATTTTACTCTGTCAGACGCAAATGTCAAACAAAGACCACAGATCATGAATAATTGAATGTGCGGTCTGAAATTCCTTCCCAGAACTCCATCTGAAATTGCAGGACACATCGATCATGAACACTACGGATGCACATTGTATTTCCAGGTTCTGTTGCTTCTGCCTGAGGGCCGTTTTCCTGAGTCGTGTTCAATGAAGCTGAATCTCAATGAATCACTTTTGTTCCCCCATATAGTATTTTTTATCCTCATAGCTCTTAATCTGGATCATTTTAAAGAAATTAGTCAAGCTTACTGTCTTACACATGACAGGACTCAGTTAGCATTGTCTATCACTGTGAAAAATGTTTCTAAGGCCTTTTCAAGTAAATGATTCATGCATATTTAATAGGAAACATGTTAATTATCGATCAAATGTGGACCACAATAAAAACGGCCTTGCTCTGTTCAACAATAGTTACACTGTGTTGTGTACTTTCCATATTTAAGTTGTTTACACTACTGTATACATAACAGCACGTAATATGTTGTGCAGCTATTAACCAGAGGAACATATTCTGTTACTGATTCAGTAGTCTTTCATGCTAAAATACTACTAAAGCTTGCAGGGCAGGCTATACTATTGTCAACAGGCTGGTCACCATATAAATGGTCATGATGATTATAGTAAAAACCTGCACACGTGTGTGTGCTATCAGTATTAACTACTTAACATGATGGAATGGGTGGGAAATCATTGCATTGGCTAAATCAGATTGTAAATTGACAGTTGTAAAAGCAGTTAGACCCGTTATTGCTAAAGTCCAAGTGCTACATTCATAGTTGATGGACTGTCTTCCAAATAATGAAGTGTATATACTGCCAAATGATGCTTTCAGTAATGTTATTTTGACTGGTGTTTGTGAAGTAAATTTGTATGCACTGATATTTTCTACATATATTTGTTTGTATTATAATTGTATTTTAATATTAACCAAGCATAAATAAAGATCTATATATTTATATATAGCACCTTTTCAGAGTCATGATTGCGTTTGTACTAGTACATAACAATGACAATGGTTTGCCTGTCAAGTACTGGATTCTTCTTCCTACAGCCGGATTTCTGATAAGGTGTATTTCCAGTTAGGTTAGGCTTACTGTAATTAGATTCTTGGTGGAGATGGTTAGGCTGTGTGTCATCTGTGCACTGCTCATTGGTTGCAGAGACACATTTCCTGAACGGGGTGAGCTGACGGCAGTCTGTCTGTCACCAGGACAATACCTCTGTGAGCAAGAAAAGGAAGGGCTTCTCCATCACTCCCAGCAAAACAGAACTCCAAACACAAAACTTCCTAAGGGCCAACAGTGCCCCCCAGCTTTGGCGCTAAAACGCTTAAGGTGAAAAAGGTGCATATTGTTGCCATTTCTGCTTGTCATATTAAAGATAAACAGTGTGTACTTTGTAAAAGTTCACTTGACTTATTGAGGATTGGCGGTGTGTTATTGGCTTGTTCTGAAGGTTGTGAGACATGTAAACTGATTCAGGAATATGAGCTATAAACAAACAAGGGAAGGATGTTGGGAGGGTTAGGGCTCATCATATTCTGGCTACAAGCACAAATGTGGAATTCACGCACACCTCATATTTTTCCAAACTCACAGGAAGTACATAGAGTCTCCGAGTCTCAATTTCCTTTGCTTCAAATTAATATGAATATTATGTGATCATGCATCATTTCCTACAATTTTTCTTTCCATTTTATTAACCAAGACAAAGTACTAAATAACACAAAATCTATCTAGCTACAATTACATACATAATCATACTGATAAAAAATGTATAGCCTGAATATTATATGCATAATATGCATAACATAAATGCATTATGTAAATGTAATAATCAAATGTCTGGGGCCCGTAAGGTTATTTTTTTTTTAAAATAAATTAATACTTTCATTTAGCAAGGACACATTCAGTTGATCAAAAGTGACAGTAAAGGTGTTTATAATGTCACAAATTTTTTTTTATTTCAAATAAATTCTGTTCTTTTAAACTTTCTATTCATCAAAGAATCCTGAATATATATCCTATATATATATATATATATATATATATATATATATATATATATATATATATAATATAATATAAAGCTGCACAACTGTTTTTTTTTTACATTGACAATAATAATGTTTCTTAAGTTATGTCAAATTGCAAAATTATTTCACAACATATTTTTTTACCATATAAAATGCAACTGAGCATTAGTGACCTCTATGAAAAACTTTTTTTTAAATCTTCTTTTTGAATGGTAATGAGGATTCCCAGAGGATTTTTGGCCCTTTATATAATGTGGATTGTGAATTGCAGTTACAGTAAATAGTTTATAATGGAATCTTCTAAAATTATCTTTGAGATAAACATCACGTATGCATCTAATTAAAGGCTCTCTCCTATTGGGACCACTTTGTTTTTCTCTTTCAACAATGTGTAAGTCCATGCATTGCCACTTCCAGAGTCCCTTCCCAAGGAAAATAGTCCCCCGGTGGCAAGATGCTTCATTAATCACTAAAACAGAGGTGGTATATTGCTGCCTTTGAGAGTCTGCCAAAACTCATTCCTGCAATCAGTGACAAAACAGAATGCCTTGAAATCCTATCATACCCCATTCTCCTTCCTCTATGCATTTACCATTAATGGAGTGTTCTTCCCTCCGCTCGCACTTCTCACGGTGTTCTGCTGAGGGAGTGCAGGGAACGGCTGGATCGGGGTTGGGGGGAACCACATCCGTACCTCTCACCTACAGCCTGAGACAATGGGGTAGACCTCACTCACCACAGATATGGCTTCTGCCCACCTTTTCCCAGAAAGGTAGCACCGAAAATACAAATAGCCCCAAATATTTTAATAAACTCCCATGACGCCCAAAGGCAGGGTCAAAGAGTTCTGACTAAATCACAACAGACTGTTTATCTTAAAAATAGTTGTCGTAGACTTTGGCTTTCAGATCAAAGTAAATTCTTTTTGTCCCCACTGGATTCCAATGACTAAAAATGAACTGTTTATAATCTGTCAAGAATTCTGACATTGAGAACAATTCAGAAACATCTGATCTACTGCGCTATGGGAACTCTGGACTCAAAACTGCTGAAGCACTGAACCGACGGCTGTCTAAAAGATACTGTATGCTTTTTGACACAGGTTTATGTTGTGAAGAAAAACAAGATGGGATACCTGATGATGAACTCATAAATGATAAATGGTAATCTGAAAATGTTGCAAATGTTGGTAAAGTGGGAAAAGCTTTCAGAACTAACTGAACTGATGGAGGTCTGTGGTTGTATCTGACAGAAATCCTCAGAACAGTGAATGTGGACCAAACAACTAAGGTCTCACCGGTAATATCCATCCTTACTGCCTTTTATCATCTTCTCACGCATATATGAATGTTTATGCCACTTTTCTTGACTGCTGTCTTAGAGCAACTCTTCGCTTTTGGAATTTGTTGGATACACATTTTTTATAGCAACATGTGTTTTTCAGTGTGTAACTATAGTATATTAAAAATAAGATTTTGAGGATATTCTTTAACAAAACTTTTCAAGACATTAATTCATTTCAGATTTTACCCAGGGGAATTAAACTAGGGGATGACTGCAGTCTCTAAAGTCTATGAGAACAACATTAGATCTAACATTTCTGAAATAGCACACATTTCCAATGACATTTTAAACTCAACGACCCGATAAATATAAATTTTGCAATGTTTTATATGGACAGTGTCAAGACTAATTCTCACTGTGGAAAAGAAAACGAGAAAACATATAAACTATTTAAACTATTTTGAATGCAGTCTGTCCCCAAACCATCATACATTTGGGACACACATGTTATTTTCAAGTTTCCAAAAAAGTTGTAAATCTGTCATGCTGAGAGCATCTCTAGCCTCAGATGAAGCATTCTTCCTTTAGACAGAAGAGAATGGAATCCTTTCCAATCTAAACACTGTGCACAAACAAAACCGCTTCCATTTCTCTGAAATCCATCTCCATCCTTATTTAACACTTGCAAACTTTCAACAGACTCACATGGAATTATGATAAAATACTAAATAGGCTACATCTTCTTTTCAAAGCCAAGCATCTTAAACGTGTTCTGGCAGGCTCTCTTCAGCATGGTGTATTTTTGGCAGTTCTCATGCAGGCACAGGCTTTAGTTTACATTTTACTTATTTGTTTCTAAATTATGTAGAACATACAGTCTACTGTGACATTATCATATCCAAACAATGGTCAGGCCACAGGTCAAGCCATATCAGATTTTCATACTGACCATGAATAGCAAATAGCAATGTTACAGCATTAGAAAGCTGTGCAACAGAAATGTATCTGATTATGTCACATACAATCATTAAAAGTAATTCACGTAACTACACAGAAGTGTGACGTTATTCAATGTGTCGCAGACAAGACGCAATTTCACGCAAACAAAATACTTGGTGTATACTGCCCTCTAGAGGTCCATCTGTAGTTGAGCTGATTAATTCATAATGAAATCTCAACATCATTCTTCATGTCTTTAAAAAAGTAAGGGAATGATTTATAAATAACGTGTTGTAGGCTACCATAAATATCAGAAGATGTGTCATAAACGTGTCCGTCCAGCAACTGCATTTGAATTCATAGTGAGTTGCTCTTGCAGCTAATTGACCAGCAGAGGGCGGCACTGCGCTGTGTGGTGATCCTCGACACTAACCTGTCGCTTTCTTTATTGCGTGGCCTACACCTGCATCAACAACGTCTGTGCTACTGTGCTCACAAAACCCACGTCTGGCCTTCGCATTGTTATGGTAGGCTATATATTACGAACACATATTCAGCACAGATAGCAATGTGAATTTGCAACATATAGGCCAAAACATACCGTATATGACCATCATTTACACTTTGTAGCGGATTGTCTGGAGCAGCATTGAAACGGTGTGGAAAAGATCTAACAAAAAGTAAGAGTTTAACCCTACACTCGTTTATTTACTATAACTTAGTGTGAGTTCAGCAATGCTCGAACAGATTATAACATAAATAAAATCAACTGTAGCAGCCATTCATACTTTTTCCAGATAGGGTCTTTGAGATTGTGTTTACATTTAATTCGAAATGTTTTCATTTGTGACCCTGGAACACAAAACCAGTCATAAGGGTAAATTGAGATGTATACATCATCTGAAAGCTGAATAAATAAGATTTGAACCATTTATGTATGGTTTGTTAGGATATGACAATATTTGGCCGAGATAGTCTACAGCTATTTGAAAATCTGGAATTTGAGGATGCAAAAATAAAAGAGAGAGAGAGAGAGAGAGAGAGAGAGAGAGAGAGAAAATTGCCTCTAAAGTTGTCTAAATTTTATATTACTAATCAAACATTAAGCTTTGATATATTTACAGTAGGAAAATTACAAAATATCTTCATGGAACATAATCTTTACTTAATGTCTTAATGATTTTTGGCTAAAAGAAAAATTGATCATTTTGGCCCATACATTGTATTTTTTGGCTATTGCTACAAATGCACCCCAGCGACTTTAGACAGGTTTTGTGCTCCAGGGTCAAATTTGGCTAACATCATTATAGTGAATTTGTTCTGGCTTGCAGCTTACTGATCTCATAGGCTTACAGAGGTGATGTCATCAGTCAACCATATAAACATGTTCTGATGGTTAATTAATCATAAGCTAACATGAATCATGTCATACAACAGTTTACATTTCCTAATAGCCTTATTTTAGCGATACATTAGCACAGACAAGAGGTCATTAGATGGTCCAGTCTAAAAAATGGATAAGCTGGACCAGTTAAAGCCTGTAGACCATCCTGGATTTCAAAAAAATAAGCTACCATTTCCAAAAAACAGCTAAAGCTGATATGACATGATTTTTCCAGTAAGGGTATATAATTAATTTGACAATCTTAATTGTTTTTTATCACTTTTATAGAAGAAAACGGCTTATGTTTCAGTATTAAATTGGTAGTAAATATATTTGTTATAAACTCTGTTTGGATGATCAGTCCCACTGTACCTGAAGGAGCAGTCTGAAGGAAATTATAGGCTATGTTCAAAGGTCATGCATTATCACACAGAAATCATATTAAATATTGTTCTGAAATATTTACATTATGACTTGAGGGTTGTAACGACTGAACTCATAAAGGTTTATCTTTGCACCATTACAAATCTGCCAAAAACTCAACTATTTTTGCATAGTTCACATTGCCTTCCTAAAAATGATTGAAAATGTGTGCATGTCCTGTTTTTGCTAAATGAAATTGATTATTTAAAACATTATTTTTAATGGTATTTAAAAGACTTTACAGAATAATTGTCATGCATTTGTGTGAACAAAACACTTTTACTGAAAATCACAAATCAAGGAAAACCAGTAACAGTATGTAAAACACAATTTTTCATACAGGGTGATGTTGACAAATGTGTGTGTGTTGTTGTTTGTGTGTATAAATAAATAAATAAATAAATAAATAAATAAATACGCACGCCACACACACATACATACAATAATAACATTTTTGTGTAGTGAATGTAAAATTAATTGTGGTTGTAAGAAACTGATGACATGTCTTTTCTACCCTAACATCTGAGAAATGACAGTCAAGCCTGAACAAGCTACTGTCTGCATATGTTAATGTTTAAAATACCCCAGAAACCTCGCTGTAAAATGAATTAACAACTCGTTAAATATTTCGACTACATGGCGACACGCACGACACATGAGTACTGTAGGTGATAGCTCACATTTCCATAAACCGGAATTAGCTGTGAAGTGTGACCCGAGAGTGTCATGGTGTGAGGGATTCGAAATGTGAAAAGTTCGCCTTACTTCAAGACACCTTCTCCCGCTTTGCACCTCTTTTACAAGAGTATCCTTTAACAAAGACGCATGGACTCAGAAGGCGACAAAGTGGCATGGGTACCGTGCAGACGTGGCGTTCCCATATCCACAGGTTTAGCTCCATTAGAGAGAAAAGAGCAGTAAAACTTCAAGCGAGCATTAATCGCTGAATGACGCTGCCTGCCGATGAGCACGTCACAGCTTATTCCACTTTTATGATGAACACTTATTTAGAAATAAAATTAAAAGTAAAACTGTTGTTGTTTTCACTTGTGTAAATAAATACACTTAAAATATATCATATAGCCATTTAAATTAACAAAATAAATATAAATAAATTATTATATAAATCAAATCGATTATCTTGTTAATAATATTAAACATGTATAATAAAATATAACAAACAAATCATTAAGGTAATAGCTGGTTTGAACTTTTTTTACTTTGTCAAAATATGACATGTGACAAAATTGGTTTCGAGTAAAGAAAATAATTTTGAACTAAATATTAATATTGCATGTAATGTTTTGATTCCTTGAGTGAGTCTACAGCTCTATTGAAAAGGCTAGTGATGAAGATGTAAGTCTGAGGTGATGCGAAAATCTGGCACTAGAGGAATCTTTGAGGGCTTGATGGCGTTATTGGCTGGTCATTTGAATGCAAATCGGGAGGTTTTGAAGTCGTGGCTGACGTCAGGAGGGCTTGGTTATACCTTTGCCACCACCAACTTGACAACAGGGTCACATCATGTTTGATTGAAGCACGTCAAGGACTACGTCGCGTGACCTGGAGATCATTTTGGACTACCACAATTGAGTAAAAAGTATTGAGTCGGGCCTTGGTTCTGAGAGATATTAGGCTTGATGTATGGCTGGCATGTTGCCTTAAAAAAATAATTTTAGGGGTTTCTTTCGAATCATGTACGTTGGATACCTTTTGGATAAAGAGGGAAGCATGTATCACCAAGGAGCCGTGCGAAGATCTGGCATCAGTCTTCCACCACAGAATTTTGTCTCCACACCTCAGTATTCAGATTTTGCAGGATACCATCATGTGCCCAACATGGACACACACGCGCAGTCAGCGGGGTCATGGGGCCCTCCTTACGGCGCACCGAGAGAAGACTGGGGCGCATACAGCCTGGGACCTCCAAACACTATTTCTGCACCTATGAGCAGTTCATCACCGGGACAAGTTTCCTACTGCTCTTCAGATTATAATGGCATGCACGGCCCGGGATCAGCGGTGCTGCCTCCGCCACCTGAAAATATCTCCGTGGGCCAGCTTTCACCTGAGAGAGAAAGACGCAATTCCTATCAGTGGATGAGCAAAACCGTGCAGTCCTCGTCGACCGGTAAGGCAACACATGTCTTTCAAAAAATAAAATAAAATAATAAAATAAAATAAATAAATAAATAAAAAGCTTGCTTAGAATTTAAAACATATGGCATAACACGCAAAAAGGATTATAAGTTATAGCTACCTTAAAACATGTAACTGCGCAATAATTAAGAGGTATTGAAAGCAGAGATCGAAATGTACAAAATGACAGAAGTTCATGATTATGATTTGTTTTCTCGGTGCTGTAAAATAAAAATGACAATTTAAGATGTGTAGGCCTACTAAGATGTAGGCATAGCTACATTTTCTTTTAATAAAAATAATTAGAAAAAAATAGTGTATGTCTAACATGTGTATGTCTAACATTATATATATATATATATATATATATATATATATATATATATATATATATATATATATATATATTGTTGTTGCTTTTTTTTATATATATATATTGAACACATAATTTACTCAAGGACCACTCGTGCTAAATGCAACGCTGTTAAAAATGTGTTCACTTTACATTTAAGTTTTCCTAAAGTAGCTAATTGCACATCTGGCAAAATATTACGAAATGAAAACGCTAACTGTCCTGCTTCCCTTTATATTTGAGAAAACGTATAGCCTATATCAAAAAAAAAAAAAAGCGGAATATCTGAGTTATATTAATATATTTGTTCCTTGACGCATGGGACACATAGTTGTGGCAAAATGAAGGTGTTGGGAATTGGCGCCAGGGTCACTTCTAATGCTAATTTGCGACTCCCGTAAACAAGATGTGAGGACTAGTTTTCCTGTTACTTTGTCTCGGGTTTTGAGGGTTATCTGTCATATTCAGGGCGACTTCTTTCAACACCTTTTTCACTTTGATATGCAGCAGCGCGTCTTCCTCTGTCTCTGTTGATGAGGGTTATATTACCTCAAAGAGTGACAAACTTCACAGCACATAAGTTCTCCTGTCTCCGGCGCATGTTAAAACAACACAGAAAACCACCACAAAGTTACATGACCTTACTGTAGATTGCCTGTTTCATAACTGAGGCTAAAAACTGAAAGGTTTGCGACGTTAAGATGGCATATTTAAATTTAGATGTTAGACTTTATCGAGCTTTCAGTGACTGCATCTAAACTTTTAATTAAAAATCACTAGTTAATTGTGTTTTTAATGAGTTTAGTCGAACATAAAAATATATCGTTGTGTTAAAGCTGGTTGGTCTGTACATCAAACAAGTGCAGCTTCTGGGTTTGAGGAAAATATTTTTGATGTTATCTCCTTGTAATTTTTGTTAAGACGTGTGTTGTCTCTTAACACCTCAATGGCGTTTGGGTATGTGTCTTTGCGTCTCTTTGTTCTGCAGTTTGTTCAAAAAATCTCCTCAAAGAAGATCACAAGCTCAATTTGCATATCTCCCAACGTAATCTTAGTTTATACAATTGACTAAATATTTCAGTGGCGTTATGATTTATAGTTAAAATGAGAGATACCCCTAGTAAATGCAACTAGGTGTACGAGAAGTCAATAATTATAACCTAGTCTATAGAAATTATACAGTGCACAAGTTCTTCCTCTGCCTTAAAATTGTATTAATCGCAATATGACATCTTTCAAGCATGACGTTTAATTTGGTCTTTATTTCAGAATTAGCCTAATTCTTCATTTTATGAACATCGCTTCATAATTATTCGTTTATTTCCCATTTTTAAAGGCAAAACGAGAACGAAGGAGAAATATCGAGTTGTGTACACAGACCATCAGAGACTGGAGCTGGAGAAAGAATTTCATTTTAATCGGTACATCACAATCAGAAGAAAATCAGAATTGGCAGTAAACCTCGGGCTTTCAGAAAGACAGGTAAAACGACTTCACTTTAGATTTTTACCTGGGAAAACGATTCATCTCACTATAATTGAAAACTATTTGGTATACGTAGTGGTATAGGCCTACTTCTAACCGTTTGTCCTTTGTCATCACAGGTAAAGATCTGGTTTCAGAACCGCAGAGCAAAGGAAAGGAAATTAATCAAGAAGAAGCTGGGTCAGTGTGACGGCAGCGGAGGGTCAGTTCACAGCGACCCCGGTTCTGTCAGTCCCCTGCCGGTACCAGGGTCCATGAGTCCGTCAGACATACACGGTTCTCTGTACCCACCCCCAGGAATGAACGCCTTACCGTCTATGAGGAACATACAGCAAGTGACTGTCACTCTGTGAACTCGAATTTAGAAGATGCAACTTTAACTGAGCACTCCAACACGCTGAAAGCGGACCGCTCGCGTGGCCAATACGGATTACAGACTATTACATGACAGGCATCGAGGCGCGTGCTGCGGATTACAACAGAAGAATCACGTCTTAAATGCAACGAAATGCTGGAGGCTCTTCAAATATTGTGTTAATAGAATAGTTTTTAAGATTAAGAAGAAAAAAAAAACACAAATCTTGTTCGTCTGATCCAGAGACTAAATATTTTAATGGTTTGTTTGTATTTGCTCAATTAAGATATAAATATCATTTTCTGTATGTGGTGAGTGTATCTAAATGTTTGTAAATAAAATAAAACCGGTACAGCGTTTCTCGAGATGAATAATGATCCTTACACTGGAACTGTTAAACTTTTATTGTCTGTGTAAACCAATGACCTGCGATGGAAGGCTGTTTTATGCTCCAGTTTGTGTCCAAAGCGCACGTCGTTCACTTTCTCTTCACAGGGGTGATGTGCAGGTGATGACACACACCTAACACGGGTATAACGTTTGTTTCCAACAATCTGTAAATAAAAAGTTTTGCAATAATTTTTAGCGTGTCTTGATGATATATCTATTCTTAAACGAATGAAATATTGCGTGCTCTTTTGGTTTAGGCATTTTGCTTGATGGACAGCAAGCATTTAGTCTGATTTAAGGCTACCTTGTACAAGAGCTTGTAAAGTTCTTAGTATGTATTTCTGTACGAATGTAGTAGCCTATTCAATGAATTTGGATGTTTAGACCAACAAAAATTGCGTATTTTGGCGTCACATGTCGTTTATATTATAAACCATTGGTTTAGCAGGATTTAGTTGAAAAAACTAGACGAAAAAATAAGACGAGTAATAGCTTAAAAGTACATTTCAGGAACAGCTGCATGTCATTAAATATCGAAAAATGGTTTAAAAGTAAATCTGTGTCTGTCAGGAACCTCTTAATCTAGCATAGCCTGTTTGGGAAGAAAACAATAAACTTCCTTGTTTGCAAGGTGCATCAGTAGGCTAAGTCATAGCTACAAGCTCTGAATCTCCCAAGTATTTAATGTTGTAATGTACTTGGTACTTATTTATTTATTTTTTAATTTGAGTTGAGAGTGAGACATTATGCATAAGAACTTGATTTCCCCTGCCTTGCTTTTAGCCTATTTGTAATAGTATACAGTCTTGACTTTATTATTTTAAAAGCATTAGAGGCACAAATCCCTTTGATGTGAGACTATTACAAAAAATTATCACTGAACAACAATTAATCAAGCAGGAAAAATGTCAAACAAAAACACATCAAAATAGGCCTATATTTCCTAATATTTTGGTCTTTATCATTCAGGCTTAAAATGTTGCCATTTCATAACTTCTTGACAGAACCAGAGAAGTCAATTTTGTAATAATAATCTATTATTATTCTATCAAATTATTTGAGGAGGAGGGGGTGGGGAACTACAGGTAGACAAGAAAATAATCACATTAAATTTTTTCAAGAATTCTTAACTTAATTCAGTATTACCCAGAAACAGGATGAACCACATATTTTTTTCTGTACTTTATTGGAAATATGCATATAAATGTTAGGCCCTGTCAATAATCACAAACCCTGACCATAGGCCTATCTACTGAGCACAGCGTAATTTAAACAAAATGTTCAACTATGTTATACACTGATGTGGAGTTTTAAAAACTGTGTCTATTTAGTTTTTACTTTATTTATTGTTTATCGCATAGGGAACCACAAAATCCCACAATTCGTGGTTTTAAATATTCTGAAAACAGGTCCCAAGTAAGATTGAAAATCTAATTAAACAGCTCAAATAATCAGCTCTTGAAATTGATGACAAAACAACATTTTGGGCATAAGCTCATCACTTCACTCAAAATGTTTAGCTTATACAGAATGTGTGAAAAAAAAAACTAGCACTGTACACGAATAAATTACAAAAAGAGTTTCAGGGCCCTTCTGTAATTTATTCGTGTACAGTGCTAGTCTTTTTTTTTAATGTCAGTCATACGCCTATTACAGCCAATAAACATGACAGTAATCATTTCCAACATATAGCACAGAAAACATTAAATATAGACTAAGATATGTAGAAAATAAGAATAGCCTATACAGAAAAAAAAACGAATACACGTAATAAAAAAACAATAATAATAAAATAAACCATCACACAAATAGCTTATGGGCTTCACACTATATTACTATTTTTAGCCCAAGTAGTAACTCAATATAATGTTTCATATCAAGGATATCCGAAATAACTAAAAGCTGGGTTTTCTGTACAGCGCCAGTCGAAGCTGCGATGACGCTCCCTCCACAGCACTAGTGCGATGACGTCATCGGCGCTGTACCGGAGACGTCATGAGCGTCCTACTGCCCAACATGGCGGACTTTGATACCATTTATGAGTTAGAAGAAGAAGATGAGAGAATTGTGAGTGAAGAACATCTCGCCAGACACTGTCCCGAGCCTGTGGTCATGCGTGGGGCTGGTCACATCACCGTGTAAGCGTATGAATGCGGCAGCAGCGCTGTTAGTCACTGTTAGCTCACGTCTGTGTGTGTGTAGCCTCCATGCTAAGCTCACTGCATGTTTTTTGTCGCTAAGTTGTGGTATCAAAATACACTCGTGCCGAGCTTCTCCAGCTGCGACAGTGAGTTTAAGCGGAAGAATCAGCCTTCTTACCCGAAGCCTTGTTGCTAACGCAGAGATTTATGGTTTTATTGCTGTCCGTGGATAAAGGCTGCCCCGTAACCACACTCAAACTCATTAGAGCTTTGATTTAATTTGAAGTTGCGGGTAACGTTAACTGTACGCTGAGGTAAATTTATGAGATAATATTTTAGTTAATTCAATCGCTTTCATTGTACAGTGCCAAGTACCCTTACAGCTTTAAGGTATTTTATTATTTAATGAAGTAAACAACGTGATGTTTCTACATGGGACAGCAAAACCTAGTTCTGCAATGGATTGTAAACAGACATCACACAAGACGCAATTCAAGCTAAATGTAGAAACTCAACATTCTCACTTTGTTGTGTCTGTGTTTTCAAGTCCTTATTGAGATTAACATCTAACTGAAATGAACCCAGTGTTAACCTAGCTATCTTTTCTCCCCTGTCATGACAAACAGAGCCTCTGTTTGTAAGATCATTTCTGCCACATAAGAAATGTCATAATTATGACATAAAAAGTAATTATCACAAAGTCAGTTGACTTTTTATACCATTAGTTTCGACTTTATCACATAATTACAACTTGGAATGGAATAATTTAATTATTTCTATTTAGTAATTCTGTCTTTTTATCAGAATTATTATATAGTATCTCATGATTGTTATTAACCAATGCATTATATTTTTTGTTATGTGGTGGAAATTACCCTGAACATCTATTTCCCATAATCATAACCTTTTAAAAAATCTGTGTTTGCAGGTTTGGACTAAACAACAAATTTGACTCCGAGTTTCCTTCTGTTCTCACAGGAAAGGTAATGATTTCTAACTCACATCTACAAAGCATATCTTACTGAATTTTGTTTATGGTGTGAATAAAATATCTTTCCCTGTTGACCTTTAACCTTACACCATAATTCACCATGCTATGAGCCTCTGGTTAATACAGAATCCCTTGATGAAGTCTCTAAAATGGTTTTAATCCGAGCTTGCTGCATTTTTGCAACAGAATCTGTCAATAAGTAAACCGTCCAGGGCAGGGATCCCATCGCTGGGAGGACACCGCTCCCAGAGACTAAATAATGAAAGAAACACTCTGCCGTCCACAAGAATAGGAAGCTTCCTGGGACAGACGCAGAAATACAAAAAGGCTGCAGGGGGAAGAGCAGGCCGAGGGAAGTGCGGGGCAATAAAGCAGAGCTCCAGTATTGTGACCCAGGGTGACATGTGATGGACGAGGTCAGGATTATGATGACTGAAGGGTGCAGATCAGGCCTGCTGGGCTTTATTCCGAGGTCTTTTGCTGTTTGCAAAGAGAACTTTGCATCCTGTCATAAAAGATTACGACCCCGGTTTTATGGCGTACATACCCAGAGAGGAATGAGCAGCCATTCATGCTGTTTAGACGGCGCGGCCACAGGCCACAGGCTTATCTCATCTTTTTGTCCTCCCTTTGCCCTGATAGTGTCAGAGCTCGGTAGGCAAGTTACAAGCGTGCAATTGCAAGATCTCCAGAGAACATCTGCAAACGGAAAATGTTTTGACTTTATATGGAACTCTTTTCTTTCATGAACATTTTCTTCAATTAACATTTTGTTGTTTACATTGAAATATTTGTATATCTATTTAACTATTCCTTTACTAAAATTGCACACAGAATCATCATTTACTAACTTATTTACAATCCTGTTTGCATCTCTCTCATCTGCTCTAGCTTGCTCCAGAGGAGTTCAAGACGAGCATCAATCGAGTAAACGCTTGCTTGAGGAAGAACCTACCGGTTAATGTGAAATGGCTGCTCTGCGGCTGCCTGTGCTGTTGCTGTACGGTGGGCTTCAGTCTGTGGCCTGTCATATGTCTCAACAAGAGAGTGAGTGACCGGTCCTACCCCTATTAATCTATATTAATTACTTACTGCCTCGTTTGAACACCTAATAAATAAACCCGTGAGGAGGCAAGTAACAAACTGCATCCACTTAGCTGTGTGTGAAACTGATATACGTCAGAAGTCATGGCTTGTTGAATTCTGGAAAGGTGGCAATTTTACAACAACAAATTTTAAGTTATTGGCCGTGACGTGCAGCTTACAAGGTGCTTAACTACGAGCTTCGGTCCATAAATGCCTCTGAAGTCTTCATGCCCTGGGAGTTTTATTGGCATTTGTTCAGCCTGGTTTGAAGAGTTTGACAGGGTGATTAGCATAAAATCCTGTGTGTTTGTCTATTCTGTTTGTGTATAATTATTTATTTGTATAAGCTCATTTTTGTTCGTGTTTTCAGACGCGAAGATCCATCCAGAAATTGTTAGAATGGGAAAACAACAGATTGTATCATAAGGTAAGCTCATTGCAGAATTAACCTCAGACACATAAAGATAAGGACAGCGGATCATCTCCAATTTAGCTGCCATTTTAAGAGCCGTTCAAGGCTCGGTGTGTGGTGGATAACAATCATTAAAATGGTTGCTAACATTTGACCCCTGTCAAATGCTTGTTGCCCTCGCAGCCATTTTGGTCTGATGCGGTGATATAGTGCAGAGTCTGACCAGACTGTGGAAAGGTCAGCAGTAAAAAGCCACGTTCGTTTTGTTGTGTCTCGAAGCTTTGACTGACAGACATGTTGAGGAAACTCAGCTAATCGCTGACCACCGCTTGACCTCAGCTAACCCTTGTGTGTAAAGTGTGTCTGAGCATCTGAAGTGCTTGCATCTATTTTGAAGATCTACTGCATGGCTTTGTCTAACCGGTCTCTTCTGCCTCGCCTTCAGCTCGGGCTGCACTGGAAACTCAGCAAGAGAAAATGTGAGAGCAACAACATGATGGAATATGTAAGTTTGTGGATGTTGTTTTTCGTGAAAGCTTCTTAACGGGGATTAAAAGTAGAGTATTTCTTTTTTTATTTCAGGGCTATTAGCTGCTACTTAAATTACTGCAAATGCACCACAAAATTGATTGTGCAGCAATAATTTAAAAGTCAGGGAAACTTTGTGTATCATCTCATAAGAGTATTAATCTGATTTATCATGCACAAGTGGGTTGTGATGACAAATTTTTGAACAAAGGTCTTTTATGTACGTTAAAAAAAATTATGACTCAGTCAAAAAGGTGAAGTCCCACTTGTCGTTTTGTAAAAAAAAAAAAATTAAAACAAGACCCAATTTTATGGTTGAATTAGCTCTAAGGGAATATTAGTTTGAGTGATCATAATCAACAATGCTTTATATATATATATATATATATATATATATATATATATATATATATATATATATATATATATATATATATATATATATATATATATATATATATATATATATATATGAAGAGTTTATTTGAAAAAAACAAAACATTTTCATAAATCATGTTTTATATTATGTTAGTTATCTGTATATTTTTAGTTATTATTTAATCAAAACAACCCAACTGCAGTTTGATTAATATTGATTGGAATGCAGGATAAAAAAAACATTATCTGTTTTTGCAAATTAACTCTTCATATTTATTTTAAAAACAGGCAGAAATAACTTTTAAAACTGTGATATTTATGTGTCGCAAGTACAACCATGTTCATTATAGTGACAGCTTTGTATGGTAAATACAAAGAAAAAAAAACTATTTAACCGTACCTTTCAAAAATGTTTTGAAAATGTATGGCATACTTGCTGAAGAGAAGTATAAGTTCTTTAAAAAAAAAAATCTAAATCTTACTGACGATAGTAACGCCAGACTTATTGAACAATAGTGTGTATAACTTAAACCGTCTTAATGACAGTACTGACTGTTGTTAAAAGCTAAAGTAGGAAGCTTTGCACTTTTGCTGTGTTTCTCAACAATCATCTTTTATCATGTGATTCTGTAATATGTAACTAAAAATGTAATCTGACTCCTCAATGTTTTATTCAGTCATTTCTTTTCTTTGTCTTACAAAGTCAGACCTTAAGGTTGTAAACCATGATGCTGGTTAATTTAACCCCTTGTGTGTGCTTGCATAACATTGTCTTATTTGCTGTCTACAGGTTATTCTTATAGAGTTCTTACCAAAATATCCTATATTCAGACCTGACTAAAGGACTTCTGCTGGATCCTCGTGGAAGGCCCTTCATTCCTCTCCTTAGTGCCTTGTATATATGTCGGATCGAGGGTCTTCACTGGGTTTCTACAAGACCCTTCTCCCAGTACCTTGTACAGTAGAATTCGCAACACTGTCACTTTGCTTTAGAGCAGATTTTGCACATTTCCTAATGTAGTAGAAGCACTCCTGTGTTGCACTCAGATGTTTTATTACATATAATCAGAGATGGCGAAAAAATGCAAACTCGGATACGGTTTAAAAAGTGCATTTACCCCAAAGAGCCATCAAGTCCTCCCCACGTACTCTATTATGGTATTATTATGAACAAGGCACCTTATGGTGTGAATTTGCCTTATGTTAAAGGACAAGGTTTTTTAAATCGGGAGTGTAAGTGCAGGAGTCAGAAGTGTGTCTTGTTTTAATGTTTTCAGAGTGCGATGACTAGCGTTGGGGCTTTTGAAGCTAGCAGAGGAACAGTCAGCACCGTGATCTGGCACTTCTGCGATTGTCTACTACACGGGGAAGTCAACAAACTGACTTGTAAATATCATGGACAGGATGTACAGTGCGGTATAACATGTTTACATAATGTAATTTAGCTGGTTATTAGTTTTTCGCCAAGATATTATTGTAGCATAGTTTGTTTACAAGCCGCGTCTCTGTAACTTTCCAGTTTATATGGACCTGTTTACCCAGTAAGCCATGAAATGTACATACATGATGCCACCCGAGTTAGGGCTGAAAATTGCACATGAGGACAAGCTGATTGTCCTGGAGGCTTTTGACATTGTTTTACAATGTCATTAGTAGTGTGTTTAAAAATGATAATGTATGCCAATCAAGCAAAATTTGTAACCAAGAGTAATGTGTCATTCAGTTTTGCACCAAGTGATATTTACCTATTCAAGGTTTTGTTGGAATATACTTTGTACCTTATTTTTGTTCTTTAAATACAGCTTCATCATGGAGTGTGTGTTTAATTTGTGTTCATGGATGCTGTATCCTGTGGTTCTACTACTGGGGTAACCACAGACACAGCGTTGTTAACTTCCCCTTATCTGTTTTTTGTAACTATGACATCTTTGCTCCATATGCTGTAGACATGACTGCATTAGTCGAGTGCCTCTGTAGATGGTCTTGAGAGGGAGCTGTGCTTAGGACGAATGATTCTTTGCCTAGCAATCTAATGGAGAGAAAGGAAATCTGCTCTCAGTATTGGTTCTGTTAAAGTACCTGTAAATGTTAGTCCCTACCTAATCCTATGGAAAGCTTCAATAAATTCCTGATTTTCATCTTTTTGAACAACATTCTCTTTATATGGATATATTTGGCCGTATCTAAAAAATAGGAACATTAAAACATAAAAGGAATATATTAAACATTAAAGAAAATTATATGTATGTATATATATATATATATATATATATATATATATATATATATATATATATATATATATATATGTGTGTGTATATGTACAATTTTAAATAATTTTCCTTTATTTCATTATAAATTTTTTACATATGGCCTTTCATTGTTTAACTTTATGTAACTTATGAGGTAAGCCGTTTAATTTGATAGTTTTTTTTTTGCATAGGTTTATTTTTTTTTTTTATAAGGCTTATTCACTTACTATGTGATTACTGTCTGTGTAATAGTACACATAAATACAGCCTTTAACTACTGCTTGATGTCATTGCTTTATACTATACGGTGACATTTGAAATCAAAAGTACACAAAAAGCTGTAGAAAGTAATCCTTAGAGTTTATAGTATTATATTAGCAATGGAAATAATTCAGATTAAATAGATACATGACATTTAAAGTTGTGATATTAATATTGATTGCTTTTTGGCAAAGATAGAAATGACCCGTTGGTTTTAACATTATGTAGAGCGGGGGTGAAAAGAGGGGAGTGTGAAGAACAAATGTAACTCAGCATGAATGATTCAGATACAAAAAGCTGCATTTAAGGTAGTTTGTCCATTTTCACTAGTGCTTTATGAATTTTAAGCTGCTTAGTATTCATTTAGCAACAGCTTACAGCAAACATAAATAATAATATTAATTTGACATGTTGAGCTTTATATGGCCTCTAGGGGGCAGGCTAAAACACAATGAAGAATGTGGAGCAAAAAAATATTTGGCCTATAATGATGTCTGGGATTGTCCTGGTACATGTCATCTGCATTTGGCATATGTACATTAGCTTTTAGTAACATATATATTTTTTACTCTGTTCTGAAATGTGTAATCTGAATTTGTCAGTGTTAAATCAACAAGATATCCTTTTGTGCCGCAGTTGGATTTTACATTCTCAGCAGGTGTTTGGTTATTACCTAACTTCAAATTCCAATACAACAAAGAATGCTTCACATCATTCATGTTTTTCTTTAACAGTTGGCAACCTATTGCATTAGTTTAGCCTGTCAGCAGGATTTAAAACCTTTTAATCCTTGGTTCATAGTTCAAGGCTGAAATTCAAACTGTGCAGGGCTGATTTACATCCTGCACAGGTCCCCTGTGTGACGGCACGTGGCCCGTTCGCCCTTCAAACTGCTCAGATGGTGTGATCCTCAACAGTGCAAAGCCGCAGATATTACCTGGGAATCCCACAGGGACTATAATGAACGATTTGGAAGGGGAGGGAAATATGTGGCTTTAGCATTGACTCTTGAGTAACAGAGAAAAGCACCACTAATCCAAACAAGGTTAAAATTTTGAAGCCACTGTTGTTCTGGCAGATGAGACTGAGATCTCTAACAGTGTAGATAATTATCAGCAGATTACATCCATATTTATAATCAATAAATCATTTTTTGGACATCTGTAAGAGTTATTACAATTTTTGAAAATACCTAATATAATCAATTACAACTATATTTTTCTACAGAACAGAAAAGTTAACAAAACGGGTTTACTGCTTAGAACAAGGATGTAATAAAATAAAACAAAAAAGTTTATTCTGTCATCATAACAACGCTTTTCACATTTGCTGTGCTTGTCCAAAAACCGAACATCATTAAAACTGGCTAAAATGCATTAAAAAGTAAAAGGGTTGAACATACAGATAATATAGGCAAATAAACATTCTACAGGTGATGAAAGGCCAAAGATAAAAATTGGCATTTTTGGTATACAAGCAATTAAGGCAGGTGTGGATCAGTGTTTGTACATATTCATATCCAAGGCACCCAATAGACACATTCTGAAAAATGTGTCAAACAAGCCAAGCTGTGGTTTAAAAAACAGCTCATACTATCACCTCAACAGCAACTACATAGTTTTACACTAGTGTAACTATTCTCAGAACATAAAACAGTGTAAAAAGTGTCATTAGAGAGGCCATCAGCATAAGAATGTGATGTGGTCCAACTCTAGGTAGTGTCAAAATAATTACTTATATTTATTACCTCCCTACTGACCACTTGATGTCAATCATAAACCTTCTAAAAGATTATTACTGGTTATATATGGAAACAAGAAGCTCCATTCTAAAATATACACCCAGGCAAGTGGCACGATAAATGATAAATAAACCTATTTTAAACAGGAATTCAAGCTTGTCCAGTGCCCTCAAGAGCAGTTCACACCTTTTCACCATTACAGCTATTCAAAGAGCAATGCACACTTGTGAAACACTAAATGCCTGTAGTGGATTAAATAATATCAACCTTTTGGCTTGCTTTTAAATCTTGGGTCAATGATTGTTAGCAGACTTCCTCAGCTTTTCCACCCTGTTCTTAAGAGAATAGACATCTCTTCTCCAATAACAGACTTGTGCATCAACTTGAAATCCAGTGGTGGATCCAGTAACAGTGATAGAGTTCAGGCTAGTCTTTAAACCAGGCTGCCAGGCCAGGAGACTACGGTCAATGTGACTTTGTTCTTCTGCAGTTTCAGCATTGGGATCAAGGAGGAGTTATTCATGCCAACTGTAGTGACTCCATTCACAGCCACGATCTCATCACCACACCTGCAGGAGAACAGGAGGGAGTCAATTAACAAAGCAGCTCCTTTTATAGAGGCAAATTCGCTGCACTCGAGAAAATGTTCATAATAGCTTGTCAGTGATGACAACTGGAGCACAACAATTAAAGGGATAGTTGACTCAAAAATGAAAATTCTGACATTCATGAAAATTATGGTTGAACCACTGCTGTCACATGGACTATTTTAACAATGTTCTTGCTACCTTTCTGGGCCTTGAACGTGGTGGTTGCATTTCTGTGTATGCAAAATCATAAAGCTCTCTGATTTCATAGAAAATATCTTAGACTGTGAAACAAGATGAGGAATTTTCATTTTTGGGAGAACTATCACTTAATGTCTTCTACATTACCATTCCAATGTTTTGTGGTCATGTTTTAAAAGATAATTTATTCCTGTGACGGTAAAGCAGAATTTTTTAGCATCATTACTCCAGTCTTCAGTGTCAACAATTCTTCCTCAAGAAACATTTCTTATATTTAAAACATTTTGTGATGCTTCATATTTTTGTGGAAACTGTGACTTTTTCTGTATTCTTGGATAAAGAGAAAATTTCAAAAGAACCTACTGCATCCTTGCTAAAAAGATTAATTAATTTCTATGAAAAACAACAAAACCTTACTGACCCCAAACTTTTGAATGGTAATGTTGTTAAAGAGGACTGAAGACTCACTTGAGGCGTCCATCAAAGTGAGCTGGTGTTCCAGGCACTATGGTTTTAATGAAGAAGGGCTGCTGGCCACGACTCTCCTCATATCCTCCCACGATACTGAAGCCCCAGCTCTCACAGTTGGTCTTCATCAACATAATATCACGACACCAGTGGATGTAACTAGGGATTAAATAGATGTGGTCAAATTATGAATTTTGATCAAGACTAAGCCCATACAACCATATATTTGCCCAAAAGTTACAGAAGAGGACATAAAATTTGAGTTTTGCTCTCAATAATCCATTTCCAAAAAAAAGAGGTACCTGGGCAGACCCAACCAGCGGGTCCAGAGAGGAGCCCAGTTAATGTCGTCCTCTTTGGGTCCCTCCAGTGTGTCCATGTCTTCTCTGGTGCTGGATTCTCCGTCCTGTTCCTCCTCCTCAGCAAAGGTTTGGATAACTCGCAGTGTTATTGTGTTCTGAGCGGCCTGAGTCTTTAGGATGGTCACCGCTTCATTGTATGTAAGATGGGTCAGGTCCATATCGTTTATACTCAGCAATACATCACCTGCAGCAGCCATTACGTCTACAGTTAACAAGCATTGCACATAATGCTTAGAGCATTTTATATGGAGACAAGAGGAGAATGACCTGTTTTGATGGTGCCGTCTCTATGTAGGCAGCCCACCGGCTGCACACTAGTGATGTAGATGGGCAAACGGCTGCGGCAGTCTCTCCCCCCCGCGATGGTGATGCCTAGAGAGTGTCGAGGCTCCTTCTTTAGACTCACTGTCTTCTCTTGACTGGAGAACCCAACAGGAGGCTCCTGGATCCAGATAATGTACATTAAATGACTTGCACAACACAAGTTTATTAAAAAAAATTTAAGTAACAGCAATTTTTCCAACAGCTGAATTAAGTTTCATGCACCTTTCAAATAGTCGTGTAAACACTGTAACACTGTAACTATGCCAGAAACTGGACTACCAGATCTAGATATTGCAATGGGATTGTAACATGGTTTTATCTACTATGCACAATAACTTTTTGAAATGTGTGCCGTGCTCACCAAATTTTTATTAATTTGATGAAAAATACAGTAAAACAGTAATATTGTAAAATAAAATTGTGAAATCGTATTTATTAGATAACTACTATACTATAATGTACTATATGCGTTTTCACATTTTTATTTCAACATTTGAAACTGTAATATATTCCCGTTTTTCTAATATGCTGATTTGAGGCTCAAGAAACATTTACTACTATTACCAATGTTGAAAACAGTTGCATTCTTTAATATTTCTGTAAAAGCCATGATATCTTTTAAATCATAACTTTATTTGAATTTCTTTTTTTCTGTAACAATGTAAAATGCAGACTACAGCTGGCCTTGCGTTGTGAGCCTGCTCTGAAAGACAGTTGATGCTTAATTCTTTAAATGTTAATGATGGTTAAAGTTGCGTTATGTATCCTCAAAAGACTGTACCTTAGCTATGCAAAAACTTACCGCAGACCCATTGTAACTGCATGCAAGTATGCTTAATATTTAGTAATTTTGTTTTGGAAAGTTCTGTATTTGGGGGATGGGTGAAAAGTGAAAGTTTAAGATGTGCCGGACTCCTGCGGTGAAAACATTTGTAAAAGCAAACATCCCAGATCCTGCTGCAAAGCAGGGTGAGCATGATTTGAACAAGTACAACATGTTCCTGGAACAACATCCTTGTTGATCCAGGAACATCATTCCAATCAACAAATCAAAACTGAAAGACAACTTTTAAGGAATGGTCAGTATAAGGCTTACAATCAGGAACAGGTGCTTCTACACCTTTAATAGGCAAGTTTAGTTTTTTTTTTTTGACAGTAATGTTTATCCAGGATCAGCAAAAGATGTTGATCCAGGAACATGTTTTACTTGGCAAAATCATGGTGACCGCAAAGCAGAGAGGTGCATTAATGTGAGTGGCCCTGATGAACTGCCATCATAACTCATAGATTGTGTCAAAACGCTCTCCTTTCAGCATCTTCTCCAGACCTCCAGAGGGGGAGGGGTGGCCCTTCCTTCCAGCGTGAGCTCAAGCTTCATCTCCGCAGGTGAAAGCTAACTGTCACCAGCTTTGATCCCCAGCTATAAACAAACACAGTGGCTGCAGCAGCTCAGAGAGCAGCACCCCGGCCTTTTGATCAGGGACGAGTCCCAGAGAGAGAGGGGGGTCTCTGCTTTCATCTCCCACTATCCAGCCTGTGTTTGCTGCCTCTGCCTTCAGCTGGTGAGGAAGTGTCACAAAAGCAGGGTGTGACTGGTCTCTGGGTGAAAAGTCACCTCTCGTGCACACATGTGCAGGCAGCACAATTACATGAAACATGGAACCAAGCTTTTGCCCACAAGTTGAACTATAATTACAAAACACTGTTCCTTTACTTTTTGATCCATTTACATGGCCAGGTAATGTATACAGTGCATTCAGAAAGTATTCAGACCAAACTCATTTTTTTACATTTTGTTATGTTGCAGCCTGATACTAAAATAGTTTAAATTCATTTTTTTTCTTGTTTTTCCACATAATAACAAAGTGAAAAATATATTTTAGAAATGTCTGTAAATTTATAAACTTAAATATTGCAACAACAATTGAAAAGTACCTTCCATTTCTCTTGATAATTGCTGAGATGTTATTAAATTGAACAAAAGTGACAATAAAAAGTCAAAACAAAAAGTCTATTGCTGAAAATGCTGTTCTTTGGGAAACATCCTTTTGGATGAAGAATCACCATTTCCAGCACAGCTATTTTCAGCACTGATAATAATAATAAAAGTTTCTTAAGCAGCAAATCAGCATATTAGAATGATTTCTGAAGAATCATGTGACACTGAAAACGGGAGTAATGGCTGCTGAAAATTCAGCTTTGCCATCACAAGAATAAATCACATTTTAAAATATATTACAATCAGAAACAGTTGTTGCTTTTACTGCCTTTTTAAATATTTAAAACAACAACAATATATATTTTTTTTATTTATATTATATATATATATTAATTGGGATTGGGAGTGAGCAAAAACTTGCATCACCCAAGTAAGCATAATGGTAGGCCACAGCTATGACTATTTGTGCCTTTAAAACTGTGAACATTATGATTAGGGCTTGGGAAGCACACTTTTTACCTTCATGTATTCAGATCGTCGCTTGAAGTATTGCGGTTCTTGGACCCTCCTGGCTCCTCTGCTCTGGCCCTCACCACCCTCCTCCGAGAGATCAGGAAGTCTCATCACAACGAAGTTCACACGCATTTCACATGCCTGCCATACACATAACAGAGCATAACAATCACTTACATTTACTATAAAACCTGAAAACTTAATCTAGTGTTTAAAAGTAAGAGATTGTATTAATAGTAGTTTGAGACATCCACTTTTTCTCTCTGAAGTGATTCTGTCTGTCTGTTCCGGACCTGTATGATCTGAGCTGCGCTCTCTGGGGTGCCATGTCTCAGGTCCTGTCCGTTGATGCCCAGCACTTTATCATTGTTCCTCAGTTTGCCATCTTTGGCAGCCAGACCCCCAGGCAGCAGGTCCAGGATGAAGACTCCTGGCTCCTCAGACTTACGGATGAGTTTGATGCCCAGTGGCTCAGAGCGCTCACGCTTTACCAGGGTGACCTGGATGATGGTGCCATGGTTCTGGTTAGGATTGGGTGATTGTGACGGTGGAGAAGCTGAGGATTGAGCAAGATGCTCAGGCCGGGGCTTGAAGCCCTTCTCCTGCATGACAGTTAGCCTGACGCGGGAACATGACTGCCGAAGCACAGCAACAGCACGACTGTGGGGGATGGATGCCAAACTGACATCATTCACCTGCAAAGATAATACCGTTAGGTTAAGGTTACAGTGTAATGCAATTAACTACATATCTTTTCTTCCATATTGTACCATTTAGCTAAGTGAAACAGATTATCAAAAAAAGAAAAAAAGACAGGGACTTGGTTCTGTCCACCATTTATTGTTTGGGTGGAGGCAGCTCTAAAGGGTTTATATGGATGAAATGATTGGAGAAATCTGGTAAACGCCACCAAAGAGAACATTAAACAAAATTTTTTTTTTTTTTTTAAATAAGTATGGATGAATCATTTACAACAAGTTAAATAAGATGCATTTATAAAATAGATAAAGGTTATTGTCAAATTACACCAAATTTACACCTAACACCTTTGAAGATCATTTGGAGAGTCATTTTGGTTCATTATGCATCATGTTTAAAAGCTAAAACAACACTACTATTTCTATTATTCAAATGATTTTAAAGACTTTAAGTCAATATTTGTACTTAGACTCAGTCCTTCATAAAGTGAAAGCATTGCCTTGATATCTGTTCATGTGGCAACTCAGGTTAATGTTTAACCTTTATTTAAGATCCAACCAGTATGCTTTGTTTTCTTTAAAGAACACCATGTTAAAAGATCCTAAAATAATGCTGTTATTTATGCTTCTGGACCCCAAAAAAGAGAGAAAAGCTTCCTGCCTGAGGCTTGGAACAACCC
The DNA here is from genome assembly GCF_003368295.1 of Carassius auratus. Classification (NCBI taxonomy): domain Eukaryota; kingdom Metazoa; phylum Chordata; class Actinopteri; order Cypriniformes; family Cyprinidae; genus Carassius; species Carassius auratus. Next base: position 19,887,140 of record NC_039256.1, read on the forward strand.
TTTGTGATAATCAATGCTGTGTTGAACCAGAAGGGGGAAAGAGAGATCCCATTTCAAGAAATAAGATATCTTAGCCATCCACAGATGTCTTTATAGGCCTTAGCTCAGAGAAACTCCGCTTGGGATATAGGTCAATCTAGGCTTGGCAGTTGAATTAATTCAGATTTCCATATATATGATCTCAGAGAAGACAAGCTGGAGGCATTCATTAAAACTCAAGGTTGAATTTGAATGTGAAGACAGTCGTGCTGGTTCGCTTTACTAAGGCACTGCATTCCAGGACGACCAGGAGCAGAAATCCTAGGAGAGCGTAGGATTGTGGGAACCAGAATGTAAATTTGCTCAACTGAACTGAATTGTAACTGAGAAGCACTACTGTGTAACTGAGCTTTTTAAAGGTGAATTCTGTGGTTTAGTACGAAGTTAAAATCTTTTACAAATAAAACAAACAATGTGCTTTTGTGAAGATTCATGTGAATAGTGTTACTCGCACAGGATGAAGACTGGACAAAGTGATTTAATTATGTATTTTGCTGTTTTGAAATGACATGATCCACTGTGTTTCAGTAAAAGGTGGTGCTCATACTCGCTAGCTGCCGCATCTGCAGATAACACTAGTATTGTTGTTTGACATGAAGAGAAAAATTAGATGGTGGAACACTTCTTATCGTGCTTTATGAGATTAAATAAAGATTCTGATCCTCTCATTATGACCAAAAATGCAAACAAGGTCTTAAGCCAAAGACCAAAAGACTTACAAAGGCAAAAAATGAGCATAAACATCAGTACAGCTTAAACAAGGTGGAAAGATTTGATGACTGAGACAGAGTTGCTTCTCTTTCGCTGGGACAGATAAAAGAATTAATTGCCGTGTAGTAGACCAGGCTCTAAAACTGACTAGATTCGTTTTAATAAAATCCTGATCCACATCGACAGATGGCAGTGCAAAATCTAACACCACTGTGGTATTGGTACTTAAAGTACACAAAGAACAGCAATGCTAACGTTAGCTAAAGAACTACTGAATGTCCCTTTTTCTGAAATCAGTCTTAAATGAATTTGAATTTTCTAATTTAACATGAGAATGACTCCCTTCTCCATCTTCCATTCTGGAACTACACAAACAAAACTATGAATCAGCTAAACATAACCAATTAGTGAAAACTTGTGCAAAGTGGGTCAGTTCTTTAGGACATGTATTGAACTAAACCTATTTCGATACATGTCCTATGACAGAATTTGTCTACTCAACTGAAAACTGCTACATTTTTAAATGGTCAATAATGGAAATTTCCTGACATTTGGGAAAGCAGGATCTTGTGACCTTTATCCAGGGATGTGATTGCAATGTGAAACACAATGACACTGGGGTGTGTACACTGACAACATGTGAACTAGATAGAAAAACAGATTCAGAGAGATAAAACCAGTGGAAAACATCTAATGGGTTCAAATCCATAGTGATTGACAACCTAAAAGAAACACAATAGCATGACTAGTTGAGATATGCCTCACCTCTAGAATATGATCCCCAGGAGCCAGCTTGCCATCCCGTGCAGCCAGTGAATCACGCACAATCTCCTGAATGACGATGTTGCCCAAGGGTGTGTCCTTCCCTCCTACTATACGCAATCCCAGATCCTCATCTGGATCCTCTTTAAGCAGCTCCACCACAGTCGCCTCTGCCACAAGACTGGACCTCAGAGAGGTGTCTGGAAACCCAAAAGACCATCAGGAACCTGATTTACAAATGCTTAAAATCTAAGTAGTTCAACATATGGCAGTAACATAAGCAGTTTGCTCGTGGCTGCTTTGGAATGAGTCATTTATCAAGGGGAAACACACATGTATGATGTAATATTCCCATGAGATATTGAGAGAGTTGCTAGGTGACTTTATGACTAACAGCATTTCCATTAATCCAGATGACAGGTCCAGACTACCCCCAGGTGTTTTAGAGCTCTAATCAGGAAAAAAGTTGATGTGAATCTCCATGAGTGTACATGTTCTCAGACAGTGACAATTGTTGCTTTTAATGCCATAATTTATTTTGATACAATATTAATAACATCCTGACACGCCTCGGGTATCTACTGCCAAAATTAAGGGCATCATGAAAAATTCCCTCTGTTTAGGTTAACCAAAAGTAAACACAGCTGCAAATCAATTTCCACAGCTTTTCACCGTCAGTGCTAAACTATTCTCACCTTTACTCCTGAGCTACCACAAATCAAAAACGTTACAACTGTAAATCACCCCCCCCCCCAAAAAAAAACACCAAGAATGTGCTTTATTTTTTTCTAAATCTAATCCTTATCAGGTGGTGTACAGTACACAAATAGATATTATACAAATATTATATATGTAAAGAGACTGCAAAATTTAATTTCTAAGCCATTACCAATAAACCAATAATTATTTTAACTTTAATTTTGAACATACTCCTGATTTTAATTAAATTTGGAATATCATAAATACTTTGATATGGATCTGCTAACGCTCATAGGGCTTTGTAATAATATTTGTTAGAAAGGGTACAAGAAAAACAGAAAGTCCTGCAATACCATCTTCACCCTCTTCAAAGGCCGGATTGACCAATCCAGGTTCTGAGGGTCCACTGAGTTGACATGTGCGTGTGATCGGGGTAGACTTGTCGTCAGCTAAATCTCCATCCGATTTGCTTCCCTTTAACTGGTTCCAGGAGGGTCTCTTTTTTCTCTCTGCCTCTTCCCTGAGTCGTCTGAATGCAAGACATCTGAGAAAGAGAGAATTACAGTACACAGAGTCAGAGAGAACTACTGCATCATTACTCAGTGGTCCGCTGTTAATTAACCTACAAGACATTCATTACCAGATGGCAGCAACAGTAACTAAAAATATCCTAAACATGCACCAGTGCTGACTACTGCTCTGGATCTTCCATATTCAGGAGTCAGCAGAAAACAGCAGCGAAAAACAAGTCAGTGCTTAATCGGTTCGGTGCAAAATTACATCGCATTTATTAAAGTTTGAACATACTCAGGGAGTGTGAATTCTCAGTACGGAAACAAGTGGAGCTATGCAGATGAAGATGCAAAGAGGCTTTTCTGCTGCATTGCAGGGATGGAGATGGTACAGGTAAAAAAACAAACCAAAAAAAATAACAACAAAAAAAACCCTTCCAAACAGCATAATCAGGTCTAGTCCGGGTTTCACCATGTCAACACCTCCCCCTCATCCCACAGCTGCTCTCTCTGTTTACATTGGGCTCTCCCTGACCACATGAACTATCAGCCAAAAAACCTTTAGACCACGCTTTACATCACAGAAGATAAGAATATGATAAAACCGCAGAAAGAAAACCCATGTAAGGGAGATGAACACTGAGGCACAGGGTCATTCTGTGCAGTGTTCCAATAGTTTATACAGTAGAGCAAAAACACCAAAGTCATGGGTTTTATTCCCTAGGGGATTTTCCTTTTTTGCATTCCATATCACCTATATCATATACTATGGGTTTGGATTCAGTGAATTAACCATTTAGTGATATATATTTTAGATTTTCTATATTTTATACTGAACTGTAAAAACTATACGTTTGTGCAACTAAACAATTGTGAGCAGGGTTAAACACTTAATACCGCTTAAAGGGGTCATATGATGCGATTTCAAGTTTTCCTTTCCCTTTGGAGTTTTACAAGCTATTGGTGTATAAAGAAGATCTGTAAAGTTGCAAAGACGAAAGTCTCAAATTCAAAGAGTTCTTCTTTATCAAAGTTAAGACTGCCACGCTCTCCTAAATTGGCTTGTTCTAACACGCCCCCACATCTACGTCAAGATGTGGGAAGATCTGCATAACACCGCCCATATGTTCACGCAAAGAAAGGAGGCGTAACTTTTATTCTCGCTGTTGCCACCGGCACCATGTTGTGGAGATGCTGTTTCACAGGGAACGGGGAAGTCGTGGCCTAATGGTTAGAGAGTCAGACTCCCAATCGAAAGGTTGTGAGTTCGAGTTCCGGGCTGGCAGGAATTGTGTGTGGGGTGAGTGCATGTACAGTTCTCTCTCCACCTTCAATACCATGACTTAGGTGCCCTTGAGCAAGGCATCGAACCCCCAACTGCTCCCCGGTCGCAGCAGCATAAATGGCTGCCCACTGCTCCGGGTGTGTGTTCACAGTGTGTGTGTGTGTTCACTGCTCTGTGTGTGTGCACTTCGGATGGGTTAAATGCAGAGCACAAATTCTGAGTATGGGTCACCATACTTGGCTGAATGTCACGTCACTTTCACTTTTCACTTTTCACTTTTCACTTTCATTGTGAAAGCGAAAATAAGTTGTTTACAAAATTACAAAAGAGGACACAACTAGAAATGTTCCAGAACAGTTTAACCCAAATATGTGTGCAATGCATTTTATGGAGGATGAGGACTGCTTCCTGTGAGAGTAGCCTACAACGTGATGTTTAATTAACTAATTTTGGGAGAAGCACATGCAGATAATCAATGTGGCCAATTCACTATCAATAACCGCTATCAACCACAACCACTATCAACATCCAGCCACCTCGAGAGAGAGAACCATACGCAGATATTCAACACGGCCAATTTGCCATTAGTAATCACATCCTCTGCCAAACCATGAGAGAGAACCACTAAAATGAATCATAGCAGCCTGACCTTCATTCTCTCTAGTCTTCCAGTGTCCCTCCACCAGCGACTCCTCACCGTCTAACCATTCTCGGGGGGAACACAACGCGGGCAGATGCGATACACAACGCAACGCAATGCATAATAAGACATTATAATCAGTATTTATGTCCCCACTGGATGCAACAAATGCCTCGTATGTAATGAGTTTTGTTTTTGTCTTGTCATGCTGACACAAGTCATCACGGTGTGGTGAGGGGCATAACATTTCCATCACACTCTTGAGGCATTCAGCCAATCACAACGCACTGGATAGCTGGCCAATCAGAGCACACCTTGCTTTTCAGAACGATAGGCTTTGTAAAAGTCGACGCTTTTCAGAAGGCGGAGCATACAGGAGAAACAATAATATACAGTATGTGGAATTTTTTTTTTTTTTTTACCTTAAACCGCATAAACATTTCATTACACCAAATACACAAAATAATGTTCTTTTAAGTAACATCATATGACCCCTTTAAAGCCTCTAATTAAACAGGCAAAAATTAAACACGTCAACTCCCATGTGTTCTTGGAAGAAGTGACGATGCTGAACTATCTGCACACATTTTATAGTAATCACTCATGTGATTCCTAAGTAACTCCATTATGTAAAAGAGAGTCCCCCTGTTCTTTCAGTGGTTGGTCATATGGTCCACTCATGTCTATTCTTTAATCCTGCTCAGCTCTCTCAAATCTCTCTGTTCACATGAAACCTGGATAAGTGGAATTCCCCAAATTTTTCAGCAGATTTCTTAATGGCTACATGTGCATATTTATCCACTGACTTCTCATAACTTATTTAATTTAATTTCTACAGAATGATATCTGCATTATCAATGTCTACATCTCTTCGACTTTATGCTGTGTTGCCCTAGTGATAGGTAAACATTTCCTTGGTGGCACGCACTAACCTGTTGTGAAGATGGGGCTGCAGCTCGCAGCGTTGCATGCTCTGCTGGCACTCACTGCGGAACGGGCACAGCACGGTCAGTTTGTCCAGCAGGTTGCGCACCAGCAGGCTGGAGGCACGGCATTGTTGTAGCTGAAGCCTCTGGCGGTCGACGGGACAGAAGTCCTGGTCATGCAGGAAGTTGCTGAGGCAGTGGAAGCAGTACGTGTGGCCACACGGCGTGTCCATGGGCTGCAACAGAGGCTGGAGGCAAATGTGGCACACCAGCTCGTCATCCACCTCATCCTGATATTCAAAAAGGTGACTGTCCCGACCATCATGACACTGTCCACATTCCTTACACACCCGCGCCCATGTTACACCGCCCGCTGGTGGAGACGCTTTGGGCTCAGCCATGACCTGAAGAAGTTAAGATGGACGTCTGCAGGGCTGGAGAGCTTTTGCCGCTTTCTCAGCTTGCAAACTCTACATCAGCTTCATCAGATGAGAAGCATTCAAATATTTCCAATCCAGAAAGAGAACAAGCTGCTAGACGCTTCATCTACACCCAACTTTCTGTTGGAAAAGAGAACAAAGAAAAACTGAAACTCACGTCAAGCATTCTTTTTTTGGCTCATGCCGGCTGGACAGGAAATGACATGGATCCACTTAACCACAACAATATGGGAAGAGGGCTGCAGCTGTATCCTTTCCATGAGGATACAGAACTTGGCTAACTATCACTGTTCAATTCATTAAACGGTTTAAGCTCTGTGAAATGACAGGAGGGCAGCAGTCAAAACTCACCTACTAAGGCGAACAAAGAGCAAGAATTTAAAAGAATAGTGTAGAAATTACAAGCTTGTTGTTATAACTTCATGCCCAATCAGTAATGGGCCATTTCCCTCTGTGAGCCACATAATCTCTGCTAAATCCCTCTACAATGAAACCTTGTGTAACGTAACCTTAAATACAATACATTCAAGATGTTATGTGGTGTGACTATTCGAAAACTCAAAAATATTTTATGAATAAATAATTTAATAATAATATTATGAAGTAATAATAACAAAAAAATGACTTTGAATAATATATTTTACTTGGGGAAAAAAGATGCAAATCTGTAGTCACATGTATTCAAAGTGTTAGCAATTACTTTTCAGTTGGTCAAACATAATATTTAAAATGTCAATACATAATGGAAATTTAGTGCATGTTTTAAAAATTTGATTCTTATTTTTATTTATTGTGGGTACTCATGTCAGTGACCCTCATAATAACACTATATATATATTTAAAAAATCTTGTTTAGAATACCATAAATAAATAATGCTAACACTAGATCAAAACTACTATTGATTTAATAAAATAAAAAATAAAAAAAAATAACACAATGCAATGACACAATTACAAACTGGCACTATAATGGATAAGCAAAACAAACACACCGTCTGCCATGAATGTGAGGTAATAAATCTCAATCATTATTCCAACCCACCTCAGATGCTGGCAGTGCAGTCAGACTCCCAGCAGCCACTGCATGAAAACAAGAAACTCAAGCCCAACAGCTGCGCTGGCCGCCTGCAGCCTGACTGAAACCAGAGCCCATCATCTCCACTCTACTAGGTACAGAGTGTGTTTGTGCGTGTGAGTGTGTGTATGCAAGGACATGCAGTTAAAGTAGACCTCAATAGACCGGAGAGAAGCGTTCAGAGTCCGGCTGTGTCGACCCAGGGGGAGGGGCTGAAAGAGTGAGTGTCTGTGTGTGTGTGTGTGTGTGACGAAGGACGAGGGGGAGTGTAGACTGCTGATGTGGTACTAGTGCAGGCAGAGCATTCTAAGAACCAAGCTCAACCTCTGGATATTACACAGTGAGTTATGCGTGTGTGTAGTCCGAGGTCAAGCAGGACATATTTCTCTCACTCACTGACTTCCTTCATATTCTACAGATAACTGAATGGACATAACCCAGCGAGTGCAATAATTAACACAAAAAATTATAACCACTAGGGGTAAATCAAGTGGAATTTATTTATCGCTGTAAAGCGGGAAAATAATCTAACATATAATATATATCAACGGTTTTCAAAGATTTAGTAACAATGTTAAACAATCTTTAGCTAATATCAAAATATACCATTTTAATACCGCACATTGTCACATTCTGATAAATTCACTTACAATATTTAAAATACCTGATGTTAAGTTTAAACACTGCTTTAGAAACAAAACATTATAGAATTTTCATGTCAGACATAACATGAAAATAACCTAGCAGAATTTTAATTACTGTAGAAAAATATTGACTGATGCTTGCCAGTGTAAAATGTATCACTTCAATTCTAGGGCGCAACTGTTGTGATATGAACTGAATAGACATGTGAGGGGTTTTTCGTAATGCGATATATCACGGCAATGAATATGTAATGAATAATCCACTTGGCAGAGGGAGCGACAATTTCCTCATTATCTTCCTTTTTTAATATGCTAATATATTAAAACTAATATCTATAAAATGTTTTAAAATATAAAATGTATACATTTTTTATGCCGGTGTCCATCAGCGAATTGCTACTTTAACACTGTTGCTGTAAGTTGAAACATTGGCAATAATGTAATATATACACCCCTAATTTTAAGCATAATTTTACCACCAACTGGTCAAAATGCACAACACAACTGTATGCTGCTTGAAAGGCGCATGTGCCGCTCTGATCTAAAGCACACATGAGAAGCACATGGGGGAACATGTGAGAGACTCGCTGAATGAACACACATTCACTCTCTGACAGCAGATGGCGCTAAACTGCAGAAAATGCTGCCCTTACACGGAAAACCCAATAAATAAAGCAGCTGCTACTTTCTACAACATATTTAAATAATTTTAAACAGTCATTCAGATTGTGTGCATTCGCTAGTGTTCATCATTGAGCATTTAGTTTTTTTTTTTTTTTTATGTTTACCAAGGCTGCTCTTGATTTGTGTAGTTTAGTAAGTAGGGCTGTCACTTTTGTGAAAAAATCATTTTCAATTTTTAAGACATAAGTGTTTATTGAATCGATTGTAAAATCGATTTTCCATGTCTAAAAAAAAGACATGGAATTCGCCTCATTCGCATATCTAGTTACAGGAGATTCTGAGTTATGAAAAGCACCATACCAAGCTGACAGTGACCGGCTTTTGTGGTGAAAAATTGGCAGTAATACCCCCACCTTGCGCAGCTGTACCTGAGTGTCCCAGGGAGCACGTTTTCTTTTTGAACAGTTGTTTGAAATGGATTGAATCATTATTTAAAATAATCTTGGAGATTTTTGAATTGCCTAAATCATAAATGCAGCTGGGTTGAAGCCTGCAGTGATGTTTTTCTTTAGTTATGGCAGCCATCCCCTCTGCATATATTTTTTTCGAGAATGTTGCACTCCTGTTGCTGTTATTCTGCACGAAACTGTATGCCAATAAATAAGAAATATTGCTGACTTGTGTGTTTCCTGCACTCTCTTTATGTTCGTCCGTTATTTGACGTTGAAAAAGGAAACGTCTTTTTTTTTAGACATGGAAAATCGATTTTACAATCGATTCAATGAACACTTACGTCTTAAAAATTGAAAATGATTTTTTCACAAAAGTGACAGCCCTACTTACTAAACTACACAAACTAAGAGCAGCCTTGATAAAAACTGAAGAAAAAAAAACCAATGCCCAGTGATGCATTTTGTTAAAATTCCTTCCCCACTAAAGCTGCGACCCTGGCTAAGATAGATGGACTCACCCCACAGCCTCATGGGAGTATCTTAAACAATGGATGGAGACAAGCAGGTTGTCAATCTCTCCTGTCCCGTAATGATAGTTTGTGAACCTTTCAAGGTTGAACTCCACTGCAAAACCTAAAGAAAGCTAAGTCCACATACCTCCACAATGTGTCATTGACCTGTTTGTATACTAAACAGTCACTGAACATTGATTGTTTCAAAGTCCATATAGTGTTTCCAGATGTTAGGATTACCAGGGTGCTGATGTCATAAATTAGCACTATTCCTGTCCACCGCCTACAGAACAAATGGCAAATCAAAGAAAACGTGAACACCCAGTCTGAAACATCTCACCTACCAAATTCTAGCAGGGGCCATGAATCATTCCCTCAGACACACAGTTGAAGAATGAATACATGGACCAATGGCACAGCCCCGACAGAATGACTAAGTTTGGAAAATATGAAAATAAACCCTGGAGTTTTTCTTTAGCGCCCTCCAATTCAATACAAACATGCAAGAAGCCTGATTAAACATTGTCTACTCTAACCATTAATACTTGCACTGCCTCTATTCAACATTTTCTTTCTTAAAGAGACAGTTCGCAAAAAACTGAAAACTGTTTCATCATTTACTCCCCCCACATCATTCCATACCTTTCTTTTTTTACTGTGGAACACAAAAGGAATAAGAAGACATAATTATAGGGAATGACAGCTTTAGTCACCATTCACTTTAACCTCTTCTGTATGCTTTCAACATCTTGTTTTGTGTTTTGCGTTAGAAGAAAGCCATACTATAGCTACAAGACTAGATGTAAAAAACCACAGAATTTTCATTTTTTTAATGAACTCATTTAATGTTACAACAAGTTTGAACAACATACTTTATCTTCCACGGGAATAAACAAGCTAGCTATCTAAATAATACACGCCACAAGCAAACAACCAGAAGAATGGGACACAAAACGTATGAATCATATTTGTTTACTTTTGGAAGTCTGTTGCAGTTGTATATTCTGAAAGGGAGACTCCACCTTCTCTAGGGAGTGACTTTAACCTTTTTATGAAGTCATACTCTAATAATATAAACAGCATGATATAAAAACATACAATATGTTTTAGGCTACTTTAATAACACAAATCATCACATATAAACTATTTAACTTTTCTAACCTTTTTAATTCGGTTTATATCTTCTGACCTACACGTTGAGACACACGAGAAAGAAGAAGCCATAAATCATTCATCAATCAGCTGACTGGTGATTCTGATGGTAACCTGGACAACCGAGTGACCTTGAATTACATGTTGGGCAAAGAAGCAATACAAATAACGCATGTGTTTCTTTGTTTAACTCAGCCTAATTACCTTTATCTTCACAACGTACCTAACCTGCTAAAAACACCTAATGTGTTCGAGGTGACCTGTTATGAAAGAAGCGGTTTAATGTTCGCTTTACTGTCCTTTTAACCTCTCTTTATTCACATTCATTGACGATTGGACAACAACAGTACTTTACAGAAGAAGTTAAAGTAAATATCGTTAGATTAGTGTGTTGTTAAGTAAGAAAAGACCGAAACTACTCTTACCTGTGCGGGTTTTCCGGAAGTAACGTTAATAAAATAAAGACGCGGTTGAAATATAAAACATAAACCGCCTTCGCTTCGGCTAAACTCCAAAATATTAGCGTCTCATCATTTCCTTTCCCATGTTTTAATAACTGGGCAACACGGCAGGTATTAATAAACCGTGGGCGAGGCAACCAGCACGAGTTTCAGACAAACGAGTCGGATCTGACGCTATCACAGGAAGTTTGCGCAGGTAGAGAACAGATTCACCTTTGGACTCAGCGCGTGGCGTGCGGGTGCGACGATGTGTAACGCGGGAAGAATACTGCATTTGTAAAATATAACTGTGAAGAAGGGATAATTTTTAAGTAATTAAATGTTTACAAAGCACAGTGAAGTTATTGCCCCCTGGGCTTCTTACACTGTGTGGGGTAAGTTGCCACAGTGCTAATAAACGGTATAAATAATTATGAAATACCAAGAAAATCATGCAACAGGAGGACAATATGGATAAGAAACCATATAAAATTATCAAATTTTTTTTTGGTAAATAATTTAAGATACAGTGTTGGGGCAGTGTGTGCCTACCAATCAATCAATATACAATTCAGAAACAAATATATAGCCTACAATAGGCCTACATTTTATAAACTTAGTAAATATGAAACACAAGAACTTGTAAACATACCCAATAGCAATAAGAATGTGACTTTACATTTATGACAAACTGCTGCAAAAAATGCTGAGAACGCAGCTCAGTTAAAAACTTTCTTCATTATTAGCCTATATTGTTGACACTTGTTTGAATGTTTTCCAATTAGTTTTATTGTTCTTGTTTTCTAAACTGTTATAACAAAAATGATAATGACATTTTTATTTTAATTATGTTTAAAATTAAATTTCCTAATATCCCTCTAATTCAAAAAAGTGTCTGACAACTATCCCCAGTCTCCCATGTACACAAAATCTCAATAGATTTATTTATGTGGCTTTGGTTAATCTGCAGGGCTATATTATTTGTCTTCTGTATGACTGTAGCTATGAATATTGTGCATTCTCCACATGTTTTGACAATAATGTTGTTTAGTGTCAGCAATTCATTAGCGCTGTGAGAATAGCTGAAATATGAACTCAGACAACACTTGTATGGGCATAATTCATTTTGGTATAATGCACTTGTCTAACTGTTAAGTGTCCTCATTTAAACAATTCATGTGAATAATTGTTTTATGGATGCATAATTAACATATTAATTGCAAAGACCTTTGCTATATTATATGAGTGTTTTTTATCAACTGACAATTCAGCTGAAGTATATATCAAATTAAACTTTTAATAATAACTATAATTTTAAGATAATAACTCTTATGTGTTAATTGTTCTCTTCTACTCTCTTCTACTAGTGAGGGCAAAAAAGTCTTCCTAAATGATGTCCAATAAAGTAATAATTCTTTGTTTGTGATCCTGCCTGTTAAAGCTTTTTGACACGTGAACAGTGTCAGCTTCTACCCCCTGCAGGATGCAAGGGAAGTCTCCCCTCATAAAACCTCTGCACTTAGGCTTGTTCCCCCTTTGATTTATACCCCTGTAAGTCCAGAGCAGGCAAAGACTATTGCAGATCAAACCAATCACTGTTCTTTGTTTCATAAGGTTGTCCATCCGTCAAAATACTATACTAAGTAGTGTCCATTAGAAATTACACAGTCATTAGAAAAGAATCAAGGTCAAACCTACAGGCATTATGACAAGCAAAAGCTGGTTTTGCAGTGAATTATGCAAATTATTTTTATGTTTGTCACTGTTACTAAATGTTGTTGTGTGAGCATGTACACTTGTCCAGCAACAATACACAGAGTGATACACAAACATCACATAAGGTAAAATGATTTAACAAAAGCAAACTAAATAAAATATTTTTCTTATGCAGGGATCAGCTGTGCGAGTGCCACATTTTTGCAGCTGTCCCCAGATGTTTACACTCACGATGGATGACTGACAGTGAAAGCTTGTCATCGCGGCTGTGGTAAGTTATGTAACTTGTAGAATAAATAATATATGTTTTAAATCCTTCAATGTACACTCTTTATTTATAAACTGATTGCCATTTATAACCATAGTGAGGTCTGATAATGGTACAATATTTCAAATGTATCAATACATCACAATACAATACATCAAATGTGAATACAACAGAAATTCATTTTCCTGCATTAGTATAGCCACTGTATTCTAAAACATTCCAGTTGTGACCCTGGCTGTTGACGGGAATGTCTGTGTTTTTAGACACAGTCAACGTGAAAGGAAACGAAAGACAACAATGGCAACAATGAGTAAAAGACTGACCCTTTTGCTGAATCAGTCCTATTGGCTCCTCTGTTTGAGCACAACTCCCTCAAAAAAAAGAACCTGTTTGTCTTTCCTGGGATCGGTAAACATCCTCAACACAAACAGAAGAAAGTCACACCACCAGGCCAGCTGCGCTCTCACTGTATGTGTCTATAGATGTCTGTAGGAGGGAACTGATAATGAAGGTTCCTATGTCTTTGTCGTTAAGCCATGAACAGAAATTAGACTTAATTCTTAAGACTGAAATCTTAATATAAAGAATTTATTTTGTTTATACGTTTTCCAAACTTCTTGTCATGGTCAATCCACCATTGATTTGATTCATCCATCCATTAATTTCCCAATCGACCTGGGTGAATGGTCCTGAATAAATATTTATTTTATTTTATTTTATTTTACTTTATTCAACTATTATATTACAGACTGCTTGTCCTGGATGGATGACCATTTCATTTCATTTGATTTTATTAGATTTTTACAATTATATTTATTGTATTTCATTCACCCATTAATTTCCAGACTGCTTGTCCTTCATGGATGACCATTTTATTTTATTTTATTGATTTGATTCGACTTATCTGATGGCCAGTCCATAGTTGATTTTATTTTAATTTCAAACTTTTTTATTAACACAAAGCAAGTTTTTCTTAAGTTTTACATGTGTGTATTGCAAAAGTGCATTGTCATTAAAGAAATGTCTTTGCTAGATTATTTAATTATCACTTTCCCCCCATTATATAATGAATACCAGCCAATATTCATACCAGCCAATACACATAATTACCTATACACATGTGTATATATGTATATATATATATATATATATACATACATATATATATACATATATGTATACATATATATGCACAGTTACAGACCTGGTGCAGGTGCAGTGAATATTACAGCTCTGTTGCTAGGAGGACCAATGAAAGCACATTAACTCCACAGGCAGTTCCCCACATCTTATTCAACACCCAGCCCCCTCCTCCCTCAGCCAGACAGTCAGGCATCTGTTTCAGGCTGCAGCTTGCACCCCAGCCTTCGGGGTCTGTCTGGCATCCACATGCAGGCCCTAAATCAGGGCCTAGGGAGCACACAGACACAGCCCACCCCCGCTACGCCTTACTTTGACATTCGAGTGTCACTTTAACTATCTTCAGCCCTCAAATTAGAAAAATGTATTTAAAATCTTTGATTCTGTGTTTTGGTGAAGCAAGCTCTTACTTATACCCTTAAGTTCTGTGAAAGTTAATTTTGTTAAAAAGTTAGATTATTTCCATTAGGTAAATGGAAACATGATCTACAGTGTTTCAAGTCATAAATAATTCTCTCTACTCATCCATAACATATCTAATATAAATCTAAAGTACTTCGCTCAGTAAGGCAAGTGTGCTTTGTTAACTTTTCACTCCACTTCTCTCCAAAGCGAAATGGCTAATTGCCCATCTGCCATTCCTCTTGTAGCTATCTGGTTTTCTTTGCAGACATTACCTCTGGGGCTGTGTTTACTTGTTTGTACCTGTCATGCGGGCCTGCTTGTCCACCCAGCATGCCACTTGGTTACATCTTATCAGTTTCTTAAAGATCAAAGACCCATGGTGATCTTTATCAGCCGATATACCTCCCCTCCTTCTTCACTCCACCTCCATCAAAGTACCAAAACTGTGTATACCATGCCTTTAAGCACTTTAGCCTTTCCTTTTCTTATCAACAGAAAAGGGGTTTCATTCTTCACAGTCCAATAAGGCCTTGGAACAAGAGAAAGAGACCAGACTGACCTGTGTCTTCACAGTTACATAGAAGAGCCCATTAGGGTTAACAGGGGGGTTAATTCAACATTGTAAGTCTGAGCACATTATCTAAACTCTCAGTCACTCTGTGAAGTGATTCATGTAATGTATTGTTTATTATGCTATACATTTTTTGATCTATATCCTTAGCTGGTTTTCAGCCAATCTTGTATAATTTTTCCTACCATTAAAAATTCAGCTGAATAGAGCCCCTAGTTAGGTCCTTAAGTGTATTTCAAAGTCAACCTAACTGAACATCTATGCATTTATGGATGTGCAGACTGCACAGATAGTCTAGGGGTAAGTTACCAAAGTCACGACCTTGCCCTGACCTGGGTTAAGGAAGTGGTCATGGAGCTCTGGACAAAGCTGTGGAGGAGAGAGACTGAGAGGACAGGCGGTCGTGCCTGAACAATAGCCGCCGCACATTCAGCCTGGGAGTTACACAAAGACCAGAGCTGCCCCCTTCACCCTAGTCACACCTCACCATAGAGCGGGCATTTCACACTCCTCTGTGAACAGCCATTCAATCAAACTACTGTTTAACTTGTTTTTGGGGTCTAGCTTTTTAAAATTGTGACATCATCTGTGTTGAATCTTGTCTGCTGTGAAAAATGGTTTCTTATAATGGCCTATATTATGTTTTGTTGTTTTAATTATGACGAAAGTAGGCTTTGATTCAAATTTAAGTATCCAGATGTAGTCAAGAAAAGAAAATAACATTAACCATTAATTAAAGACATTTTAGATGATGTTTAATGTGAAGGCATTAGATGAGTGCAGTATTAATAGGTTCTGTAAGATTTATTTGACCAGGAAATATGGTAAAAATAGCTAAATATTATTTCAATTTAAAATAACAGTTTTCAGTTTGAATATATTATATAATGTAATTTATCCCTGCTAAACTTTTTTTTTCTTCCTTGTCACATGTTCCTTCAGAAATAATTATAACTTGCTGATTTGCTGCTCGAAAAACGGTTGTGCTGCTTAGTATGTAATTTTTTATAATATTTAATATTATATTTTTTAGTTTTTCAAAATAACACCATTTATCTAAATATTTTTTAATATTTGAAAAACCTTTTTACATATCTTAATGACCTTAAACTTTTGAATGGTAGTGTATGGTCAGAAAGAGAGAAAAAAGTACTAGATTACAGACTATTATGGTACCTGATGGCCTTGGAAGTACCATCAAGTACCATGGAATTTGAGCACCAAGGTATATTACAATGTACCACAGTATTACCATGTGATACAAAAAATATATAATAATGAAATTGTTGTTTTATTATTTATCTACCGGATACTGGATACATAAGTCCCACTAGGACCACAGAGAGGCCCATATAACCACCAGACCCTGGCACAGGTCACAGCCATGCGCAGAAGATGCTCATGGTTTCATGGGGCTGACTGCTCAGTAGGGAGTCGGAGGCCCTAAAAGATTCTTTGTCTGAATCGAGTGCCCTACAGCAAGACCTAAAAGGAGGACTCTATAAGCCCCCCCTCCTTGTTACTCAATGGACTACTCCTCCCCATTACCTGTCCCGGCTCTGGATCAAGGTGTGGGGGCTGCATATCAAACAGTCTCGGGCCTTTGATGTTCAGAGAAACACAAACACTGATCTGACCGAGTCGTAACAGCTTATTTGTCCCCTTTAGTCATTCATAGCCTCCTTGTTGAATGTCTAAGCCTTCAAAGGTCTGGCTTACAGTAGCCATGCTGGCTTTGAGAGGCCTGTGACCCACTATCGAGGGTCTGGAAGAAGGCCATCTGGCTTCCTGCTAGATTTGATATTGATTTATTGGTTGAACATGTGAAGATAGGAGGACCAGCTGCTAGGAACACAGGTCTATCTAGCCTCTATAACTAAATGGCTCTCATGAAATCTTCTCAGTGCTCATAGTAATGAGGAAATGTTAACACTGACCTAAATTGCCTATAACAAGGATTCCCAAACTTTTTGTCAGCTGAACTCCTTTGCATTCCCCCTCAAATTTAAAAATAATATTTATTTATTTATTTATTCAAATTTAACACATTTGCATGTTCAAAGTTCTCTGTTGTCGGATAACAGTCACATGACTTGTAATTATACAAGTAGTTATATATAATAGTTATTTTATTTAAATATATTATTTCAGTTATTTTATTAAAACGTATTATATATATAATACAAAATATATATAAAAGCCAACTAGAAAAGATGCGTTTTATGACATAACTTAAAAAAATGTATTTAACACACACACACACATACATACACACATTTGATAGTAAATGGTAGATGTATTTAGTATGTCAGCAGATGAATAAAACATTATTACGTTTCATATTTATGTTTATTATAGTATGTTTATTATATATATTATTTTAATACAGTATTGCAGTGTTTATAGTATATATTATACTACATCACTAAAAAATATTACAAAATATGTTACAAAAAATATTATATATATAAAATATGCCCTTTCTGTGCAATGGAATAGTCAACTATCTGCATTATTACCAGGTGAAGGGTGTCAGATCAGAGTTTTCTTCCAGATTATCTCCACATCCCCCTATCTTTCCCCCTTCCCACCTGGCAGTGGTTGTGTTCTTGATAATGAGCTGAGAACTTTATTGCTCTTGTCTCTGGCCTGGCAGCAGTCTGCAAGAGGAGGCCTGTCTCCAGAAGCACTGACTGTCAAAGAGCGCCCTCCTTTGACACTTTACATTCACAACAGCTTATATCATTTGAGGGTTGTGAAGGACCTCCAAATAGTAGTTTACATTGGCTTTACATATTCTATCGCAAAGAACTTTTAATCATCATTTGTGAGCGGAAACTTTTATAAAGAGGACGAGAAAGAGAATCTAGTTCAGAAAGTATTGCACGCGTCAGTCTCTCTTCCTCCAGCACTCCATTTCAAATCCAGGGATCAAGGGCAGACTTGTGCATGGTATACAGTGAACAACAAAAGCTGCCCCCCCTGCTCACAGCCCCCTAAAGTAGAGAGAAGAGCAAGACAAAGGAGCTCTGCAAATTCCCGGGTTAATAAGTCCAGGACACAGAGTAAATGTGGGAGTCAGGAAGGGCACTGTGTGAATTTTTGTAAGAGGAGGAGGAAATCAGTGCCCTATCTACTTTGGTAGATGCAGATCACAGAGGATGACTAACAGTAAATAAACAAAGGTGAGAACATGATTGAGAGACACATTAAAGGGGCCCGAGAATATATTTTCTCTCGGTAGCACACAATGTGTCCGTCTTGTCAAGTGGCTCGTCCATTAATTGATAAGATGCAGCACATGCGCACACTTCACACCTGATCTTTCATAAGTATCACTCCATTATCTTGTAATTGGAGCCACATACAAAGTCCTTCTTGTCACATACAAAGGAAGTGCTGGGATTTTACTGCTGCTGAGGGCTGAAAATTCACTCATTATCACTGTGGTCAGATTCCAGTGACAGTCCACATGACTGTAAATATTCAATGTGTAAATATAGTAACTCCCAGAGGAGGCTGTTTACTGTTTCACGGTCTATGCTGCATTATGACTTAAACCTGGGTTTACTTGAGTGGTATGACTATCAGATGTTGAATAATCCCTCAATATGCAATGATAAAATGTTTCCTGCACTGCTCTAAGTTATACCAGCCCCCCAGTGCAATGCTGTGGCTCTTTTGAACAGACTGTCATTTCCTTCTCGAGGCACTGTTATTCCAGTAGCCTTTGTGAAAAAGCCAAGTGGCCTGGATACAGACAGGAGGTGGGATCTTCACAGGCAGCTGAGGTTGTCGACTCAGCAGGGGAGGGAGGCGCACATCGCAGGGGGATACAGGCTGAAAACAAACACTGGCCCTTACAGGAAAGGAACTACAAGACCCTGCTGGGAAATTAGGGGGACTCATGTGCTCATTTTCATACATAGGGCAACATGCTACAATGTGGCATCCTTTATTGCGTTTGTTGTTCATGAAGGGTTTGAAGATTTGACTGGCATTGAGCAGTCGTTTACACAACTAACAGTTTGGTGGATCAGAAAACACTGACACAACAGAACACCCACAAAACCAGTGTCTGCTCTGAAGATAAAACCTGACCCCCTTTTACATGTATTTTACTAAATACTTGCTCTAAGTTCTAAAATGAAGCCATAAGCTTGATGAACAGGATGAGTTCCCCACTGAACTGATACTGATGCATTTGTCAGATTCGACATTAAATACAACCACCATTAAATAATAAAACAATGCTTCTAATTTTATATACTACGAATTGCTGTGCTAATAATTGTGAGGTTATGAATGCACTGAAATAATTACAACATATTAATAACCTAAACAAACTGAAATTATAAAGACGTTCCACATATTTTCCCTTGGTAATATCAATAATACTTTACACACATCACTTCGTCATAGCAAAGGTTAACAGCATATTTCATTTGAAATACATGTAATACTGGTTTTGAGTGAAGACTGCCATCTGCTGGCTGTCTGACCAGCAGACTGTGGATCATCAGAAGACACTGCTTGACAATTAATTTTGTCTATTTGTTGATTATATAGAAAGTGCCTATCTGTCAAAATCTTAAGAAAAGCAAAGTATACAATTAAGAAAAGCAATACTTGCATGCAAGGAAAACTACTACTAGAGTCGTCATTGTCGCATTATTCTTCAGAAATTCTAAAATGCTGTTGAAAACTGAATAATATTATGTGAAAATTGTAATCATGTAATATTCTATGTGAAGAACTGTGTGAGTTAATTTTCCCCATTCAACATACATGTTATAAGTATAATGTGACTTGTAATGTTACTGCACTCTTGTTAAAACTTTCATCTCATTATATTTTTATTAATTATTTAAGCATGCATTTTTATATTAAACTGTATATTTAATATATATACATAGCTGATTCAATATTTGTAATACTGTATTCTATTATTTTGTTCAACTTCAATTGAAAAATTAAAGATTCAGCAAAAAGATTCAACATAACTTGATTTCATGATTTTGGGCCAAGACTGTCATCTGCAGGTCATTTACTGCTACATTTCTATTGCTCAGATTTATTTAGAATATACTGTTCATAATGTACATTCATCTAACTATATTATACTATTATATAGGCATACAGTATCTTTATCGAACAGATAATAGATAGATAATACATTGCGTGAACAAACACAAAATATGATGCAAAAATTATTATGCTCATAATTCTATCCTGACTAATTACTTTTGTTGTGACCTATTTCTTCTGGAAACAATAAGCCTTCATTCATCTCTCCTGCCACAAAAGAATACATTGAAGAAGAAAATAAAATGCTACATGTAGCTGTTTTGGTTTTGACAAAAGGGCTTTGCAAAAGCACAATGATCCATTCATTCATCCTTTTTCATATGATGTATAGTGGCCCCTAAAGCGAAAAAAGAAAGCACATTAAATTTGTTTATGGTTCTCCGAGAAACACGACATGGTTTATGGCATGTCTTTCCATCTGTAGTTTTTTTGACAGCTATTTTGTATTGATTTGGATGCTTGCAACCAAACTTGCGTTTGCACTAACCACACCCCGCCTTCACCAAAATATCCACCAATGTGACTGTATCTGGCCACTGAATGACAAGTTGCGCTGCAGCTGGATGGCTGAATGATAAACACAACCGTTAGTGTGTTCATTTTCCGGCGATTCTTCTGTCTCTTTTAACGGCTGGAGAACAAAATCGCTTTTCTTATGAAGTATGGCCACAGTCAAAAAGGACGATCGACTGACAAGTTCTCAAAGTTTACTGTGCGTCGGTTTTGCCGGGGTTTTTAGCAAAACTGTAACGTCACCTCTGGAAGTCGTGAAGATTTTGAGTCAAATAGGAACGTTTCACTGTAAACGGGGATTTCTGCAAAGCTTTGTTTTTATCTGTCAGAATGAGGGACTTCGAGCTTTTTGGAAGGGTAACATGGTTTCCTGTCTACGGTTGTTCCCCTACAGTGCCATACATTTAACAACTTACAAAAAGTAAGTATAATAAATTTTTAACGTTCAGCAATGAATGATTGATGATTAGCATTTATGCCTGTTGCATGCCTTGTTGATTTGTGTAGTTCATTAGATATGATAAACTTTTCGATCCGCAGTGACGGTAAACAAAGACAACAGGAAGTTGACGCGTCAGCTTGATAGCGTTTGAAAATAGACGAGTAAACAGACTTACATAATGAAGTAATTATATTCTAACAAGTGAGAATTCGTTTAAATATGCTTAAGAAGTTACATTTACAATAGATCGTTTAAAGAAATTATAATTTAAATTTCCCGTTTTTCCTTCATTGGCCTCAAAGTGACGTAATACATCATGCCTTCATTTCCTGGCCAATCACGTAGCTCAGAAAACCAGCACGATGGTGGTCTCATCCTGAAGCTACAATGGGCGTGGCCTTAATTAAATGCCAATATCAGCTGTAGAGTTTCTATGGTTATAAACTATGCACTTAGCAACGCCCATCAGAGCACCAGAGGGGGCTTTCAGAAGAACTCCATTATTGTGTAATACACGTGTATATTCACATGCTGAGACACCGGAAACTGTTTTAGAAAGACCCGTACATAGTGTTCCAGTATTCCAGGAAAAAGAGTGGAGGCTGTTTTGAACACACTGTTCCTATGAAAAGAATGTGAACCTCTCGAATGCAAGCTTATGTCATTGATTAATAATCAAAAATTATAGTAAAGGATATCGTTTTTATTACTGTTTACAGTAATACTATTAATACTTTATTAATCTATATTATAACAATGTAATAATTATCTCTACATATAATACCACAAAAAGATTTAGGCTATTTTTTCTAATCATTTAGAAATTTTAGACCCAAAGTAGTAAGCCTTTATAATATAACAGTTATATGGGGTAATATTAATAAAATGTAAATAAACAGTTTTCTGTGGCAAAGCTGAATTCTCAGCAGCTATTACTCTAGACTTTAGTGTTACTCAATACTTTAGAAATCATTCTGTATGCTAATTCTAATATCCTCATGTCCTTTTTAATCATTGAAAATACAGAAAATAATAATAAAAAAGTATAATGTCCTTTTTTGTTAAGGTTATGAACATTTTTAACCTACGTAGTCAAAATTTTAGCCTTTAGATAGTTAGTTTTTTATTATCAGTTACATTTCATTACATTACATTTATTCATTTAGCAGACACTTTTATCCAAAGCGACTTACAGATGAGGACAGTGGAACCAATTAAAAACAACAAAATGAGCAATGATATATAAGTGTAATAACAAGTCTCAGTTAGGTTAACACAGTACACATATGGGATTTTAAATAATATAATAAATAAAAAGAAAACAGAATAAAAAAACAATAGAGCAAGCTAGTGTTAGAGATCTTTACACATAAACACACACACACACACATACAATTGCATAATAAATTAAAATAAAATAGAATACAAAAAGATTAGAAAGGTATTTGAAATTTTTAAAGAATAGAATTAGAATAGTGAGTGTTAAAGTTAGAGGGTCAAATAAAGATGGAAGAGATGGGTTTTAAGACGATTCTTGAAGATGGCTAAGGACTCCTCTGTCCGGATTGAGTTGGGGAGGTTATTCCACCAGGAGGTAACATTTAATTTAAAAGTCTGTAAAAGTGACTTGTGCTTCTTTGGGATGGCACAATCAAGTGACGTTCACTTGCAGAACGCAAGCTTCTAGTTAGATGGATCTAGTTGATAGGACTGGTCATCTAAACATAGGTTCTGTTTTAATGATATTATGCTATATCGTAATACCACAATATTATATTTTTGGCAGTATTGTCCATCTTCACGTTGATGAACTGGGTGATATCTCACAATGGCGAGCCATAGTAGCCGGTGGGCTGGCAGGCATATCTGCTGCTCTAGCGACGTATCCACTGGAGGTGCTTGAAACCAGACTTATTGCTCAGAATTGCCGAGAACCAACATACAGAGGGTTGCTGCGTTCTCTCTCCACCATCTACAGAAATGAAGGACTTCAGGCTCTCTACAGGGGCTTTTCCCTCACAGTGTTAGGTATGTATTTCAACCCTGTTTACACATCAGAATAATCAAATTAAGGAGGCGGAAGTATTTTTACTCCGCTTTAAAAGTACATCTTTCAAGTGTCTATACTTTATCAAGTGCTTTTCTTTAGAAAACTTTTACTTCAAAACATTCAAAATCATAATATTGTACTTTTTACTGCACTGTTTCATATTAAATATAATTTAATACTTACTGACATTAGAAATCTTGTACTTTACTACTTTTAAGCATGAGTACGTGAAGTATAAACTGAATCAGGTATATTGCCAAGAAATAGAAAGCTCATAACCTTCTAATTAATAATATTACTTCTGGATCTCTCACAATACTGCTTGAAAAGTTAATGGAACTTGATGTTTGGATTTCTGTGGATAGGTGCTGTTCCCTTCTCCGTTGGATGCTATGCGGTGTATGTCAATTTGGATAAGCTGTGGCAGGAGCGTCATGTTCGCTTCACATCTTTACAGAACTTCATCAATGGCTGTCTTGCAGCAGGAGTCGCTCAGACGCTCTCCTTCCCCTTTGAATCTGTTAAAAAGAAGATGCAGGTGAAAATCTTTGAGACATAATAATGTGTTGCTATATCTTACCACAAGGGGGCATGATAGTACTAGTGTACAAGACGTAAGTGTCCCTTAATGTGGTAAAAATTCATACTTTTTTAACTTTGCTGTGGCCCCTTTGTTCATTTATGTTAAGTATGAAACGTTAAAATGTTTTAAAGAAACATTAATTTTAATTTTTAATAGATTTTGGCACAGGTCACACAGGACAATGCAAGACACCATTCTGAAGGACACAAGGCCCTGCAGCAGCCTAGAATGTACATAGTGTCCAGCGTCTGTCTATGCCAAAGATAAATTGTCTAAAGATAGCTGACCTCTCACACAGTACACATAATGGTGTATCTGATCTGATTCCTATATGTTTCATTTAGCTAAATTAGAAACAAAAAAGTTTTTTCCTCTTTTGCAAGCTGCTAAATGTTCTGAGACTGTCAGTTTGGTGCTAAACAAAGTCTCTATAGATACATTAAACAAAGCCCAAAGAACACACATCAAGAAGGTTTAAGGGTAGATAAGTTTAGGTCAATGCGGGACAGTAGGGCAATCAGTTGTTACTGGAAAACAAATGTTCATGAATAAAATATAAACTGAACATTTTAGCTTATTCTTGTTTATAAACAACAGTGTGAGAATTCTCTTATGGAATCTTATATAAGTATGCAGTTATTTCTTAATGATCAGGAATATTTCTTCAATCTTTACTCTAGGCCCAGAGTCTTCTGTTGCCCCATTGTGGAGGAGTTGATGTCCATTTTAATGGAATGATTGACTGCTTCAGACAGGTCATCAAGAACAAGGGCGTCATGGCTCTTTGGAGTGGCCTTACAGCCAACATGGTGAAGGTGACATGAAGGTGTTTTATATGCTTATGTGGTGACAGAGATAAAAATAACCCAAGCACCATGTTTTCTGTGTAAATGGTTCTACAAAGTTTAATATTTCAATAAAAAACTCACAGGGTTATATTACACAAACATTTCCTGAACAACAGTCTGCTTCTTGCATTTTATGAAATTAATACAACAAATTGTACCACAAGTTTCTTGTGCCACCTCTGCATGAAATAACATGCTTACATATTTTTAATGGGTGTTTGTGGAAACACCTTATATTAATAATACATTTACACTTCCTTGTGTAACTAATGTTTTGTTTTATTTTAACATTATAGATCGTCCCATATTTTGGCCTGCTTTTCAGTTGCTTTGAGATGTGTAAGCAAGTCTGCCTTTACCGGAATGGCTACATAATTTCTCCACTAAGCTACAAGCCTATACCAGGCGTGGACCAGAGTCTGGGCCCACATGAACTGCAGGAGTTTAAGCGCTACCTGAGAAACAGAAAATCACACAACGCACAGAGTTCATCCATAGGAAACCGCTGGTAACTAATCCAAGGAGTTATCAGTAATAAACAGAATTCAGAGAAGTGCATTGATAATGAGTATAAATTGTTTGTACTGCTGGAAGGCACAATGTATTATTCACAAGTTTTACCTGTTATTGTATTTAACTTCCGATATTAAGGATTCTGCACATGCACACTTGAAACAAGTTCATTTGGTATGTTCCAAAGTGCCTCAAACACATCAGACTTACAGACTTGAACTCCACCAAAAAAAAAGTGTTTTTATGAACTGTGGAAATTTAAAACCTCTGTTTTAATCACTTCTCAGGAAATATGTTGAACATCATTTCAACAATATAGAGCAATGCCTTTGTCAAACAAAGTATAAATTTTTTTCTTGTTTTTTAACTCTTGGGCCTTTTTAAAGGGCTTCTGTTATTTATAAACCACATGCTTTAAAAGTCATATTGTGGTGCAGTTTTTGCATATTTGATCATAAATGACAGTATGATTTTGAGTGTGCACTGTAATGTAATATACATCATGCAGATCTAGACACACGGTAAACCAGTAAGCACTGACTCTGATTCAGCTGTAAAACACAAGATTTGTTTACTAAAAATGTATTTGATTTTTTCATTGCAATATCAATGCATTTTTAAAATGTGGCACATTAAGATGAAATCTTTAAGCATATTATAAAAACTATAAAGTGTAAGAAATAAATGTATTTTAGTCCTTATCGTCAATGGTTATACTTATCATATGTTATTATCTGCTGTATAATAGTATTTTATAATACAAACAAAATTGAATTGCATTAGTAGAGTTAGTAGTGATGCAGATAGTATTGATTTTGTATTGCTTCGTGTGGTCACATGTTTCCAAATGGATCACTTGCTTTACCACACAGTCAAGTCATGTGAAGGCCTTTGTACTGTAATGTTGGCCCTTTTTCTTTTACACATATGCCCTTGGAGATCATTAACTAAAGACAGTGAGCGATCGAGCTGGGGACAAACATGTATGCTATGTCACCTTGGAGAACTGCTCTCGACTTGACAGGATGTGAAATGAAAAACTGGACAATCCTGATTCTCTTGCTGTGTTGAATTGTCAGTATGCATCAAAATCGGGGTTTTGTTTCGTTTTTTCATATTACTCATGAATTATTGACTAATTGGAAATACATTTTCTATGTTTTAAAAACTTCCTGTTGTCATTTACGTTTTCCACCTTGAGAAGGCTTAAGGTTACCTTTCTAACTTTGAGCCATTCATCTCCGTCATCATAAAAGGGCCCCTCCTCCTGGAATCTGTGACGTTTAGTCCACGCTCCAATCAAGTCTTAGAAGCGTTGGGTACGTGTGTTCTCGCGAGACGAACCTTTTAAAAATCTCTTCTCAACTTTTCATTCGGCCATTTCGAATCAGCCGGCATTCCACACTGGTCCAGCGGCAGAGCGGGATTGACATCTTCAGACTACACCTCTCCAAGAACACCCGACAATGAACGAGACCGCCATCTCTTTCGCCAAGGACTTCTTGGCCGGTGGTATTGCCGCTGCTATCTCTAAAACTGCCGTGGCCCCCATCGAGAGAGTCAAACTGCTGCTTCAGGTAACGTAACGTTAGATACACGCAGTAATATTATCGGGATTATATAATCCTAGGTTTGTAAGAAATTCGGTTACATAATGGACTAAAATGTGAGTACAACCAGCACAGTGTAATCCTAGAAGAGTTTGATTTAAAACCCAATATCATTTTTAGATTTTAGTTGGCGGCATTTTAATGTTTAATTAATCATTGAATTAAGGGAGTCCAACGAAATTGTGAACGTCTTGACTAAACGAGAATCTTAATCTTTGTGTGAGTAAAGGACGTTTTGGTACATTTTGAGCCGTTTAAAATCGAGCTGGTCGTTGAATAATAGGTTAAAACATCGACTAAGTTAGGCCTTAAGAGCTCCGTAACCTTTACCAAGCCTCCCTGAGAGAACATCCTGAGACACGCCTCAAGCATTTACAGCGAGCATTTGGTTGGAATTTAACAGAGCTGAACGGGTTTGCTCCTTTAGTATCGATTTTAAAATGCGTATTTTTATTTATATTAATACTTTTCCACGAGACACGGTAGACCAGCATCCTCATAGATTTCGCCAAGGTCGCGAGAAGGGGAGGCCTTGAATAGCTAGGCCTTGATTGCTAGCTTCCAAGCTAACGCTCGCGTTCCAGAGCGACGAAGACCCAGGTATTGATTAAAAGGACATGTTATACTAGGGGCGTTTGATATACTAACATTTTGATTTAATGTTTCTGTGTGCACAACATTTTACAAGAATTTAATTGTATTTGCGGACGATTTCGGATAGTTTTACGGAGACCGCCTACCGGAAGATATCGCGTATTAACTCATTGCCGGCTTTTTATCGTTTCGCATAATCACGTGTTCGTGGTTCCTCTTTGGTTTTGTTCTATAAAGAAGAAACTGGGTTTTAAACCCACTTCATTCAGTACATTTCTTCATTTTATGACATTTGTAATTGTGGAGGCTTCAAATTATCAATTTAAATCACTGTTTTCCATTGTATTGTCTTTCATTGTGTGCATTTATTGATGTTTCCTTTCGTGTTTACAGGTGCAACATGCTAGCAAACAGATTACAGTGGATAAGCAGTACAAGGGCATAATTGACTGCGTGGTGCGTATTCCGAAGGAGCAGGGCTTCCTGTCGTTCTGGAGAGGAAACTTGGCAAACGTCATCAGATACTTCCCTACCCAGGCCCTCAACTTTGCTTTCAAGGATAAGTACAAGAAGATCTTCCTCGATGGTATAGATAAGCGCACCCAGTTCTGGAGGTACTTCGCTGGTAACCTGGCTTCAGGTGGTGCTGCTGGTGCCACGTCACTCTGCTTCGTCTACCCCCTCGACTTCGCAAGAACCCGTCTGGCCGCTGATGTCGGTAAGGCTGGAGCAGAAAGAGAGTTCAGCGGCCTGGGTAACTGCTTGGTAAAGATCTCCAAGTCTGATGGCATCAGAGGTCTGTACCAGGGCTTCAATGTTTCTGTACAGGGTATCATCATTTACAGAGCCGCCTACTTCGGCATCTATGACACAGCCAAGGGTGAGTTTGAGTTGCATTTGGGGTATCAATGTCAATGTGTGCCATTACTGCATTCACTTCATCTGCTCTTTCATCTTTAGGTATGCTGCCAGATCCCAAAAACACCCACATTTTTGTCAGCTGGATGATCGCTCAGACTGTGACTGCTGTCGCTGGTATTGCATCCTACCCCTTCGATACAGTCCGTCGTCGTATGATGATGCAGTCTGGACGCAAAGGAGGTCAGTTACCACTTTAAACACCTTTCCAGTACAAGTTGACAAGATGAAGC